>NW_027667682.1:0-600000 GCF_963924665.1 Micromys minutus | reverse complement strand
AAAGGCAGAAATTCCCTTTATTTTGGGGCAAAAATACAAAAATTCTCCTTATATCTGAGCAAAAATCAGAAATTTCCCTTATTTTGGAGCAAAATTTTAGAAATTTCTTTTATTTTGGTACAGAATTGGGGAAATTTTTCTTATTCTGTGGCAAAAAGGCAGAAATTTCTTTTATTTTGGTGCAAAATTGCAGAAATTTTTCATATTTTGGGGCAAAAAGGCATAAATTTCCCATATTTTGGGGCAAAAATGTAGAAATTTTCTTTATTTTGAGGTAAAAAGGCTGAAATTTCCCTTATTTGGGGGCAAAAAGGCAGAAATTTCTCTTATTTTGGGGCAAAATTGCAGAAATTTCACTTATTTCAGAAAAAAAGGAAAAATTTTCTTATTTGGGGGCAAAAAGGCAGAAATTTCTTTTATTTTGGTGCAAAATTACAGAAATTTTCTTTATTTTGGGGCAAAAAAGACAGAAATTCCCTTTGTTTTGGGGGAAAAAGACAGAAATTCCACTTATTTAGAGGCAAAAAAGCAGAAATTCCCCTTATTTTGGAGCAAAAATGAAGAAATTTCCCTTTTTCATGGCAAAAAGGTATGCATTCTTCTTATTTTCAGGCAAAAAGGCAGAAATTCCCTATATGTTGGGGCAAAAAGACAGAAATTCTCCTTATTTTGGGGCAAAACTCAGATATTCCACATATTTTGGGGCAAAATTCCATAAATTTCCCTTATTTTGGGGCAAAATTGCAGAAATATCACTTATTTTAAGGCAAAATTGGAGAAATTTCACTTATTTCAGAAGAAAAAAGCAGAAATTTTCTTGTTTTGGGGCAAAAAGGGAGAAATTTCTTTTATTTTTGTACAAAATTGCAGAAATTTTTCTTATTTTGGGGCAAGAAGGCAGAAATTTCCTATATTTTGGGGCAAAAATTCAGAAATTCCCCTTATTTTTAGGTAAAAAGGCTGAAATTCTCTTTATTTGGGAGCAAAAAGGCAGAAATTGCCCTGATTTTGTGGCAAAATTCCAGAAATTTCACTTATTTTAGGGTAATAAGTCAGAAATTTTTTATTTTGGGGCAAAAAGGCAGAAATTTCTTTTATTTTGGTACAAAATTACAGAAATTTTTCTTATTTTGGGGCAAAAAAGAAGAAATTTCCCTTATTTTGGGGCAAAATTGCAGAAATTTCACTTATTTTGATGTAAAAAGGCTGAAATTCCCCTTATTTTGGTGCAAAATGGCAGAAGTTTTCCTTATTTTGGGGCAAAATTGCAGAAATTTCACTTATTTCAAGGTAATAAGTCAGAAATTTTCCTTATTTTGGGGCAAAAAAACAGAAATTCCTTGTTTTGGGGGAAAAAGACATAAATTCCACTTATTTAGAGGCAAAAAAGCAGAAATTCCCCATATTTTGGAGCAAAATTGCAGAAATTTCCCTAATTGTGGGGCAAAAAGGCAAAAATTCCCTATAAGTTGGGGCAAAAAGACAGAAATTCTCCTCATTTGGGGGCAAAATTCAGAAATTCCATTTATTTTGTGGCAAAATTCCCAAAATTCCCCTTATTTTGGGGCAAATTGCAGAAATTTCAATTATTTTGGGGCAAAATTGCAGAAATTTCACTTTTTTCAGGGAAAAAAGGCCGAAATTTTCCGTTTTTAGGGGCAAAAAGTCAGAAATTCCTAATATTTTGAGGCAAAAATGCAGAAATTCCTCTTATTTTGAGGTAAAAAGGCTGAAATTCCCCTTATTTGGGGGCAAAAATGCAGAAATTTCTCTAATACTGGGGCAAAATAGCAGAAATTTCACTTATTTCAGGGTAATAATTCAGAAATTTTCCTTATTTTGGGGGAAAAAATACAGAAATTCCATTTGTATGGGGGGAAAAATACAGAAATTCCATTTATTTAGAGGCACAAAAGCAGAAATTCCCCTTATTTTGGAGCAAAATTGCAGAAATTTCCCTTTTTATAGCCAAAAGGTATGCATTCTTCTTATTTTCAGGCAAAAAGGCAGAAATTCCCCGTATTTTGGAGTAAAATTGCAGAAATTCCCTTAATTGTAGGGCAAAAAGACAGAAATTCTCCTTATTTTGGGGCAAAACTCAGAAATTCCACTTATTTTGGAACAAAATTTCAGAAATTTCCCTTATTTTTGGCCAAAATTGCAGAAATTTCACTTATTTTGGGGCAAAATTGCAGAAATTTCACTTATTTCAGAAAAAAAAAGCAGAAATTTTCTTATTTTGGGGCAAAAAGGCAGAAATTTCCCATATTTTGAGGCAAAAATGCAGAAATTCCCCTTATTTTGAGGTAAAAAGGCTGAAATTCCCCTTATTTGGGGGCAAAAAGGCAGAAATTTCCCATATTTTGGGGCAAAATTGCAGAAATTTCACTTATTTCAGGGTACTAAGTCAGAAATTTTTCTTACTTTGGGGCAAAAAAGACAGAAATTCCCTTTGTTTTCAGGGAAAAAGACAGAAATTCCACTTATTTAGAGGCAAAAATGCAGAAATTCCCCTTATTTTGGAGCAAAAATGAAGAAATTTCCCTGTTTTATGGCAAAAAGGTATGCATTCTTCTTATTTTCGGGCAAAAATGCAGAAATTCCCCCTATTTTAGAGCAAAATTGCAGAAATTCCCCTAATTGTGGGGCAAAAAAACAGAAATTCCCTATATGTTGGGGCAAAAAGACAGAAATTCTCCATATTTTGGGGCAAAACTCAGAAATTCCACTTATTTTGGGGCAAAATTCCAAAAATTTCCCTTATTTTGGGGCAAAATTGCAGAAATTTCACTTATTTAGGGGCAAAATTGCAGAAATTTCACTTATTTCAGGGGAAAAAGACAGAAATTTCTTTTATTTTGGTACAAAATTGCAGAAATTTTTCTTATTTTGGGCAAAAAGGCAGAAATTTCCCATATTTTGAGGCAAAAATGCAGAAATTTCACTTATTTCAGGGTAATAAGTCAGAAATTTTCCTTACTTTGGGGCAAAAAAGACAGAAATTCCCTTTGTTTTGGTGGAAAAAGACAGAAATTCGACTTATTTAGAGGCAAAAATGCAGAAATTCTTCTTATTTTGGAGCAAAAATGAAGAAATTTCCCTTTTTTATGGCAAAAAGGTATGCATTCTCCTTATTTTCAGGCAAAAAGTGAGAAATTCCCCGTATTTTAGAGCAAAATTGCAGAAATTCCCCTTATTGTGGGGCAAAAAGGCAGAAATTCCCTATATGTTGGGGGAAAAGACAGAAATTCTCCTTATTTTAGAGCAAAACTCAGAAATTTCTCTTATTTTGGGGCAAAATTACAGAAATTTCACTTATTTCAAAAAAAAGCAGAAATTTTCTTATTTTGGGGCAAAAAGGCAAAAATTTCTTTTATTTTGGTACAAAATTGCAGAAATTATTCTTATTTTGAAGCAAAAAAGCAGAAATTTCTCATATTTTGGGGCAAAATTGCAGAAAATTTCCTTATTTTGAGGTAAAAAGGCTAAAATTCCCCTTATTTGGTTGCAAAAAGGCAGAAATTTCCCTTATTTTGGGGAAAAATTGCAGAAATTTCACTTATTTCAGGGTACTAATCAGAAGTTTTTCTTACTTTGGGGCAAAAAAGACAGAAATTCCCTTTGTTTTCAGGGAAAAAGACAGAAATTCCACTTATTTAGAGGCAAAAAAGCAGAAATTCCCCTTATTTTGGAGCAAAAATGAAGAAATTTCCCTTTTTTATGGCAAAAAGGTATGCATTCTTCTTATTTTCGGGCAAAAAGGCAGAAATTCCCTTTGTTTTGGGGGAAAAAGACAGAAATTCCACTTATTTAGAGGCAAAAAAGCAGAAATTCCCCTTATTTTGGAGCAAAATTGCAGAAATTCCCCTAATTGTGGGGCAAAAAGGCAGAAATTCCCTATATGTTAGGGCAAAACGACAGAAATTCTCCTCATTTGGGGGCAAAATTCAGAAATTCCATTTATTTTGGGGCAAAATTCCCAAAATTTTCCTTATTTTGGGGCAAAATTGCAGAAATTTCAATTATTTTGGGGCAAAATTGCAGAAATTTCATTTTTGTCAGGGAAAAAAGGCCGAAATTTTCCGTTTTTAGGGGCAAAAAGTCAGAAATTCCTAATATTTTGAGGCAAAAATGCAGAAATTCCTCTTATTTTGAGGTAAAAAGGCTGAAATTCCCCTTATTTGGGGGCAAAAATGCAGAAATTTCTCTTATACTGGGGCAAAATTGCAGAAATTTCACTTATTTCAGGGTAATAATTCAGAAATTTTCCTTATTTTGGGGCAAAAAATACAGAAATTCCATTTGTATGGGTGGAAAAAGACAGAAATTCCATTTATTTAGAGGCAAAAAAGCAGAAATTCCCCTTATTTTGGAGCAAAATTGCAGAAATTTCCCTTTTTATAGCCAAAAGGTATACATTCTTCTTATTTTCAGGCAAAAAGGCAGAAATTCCCCGTATTTTGGAGTAAAATTGCAGAAATTCCCTTATGTTGGGGCAAAAAGACAGAAATTCTCCTTATTTTGGGGCAAAACTCAGAAATTCCACTTATTTTGGAACAAAATTTCAGAAATTTCCCTTATTTTTGGCCAAAATTGCAGAAATTTCACTTATTTTGGGGCAAAATTGCAGAAATTTCACTTATTTCAGGGAAAAAAGCAGAAATTTTCTTATTTTGGGGCAAAAAGGCAGAAATTTTCCATATTTTGAGGCAAAAATGCAGAAATTCCCCTTATTTTGAGGTAAAAATGCTGAAATTCCCCTTATTTGGGGGCAAAAAGGCAGAAATTTCCCATATTTTGGGGCAAAATTGCAGAAATTTCACTTATTTCAGGGTAATAAGTCAGAAATTTTTCTTACTTTGGGGCAAAAAAGACAGAAATTCCCTTTGTTTTCAGGGAAAAAGACAGAAATTCCACTTATTTAGAGGCATAAATGCAGAAATTCCCCTTATTTTGGAGCAAAAATGAAGAAATTTCCCTTTTTTATGGAAAAAAGGTATGCATTTTTCTTATTTTCGGGCAAAAAGGTAGAAATTCCCCCTATTTTAGAGCAAAATTGCAGAAATTCCCCTAATTGTGGGGCAAAAAGGCAGAAATTCCCTATATGTTGGGGCAAAATACAGAAATTCTCCTTATTTTGGGGAAAAACTCAGAAATTCCACTTATTTTGGGGCAAAATTGCAGAAATTTCCCTTATTTTGGGGAAAAATTGCAGAAATTTCACTTATTTTGGGGCAAAATTGCAGAAATTTCACTTTTTTCAGGGTAATAAGTCAGAAATTTTCCTTATTTTGGGGCAAAAAAGACAGAAATTCCCTATGTTCTGGGGGAAAAAGACAGTAATTCCACTTTTTTAGAGGCAAAAAAGCAGAAATTCCTTTTATTTTGGAGTAAAAATGAAGAAATTTCTTTTTTTTGTGGCAAAAGGTATACATTCCCTTTATTTTCGGGCAAAAAGGCAGAAATTCCCCGTATTTTGGAGCAAACTTGCAGATATTCCCCTAATTGTGGGGCAAAAAGGCAGAAATTCCCTATATGTTGGGGCAAAAAGACAGAAATTCTCCTTATTTTGGGGCAAAACTCAGAAATTCCACTTATTTTGGGGCAAAATTCAAAAAATTTCCCTTATTTTGGGCAAAATTGCAGAAATTTCACTTATTTTCAGGCAAAATTACATAAATTTCACTTATTTAAGAAAAAAAGCAGAATTTTCTTATTTTGGTGCAAAAAGGCAGAAATTTCTTTTGTTTTGTTACAAAATTGCAGAAATTTTTCTTATTTTGGGGCAAAAAGGCAGAAATTTCTCATATTTTGAGGCAAAAATGCAGAAATTTTTTTTATTTTGAGGTAAAAAGGCTGAAATTCCCCTTATTTGGGGGCAAAAAGGAAGAATTTCTCTTATTTTGGGGCAAAATTGCATAAATTTCACTTATTTCAGAGTAATAAGTCAGAAATTTTCGTTATTTTGGGGCAAAAAAAACAGAAATTCCCTTTGTTTTGGGGGGAAAAGACAGAAATTCCACTTTTTTAGAGGCAAAAAAGCAGAAATAACTTTTATTTTGGAGTAAAAATGTAGAAATTTCCCTTTTTTATGGCAAAAAGGTATGCATTCTTCTTATTTTCGGGCAAAAAGGCAGAAATTCCCCGTATTTTCGAGCAAAATTGCAAAAATTCCCCTAATTTTAGGGCAAAAAGGCAGATATTCCCTAATGTTGGGGCAAAAAGACAGAAATTCTCCTTATTTTGGGGCAAAACTCAGAAATTCCACTTATTTTGGGGCAAAATTCTAGAAATTTTTCTTATTTTAAAGCAAAATTGCAGAAATTTCACTTATTTTGGGGTAAAATTGCAGAAATTTCACTTATTTCAGGGAAAAAAGGCAGAAATTTTTCTTATTTTGGGGCAAAAAGGAAAAATTTCCTAATATTTTGTGGCAAAAATGCCGAAATTCCCCTTATTTTGAAGAAAAAAGCTGAAATTTCCCTTATTTGGGGGCAAAAAGGCAGAAATTTCCCTTATTTTGGGGCAAAATTGCAGAAATTTCACTTATTTCAGGGTAATAAGTCAGAAATTTTCCTTATTTTGGGGCCAAAAGGACAGAAATTCCCTTTGTTTTGGGGGAAAAAGACAGAAATTCCACTTATTTAGAGGCAAAAAAGCAGAAATATCCCCTTATTTTGGAGCAAAAATGAAGAAATTTCCCTTTTTTATGGCAAAAAGGTATGCATTCTTCTTATTTTCGGGCAAAAAGGCAGAAATTCCCCGTATTTTGAAGCAAAATTGCAGAAATTCCCCTAATTGTGGGGCAAAAAGACAGAAATTCTCCTTATTTTGGGGTAAAACTCCGAAATTCCACTTATTTTGAGGGCAAAATTCCAGAAATTTCCCTTATTTTGGGGCAAAATTGCAGAAATTTTACTTATTTTGGGGCAAAATTGCAGAAATTTCACTTATTTCAGAAAAATAAGCAGAATTTATTTATTTTGGTGCAAAAAGGCAGAAATTTCTTTTATTTTGGTACAAATTGCAGAAATTTTTCTTATTTTGGGGCAAAAAGGCAGAAATCTTCATATTTTGGGGCAAAAATGCAGAAATTCCTCTTATTTTGAGGTAAAAAGGCTGAAATTTCCCTTATTTGGGGGCAAAAAGGAAGAAATTTCCCTTATTTTGGGGCAAAATTGCAGAAATTTCACTTATTTCAGGGTAATAAGTCAGAAATTTTCTTTATTTTGGGGCAAAAAAGACAGAAATTCCCTTTGTTTTGGGAGAAAAAGACAGAAATTCCACTTTTTTAGAGGCAAAAAAGCAGAAATTCCTTTTATTTTGGAGTAAAAATGAAGAAATTTCCTTTTTTTGTGGCAAAAAATATGCATTCCACTTATTTTTGGGCTAAAAAGCAGAAATTACCCGTATTTTGGAGCAATATTGCAGAAATTCCCCTAATTGTGGGGCAAAGAGGCAGAAATTCCCTATATGTTAGGGCAAAAAGACAGAAATTCTCCTTATTTTGGGGCAAAACTCAGAAATTCTACTTATTTTGGGGCAAAATTCCAGAAATTTCCCTTATTTTGGGGCAAAATTGCAGAAATTTCACTTATTTTGGGGCAAAATTGCAGAAATTTCACTCATTTCAGGGTAATAAGTCAGAAATTTTCCTTATTTTGGGGCCAAAAATACAGAAATTCTTTTTGTTTTGGGGGGGAAAAGACAGAAATTCCACTTATTTAGAGGCAAAAAAGCAGAAATTCCTCTTATTTTGGAGCAAAATTGCAGAAATTCCCCTAATTGTGGGGCAAGAAGGGAGAAATTCCCTATATGTTGGGGCAAAAAGAAACAAATTCTCCTTATTTTGGGTCAAAACTCAGAAATTCTACTGATATTGGGGCAAAATTCCAGAAATTTCCCTTATTTTGGGGCAAAATTGCAGAAATTTCATTTATTTTTGGGCAAAATTGCAGAAATTTCACTTATTTCAGAAAAAAAAGCAGAAATTTTCTTATTTTGGTGCAAAAAGGCGGAAATTTCTTTTATTTTGGTACAAAATTGCAGAAATTTTTCTTATTTTGGGGCAAAAAGGCAGAAATCTCCCATATTTTGGGGCAAAAATGCAGAAATTTCTCTTATTTTGAGGTAAAAAGGCTGAAATTCCCCTTATTTGGGGGCAAAAAGGCAGAAATTTCCCTTATTTTGGGGCAAAATTGCAGAAATTTCACTTATTTCAGGGTAATAAGTCAGAAATTTTCCTTATTTTGGGGCAAAAAAGACAGAAATTCCCTTTGTTTTGGGGGAAAAAGACAGAAATTCCACTTATTTAGAGGCAAAAAAGCAGAAATTCCCCTTATTTTGTAGCAAAACTGAAGAAATTTCTATTTTTTATGGCAAAAAGGTATGCATTCTTCTTATTTTCGGGCAAAAAGGCAGAAATTCCCCGTATTTTGGAGCAAAATTGCAGAAATTCCCCTAATTGTGGGGCAAGAAGGGGGAAATTCCCTATATGTTGGGGCAAAAAGACAGAAATTCTCCTTATTTTGGGGCAAAACTCAGAAATTCCACTTATTTTGGTGCAAAATTCCAGAAATTTCCCTTATTTTAGGGCAAAATTGCAGAAATTTCACTTATTTTGGGGCAAAATTGCAGAAATTTAACTTATTTCAGAAAAAAATTCAGAAATTTTTTTATTTTGGTGCAATAAGGCAGAAATTTCTTTTATTTTGGTACAAAATTGCAGAAATTTTTATTATTTTGGGGCAAAAAGGCAGAAATCCCCCATATTTTGAGGCAAAAATGCAGAAATTCCTCTTATTTTGAGGTAATAAGGCTGAAATTTCCCTTATTTGGGGGCAAAAAGGCAGAAATTTCCCTTATTTTGAGGCAAAATTGCAGAAATTTCACTTATTTCAGGGTAATAAGTCAGAAATTTTCTTTATTTTGGGGCAAAAAAGACAGAAATTCCCTTTGTTTTGGGAGAAAAAGACAGAAATTCCACTTTTTTAGAGGCAAAATAGCAGAAATTCCTTTTATTTTGGAGTAAAAATGAAGAAATTTCCCTTTTTTGTGGCAAAAGGTATGCATTCCACTTATTTTTGGGCTAAAAAGCAGAAATTACCCGTATTTTGGAGCAATATTGCAGAAATTCCCCTAATTGTGGGGCAAAGAGGCAGATATTCCCTATATGTTAGGGCAAAAAGACAGAAATTCTCCTTATTTTGGGGCAAAACTCAGAAATTCTACTTATTTTGGGGCAAAATTCCAGAAATTTCCCTTATTCTGGGGCAAAATTGCAGAAATTTCACTTATTTTGGGACAAAATTGCAGAAATTTCACTTACTTCAGGCTAATAAGTCAGAAATTTTCCTTATTTTGGGGCCAAAAAGACAGAAATTCCCTTTGTTTTGGGGGGGAAAAGATAGAAATTCCACTTATTTAGAGGCAAAAAAGCAGAAATTCCTCTTATTTTGGAGCAAAACTGAAGAAATTTCTATTTTTTATGGCAAAAGGGTATGCATTCTTCTTATTTTCGGGCAAAAAGGCAGAAATTCCCCGTATTTTGGAGCAAAATTGCAGAAATTCCCCTAATTGTGGGGCAAAAAGGCAGAAATTCCCTATATGTTGGGGCAAAAAGACAGAAATTCTCCTTATTTTGGGGCAAAACTCAGAAATTCCACTTATTTTGGGGCAAAATTCTAGAAATTTTTCTTATTTTAAAGCAAAATTGCAGAAATTTCACTTATTTTGGGGTAAAATTGCAGAAATTTCACTTATTTCAGGGAAAAAAGGCAGAAATTTTTCTTATTTTGGGGCAAAAAGGAAAAATTTCCTAATATTTTGTGGCAAAAATGCCGAAATTCCCCTTATTTTGAAGAAAAAAGCTGAAATTTCCCTTATTTGGGGGCAAAAAGGCAGAAATTTCCCTTATTTTGGGGCAAAATTGCAGAAATTTCACTTATTTCAGGGTAATAAGTCAGAAATTTTCCTTATTTTGGGGCCAAAAGGACAGAAATTCCCTTTGTTTTGGGGGAAAAAGACAGAAATTCCACTTATTTAGAGGCAAAAAAGCAGAAATATCCCCTTATTTTGGAGCAAAAATGAAGAAATTTCCCTTTTTTATGGCAAAAAGGTATGCATTCTTCTTATTTTCGGGCAAAAAGGCAGAAATTCCCCGTATTTTGAAGCAAAATTGCAGAAATTCCCCTAATTGTGGGGCAAAAAGACAGAAATTCTCCTTATTTTAGGGTAAAACTCCGAAATTCCACTTATTTTGGGGGCAAAATTCCAGAAATTTCCCTTATTTTGGGGCAAAATTGCAGAAATTTTACTTATTTTGGGGCAAAATTGCAGAAATTTCACTTATTTCAGAAAAATAAGCAGAATTTATTTATTTTGGTGCAAAAAGGCAGAAATTTCTTTTATTTTGGTACAAATTGCAGAAATTTTTCTTATTTTGGGGCAAAAAGGCAGAAATCTTCATATTTTGGGGCAAAAATGCAGAAATTCCTCTTATTTTGAGGTAAAAAGGCTGAAATTTCCCTTATTTGGGGGCAAAAAGGAAGAAATTTCCCTTATTTTGGGGCAAAATTGCAGAAATTTCACTTATTTCAGGGTAATAAGTCAGAAATTTTCTTTATTTTGGGGCAAAAAAGACAGAAATTCCCTTTGTTTTGGGAGAAAAAGACAGAAATTCCACTTTTTTAGAGGCAAAAAAGCAGAAATTCCTTTTATTTTGGAGTAAAAATGAAGAAATTTCCTTTTTTTGTGGCAAAAAATATGCATTCCACTTATTTTTGGGCTAAAAAGCAGAAATTACCCGTATTTTGGAGCAATATTGCAGAAATTCCCCTAATTGTGGGGCAAAGAGGCAGAAATTCCCTATATGTTAGGGCAAAAAGACAGAAATTCTCCTTATTTTGGGGCAAAACTCAGAAATTCTACTTATTTTGGGGCAAAATTCCAGAAATTTCCCTTATTTTGGGGCAAAATTGCAGAAATTTCACTTATTTTGGGGCAAAATTGCAGAAATTTCACTCATTTCAGGGTAATAAGTCAGAAATTTTCCTTATTTTGGGGCCAAAAATACAGAAATTCTTTTTGTTTTGGGGGGGAAAAGACAGAAATTCCACTTATTTAGAGGCAAAAAAGCAGAAATTCCTCTTATTTTGGAGCAAAATTGCAGAAATTCCCCTAATTGTGGGGCAAGAAGGGAGAAATTCCCTATATGTTGGGGCAAAAAGAAACAAATTCTCCTTATTTTGGGTCAAAACTCAGAAATTCTACTGATATTGGGGCAAAATTCCAGAAATTTCCCTTATTTTGGGGCAAAATTGCAGAAATTTCATTTATTTTTGGGCAAAATTGCAGAAATTTCACTTATTTCAGAAAAAAAAGCAGAAATTTTCTTATTTTGGTGCAAAAAGGCGGAAATTTCTTTTATTTTGGTACAAAATTGCAGAAATTTTTCTTATTTTGGGGCAAAAAGGCAGAAATCTCCCATATTTTGGGGCAAAAATGCAGAAATTTCTCTTATTTTGAGGTAAAAAGGCTGAAATTCCCCTTATTTGGGGGCAAAAAGGCAGAAATTTCCCTTATTTTGGGGCAAAATTGCAGAAATTTCACTTATTTCAGGGTAATAAGTCAGAAATTTTCCTTATTTTGGGGCAAAAAAGACAGAAATTCCCTTTGTTTTGGGGGAAAAAGACAGAAATTCCACTTATTTAGAGGCAAAAAAGCAGAAATTCCCCTTATTTTGTAGCAAAACTGAAGAAATTTCTATTTTTTATGGCAAAAAGGTATGCATTCTTCTTATTTTCGGGCAAAAAGGCAGAAATTCCCCGTATTTTGGAGCAAAATTGCAGAAATTCCCCTAATTGTGGGGCAAGAAGGGGGAAATTCCCTATATGTTGGGGCAAAAAGACAGAAATTCTCCTTATTTTGGGGCAAAACTCAGAAATTCCACTTATTTTGGTGCAAAATTCCAGAAATTTCCCTTATTTTAGGGCAAAATTGCAGAAATTTCACTTATTTTGGGGCAAAATTGCAGAAATTTAACTTATTTCAGAAAAAAATTCAGAAATTTTTTTATTTTGGTGCAATAAGGCAGAAATTTCTTTTATTTTGGTACAAAATTTCAGAAATTTTTATTATTTTGGGGCAAAAAGGCAGAAATCCCCCATATTTTGAGGCAAAAATGCAGAAATTCCTCTTATTTTGAGGTAATAAGGCTGAAATTTCCCTTATTTGGGGGCAAAAAGGCAGAAATTTCCCTTATTTTGAGGCAAAATTGCAGAAATTTCACTTATTTCAGGGTAATAAGTCAGAAATTTTCTTTATTTTGGGGCAAAAAAGACAGAAATTCCCTTTGTTTTGGGAGAAAAAGACAGAAATTCCACTTTTTTAGAGGCAAAATAGCAGAAATTCCTTTTATTTTGGAGTAAAAATGAAGAAATTTCCCTTTTTTGTGGCAAAAGGTATGCATTCCACTTATTTTTGGGCTAAAAAGCAGAAATTACCCGTATTTTGGAGCAATATTGCAGAAATTCCCCTAATTGTGGGGCAAAGAGGCAGATATTCCCTATATGTTAGGGCAAAAAGACAGAAATTCTCCTTATTTTGGGGCAAAACTCAGAAATTCTACTTATTTTGGGGCAAAATTCCAGAAATTTCCCTTATTCTGGGGCAAAATTGCAGAAATTTCACTTATTTTGGGACAAAATTGCAGAAATTTCACTTACTTCAGGCTAATAAGTCAGAAATTTTCCTTATTTTGGGGCCAAAAAGACAGAAATTCCCTTTGTTTTGGGGGGGAAAAGATAGAAATTCCACTTATTTAGAGGCAAAAAAGCAGAAATTCCTCTTATTTTGGAGCAAAACTGAAGAAATTTCTATTTTTTATGGCAAAAGGGTATGCATTCTTCTTATTTTCGGGCAAAAAGGCAGAAATTCCCCGTATTTTGGAGCAAAATTGCAGAAATTCCCCTAATTGTGGGGCAAAAAGGCAGAAATTCCCTATATGTTGGGGCAAAAAGACAGAAATTCTCCTTATTTTGGGGCAAAACTCAGAAATTCCACTTATTTTGGTGCAAAATTCCAGAAATTTCCCTTATTTTAGGGCAAAATTGCAGAAATTTCACTTATTTTGGGGCAAAATTGCAGAAATTTATCTTATTTCAGAAAAAAATTCAGAAATTTTTCTATTTTGGTGCAAAAAGGCAGAAATTTCTTTTATTTTGGTACAAAATTGCAGAAATTTTTCTTATTTTGGGGCAAAAAGTCAGAAATCTCCCATATTTAGGGGAAAACTGCAGAAATTCCTCTTATTTTGAGGTAAAAATGCTTAAATTTCCCTTATTTGGGGGCAAAAAGGAAGAAATTTCCCTTATTTTGAGGCAAAATTGCAGAAATTTCACTTATTTTAGGGTAATAAGTCAGAAATTTTCTCTATTTTTGGGCAAAAAAGACAGAAATTCCCTTTGTTTTGGGAGAAAAATACAGATATTTCACTTTTTTAGAGGCAAAAAAGCAGAAATTCCTTTTATTTTGGAGTAAAAATGAAGAAATTTCCCTTTTCTGTGGCAAAAGGTATGCATTCCACTTATTTTTGGGCTAAAAAGCAGAAATTACCCGTATTTTAGAGCAAAATTGCAGAAATTCCCCTAATTGAAAGGCAAAATGGCAGAAATTCCCTATATGTTAGGGCAAAAAGACAGAAATTCTCTTTATTTTTGGGGCAAAACTCAGAAATTCCATTTATTTTGGGGCAAAATTCCAGAAATTTCTCTTATTTTGGGGCAAAATTGCAGAAATTTCACTTATTTTGGGGCAAAATTGCAGAAATTTCACTTATTTCATGGTAAAAAGGCGGAAATTTTCCTTATTTTGATGCAAAAATGCAGAAATTCCAAATATTTTGTGGCAAAAATGAAGAAATTCTCTTTATTTTGAGGTAAAAAGGCAGAAATTCCCCTTATTTGGGGGCAAAAAAAAGAAATTTCACTTATTTTGGGGCAAAAACTCAGAAATTCCACACTTTTTTGGTCAAAATTCCAGAAATTTCCCTTATTTTGGGGCAAAATTGCAGAAATTTCACTTATTTTGGTGCAAAATTCCAGAAATTTCCCTTATTTTAGGGCAAAATTGCAGAAATTTCACTTATTTTGGGGCAAAATTGCAGAAATTTATCTTATTTCAGAAAAAAATTCAGAAATTTTTCTATTTTGGTGCAAAAAGGCAGAAATTTCTTTTATTTTGGTACAAAATTGCAGAAATTTTTCTTATTTTGGGGCAAAAAGTCAGAAATCTCCCATATTTAGGGGAAAACTGCAGAAATTCCTCTTATTTTGAGGTAAAAATGCTTAAATTTCCCTTATTTGGGGGCAAAAAGGCAGAAATTTCCCTTATTTTGAGGCAAAATTGCAGAAATTTCACTTATTTTAGGGTAATAAGTCAGAAATTTTCTCTATTTTTGGGCAAAAAAGACAGAAATTCCCTTTGTTTTGGGAGAAAAATACAGATATTTCACTTTTTTAGAGGCAAAAAAGCAGAAATTCCTTTTATTTTGGAGTAAAAATGAAGAAATTTCCCTTTTTTGTGGCAAAAGGTATGCATTCCACTTATTTTTGGGCTAAAAAGCAGAAATTACCCGTATTTTAGAGCAAAATTGCAGAAATTCCCCTAATTGAAAGGCAAAATGGCAGAAATTCCCTATATGTTAGGGCAAAAAGACAGAAATTCTCTTTATTTTTGGGGCAAAACTCAGAAATTCCATTTATTTTGGGGCAAAATTCCAGAAATTTCTCTTATTTTGGGGCAAAATTGCAGAAATTTCACTTATTTTGGGGCAAAATTGCAGAAATTTCACTTATTTCATGGTAAAAAGGCGGAAATTTTCCTTATTTTGATGCAAAAATGCAGAAATTCCAAATATTTTGTGGCAAAAATGAAGAAATTCTCTTTATTTTGAGGTAAAAAGGCAGAAATTCCCCTTATTTGGGGGCAAAAAAAAGAAATTTCACTTATTTTGGGGCAAAAACTCAGAAATTCCACACTTTTTTGGTCAAAATTCCAGAAATTTCCCTTATTTTGGGGCAAAATTGCAGAAATTTCACTTATTTTGGTGCAAAATTGCAGAAATTTAACTTATTTCAGAAAAAAATTCAGAAATTTTCCTATTTTGGTGCAAAAAGGCAGAATTATCTTTTATTTTGGTACAAATTTGCAGAAATTTTTCTTATTTTGGGGCAAAAAGGGAGAAATCTCCCATATTTTGGGGCAAAAATGAAGATATTCCTCTTATTTTGAGGTAAAAAGGTTGAAATTTCCTTTATTTGGGGGCAAAAAGGCAGAAATTTCCCTTATTTTGAGGAAAATTGCAGAAATTTCACTTATTTCAGGGTAATAAGTCAGAAATTTTCGTTATTTTGGGGCAAAAAAGACAGAAATTCCCTTTGTTTTGGGGGAAAAAGACAGAAATTCCACTTTTTTAGAGGCAAAAAAGCAGAAATTCCTTTTATTTTGGAGTAAAAATGAAGAAATTTATTTTTTTGTGGCAAAAGGTATACATTCCACTTATTTTTGGGCTAAAAAGCAGAAATTACCCGTATTTTGGAGCAAAATTGCAGAAAATCCCCTAATTGTGGGGCAAAGAGGCAGAAATTCCCTATATGTTAGGGCAAAAAGACAGAAATTCTCCTTATTTTGGGGCAAAACTCAGAATTTCCACTTATTTTGGGGCAAAATTCCAGAAATTTCCCTTATTTTGGGGCAAAATTGCAGAAATTTCACTTATTTTGGGGCAAAATTGCAGAAATTTCCCTTATTTCAGGTAAAAATGGCAGAAATTTTTCTTATTTTGGGGCAAAAAGGCAGAAATTCCTAATATTTTGTGGCAAAAATGCAGAAATTCCCCTTATTTTGAGGTAAAAAGGCTAAAATTCCCCTTATTTGGGTGCAAAAAGGCAGAAATTTTTCTTATTTTGGGGCAAAATTGCAGACATTTCACTTATTTCAGGGTAATAAGTCAGAAATTTTCCTTACTTTGGGGCAAAAAAGACAGAAATTCCCCTAATTGTGGGGCAAAAAGGCAGAAATTCCCTATATGTTGGGGCAAAAAGACAGAAATTCTCCTTATTTTTGGGCAAAACTCAAAAATTCCACTTATTTTGGGGCAAAATTGCAGGAATTTACCTTATTTTGGGGCAAAATTGCAGAAATTTTCCTTATTTGGGGCAAAATTGCAGAAATTTCACTTATTTTCAGGTAAAAAGACTGAAATATCCTTTATTTTGGGGCAAAAAGGAGGAAATTCCCCTTATTTTGGGGCAAAATTGCAGAAATTTTTCTTATTTTGGGGCAAAAAGGCTGAAATTCTTATTTTGAGGTAAAATGCTGAAATTCCCCATATTTTGGGGCAAAAGGCAAAAATTCTTCTTATTTTGGGGCAAAAAGGCACAAATTTCCCTTATTTTCGGGCAAAATTGCAGAAATTTCATTTATTTCAAGGCAAAAATTCAGAAATTCCTTTTATTTTGGGGCAAAGAGCAGAAATTTCTTTTATTATGGTACAAAATTGAAGAAATTTTTCTTATTTTGAAACAAAAAGGCAGAAAATTCCCCTTATTTTGAGGCAAAAGGCAGAAATTATTCTCAATTTGAGGTAAAATGCAGAAATTCCCTTTATTTTGGGGCTAGAAAGCAGAAATTCCCCGTATTTTGAAGCAAAATTGCAGAAATTCTCATAATTTTCGGGCAAAAGGCAAAAATTCTCCTTATTTTGGGGCAAAAAGACAGAAAATCTCCTTTTTTGGGAGCAAACAGTCAGAAATTTTCCTTATTTTGGGGCAAAATTGCAGAAATTTCCTTTACATTGGGGCAAAATTGCAGAAATTTCCATATATTGGGGCAAAATTGCAGAAATTTCACTTATTTCAGGGAAAAAAGGCGAAAATTTTTTTTGGGGGGCAAAAAAGCAGAAATTTCTTTTATTTTGGTACAAAATTGCAGAAATTTTTCTTATTTTGGGGCAAAAAGTCAGAAATTCCTCATATTTTGGGGCAAAAATGCAGAAATTCCCCTTATTTTGAGGTAAAAAGGCTGAAATTCCCCTTATTTTGGGGCAAAAAGACAGAAATTTCGTTTATTTTGGGGAAAAGGCAGAAATTGCACTTATTTTGAGTCAAAAAGGTGGAAAATCCCCTTATTTTGGGGCAAAAATGAAGAAATTTGCTTTTTTTATGGCAAAAAGGTATACATTCCCTTTATTTTTGGGCAAAATGGCACAAATTCCCCGTATTTTGGAGCAACATTGCAGAAATTCCCCTAATTTTTGGGCAAAAAGGCAGAAATTCCCCTTATTTTGGGGTAAAACTGCAGAAATTTCACTTTTTTGCGGCAAAATGTCAGAAATTCCCCTTATTTTCGGCAAAAAAGGCAGAAAATTCCCGTATTTTGGAGAATAAATTGCAGAAATTCACCTAATTTTAGGGTAAAAAAATACAGTAATTTTCTTTATTTTTGGGCAAAAAGGCAGAAATTCTCCTTATTTTAGGGCAAAAAGGCAGAAATTCGTCTTATTTTAGGGCAAAATTGCAGAAATTTTCCTTATTTGGGGGCAAAAAACAGAAATTCCTTTTATTTTGGGGCAAAATTGCAGAAATTTCCCTTATTATGGGGAAAAATTGCAGAAATTTCCCTTATTTTAGGGCAAAATTGCAGAAATTTCACTTATTTCAGAGAAAAAAAGCAAAATTTTTCTTATTTTGGGGCAAAAAGGCAGAAATTCCCATTATTTTGGGGCAAAAAGGCAGAAATTCACCTTATTTTGTGGTAAAATTGCAGAAATTTCACATATTTCAGGGCAAAAAGACAGAAATTCCCCTTATTTTAAGGCAGAAAGGCAGAAATTCCCCTTATTTTGGAATAAAATTGCAGAAATTTTTTTTCTTTAGGGGCAAAAAGGCAGAAAATCCACTTAATTTCGGGTAAAAAAGCAGAAATTCCTCTTATTTTGGAGCAAAATTGCAGAAACTCCCCTAATTTTGGGGCATAAAGGCAGAAATTCCCTTTATTTTGGGGCAAAAATAGAGAAATTCTCATTATTTTGGGGCAAAAATCAGAAATTTCCCTTATTTCAGGTCAAAATTTTAGAAATTTCTTTTATATTGTTACAGACTTGCAGAAATTTTTCTTATTTTGTGGCAAAAAGGCAGAAATTTCCCATATTTTGCTGCAAAAAGCCTAAAATTTCCTTTATTATGAGGTAAAATCCTGAAATTCCCCATATTTTGGGGCAAAAAGGCAGAAATTCCCCTCATTTGGAGGCAAAAATACACAAATTTCCCTTATTTTCGGGCATAATTGCAGGAATTTCATTTATTTCAGGGCAAAAAGTCAGAAATTCCTTTTATTTTGGGGCAAAAAGCAAAAATTTCTTTTATTTTGATACAAAATTGTAGAAATTTTCCTTATTTTGGAACAAAAAGGCAAAAATTACCCATATTTTGGGGAAAAAGGCAGAAATTCCCCTTATTTTGAGGTAAAAAGGCTGAAATTCCCGTTATTTTGGGGTAAAAAGGCAGAAATTCCCTTTACTTTGTGGCAAAAAGGCAGAAATTCCCGTTAATTGGGGCAGAAAAGCAGAAATTTTCCTTATTTAAGGGCAATAGGGCAGATATTCCCCATATTTTGTGGCAAAAAGGCAGAAATTCCACTTATTTGGAGGTAAAATGATGAAATTCCCCTTTTTTTCGGCAAAAATGCAGAAATTCCTATTATTTTGGGGCAAAATTGCAGAAATTTCCTTTATTTTGGGGCAAAATGCAGAAATTTCCCTTATTTTGGGGCAAAATTGCAGAAATTTCACTTATTTCAGGGAAAAAGCACAGAAATTTCTCTTATTTTGGGGCAAAAAGGCAGAAATTTCTTTTATTTTGGTACAAAATTGCAGAAATTTTCTTTATTTTGGGGCAAAAATGAAGAAATTCCCCATATTTTGGGGCAAAAAGGAAGAGATTCCCCTTATCATGAGGTAAAATGCTGAAATATCCCTTATTTTGGGGCAAAAAGACAGAAATTCCCTTTATTTTGTGGCAAAAAGGCAAAAATTTCCCTTATTTTGGGACAAAATTGCAGAAATTTCACTTATTTCAGGGCAAAATTCAAAAATTCCTTTTATTTTTTGGCAAAAAGAGAAATTTTGTTTATTTTTGGGTAAAAAGGCAGAAATTTCACTTATTGTGAGGTAAGAAGGCAGAAATTCCTCTTATTTTGGGGCAAAAATTAAGAAATTTCCCTTTTTTTGTGGCAAAAGGTATATATTCTCCTTATTTTCGGGCAAAAAAGCAGAAATATCCCGTTTTTTGGAGCACAATTGCAGAAAATCCCCTAATTGTGGGGCAAAAAGGCAGAAATTCCCTATATGTTGGGGCAAAAAGACAGAAATTCTCCTTATTTTGGGGCAAAACGCAGAAATTCCACTTATTTTGGGGCAAAATTCCAGAAATTTCCCTAATTTTGGGGCAAATTTGCAGAAATTTCACTTATTTTGGGGCAAAATTGCAGAAATTTCACTTATTTCAGATAAAAAAAAGGCAGAAATTTTTCTTATTTTGGGGCAAAAAGGCAGAAATTCCTAATATTTTGTGGCAAAAATGCAGAAATTCCCTTTATTTTGAGGTAAAAAGGCTGAAATTCCCCTTATTTGGGGGCAAAAAGGCAGAAATTTCCCTTATTTTGGGGCAAAATTGCAGAAATTTCACTTATTTCAGGGCAAAATTCAAAAATTCCTTTTATTTTGGGGCTAAAAGTCAGAAATTCCGTTTATTTTTGGGTAAAAAGGCAGAAATTTCACTTATTTTGAGGTAAGAAGGCAGAAATTCCTCTTATTTTGGGGCAAAAATGAAGAAATTTCCCTTTTTTGTGGCAAAAGTTATACATTCCCCTTATTTTCGGGCAAAAAAGCAGAAATTCCTTGTATTTAGGAGCAAGATTGCAGAAAATCCCCTAATTGTGGGGCAAAAAGGCAGAAATTCCCTATATGTTGGGGCAAAAAGACAGAAATTTTCCTTATTTTGGGGCAAAACTCAGAAATTCCACTTAATTTGGGGCAAAATTCCAGAAATTTCCCTTATTTTGGGGCAAAATTGCAGAAATTTTACTTATTTTGGGGCAAAATTGCAGAAATTTCACTTATTTCAGGTAAAAATGGCAGAAATTTTTCTTATTTTGGGGCAAAAAGGCAGAAATTCCTAATATTTTGTGGCAAAAATGCAGAAATTCCCCTTATTTTGAGGTAAAAAGGCTGAAATTCCCCTTATTTGGGGGCAAAAAGGCAGAAATTTCCCTTATTTTGGGGCAAAATTGCAAACATTTCACTTATTTCAGGGTAATAAGTCAGAAATTTTCCTTATTTTGGGGCAAAAAACACAGAAATTCCCTTTGTTTTGGAAGGAAAATACAGAAATTCCACTTCTTTAGAGGCAAAAAGGCAGAAATTCCCCTTATTTTGAAGCAAAAATGAAGAAATTCCCCTAATTGTTGGGCAAAAAGGCAGAAATTCCCTATATGTTGGGGCAAAAAGACAAATTCTTCTTATTTTGGGACAAAACTCAGAAATTCCACTTATTTTGGGGCAAAATTGCAGGAATTTACCTTATTTTGAGGCAAAATTGCAGAATTTCCCTTATTTGGGGCAAAATTGCAGAAATTTCACTTATTTTCAGGTAAAAAGGCTGAAATATCCTTTATTTTGGGGCAAAAAGGAAGAAATTCCCCTTATTTTGGGGCAAAATTGCAGAAATTTTCCTTATTTTGGGGCAAAAAGGCTGAAATTCTTATTTTGAGGTAAAATGCTGAAATTCCCCATATTTTGGGGCAAAAGGCAAAACTTCTTTTTATTTTGGGGCAAAGAGGCACAAATTTCCCTTATTTTCGGGCAAAATTGCAGAAATTTCATTTATTTCAGGGCAAAAAGTCAGAAATTTCTTTTATTTTGGGGCAAAGAGCAGAAATTTCTTTTATTATGGTACAATATTGAAGAAATTTTTCTTATTTTGAAATAAAAAGGCAGAAAATTCCCCTTATTTTGAGGCAAAAGGCAGAAATTATTCTCAATTTGAAGTAAAATGCAGAAATTCCCTTTATTTTGGGGCTAAAAAACAGAAATTCCCTGTATTTTGAAGCAAAATTGCAGAAATTCTCATAATTTTCGGGCAAAAAGGCAGAAATTCCCCTTATTTTGGGGCAAAAAGACAGAAAATCTCCTTTTTCGGGAGCAAACTATCAGAAATTCCTCTTATTTTGGGGCAAAAT
This sequence comes from Micromys minutus, assembly GCF_963924665.1. NCBI lineage: Eukaryota > Metazoa > Chordata > Mammalia > Rodentia > Muridae > Micromys > Micromys minutus. The sequence goes on along the minus strand of NW_027667682.1, from coordinate 578,703 downwards.
TGCAGAAATTTCCTTTACATTGGGGCAAAATTGCAGAAATTTCCCTTATTTTGGGGCAAAACTGAAGAAATTTTCTTTTTTTATGGCAAAAAGGTATGCATTCTTCTTATTTTCGGGCAAAAAGGGAGAAATTCCCCTATTTTGGAGCAAAATTGCAGAAATTCCCCTAATTATGGGGCAAAAAGGGAGAAATTCCCTATATGTTGTGGCAAAAAGACAGAAATTCTCTTTATTTTGGGGCAAAACTCAGAAATTCCACTTATTTTAGGACAAAATTCCAGAAATTTCCCTTATTTTGGGGCAAAATTGCAGAAATTTCACTTATTTTGGAGCAAAATTGCAGAAATTTCACTTATTTCAGAAAAAAAGCAGAAATTTTCTTATTTTGGTGCAAAAAGGCAGAAATTTCTTTTATTTTGGTACAAACTTGCATAAATTATTCTTATTTTGGAAGAAAAAGGCAGAAATCTCCCATATTTTGGGGCAAAAATGCAGCAATTCCTCTTATTTTGAGGTAACAAGGCTTAAATTCCCCTTATTTGGGGGGAAAAAGGCAGAAATTTCCCTTATTTTCGAGCAAAATTGCAGAAATTTCACTTATTTCAGGGTAATAAGTCAGAAATTTTCCTTATTTTGGGGCAAAAAAGACAGAAATTCCCTTTGTTTTTGGGATAAAGACAGAAATTCCACTTATTTAGAGACAAAAAAGCAGAAATTCCCCTTATTTTGGAGCAAAACTGAAGAAATTTCCCTTTTTTATGCCAAAAAGGTATGCATTCTTCTTATTTTCGGGCAAAAAGGCAGAAATTCCCCCTATTTTAGAGCAAAATGGCAGAAATTCCCCTAATTGTGGGGCAAAAATGCAGAAATTCCCTATATGTTGGGGCAAAATATAGAAATTCTCCTTATTTTGGGGAAAAACTCAGAAATTCCACTTATTTTGGGGCAAAATTGCAGAAATTTCCCTTATTTTGGGGCAAAATTGCAGAAATTTCACTTATTTTGGGGCAAAATTGCAGAAATTTCACTTTTTTCAGGGTAATAAGTCAGAAATTTTCCTTATTTTGGGGCAAAAAAGACTGAAATTCCCTATGTTCTGGGGGAAAAAGACAGTAATTCCACTTTTTTAGAGGCAAAAAAGCAGAAATTCCTTTTATTTTGGAGCAAACATGAAGAAATTTTCCTTTTTTTGTGGAAAAAGGTATACATTCCTCTAATTTTCGGGCTAAAAAGCAGAAATTCCCCGTATTTTGGAGCAAACTTGCAGATATTCCCCTAATTGTGGGGCAAAACGGCAGAAATTCCCTATATGTTGGGGCAAAAAGACAGAAATTCTCCTTATTTTGGGGCAAAACTCAGAAATTCCACTTATTTTGTGGCAAAATTCCAGAAATTTCCCTTATTTTGGGGCAAAATTGCAGAAATTTCACTTATTTTCAGGCAAAATTACATAAATTTCACTTATTTCAGAAAAAAAGCAGAATTTTCTTATTTTGGTGCAAAAAGGCATAAATTTCTTTTATTTTGTTACAAAATTGCAGAAATTTTTCTTATTTTGGGGCAAAAAGGCATAAATTTCTCATATTTTGGGGCAAAAATGCAGAAATTTTTTTTATTTTGAGGTAAAAAGGCTGAAATTCCCCTTATTTGGGGGCAAAAAAGAAGAATTTCTCTTATTTTGGGGCAAAATTGCAGAAATTTCACTTATTTCAGAGTAATAAGTCAGAAATTTTCGTTATTTTGGGGCAAAAAAAACAGAAATTCCCTTTGTTTTGGGGGAAAAGACAGAAATTCCACTTTTTTAGAGGCAAAAAAGCAGAAATAACTTTAATTTTGGAGTAAAAATGTAGAAATTTCCCTTTTTTATGGCAAAAAGGTATGCATTCTTCTTATTTTCGGGCAAAAACGCAGAAATTCCCCGTATTTTCGAGCAAAATTGCAAAAATTCCTCTAATTTTAGGGCAAAAAGGCAGAAATTCTCTATATGTTGGGGCAAAAAGACAGATATTCTCCTTATTTTGGGGCAAAACTCAGAAATTCCACTTATTTTGGGGCAAAATTCTAGAAATTTTTCTTATTTTAAAGCAAAATTCCAGAAATTTCCCTTATTTTGGGGCAAAATTGCAGAAATTTCACTTATTTTGGGGCAAAATTGCAGAAATTTCACTTATTTCAGGGTAATAAGTCAGAAATTTTCCTTATTTTGGGGCCAAAAATACAGAAATTCCCTTTGTTTTGGGGGGGAAAAGACAGAAATTCCACTTATTTAGAGGCAAAAAAGCAGAAATTCCTCTTATTTTGGAGCAAAATTGCAGAAATTCTTCTAATTGTGGGGCAAGAAGGGAGAAATTCCCTATATGTTGGGGCAAAAAGAAACAAATTCTCCTTATTTTGGGTCAAAACTCAGAAATTCTACTAATATTGGGGCAAAATTCCAGAAATTTCCCTTATTTTGGGGCAAAATTGCAGAAATTTCACTTATTTTTGGGCAAAATTGCAGAAATTTCACTTATTTCAGAAAAAAAAGCAGAAATTTTCTTATTTTGGTGCAAAAAGGCAGAAATTTCTTTTATTTTGGTACAAAATTGCAGAAATTTTTCTTATTTTGGGGCAAAAAGGCAGAAATCTCCCATATTTTGGGGCAAAAATGCAGAAATTTCTCTTATTTTGAGGTAAAAAGGCTGAAATTCCCCTTATTTGGGGGCAAAAAGGCAGAAATTTCCCTTATTTTGGGGCAAAATTGCAGAAATTTCACTTATTTCAGGGTAATAAGTCAGAAATTTTCCTTATTTTGGGGTAAAAAAGACAGAAATTCCCTTTGTTTTGGGGGAAAAAGACAGAAATTCCACTTATTTAGAGGCAAAAAAGCAGAAATTCCCCTTATTTTGTAGCAAAACTGAAGAAATTTCTATTTTTTATGGCAAAAAGGTATGCATTCTTCTTATTTTCGGGCAAAAAGGCAGAAATTCCCCGTATTTTGGAGCAAAATTGCAGAAAATCCCCTAATTGTGTGGCAAGAAGGGGGAAATTCCCTATATGTTGGGGCAAAAAGACAGAAATTCTCTTTCTTTTGGGGCAAAACTCAGAAATTCCACTTATTTTGGTGCAAAATTCCAGAAATTTCCTTTATTTTAGAGCAAAATTGCAGAAATTTCACTTATTTTCGGTCAAAATTGCAGAAATTTAACTTATTTCAGAAAAAAATTCAGAAATTTTTCTATTTTGCTGCAAAAAGGCAGAAATTTCTTTTATTTTGGTACAAAATTGCAGAAATTTTTCTTATTTTGGGGCAAAAAGGCAGAAATCCCCCATATTTTGAGGCAAAAATGCAGAAATTCCTCTTATTTTGAGGTAATAAGGCTGAAATTTCCCTTATTTGGGGGCAAAAAGGCAGAAATTTCCCTTATTTTGAGGCAAAATTGCAGAAATTTCACTTATTTCTGGGTAATAAGTCAGAAATTTTCTTTATTTTGTGGCAAAATAGACAGAAATTCCCTTTGTTTTGGGAGAAAAAGACAGAAATTCCACTTTTTTAGAGGCAAAAAAGCAGAAATTCCTTTTATTTTGGAGTAAAAATGAAGAAATTTCCCTTTTTTGTGGCAAAAGGTATGCATTCCACTTATTTTTGGGCTAAAAAGCAGAAATTACCCGTATTTTGGAGCAATATTGCAGAAATTCCCCTAATTGTGGGGCAAAGAGGCAGAAATTCCCTATATGTTAGGGCAAAAAGACAGAAATTCTCCTTATTTTGGGGCAAAACTCAGAAATTCTACTTATTTTGGGGCAAAATTCCAGAAATTTCCCTTATTTTGGGGCAAAATTGCAGAAATTTCACTTATTTTGGGGCAAAATTGCAGAAATTTCACTTATTTCAGGGTAATAAGTCAGAAATTTTCCTTATTTTGGGGCCAAAAAGACAGAAATTCCCTTTGTTTTGGGGGGGAAAAGACAGAAATTCCACTTATTTAGAGGCAAAAAAGCAGAAATTCCTCTTATTTTGGAGCAAAATTGCAGAAATTCCCCTAATTGTGGGGCAAAAAGGCAGAAATTCCCTATATGTTGGGGCAAAAAGAAACAAATTCTCCTTATTTTGGGTCAAAACTCAGAAATTCTACTGATATTGGGGCAAAATTCCAGAAATTTCCCTTATTTTGGGGCAAAATTGCAGAAATTTCACTTATTTTTGGGCAAAATTGCAGAAATTTCACTTATTTCAGAAAAAAAAGCAGAAATTTTCTTATTTTGGTGCAAAAAGGCGGAAATTTCTTTTATTTTGGTACAAAATTGCAGAAATTTTTCTTATTTTGGGGCAAAAAGGCAGAAATCTCCCGTATTTTTGGGCAAAAATGCAGAAATTTCTCTTATTTTGAGGTAAAAAGGCTGAAATTCCCCTTATTTGGGGGCAAAAAGGCAGAAATTTCCCTTATTTTGGGGCAAAATTGCAGAAATTTCACTTATTTCAGGGTAATAAGTCAGAAATTTTCCTTATTTTGGGGCAAAAAAGACAGAAATTCCCTTTGTTTTGGGGGAAAAAGACAGAAATTCCACTTATTTAGAGGCAAAAAAGCAGAAATTCCCCTTATTTTGTAGCAAAACTGAAGAAATTTCTATTTTTTATGGCAAAAAGGTATGCATTCTTCTTATTTTCGGGCAAAAAGGCAGAAATTCCCCGTATTTTGGAGCAAAATTGCAGAAATTCCCCTAATTGTGGGGCAAGAAGGGGGAAATTCCCTATATGTTGGGGCAAAAAGACAGAAATTCTCCTTATTTTGGGGCAAAACTCAGAAATTCCACTTATTTTGGTGCAAAATTCCAGAAATTTCCCTTATTTTAGGGCAAAATTGCAGAAATTTCACTTATTTTGGGGCAAAATTGCAGAAATTTAACTTATTTCAGAAAAAAATTCAGAAATTTTTTTATTTTGGTGCAATAAGGCAGAAATTTCTTTTATTTTGGTACAAAATTGCAGAAATTTTTATTATTTTGGGGCAAAAAGGCAGAAATCCCCCATATTTTGAGGCAAAAATGCAGAAATTCCTCTTATTTTGAGGTAATAAGGCTGAAATTTCCCTTATTTGGGGGCAAAAAGCCAGAAATTTCCCTTATTTTGAGGCAAAATTGCAGAAATTTCACTTATTTCAGGGTAATAAGTCAGAAATTTTCTTTATTTTGGGGCAAAAAAGACAGAAATTCCCTTTGTTTTGGGAGAAAAAGACAGAAATTCCACTTTTTTAGAGGCAAAATAGCAGAAATTCCTTTTATTTTGGAGTAAAAATGAAGAAATTTCCCTTTTTTGTGGCAAAAGGTATGCATTCCACTTATTTTTGGGCTAAAAAGCAGAAATTACCCGTATTTTGGAGCAATATTGCAGAAATTCCCCTAGTTGTGGGGCAAAGAGGCAGATATTCCCTATATGTTAGGGCAAAAAGACAGAAATTCTCCTTATTTTGGGGCAAAACTCAGAAATTCTACTTATTTTGGGGCAAAATTCCAGAAATTTCCCTTATTCTGGGGCAAAATTGCAGAAATTTCACTTATTTTGGGGCAAAATTGCAGAAATTTCACTTATTTCAGGCTAATAAGTCAGAAATTTTCCTTATTTTGGGGCCAAAAAGACAGAAATTCCCTTTGTTTTGGGGGGGAAAAGACAGAAATTCCACTTATTTAGAGGCAAAAAAGCAGAAATTCCTCTTATTTTGAGGTAAAAAGGCTGAAATTCCCCTTATTTGGAGGCAAAAAGGCAGAAATTTTTCTTATTTTGGGGCAAAATTGCAGAAATTTCACTTATTTCAGAGTAGTCAGTCAGAAATTTTTCTTATTTTGGGGCAAAAAAGCAGAAATTCCTTTTATTTTGGAGTAAAAATGAAGAAATTTCTTTTTTGTGGCAAATGGTATACATTCCCCTTATTTTCAGGCTAAAAAGCAGAAATTACCCGTATTTTGGAGCAAAATTGCAAAAATTCTGCTAATTGTGGAGCAAAAAGGCAGAAATTCCCTGTAAGTTAGAGCAAAAAAACAGAAAATCTCCTTATTTTGGGGCAAAACTCAGAAATTCCACTTACTTTGGGGCAAAATTCCAAAAATTTCCCTTATTTTGGGCCAAAATTGCAGAAATTTCACTTATTTTGAGGCAAAATTGCATAAATTTCACTTATTTCAGGGTAATAAGTCAGAAATTTTCCTTATTTTGGGGCAAAAAACACAGAAATTCCCTTTGTTTTGGGGGAAAAACACAGAAATTCCACTTTTTTAGAGGCAAAAAAGCAGAAATTCCTTTTATTTTGGAGTAAAAATGAAGAAATTTCCCTTTTTTGTGGCAAAATGTATACATTCCACTTATTTTTGGGCTAAAAAGCTGAAATTACCCGTATTTTGGAGCAAAATTGCAGAAATTCCCCTAATTGTGGGGCAAAATGCAGAAATTCCCTATATGTTAGGGCAAAAAGACAGAAATTCTCCTTATTTTGGGGCAAAACTCAGAAATTCCACTTATTTTGGGGCAAAATTCCAGAAATTTCCCTTATTTTGTGGCAAAATTGCCGAAATTTCACTTATTTTGGGGCAAAATTGCAGAAATTTCACTTATTTCATGGTAAAAAGGCAGAAATTTTCCTCATTTTGGGGCAAAAATGCAGAGATTCCAAATATTTTGTGGTAAAATTGCAAAAATTCCCCTTATTTTGAGGTAAAAAGGCAGAAATTCCCTCTTATTTGGAAGCAAAAAGCAGAAATTTCCCTTATTCTGGGACAAAATTGCAGAAATTTCACTTATTTCAGGGTAATAAGTCAGAAATTTTCCTTATTTGGGGCAAAAAAGACAGAAATTCCTTTTGTTTTGGGGGAAAAAGTCAGAAATTCCACTTATTTAGAAGCAAAAAAGCAGAAATTCCCCTTATTTTGGAGCAAAAATGAAGAAATTTCCTTTTTTTTGTGGCAAAAGGTATGCATTCTTCTTATTTTCAGGCTAAAAAGCAGAAATTCCCCGTATTTTGGAGCAAAATTGCAGAAATTCCCCTAATTGTGGGACAAAAAGGCAGAAATTCCCTATATGTTTGGGCAAAAAGACAGAAATTCTCCTTATTTTAGAGCAAAACTCAGAAATTTCACTTATTTTGACGCAAAATTGCAGAAATTTCACTTATTTCAGAAAAAAAGCAGAAATTTTCTTAATTTGGGGCAAAAAGGCAGAAATTTCTCATATTTTGGGGCAAAAATGCAGAAAATCCCCTTATTTTGAGGTAAAAAGTCTAAAATTCCCCTTATTTGGTTGCAAAAAGCAGAAATTTCCCTTATTTTGGGGCAAAATTGCAGATATTTCATTTATTTCAGGGTAATAAGTCAGAAATTTTCCTTATTTTGGGGCAAAAAAGACACAAATTCTCTATGTTTGGGGGGAAAAAGACAGAAATTCCACTTATTTAGAGGCAAAAAAGCAGAAATTCCCCTTATTTTGGAGCGAAAATGAAGAAATTTCCCTTTTTTATGGCAAAAAGGTATGCATTCTTCTTATTTTCGGGCAAAAAGACAGAAATTCCCTGTATTTTTGAGCAAAATTGCAGAAATTCCCCTAATTGTGGGGCAAAAAGGCAGAAATTCCCTATGTGTTGGGGCAAAAAGACAGAAATTCTACTTATTTTGGGGCAAAACTCAGAAATTCCACTTATTTTGGGGCAAAATTCCAAAAATTTCCCTTATTTTGGAGCAAAATTGCAGAAATTTCACTTATTTTGGGGAAAAATTGCAGAAATTTCACTTATTTCAGGGAAAAAAAAACAGAAATTTCTTTTATTTTGGTACAAATTTGCAGAAATTTTTTTTATTTTTGGCAAAAAGGCAGAAATTTCCCATATTTTGGGGCAAAAATGCAGAAATTCCCCTTATTTTGAGGTAAAAATGCTGAAATTCCCCTTATTTTGGGGCAAAAAGCAGACATTTCCCTTATTTTGGGCAAAAATTGCAGAAATTTCACTTATTTTGAGTCAAAAAGGCAGAAAATCCAATTATTTTGGGGTAAAAATGAAAAAATTCCCTTTGTTTTGAGGTAAAAAGGCTGAAATTCCCCTTTTTTGGAGGCAAAAAGGCAGAAATTCCCCGTATTTTGGGGCAAAAAGCAGATATTTCCCTTATTTTTGGGGAAAAATTTTAGAAATTTAACTTATTTCAGGGCAAAAAGTCAGAAATTCTGTTTATTTTTGGGGAAAAGTCAGAAATTGCACTTATTTTGATTCAAAAAGGCGGAAAATCCCCTTATTTTGGAGTAAAAATGAAGAAATTTCCCTTTTTTTATGGCAAAAGGTATACATTCTTTATATTTTCGGGCAAAAAGGCAGAAATTCCCTGTATTTTGGAGCAAAATTGCAGAAATTCCTCTAATTTTGGGGCAAAAACGCAGAACTTCCCCTTATTTTGGGGTAAAACTGCAGAAATTTCACTTATTTCGCGGCAAAATGGCAGAAATTCACTTCATTTTCGGCGAAAAGGGAGAAAATTCCCGTATTTTGGAGCAAAATTGCAGAAATTCACCTAATTTTGGGGTAAAACATGCAGTAATTTTCTTTATTTTAAGGCAAAAAGGCAGAAATTCCCCTTATTTTGTGGCAAACATCAGAAATTCCCCTTATTTTAGAAAAAATTGCAGAAATTTCCTTTATTATGGGGAAAAATTGCAGAAATTTCTTTTATTGTAAGGCAAAAGTGCAGAAATTTCATTTATTTCAGAGAAAAAAACAAAATTTTTTTTTTATTTTAGGGCAAAATGAAGAAATTTCCATTATTTTGGGGCACAAAGACAGAAATTCACCTTCTTTTGGGGTAAAATTTCAAACATTTCACATATTTCAGGGCAAAAAGGCAGAAATTCCCCTTATTTGGGGGTAAAAAGGCAGAAATTCTTCATATTTTAGGTTAAAATTGCAGAAATTTCCCTTGTTTGGGGGCAAAAAGGCAGAAAATCCCCTTAATTTCGGGCAAAAAGGCAGAAATTCCCGTATTTTGGAGCAAAATTGCAGAAATTCCCCTAATTGTGGGGCAAAAAGGCAGAAATTCCCGATATGTTGGGGCAAAAAGACAGAAATTCTCCTTATTTTCGGGCAAAACTCAGAAATTCCATTTATTTTGGGGCAAAATTCCAGAAATTTCCCTTATTTTGGGGCAAAATTGCAGAAATTTCACTTATTTCAGGGCAAAATTCAAAAATTGCTTTTATTTTCGGGTAAAGACAGAAATTCCATTTACTTTTGGGTAAAAAGGCAGAAATTTCACTTATTTTGAGGTAAGAAGGCAGAAATTCCTCTTATTTTGCGGCAAAAATGAAGAAATTTCCCTTTTTTGTGGCAAAAGGTATATATTCCCCTTATTTTCGGGCAAAAAATCAGAAATTCCCCGTATTTTGGAGCACAATTGCAGAAAATCCCCTAATTGTGGGGCAAAAAGGCAGAAATTCCCATTATTTTGATGGCAAAAAGGCAGGAATTCACCTTATTTTGGGCTAAAATTGCAGAAATTTCACATATTTCAGGGCAAAAAGGCAGAAATTTCCCTTCATTTGGGGCAAAAATGAAGAAATTTCCCTTTTTTATGGCAAAAAGGTATGCATTCCCCTTATTTTCGGCAAAAAGGCAGAAATTCCCCGTATTTTGGAGCAAAATTGCAGAAATTCCCCTAATTGTGGGGCAAAAAGGCAGAAATTCTCTTTATTTTGGGGCAAAACTCAGAAATTCCACTTATTTTGGGGCAAAATTCCAGAAATTTCCCTTATTTTGGGGCAAAATTGCAGAAATTCCCTTATTTCAGGTAAAAATGGCAGAAATTTTTCTTATTTTGGGGCAAAAAGGCAGAATTTCCTAATATTTTGTGGCAAAAATGCAGAAATTCCCCTTATTTTGAGGTAAAAAGGCTTAAATTCCCCTTATTTGGGGGCAAAAAGGCAGAAATTTTTCTTATTTTGGGGCAAAATTGCAGACATTTCACTTATTTCAGGGTAATAAGTCAGAAATTTTCCTTATTTTGGGGCAAAAAAGACAGAAATTCCCTTTGTTTTGGGGGGAAAATACAGAAATTCCACTTCTTTGAAGGCAAAAAAGCAGAAATTCCACTTATTTTGGAGCAAAAATGAAGAAATTCCCCTAATTGTTGGGCAAAAAGGCAGAAATTCCCTATATGTTGGGGCAAAAAGACAGAAATTCTCCTTATTTTGGGGCAAAACTCAGAAATTCCACTTATTTTGGGGCTAAATTGCAGGAATTTACCTTATTTTGGGGCAAAATTGCAGAAATTTCCCTTATTTGGGGCAAAATAGCAGAAATTTCACTTATTTTCAGGTAAAAAGGCTGAAATATCCTTTATTTTGGGGCAAAAAGGAAGAAATTCCCCTTATTTTGGGGCAAAATTGCAGAAATTTTCCTTATTTTGGGGCAAAAAGGCTGAAATTCTTATTTTGAGGTAAAATGCTGAAATTCCCCATATTTTGGCGCAAAAGGCAAAACTTCTTTTTATTTTGGGGCAAAGAGGCACAAATTTCCCTTATTTTCGGGCAAAATTGCAGAAATTTCATTTATTTCAGGGCAAAAAGTCAGAAATTCCTTTTATTTTGGGGCAAAGAGCAGAAATTTCTTTTATTATGGTACAAAATTGAAGAAATTTTTCTTATTATGAAACAAAAAGGCAGAAAATTCCCCTTATTTTGAGGCAAAAAGCAGAAATTATTCTTATTTTGAGGTAAAATGCAGAAATTCTTTTTATTTTGGGGCTAAAAGTCAGAAATTCCCCGTATTTTGAAGCAAAATTGCAGAAATTCTCATAATTTTTGGGCAAAAAGGCAGAAATTCCCCTTATTTTGGGGCAAAAATACAGAAAATCTCCTTTATCGGGAGCAAACAGTCAGAAATTCCCCTTATTTTGGGGCAAAATTGCAGAAATTTCCTTTACATTGGGGCAAAATTGCAGAAATTTCCCTTATTTTGGGGCAAAATTGCAGAAATTTCCCTTATTTTGGGGCAAAATTGCAGAAATTTCCCTTATTTTGGGGCAAAATAGCAGAAATTTCACTTATTTCAGGGAAAAAGGCGGAAATTTTTTTTGGGGGGCAAAAAAGCAGAAATTTCTTTTATTTTGGTACAAAATTGCAGAAATTTTTCTTATTTTGGGGCAAAAAGTCAGAAATTCCCCATATTTTGGGGCAAAAAGGCAGAAATTCCCCTTATTTTGAGGTAAAAAGGCTGAAATTCCCCTTATTTTGGGGCAAAAAGACAGAAATTTCGTTTATTTTGGGGAAAAGGCAGAAATTGCACTTATTTTGAGTCAAAAAGGTGGAAAATCCCCTTATTTTGGGGCAAAAATGAAGAAATTTGCTTTTTTTATGGCAAAAAGGTATACATTCCCTTTATTTTCAGGCAAAAAGGCAGAAATTACCCGTATTTTGGAGCAAAATTGCAGAAATTCCTCTAATTTTTGGGCAAAAAGGCAGAAATTCCCCTTATTTTGGGGTAAAACTGCAGAAATTTCACTTATTTTACGGCAAAATGTCAGAAATTCCCCTTATTTTCGGCAAAAAAGGCAGAAAATCCCCTTATTTTAGGGCAAAATTGCAGAAATTTCCCTTATTTGGGGGCAAAAACAGAAATTCCCCTTCTTTTGAGGCAAAATTGCAGAAATTTCCCTTATTATGGGGAAAAATTGCAGAAATTTCCCTTATTTTAGGACAAAATTGCAGAAATTTCACTTATTTCAGGGAAAAAATGCAAAAATTTTTCTTATTTTGGGGCAAAAAGGCAGAAATTCCAATTATTTTGGGGCAAAAAGGCAGAAATTCACCTTATTTTGGGTTAAAATATCAGAAATTTCACATATTTCAGGGCAAATGGCAGAAATTCCCCTTATTTGGGGGCAATAAGGCAGAAATTTCCCTTCTTTTGGGATAAAATTGCAGAAATTTCCCTTATTTGGGGGCAAAAAGGCAGAAAATCCACTTAATTTCGGGTAAAAAGGCAGAAATTCCTCGTATTTTGAAGCAAAATTGCAGAAACTCCCCTAATTTTGGGGCAAAAAGGCAGAAATTCCCTTTATTTTGGGGCAAAAATAGAGAAATTCTCCTTATTTTGGTGCAAAAATCAGAAATTTCCCTTATTTTGGGGCAAAATTATAGAAATTTCTTTTATTTTGTTACAGACTTGCAGAAATTTTTCATATTTTGTGGCAAAAAGGCTAAAATTCTACTTATTTTGAGGTAAAATCCTGAAATTCCACATATATTGGGGCAAAAGGCAGAAATTCCCCTCATTTGGGCGCAAAAAGTCACATATTTCCCTTATTTTCGGGCATAATTGCAGGAATTTCATTTATTTCAGGGCAAAAAGTCAGAAATTCCTTTTATTTTGGGGCAAAAAGCAGAAATTTCTTTTATTATGGTACAAAATTGAAGAAATTTTTTGTATTTTGAAACAAAAAGGCAGAAAATTCCCCTTATTTTGAGGCAAAAGGCAGAAATTATTCTTATTTTGAGGTAAAATGCAGAAATTCTTTTTATTTTGGGGCTAAAAGGCAGAAATTCCTCGTATTTTGAAGCAAAATTGCAGAAATTCTCATAATTTTCGGGCAAAAAGGCAGAAATTCTCCCTATTTTGGGGCAAAAAGACAGAAAATCTCCTTTTTTGGGAGCAAACAGTCAGAAATTCCCCTTATTTTGGGGCAAAATTGCAGAAATTTCCTTTACATTGGGGCAATATTGCAGAAATTTCCCTTATTTTGAGGCAAAATTGCAGAAATTTCACTTATTTCAGGGAAAAAAGGCGGAAATTTTTTTTGCGGGGAAAAAAGGCAGAAATTTTTTTTATTTTTGTACAAAATTGCAGAAATTTTTATTATTTTGGGGCAAAGAGTCAGAAATTCCCCATATTTTGGTGCAAAAATGCTGAAATTCCCCTTATGTTGAGGTAAAATCCTGAAATTCCCCATATTTTGGGGCAAAAAGTCAGAAATTCCCCTCATTTGGGGGCAAAAAGGCACAAATTTCCCTTATTTTCAGGCATAATTGCAGGAATTTCATTTATTTCAGGGCAAAAAGTCAGAAATTCCTTTTATTTTGGGGCAAAAAGCAGAAATTTCTTTTATTTTGATACAAAATTGTAGAAATTTTCCTTATTTTGGAACAAAAAGGCAAAAATTACCCATATTTTGGGGAAAAAGGCAGAAATTCTTCTTATTTTGAGGTAAAAAGGCTGAAATTCCCGTTATTTTGGGGCAAAAAGGCAGAAATTCTCTTTACTTTGTGGCAAAAAGGCAGAAATTCCCGTTAATTGGGGCAGAAAAGCAGAAATTTTCCTTATTTAAGGGCAATAGGGCAGAAATTCCCTATATTTTGTGGCAAAAATGCAGAAATTCCCCTTATTTAGAGGTAAAATGATGAAATTCCCCTTATTTTCGGCAAAAAGGCAGAAATTCCTATTATTTTGGGGCAAAATTGCAGAAATTTCAATTATTTCAGGGCAAAAAGTCAGAAATTTGCCTTATTTTGGGGCAAAAAGCAGAAATTCCCCTAATTTTGGGGCCAAAAACAGAAATTCCCCTTATTTTGGGGTAAAATTGCAGAAATTTCAAATATTTCAGGGCAAAAAGGCAGAAATTCCACTTTATTTCGGACAATAACGCAGAAATTCCCCGTATTTTAAAGCTAAATTTCAGAAATTCCCCTTATATTGGTGCAAAAATGCAGAAATTCCTTTTATTTTTGTGCAATAAGGCAGATTTCCCCGTATTTTGAAGCAAAATTGCACATATTCCCCTAATTTTGAGGGAAAATGCAGAAATTCACATTATTTTGGAACAAAAAGACAGAAATTCTCCTTATTTCAGTACAAGAAGTCAGAAATTCCCCTTATTTTGGGGCAAAATTGCAGAAATTTCACTTATTTCAGAGAAAAAGCACAGAAATTTCTCTTATTTTGGGGAAAAAGGCAGAAATTTCTTTTATTTTGGTACAAAATTGCAGAAATTTTCTTTATTTTGGGGAATATGAAGAAATTCCCCATATTTTTGGGCAAAAAGGCAGAGAAACCCTTATTATGAGGTAAAATGCTGAAATTCCCCTTATGTTGAGGCAAAAAGACAGAAATTCCCTTTCTTTTGTGGCAAAAAGGCAGAAATTTCCCTTATTTTGGGGCAAAATTGCAGAAATTTCGCCTATTTCAGGGAAATATTCAAAAATTCCTTTTATTTTGGAACAAAAAGAGAGAAATTCCGTTTATTTTTGGGTAAAAAGGCAGAAATTTCAGTTATTTTGAGGTAAGAAGGCAGAAATGCCTCTTAATTTGCGGCAAAAATGAAGAAATTTTCCTTTTTTGTGGCAAAAGGTATACATTCCCCTTATTTTTGGGCAAAAAGGCAGAAATTCCCTATATGTTGGGACAAAAAGACAAAAATTCTCCTTATTTTGGGACAAAACTCAGAATTTCCACTTATTTTGGGGCAAAATTCCAGAAATTTCCCTTATTTTGGGGCAAAATTGCAGAAATTTCACTTATTTTGGGGCAAAATTGCAGAAATTTCCCTTATTTCAGGTAAAAATGGCAGAAATTTTTCTTATTTTGGGGCAAAAAGGCAGAAATTCCTAATATTTTGTGGCAAAAATGCAGAAAACCCCTTATTTTGAGGTAAAAAGGCTGAAATTCCCCTTATTTGGGTGCAAAAAGGCAGAAATTTTTCTTATTTTGGGGCAAAATTGCAGACATTTCACTTATTTCAGGGTAATAAGTCAGAAATTTTCCTTATTTTGGGGCAAAAAAGACAGAAATTCTCCTAATTGTGGGGCAAAAAGGCAGAAATTCCCTATATGTTGGGGCAAAAAGACAGAAATTCTCCTTATTTTGGGGCAAAACTCAAAAATTCCACTTATTTTGGGGCAAAATTGCAGGAATTTACATTATTTTGGGGCAAAATTGCAGAAATTTTCCTTATTTGGGGCAAAATTGCAGAAATTTCACTTATTTTCAGGTAAAAAGACTGAAATATCCTTTATTTTGGGGCAAAAAGGAAGAAATTCCCCTTATTTTGGGGCAAAATTGCAGAAATTTTTCTTATTTTGGGGGCAAAAAGGCTGAAATTCTTCTTATTTTGAGGTAAAATGCTGAAATTCCCCATATTTTGGGGCAAAAGGCAAAAATTCTTCTTATTTTGGGGCAAAAAGGCACAAATTTCCCTTATTTTCGGGCAAAATTGCAGAAATTTCATTTATTTCAGGGCAAAAATTCAGAAATTCCTTTTATTTTGGGGCAAAGAGCAGAAATTTCTTTTATTATGGTACAAAATTGAAGAAATTTTTCTTATTTTGAAACAAAAAGGCAGAAAATTCCCCTTATTTTGAGGCAAAAGGCAGAAATTATTCTCAATTTGAGGTAAAATGCAGAAATTCCCTTTATTTTGGGGCTAGAAAGCAGAAATTCCCCGTATTTTGAAGCAAAATTGCAGAAATTCTCATAATTTTCGGGCAAAAGGCAAAAATTCTCCTTATTTTGGGGCAAAAAGACAGAAAATCTCCTTTTTTGGGAGCAAACAGTCAGAAATTTTCCTTATTTTGGGGCAAAATTGCAGAAATTTCCTTTACATTGGGGCAAAATTGCAGAAATTTCCATATTTTGGGGCAAAATTGCAGAAATTTCACTTATTTCAGGGAAAAAAGGCGAAAATTTTTTTGGGGGGGCAAAAAGGCAGAAATTTTTTTTATTTTGGTACAAAATTGCAGAAATTTTTCTTATTTTGGGGCAAAAAGTCAGAAATTCCTCATATTTTGGGGCAAAAAGGCAGAAATTCCCCTTATTTTGAGGTAAAAAGGCTGTAATTCCCCTTATTTTGGGGTAAAAAGACAGAAATTTCGTTTATTTTGGGGAAAAGGCAGAAATTGCACTTATTTTGAGTCAAAAAGGTGGAAAATCCCCTTATTTTGGGGCAAAAATGAAGAAATTTGCTTTTTTTATGGCAAAAAGGTATACATTCCCTTTATTTTTGGGAAAAATGGCACAAATTCCCCGTATTTTGGAGCAACATTGCAGAAATTCCCCTAATTTTTGGGCAAAAAGGCAGAAATTCCCCTTATTTTGGGGTAAAACTGCAGAAATTTCACTTTTTTGCGGCAAAATGTCAGAAATTCCCCTTATTTTCGGCAAAAAAAAGCAGATAATCCCCTTATTTTAGGGAAAAATTGCAGAAATTTCTCTTATTTTGGGGCAAAATTGCAGAAATTTCACTTATTTCGCGGCAAAATGTCAGAAATTCCCCTTATTTTCGGCAAAAAAGGCAGAAAATTCCCGTATTTTGGAGAATAAATTGCAGAAATTCACCTAATTTTAGGGTAAAAAAATACAGTAATTTTCTTTATTTTTGGGCAAAAAGGCAGAAATTCTCCTTATTTTAGGGGAAAAAGGCAGAAATTCTTCTTATTTTAGGG
Organism: Micromys minutus; assembly: GCF_963924665.1. NCBI lineage: Eukaryota > Metazoa > Chordata > Mammalia > Rodentia > Muridae > Micromys > Micromys minutus. The sequence continues at coordinate 562,268 of NW_027667682.1, read as the reverse complement.
CAAAATTGCAGAAATTTTCCTTATTTGGGGGCAAAAAACAGAAATTCCCCTTATTTTGGGGCAAAATTGCAGAAATTTCCCTTATTATGGGGAAAAATTGCAGAAATTTCCCTTATTTTAGGGCAAAATTGCAGAAATTTCACTTATTTCAGAGAAAAAAAGCAAAATTTTTCTTATTTTGGGGCAAAAAGGCAGAAATTCCCATTATTTTGGGGCAAAAAGGCAGAAATTCACCTTATTTTGGGGTAAAATTGCAGAAATTTCACATATTTCAGGGCAAAAAGACAGAAATTCCCCTTATTTTAAGGCAGAAAGGCAGAAATTCCCCTTATTTTGGAATAAAATTGCAGAAATTTTTTTTTCTTTAGGGGCAAAAAGGCAGAAAATCCACTTAATTTCGGGTAAAAAAGCAGAAATTCCTCTTATTTTGGAGCAAAATTGCAGAAACTCCCCTAATTTTGGGGCATAAAGGCAGAAATTCCCTTTATTTTGGGGCAAAAATAGAGAAATTCTCATTATTTTGGGGCAAAAATCAGAAATTTCCCTTATTTCGGGTCAAAATTTTAGAAATTTCTTTAATATTGTTACAGACTTGCAGAAATTTTTCTTATTTTGTGGCAAAAAGGCAGAAATTTCCCATATTTTGGTGCAAAAAGCCTAAAATTTCCTTTATTATGAGGTAAAATCCTGAAATTCCCCATATTTTGGGGCAAAAAGGCAGAAATTCCCCTCATTTGGAGGCAAAAATACACAAATTTCCCTTATTTTCGGGCATAATTGCAGGAATTTCATTTATTTCAGGGCAAAAAGTCAGAAATTCCTTTTATTTTGGGGCAAAAAGCAGAAATTTCTTTTATTTTGATACAAAATTGTAGAAATTTTCCTTATTTTGGAACAAAAAGGCAAAAATTACCCATATTTTGGGGAAAAAGGCAGAAATTCCCCTTATTTTGAGGTAAAAAGGCTGAAATTCCCGTTATTTTGGGGTAAAAAGGCAGAAATTCCCTTTACTTTGTGGCAAAAAGGCAGAAATTCCTGTTAATTGGGGCAGAAAAGCAGAAATTTTCCTTATTTAAGGGCAATAGGGCAGATATTCCCCATATTTTGTGGCAAAAAGGCAGAAATTCCCCTTATTTGGAGGTAAAATGATGAAATTCCCCTTTTTTTCGGCAAAAAGGCAGAAATTCCTATTATTTTGGGGCAAAATTGCAGAAATTTCCTTTATTTTGGGGCAAAATTGCAGAAATTTCCCTTATTTTGGGGCAAAATTGCAGAAATTTCACTTATTTCAGGGAAAAAGCACAGAAATTTCTCTTATTTGGGGGCAAAAAGGCAGAAATTTCTTTTATTTTGGTACAAAACTGCAGAAATTTTCTTTATTTTGGGGCAAAAATGAAGAAATTCCCCATATTTTGGGGCAAAAAGGAAGAGATTCCCCTTATCATGAGGTAAAATGCTGAAATATTTCTTATTTTGGGGCAAAAAGACAGAAATTCCCTTTATTTTGTGGCAAAAAGGCAAAAATTTCCCTTATTTTGGGGCAAAATTGCAGAAATTTCACTTATTTCAGGGCAAAATTCAAAAATTCCTTTTATTTTTGGGCAAAAAGAGAAATTTTGTTTATTTTTGGGTAAAAAGGCAGAAATTTCACTTATTGTGAGGTAAGAAGGCAGAAATTCCTCTTATTTTGGGGCAAAAATGAAGAAATTTCCCTTTTTTGTGGCAAAAGGTATATATTCTCCTTATTTTCGGGCAAAAAAGCAGAAATATCCCGTTTTTTGGAGCACAATTGCAGAAAATCCCCTAATTGTGGGCCAAAAATGCAGAAATTCCCTATATGTTGGGGCAAAAAGACAGAAATTCTCCTTATTTTGGGGCAAAACTCAGAAATTCCACTTATTTTGGGGCAAAATTCCAGAAATTTCCCTTATTTTGGGGCAAATTTGCAGAAATTTCACTTATTTTGGGGCAAAATTGCAGAAATTTCACTTATTTCAGATAAAAAAAAGGCAGAAATTTTTCTTATTTTGGGGCAAAAAGGCAGAAATTCCTAATATTTTGTGGCAAAAATGCAGAAATTCCCTTTATTTTGAGGTAAAAAGGCTGAAATTCCCCTTATTTGGTGGCAAAAAGGCAGAAATTTCCCTTATTTTGGGGCAAAATTGCAAAAATTTCACTTATTTCAGGGCAAAATTCAAAAATTCCTTTTATTTTGGGGCTAAAAGTCAGAAATTCCGTTTATTTTGGGGTAAAAAGGCAGAAATTTCACTTATTTTGAGGTAAGAAGGCAGAAATTCCTCTTATTTTGGGGCAAAAATGAAGAAATTTCCCTTTTTTGTGGCAAAAGTTATACATTCCCCTTATTTTCGGGCAAAAAAGCAGAAATTCCCCGTATTTAGGAGCAAGATTGCAGAAAATCCCCTAATTGTTGGGCAAAAAGGCAGAAATTCCCTATATGTTGGGGCAAAAAGACAGAAATTCTCCTTATTTTGGGGCAAAACTCAGAATTTCCACTTATTTTGGGGCAAAATTCCAGAAATTTCCCTTATTTTGGGGCAAAATTGCAGAAATTTTACTTATTTTGGGGCAAAATTGCAGAAATTTCACTTATTTCAGGTAAAAATGGCAGAAATTTTTGTTATTTTGGGGCAAAAAGGCAGAAATTCCTAATATTTTGTGGCAAAAATGCAGAAATTCCCCTTATTTTGAGGTAAAAAGGCTGAAATTCCCCTTATTTGGGGGCAAAAAGGCAGAAATTTCCCTTACTTTGGGGCAAAATTGCAAACATTTCACTTATTTCAGGGTAATAAGTCAGAAATTTTCCTTATTTTGGGGCAAAAATCACAGAAATTCCCTTTGTTTTGGAAGGAAAATACAGAAATTCCACTTCTTTAGAGACAAAAAGGCAGAAATTCCCCTTATTTTGAAGCAAAAATGAAGAAATTCCCCTAATTGTTGGGCAAAAAGGCAGAAATTCCCTATATGTTGGGGCAAAAAGACAGAAATTCTTCTTATTTTGGGACAAAACTCAGAAATTCCACTTATTTTGGGGCAAAATTGCAGGAATTTACCTTATTTTGAGGCAAAATTGCAGAAATTTCCCTTATTTGGGGCAAAATTGCAGAAATTTCACTTATTTTCAGGTAAAAAGGCTGAAATATCCTTTATTTTGGGGCAAAAAGGAAGAAATTCCCCTTATTTTGGGGCAAAATTGCAGAAATTTTCCTTATTTTGGGGCAAAAAGGCTGAAATTCTTATTTTGAGGTAAAATGCTGAAATTCCCCATATTTTGGGGCAAAAGGCAAAACTTCTTCTTATTTTGGGGCAAAGAGGCACAAATTTCTCTTATTTTCGGGCAAAATTGCAGAAATTTCATTTATTTCAGGGCAAAAAGTCAGAAATTCCTTTTATTTTGGGGCAAAGAGCAGAAATTTCTTTTATTATGGTACAAAATTGAAGAAATTTATCTTATTTTGAAACAAAAAGGCAGAAAATTCCCCTTATTTTGAGGCAAAAGGCAGAAATTATTCTCAATTTGAGGTAAAATGCAGAAATTCCCTTTATTTTGGGGCTAAAAAACAGAAATTCCCTGTATTTTGAAGCAAAATTGCAGAAATTCTCATAATTTTTGGGCAAAAAGGCAGAAATTCTCCTTATTATGGGGCAAAAAGACAGAAAATCTCCTTTTTCGGGAGCAAACAGTCAGAAATTCCCCTTATTTTGGGGCAAAATTGCAGAAATTTCCTTTACATTGGGGCAAAATTGTAGAAATTTCCCTTATTTTGGGGCAAAATTGCAGAAATTTCACGTATTTCAGGGAAAAAAGGCAGAAATTTTTTTTGGGGGGGCAAAAAGGCAGAAATTTTTTTTATTTTGGTACAAAATTGCAGAAATTTTTCTTATTTTGGGGCAAAAAGTCAGAAATTCCCCATATTTTGGGGCAAAAAGGCAGCAATTCCCCTTATTTTGAGGTAAAAAGGCTGAAATTCCCCTTATTTTGGGGCAAAAAGACAGAAATTTCGTTTATTTTGGGGAAAAGGCAGAAATTGCACTTATTTTGAGTCAAAAAGGTGGAAATTCCCCTTATTTTGGGGCAAAAATGAAGAAATTTGCTTTTTTATGGCAAAAAGGTATACATTCCCTTTATTTTCGGGCAAAAAGGCAGAAATTCTTTGTATTTTGGAGCAAAATTGCAGAAATTCTCATAATTTTCGGGCAAAAAGGCAGAAATTCTCTTTATTTTGGGGCAAAAAGACAGAAAATCTCCTTTTTCGGGAGCAAACAGTCAGAAATTCCCCTTATTTTGGGGCAAAATTGCAGAAATTTCCTTTACATTGGGGCAAAATTGCAGAAATTTCCCTTATTTTGGGGCAAAATTGCAGAAATTTCACTTATATCAGGGAAAAAAGGCAGAAATTTTCCTCATTTTGGGGCAAAAATGAAGAAATTCCAAATATTTTGTGGCAAAAATGCAAAAATTCCCCTTATTTTGTGATAAAAAGGCAGAAATTTCCCTTATTTGGGGGCAAAAAGCAGAAATTTCCCTTATTATGGGGCAAAATTGAAGAAATTTCACTTATTTCAGGGTAATAAGTCAGAAATTTTCCTCATTTGGGGCAAAAAAGACAGAAATTCCTTTTGTTTTGGGGGAAAACGTCAGAAATTCCACTTATTTAGAAGCAAAAAAGCAGAAATACCCCTTATTTTGGAGCAAAAATGAAGAAATTTTTTTTTTGTGGCAAAAGGTATGCATTCTTCTTATTTTCAGGCTAAAAAGCAGAAATTCCCCGTATTTTGGAGCAAAATTGCAGAAATTCTCCTAATTGTGGGGCAAAAAGACAGAAATTCTTTTTATTTTGGGGCAAAACTCAGAAATTCCACTTATTTTAGGACAAAATTCCAGAAATTTCACTTATTTTGGGGCAAAATTGCAGAAATTTCACTTATTTTGGCAAAATTGCAGAAATTTCAATTATTTCAGAAAAAAAGCAGAAATTTTCTTATTTTGGTGCAAAAAGGCAGAAATTTCTTTTATTTTGGTACAAAATTGCAGAAATTTTTCTTATTTGGGGGCAAAAAGCAGAAATCCCCTATATTTTGGGGCAAAAATGCATAAATTCCTCTTATTTTGAGGTAAAAAGGCTGAAATTTCCCTTATTTGGGGGCAAAAAGACAGAAATTTCCCTTATTTTGAGGCAAAATTGCAGAAATTTCACTTATTTCAGGGTAATAAGTCAGAAATTTTTCTTACTTTGGGGCAAAAAACAGAAATTCCCTTTGTTTTGGGGGAAAAGACAGAAATTCCACTTATTTAGAGGCAAAAAAGCAGAAATTCTTCTTTATTGGAGCAAAAATGAAGAAATTTATCTTTTTTTGTGGCAAAATGTATACATTCCGCTTATTTTCGGGCTAAAAAGCAGAAATTCCCCGTATTTTGTATCAAAATTGCAGAAATTCCCCTTATTTTGGAGCAAAAATAAAGAAATTTCCCTTTTTTATGGTAAAAAGGTATGCATTCTTCTTATTTTCGGGCAAAAAGGCAGAAATTCCCCGTATTTTGGAGCAAAATTGCAGAAATTCCCCTAATTGTGGGGCAAAAAGGCAGAAATTCCCTATATGTTGGGGCAAAAAGACAGAAATTCTCCTTATTTCGGGGCAAAACTCAGAAATTCCACTTATTTTGGGGCAAAATTCCAGAAATTTCCCTTATTTTAGGGCAAAATTGCAGAAATTTCACTTATTTTGGGGCAAAATTGCAGAAATTTCACTTATTTCAGAAAAAAGCAGAATTTATTTATTTTGGTGCAAAAAGGCAGAAATTTCTTTTATTTTGGTACAAAATTGCAGAAATTTTTCTTATTTTGGGGCGAAAAGGCAGAAATCTCCCATATTTTGTGGCAAAAATGCAGAAATTCCTCTTATTTTGAGGTAAAAAGGCTGAAATTCCCCTTATTTGGGGGCAAAAAGGCAGAAATTTCCCTTATTTTGGGGCAAAATTGCAGAAATTTCACTTATTTCAGGGTAATAAGTCAGAAATTGTTTTTACTTTGGGGCAAAAAAGACAGAAATTCTCTTTGTTTTGGGGGATAAAGACAGAAATTCCACTTATTTAGAGGCAAAAAAGCAGAAATTCCCCTTATTTTGGAGCAAAACTGAAGAAATTTCCCTTTTTTATGGCAAAAAGGTATGCATTCTTCTTATTTTCGGGCAAAAAGGCAGAAATTCCCCGTATTTTGAAGCAAAATTGCAGAAATTCCCCTAATGGTGGGGCAAGAAGGGAGAAATTCCCTATATTTTGGGGTAAAAAGACAGAAATTCTCCTTATTTTGGGGCAAAACTCAGAAATTCCACTTATTTTGGTGCAAAATTCCAGAAATATCACTTATTTTGGGGCAAAATTGCAGAAATTTCACTTATTTTGAGGCAAAATTGCAGAAATTTAACTTATTTAAGAAAAAAATTCAGAAATTTTCCTATTTTGGTGCAAAAAGGCAGAAATTTTTTTTATTTTGATACAAAATTGCAGAAATTTTTCTTTTTTTGGGGCAAAAAGGCAGAAATCACTATATATTGGGGCAAAAATGCAGAAATTCCTCTTATTTTGAGGAAAAAAGGCGAAATTTCCCTTATTTGGGGGCAAAAAGGCAGAAATTTCCCTTTTTTTGAGGCAAAATTGCAGAAATTTCACTTATTTCAGTGTAATAAGTCAGAAATTTTCCTTATTTTGGGGCAAAAAAGACAAAAATTCCCTTTGTTTTGGGGAAAAAAGACAGAAATTCCACTTTTTTAGAGGTAAAAAAGCAGAAATTCCTTTTATTTTGGAGTAAAAATGAAGAAATTTCCCTTTTTTGTGGCAAAAGGTATACATTCCACTTATATTTGGGCTAGAAAGCAGAAATTACCCGTATTTGGAGCAAAATTGCAGAAATTCCCCTAATTGTGGGGCAAAAAGGCAGAAATTCCCTATATGTTAGGGCAAAAAAACAGAAATTCTCCTTATTTTGGGGCAAAACTCAGAAATTCCACTTATTTTGGGGCAAAATTCCAGAAATTTCCCTAATTTTGTAGCAAAATTGCAGAAATTTCACTTATCTTGGGGCAAAATTGCAGAAATTTCACTTATTTCAGGGCAAAATTCAAAAATTCCTTTTATTTTGGGGCTAAAAGTCAGAAATTCCGTTTATTTTGGGGTAAAAAGGCGGAAATTTCTCTTATTTTGAGGTAAGAAGGCAGAAATTCCTCTTATTTTGGGGCAAAAATGAAGAAATTTCCCTTTTTTGTGGCAAAAGTTATACATTCCCCTTATTTTCGGGCAAAAAAGCAGAAATTCCCCGTATTTAGGAGCAAGATTGCAGAAAATCCCCTAATTGTTGGGCAAAAAGGCAGAAATTCCCTATATGTTGGGGCAAAAAGACAGAAATTCTCCTTATTTTGGGGCAAAACTCAGAAATTCCACTTATTTTGGGGCAAAATTCCAGAAATTTCCCTTATTTTGGGGCAAAATTGCAGAAATTTTACTTATTTTGGGGCAAAATTGAAGAAATTTCACTTATTTCAGGTAAAAATGGCAGAAATTTTTGTTATTTTGGGGCAAAAAGGCAGAAATTCCTAATATCTTGTGGCAAAAATGCAGAAATTCCCCTTATTTTGAGGTAAAAAGGCTGAAATTCCCCTTATTTGGGGGCAAAAAGGCAGAAATTTCCCTTATTTTGGGGCAAAATTGCAAACATTTCACTTATTTCAGGGTAATAAGTCAGAAATTTTCCTTATTTTGGGGCAAAAAACACAGAAATTCCCTTTGTTTTGGAAGGAAAATACAGAAATTCCACTTCTTTAGAGACAAAAAGGCAGAAATTCCCCTTATTTTGAAGCAAAAATGAAGAAATTCCCCTAATTGTTGGGCAAAAAGGCAGAAATTCCCTATATGTTGGGGCAAAAAGACAGAAATTCTTCTTATTTTGGGACAAAACTCAGAAATTCCACTTATTTTGGGGCAAAATTGCAGGAATTTACCTTATTTTGAGGCAAAATTGCAGAAATTTCCCTTATTTGGGGCAAAATTGCAGAAATTTCACTTATTTTCAGGTAAAAAGGCTGAAATATCCTTTATTTTGGGGCAAAAAGGAAGAAATTCCCCTTATTTTGGGGCAAAATTGCAGAAATTTTCCTTATTTTGGGGCAAAAAGGCTGAAATTCTTATTTTGAGGTAAAATGCTGAAATTCCCCATATTTTGGGGCAAAAGGCAAAACTTCTTCTTATTTTGGGGCAAAGAGGCACAAATTTCTCTTATTTTCGGGCAAAATTGCAGAAATTTCATTTATTTCAGGGCAAAAAGTCAGAAATTCCTTTTGTTTTGGGGCAAAGAGCAGAAATTTCTTTTATTATGGTACAAAATTGAAGAAATTTATCTTATTTTGAAACAAAAAGGCAGAAAATTCCTCTTATTTTGAGGCAAAAGGCAGAAATTATTCTCAATTTGAGGTAAAATGCAGAAATTCCCTTTATTTTGGGGCTAAAAAACAGAAATTCCCTGTATTTTGAAGCAAAATTGCAGAAATTCTCATAATTTTTGGGCAAAAAGGCAGAAATTCTCCTTATTATGGGGCAAAAAGACAGAAAATCTCCTTTTTCGGGAGCAAACAGTCAGAAATTCCCCTTATTTTGGGGCAAAATTGCAGAAATTTCCTTTACATTGGGGCAAAATTGTAGAAATTTCCCTTATTTTGGGGCAAAATTGCAGAAATTTCACGTATTTCAGGGAAAAAAGGCAGAAATTTTTTTGGGGGGGCAAAAAGGCAGAAATTTTTTTTATTTTGGTACAAAATTGCAGAAATTTTTCTTATTTTGGGGCAAAAAGTCAGAAATTCCCCATATTTTGGGGCAAAAAGGCAGCAATTCCCCTTATTTTGAGGTAAAAAGGCTGAAATTCCCCTTATTTTGGGGCAAAAAGACAGAAATTTCGTTTATTTTGGGGAAAAGGCAGAAATTGCAATTATTTTGAGTCAAAAAGGTGGAAATTCCCCTTATTTTGGGGCAAAAATGAAGAAATTTGCTTTTTTATGGCAAAAAGGTATACATTCCCTTTATTTTCGGGCAAAAAGGCAGAAATTCTTTGTATTTTGGAGCAAAATTGCAGAAATTCTCATAATTTTCGGGCAAAAAGGCAGAAATTCTCTTTATTTTGGGGCAAAAAGACAGAAAATCTCCTTTTTCGGGAGCAAACAGTCAGAAATTCCCCTTATTTTGGGGCAAAATTGCAGAAATTTCCTTTACATTGGGGCAAAATTGCAGAAATTTCCCTTATTTTGGGGCAAAATTGCAGAAATTTCACTTATATCAGGGAAAAAAGGCAGAAATTTTCCTCATTTTGGGGCAAAAATGAAGAAATTCCAAATATTTTGTGGCAAAAATGCAAAAATTCCCCTTATTTTGTGATAAAAAGGCAGAAATTTCCCTTATTTGGGGGCAAAAAGCAGAAATTTCCCTTATTATGGGGCAAAATTGAAGAAATTTCACTCATTTCAGGGTAATAAGTCAGAAATTTTCCTTATTTGGGGCAAAAAAGACAGAAATTCCTTTTGTTTTGGGGGAAAACGTCAGAAATTCCACTTATTTAGAAGCAAAAAAGCAGAAATACCCCTTATTTTGGAGCAAAAATGAAGAAATTTTTTTTTTGTGGCAAAAGGTATGCATTCTTCTTATTTTCAGGCTAAAAAGCAGAAATTCCCCGTATTTTGGAGCAAAATTGCAGAAATTCTCCTAATTGTGGGGCAAAAAGACAGAAATTCTTTTTATTTTGGGGCAAAACTCAGAAATTCCACTTATTTTAGGACAAAATTCCAGAAATTTCACTTATTTTGGGGCAAAATTGCAGAAATTTCACTTATTTTGGCAAAATTGCAGAAATTTCAATTATTTCAGAAAAAAAGCAGAAATTTTCTTATTTTGGTGCAAAAAGGCAGAAATTTCTTTTATTTTGGTACAAAATTGCAGAAATTTTTCTTATTTGGGGGCAAAAAGCAGAAATCCCCTATATTTTGGGGCAAAAATGCATAAATTCCTCTTATTTTGAGGTAAAAAGGCTGAAATTTCCCTTATTTGGGGGCAAAAAGACAGAAATTTCCCTTATTTTGAGGCAAAATTGCAGAAATTTCACTTATTTCAGGGTAATAAGTCAGAAATTTTTCTTACTTTGGGGCAAAAAACAGAAATTCCCTTTGTTTTGGGGGAAAAAGACAGAAATTCCACTTATTTAGAGGCAAAAAAGCAGAAATTCTTCTTTATTGGAGCAAAAATGAAGAAATTTATCTTTTTTTGTGGCAAAAGGTATACATTCCGCTTATTTTCGGGCTAAAAAGCAGAAATTCCCCGTATTTTGTATCAAAATTGCAGAAATTCCCCTTATTTTGGAGCAAAAATAAAGAAATTTCCCTTTTTTATGGTAAAAAGGTATGCATTCTTCTTATTTTCGGGCAAAAAGGCAGAAATTCCCCGTATTTTGGAGCAAAATTGCAGAAATTCCCCTAATTGTGGGGCAAAAAGGCAGAAATTCCCTATATGTTGGGGCAAAAAGACAGAAATTCTCCTTATTTCGGGGCAAAACTCAGAAATTCCACTTATTTTGGGGCAAAATTCCAGAAATTTCTTTTATTTTAGGGCAAAATTGCAGAAATTTCACTTATTTTGGGGCAAAATTGCAGAAATTTCACTTATTTCAGAAAAAAGCAGAATTTATTTATTTTGGTGCAAAAAGGCAGAAATTTCTTTTATTTTGGTACAAAATTGCAGAAATTTTTCTTATTTTGGGGCGAAAAGGCAGAAATCTCCCATATTTTGTGGCAAAAATGCAGAAATTCCTCTTATTTTGAGGTAAAAAGGCTGAAATTCCCCTTATTTGGGGGCAAAAAGGCAGAAATTTCCCTTATTTTGGGGCATAATTGCAGAAATTTCACTTATTTCAGGGTAATAAGTCAGAAATTGTTTTTACTTTGGGGCAAAAAAGACAGAAATTCTCTTTATTTTGGGGGATAAAGACAGAAATTCCACTTATTTAGAGGCAAAAAAGCAGAAATTCCCCTTATTTTGGAGCAAAACTGAAGAAATTTCCCTTTTTTATGGCAAAAAGGTATGCATTCTTCTTATTTTCGGGCAAAAAGGCAGAAATTCCCCGTATTTTGAAGCAAAATTGCAGAAATTCCCCTAATGGTGGGGCAAGAAGGGAGAAATTCCCTATATTTTGGGGTAAAAAGACAGAAATTCTCCTTATTTTGGGGCAAAACTCAGAAATTCCACTCATATTGGTGCAAAATTCCAGAAATATCACTTATTTTGGGGCAAAATTGCAGAAATTTCACTTATTTTGAGGCAAAATTGCAGAAATTTAACTTATTTAAGAAAAAAATTCAGAAATTTTCCTATTTTGGTGCATAAAGGCAGAAATTTTTTTATTTTGATACAAAATTGCAGAAATTTTTCTTTTTTTGGGGGGCAAAAAGGCATAAATCACTATATATTGGGGCAAAAATGCAGAAATTCCTCTTATTTTGAGGAAAAAAGGCGAAATTTCCCTTATTTGGGGGCAAAAAGGCAGAAATTTCCCTTATTTTGAGGCAAAATTGCAGAAATTTCACTTATTTCAGTGTAATAAGTCAGAAATTTTCCTTATTTTGGGGCAAAAAAGACAAAAAATCCCTTTGTTTTGGGGAAAAAAGACAGAAATTCCACTTTTTTAGAGGCAAAAAAGCAGAAATTCCTTTTATTTTGGAGTAAAAATGAAGAAATTTCCCTTTTTTGTGGCAAAAGGTATACATTCCACTTATATTTGGGCTAGAAAGCAGAAATTACCCGTATTTGGAGCAAAATTGCAGAAATTCCCCTAATTGTGGGGCAAAAAGGCAGAAATTCCCTATATGTTAGGGCAAAAAAACAGAAATTCTCCTTATTTGGGGGCAAAACTCAGAAATTCCACTTATTTTGGGGCAAAATTCCAGAAATTTCCCTAATTTTGTAGCAAAATTGCAGAAATTTCACTTATCTTGGGGCAAAATTGCACAAATTTCACTTATTTCAGGGAAAAAAGGCAGAAATTTTTCTTATGTTGGGGCAAAAAAACAGAAATTTCTTTTATTTTGTGGCAAAAATGCAGAAATTCCCCTTCTTTTGAGGTAAAAAGGCTGAAATTTCCCTTATTTAATGGCAAAAAGGCAGAAATTTATTTTATTTTGGGGCAAAATTGGAGAAATTTCACTTATTTCAGGGTAATAAGTCAGAAATTTTACTTATTTTGGGGCCAAAATAACAGAAATTCTCTTTGTTTTGAAGGAAAAGACAGAAATTCCACTTATTTAGAGGCAAAAAAGCAGAAATTCCCCTTATTTTGAAGCAAAAATGAAGAAATTTCCTTTTTTTTATGGCAAAAAGGTATGCATTCTTCTTATTTTCGGGCAAAAAGGCAGAAATTCCCCGTATTTTGGAGCAAAATTGCAGAAATTCCCCTAATTGTGGGGCAAAAAGACAGAAATTCCCTATATGTTGGGGCAAAAAGACAGAAATTCTCCTTATTTTGGGGCAAAACTCAGAAATTCCACTTATTTTGGGGCAAAATTCCAGGAATTTTCTTTATTTTGGGGCAAAATTGCAGAAATTTCACTTATTTTGGGGCAAAATTGCAGAAATTTCACTTATTTCATGGTAAAAAGGCAGAAATTTTCCTTATTTTGGGGCAAAAATGCAGAAATTCCTAATATTTTGTGGTAAAAATGCAGAAATTCCCCTTATTTTGAGGTAAAAAGGCTGAAATTCCCCTTATTTGGGAACAAAAAAGCAGAAATTTCCCTTATTTTGGGGCAAAATTGCAGAAATTTCACTTATTTCAGGGTAATAAGTAAGAAATTTTCCTTATTTGGGGCAAAAAAGACAGAAATCCCATTTGTTTTGGGGGAAAAAGACAGAAATTCCACTTATTTAGAGGCAAAAAAGCAGAAATTCCCCTTATTTTGGAGCAAAAATGAAGAAATTTCCCTTTTTTGTGGCAAAAGGTATACATTCCCCTTATTTTCAGGCTAAAAAGCAGAAATTCCCCGTATTTTGGAGCAAAATTGCAAAAATTCCCCTAATTGTGGGGCAAAAATGCAGAAATTCTCTATATGTTAGGGCAAAAGGAAAGAAATTCTTTTTATTTTGGGGTAAAACTCAGAAATTCTACTTATTTTGGGGCAAAATTCCAGATATTTCCCTTATTTTGGGGCAAAATTGCAGAAATTTTACTTATTTTGGGGCAAAATTGCAGAAATATCACTTATTTCAGGGAAAAAAGGCAGAAATTTTTCTTATTTTGGGGCAAAAAAGACAGAAATTCCCTTTGCTTTGGGGGAAAAAGAGAGAAATTCAACTTATTTAGAGGCAAAAAAGCAGAAATTCTTCTTATTTTGGAGCAAAAATGAAGAAATTTTCCTTTTTTATGGAAAAAAGGTATGCATTCTTCTTATTTTCAGACAAAAAGGCAGAAATTCCCCGTATTTTGGAGCAAAATTGCAGAAATTTCCCTAATTGTGTGCAAAAAGGCAAAAATTCCCTATATGTTGTGGCAAAAAGACAGAAATTCTCCTTATTTTGGGGCAAAATTCAGAAATTTCACTTATTTTTGGGCAAAATTGCAGAAATTTCACTTATTTCAGAAAAAAAAGGAGAAATTTTCTTATTTTGGGGCAAAAGGCAGAAATTCTCCTTATTTTAGAGCAAAATTGCAGAAATTTCCCTTATTTTGTGACAAAAAACAGAAATTCTCTTTATTTTGGGGCAATATTACAGAAAATACCTTTATTATGGGGAAAAATTGCAGATATTTCTTTTATTTTAAGGATAAATTGCAGAAATTTCACTTATTTCAGAGAAAAAAAGCAAAACTTTTTCTTATTTTAGGGCAAAATGCAGAAATTCCCATTATTTTGGGGCACAATGGCAGAAATTCACCTTATTTTGGGGTGAAATTGAAGACATTTCACATATTTCAGGGCAAAAAGGCAGAAATTCCCCTTATTTTGGAGCAAAAATGAAAAAATTTCCCTTTTTTATGGCAAAAAGGTATACATTCTTCTTATTTTCGGGCAAAAAGGCAGAAATTCCCTGTATTTTGGAGAAAAATTGCAGAAATTCCCCTAATTGTGGGGCAAAAAGGCAGAAATTTCCTATATGTTGGGGCAAAAAGACAGAAATTCTCCTTATTTTGGGGCAAAACTCAGAAATTGCACTTATTTTGGGGCAAAATGCCAGAAATTTCCCTTATTTTGGGGCAAAATTGCAGAAATTTCACTTTTTTGGGGAAAAATTGCAGAAATTTCTCTTATTTCGGAAAAAAAGCAGAATTTATTTATTTTGGTGCAAAAAGGCAGAAATTTCTTTTATTTTGGTACAAAATTGCAGAAATTTTTCTTATTGTGGGGCAAAAATGCAGAAATCTCCCATATATTGGGGCAAAATGCAGAAATTCCTCTTATTTTGAGGTAAAAAGGCTGAAATTCACATTATTTGGAAGCAAAAAGGCAGAAATTTCCCTTATTTTGATACAAAATTGCAGAAATTTCACTTATTTCGGAGAAAAAAAGCAAAAATTTTTCTTATTTTAGGGCAAAATGCAGAAATTCCCATTATTTTGGGGGCAAAAAGGCATAAATTCCCCTTATTTGTGGGCAAAAAGGCAGATATTCCCCTTATTTTGGGATAAAATTGCAGAAATGTCCCTTGTTTGGGGGCAAAATGCAGAATATCCCCATAATTTCGGGCAAAAAAGCAGAAATTCCCCGTATTTTGGAGCAAAATTGCAGAAATTCCCCTAATATTGGGGCAAAAATGCAGAAATTCCCTTTATTTGGGGCAAATCGGCAGAAGTTCCCCTTATTTTCGCGAAAAGAGGCAGAAATTCCCTGTATTTTGAACAAAATTGCAGAAACTCCCCTAATTTTGGAGCAAAAATACAGAAATTCTCATTTTTTCGAGGCAAAAATCAGAAATTTCTTTTATTTTGGGGCAAAATTTTAGAAATTTCTTTTATTTTGGTACAGAATTGCAGAAATTTTTCTTATTTTGTGGCAAAAAGGCACAAATTTCTCATATTTTGGAACAAAAATGCAGAAATTCTTCTTATTTTGAGGTAAAAAGGCTGAAATTCCCCTTATTTTGGGGCAAAAAGGCAGAAATTTCACTTATTTTGGGGCAAAATTGCAGAAATTTTACTTATTTCAGAAAAAAAGCAGAAATTTTCTTATTTTGGTGCAAAAAGGCAGAAATTTCTTTTATTTTGGTACAAAATTGCATAAATTTTTCTTATTCTGGAACAAAAAAGCAGAAATCTCCCATATTTTGGGGCAAATATGCAGAAATTCCTCTTATTTTGAGGTAAAAAGGCTGAAATTCCCCTTATTTGGGGGCAAAAAGCAGAAATTTCCCTTATTTTGGAGCAAAATTGCAGAAATTTCACTTATTTCAGAGTAATAAGTCAGAAATTTTCCTTATTTTGGGGCAAAAAAGACAGAAATTCCCTTTGTTTTGGGGGATAAAGACAGAAATTCCACTTATTTAGAGGCAAAAAAGCAGAAATTCCCCTTATTTTGGAGCAAAACTGAAGAAATTTCTCTTATTTTGGGGCAAAATTGCAGAAATTTCACTTATTTTGGAGCAAAATTGCAGAAATTTCACTTATTTCAGAAAAAAAAGCAGAAATTTTCTTATTTTGGTGCAAAAAGGCAGAAGTTTCTTTTATTTTGGTACAAAATTGCATAAATTATTCTTATTTTGGAACAAAAAGGCAGAAATCTCCCATATTTTGGGGCAAAAATGCAGAAATTCCTCTTATTTTGAGGTAACAAGGCTTAAATTCCCCTTATTTGGCGGGAAAAAGGCAGAAATTTCCCTTATTTTCGAGCAAAATTGCAGAAATTTCAGTTATTTCAGGGTAATAAGTCAGAAATTTTCCTTATTTGGGGGCAAATAAGACAGAAATTGCCTTTGTTTTTGGTGATAAATACAGAAATTCCACTTATTTAGAGGCAAAAAAGCAGAAATTCCCCTTATTTTGGAGCAAAACTGAAGAAATTTCCCTTTTTTATGGCAAAAAAGTATGCATTCTTCTTATTTTCGGGCAAAAAGGCAGAAATTCCCCGTATTTTGGAGCAAAATTGCAGAAATTCCCATAATTGTGGGGCAAAAAGGCAGAAATTCCCTATATGTTGGGGCAAAAAGACAGAAATTCTCCTTATTTTGGGGCAAAACTCAGAAATTCCACTTATTTTGGGGCAAAATTCCAGAAATTTCCCTTATTTTGGGGCAAAATTGCAGAAATTTCACTTATTTTGGGGCAAAATTGCAGAAATTTCACTTATTTCAGAAAAAAATTCAGAAATTTTCCTATTTTGGTGCAAAAAGGCAGAAATTTCTTTTATTTTGGTACAAAATTGCAGAAATTTTTCTTATTTTGGGGCAAAAGGCAGAAATCTCCCATATTTAGGGGAAAAATGCAGAAATTCCTCTTATTTTGAGGTAAAAAGTCTGAAATTTCCCTTATTTGGGGGAAAAAAGCAAAAATTTCCCTTATTTTGAGGCAAAATTGCAGAAATTTCACTTATTTCATTGTAATAAGTCAGAAATTTTCCTTATTTTGGGGCAAAAAAGAAAGAAATTCTTTTTTTTTGGGGGAAAAACACAGAAATTCTACTTTTTTAGAGGCAAAAAGCAGAAATTCCTTTTATTTTGGAGTAAAAATGAAGAAATTTCCCTTTTTTGTGGCAAAAGGTATACATTCCACTTATTTTTGGGCTAAAAAGCAGAAATTCCTTGTATTATGGAGCAAAATTGCAGAAATTCTCCTAATTGTGGGGCAAAAAAGCAGAAATTCCCTATATGTTAGGGCAAAAAGACAGAAATTCTCCTTATTTTGGGGCAAAACTCAGAAATTCCACTTATTTTGGGGCAAACTTCCAGAAATTTCCCTTATTTTGTGGCAAAATTGCAGAAATTTCACTTATTTTGGGGCAAAATTGCAGAAATTTCACTTATGTCATAGAAAAAAGGCAGAAATTTTCCTTATTTTGGGGCAAAAAAACAGAAATTTCTTTTATTTTGTGGCAAAAATGCAGAAATTCCCCTTATTTTGAGGTAAAAAGGCTGAAATTTCCCTTATTTGGGGGCAAAAAGGCAGAAATTTTCCTTATTTTGGGGCAAAATTGGAGAAATTTCACTTATTTCAGGGTAATAAGTTAGAAATTTACCTTATTTTGGGGCAAAAAAGAGAGAAATTCCCTTTGTTTTGGGGGAAAAGGACAGAAATTCCACTTATTTAGAGGCAAAAAAGCAGAAATTCCCATTATTTTGAAGCAAAAATGAAGAAATTTCGCTATTTTATGGCAAAAAGTTATGCATTCTTCATATTTTCGGGCAAAAAGGCAGAAATTCCCCGTATTTTGGAGCAAAATTGCAGAAATTCCCCTTATTGTGGGGCAAAAAGGCAGAAATTCCCTATATGTTGGGGCAAAAATACAGAAATACTCCTTATTTTGGGGCAAAACTCAGAAATTCCACTTATTTTGGGGCAAAATTCCAGAAATTTCCCTTACTTTGGGGCAAAATTGCAGAAATTCCACTTATTTTGGGGCAAAATTGCAGAAATTACCCGTATTTTGGAGCAAAATTGCAGAAATTCCCCTAATTGTGGGGCAAAAATGCAGAAATTCCCTATATGTTGGGGCAAAAAGGCAAAAATTCCCAATATGTTGGGGCAAAAAGAGAGAAATTCTCCTTATTTTAGGGCAAAATTCAGAAATTTCACTTATTTTTGGGCAAAATTGCAGAAATTTCACTTATTTCAGAAAAAAAGGAGAAATTTTCTTATTTTGGGGCAAAAGGCAGAAATTCCCCTTATTTTAGGGCAAAATTGCAGAAATTTCCCTTATTTTGAAACAAAAAACAGAAATTCCCTTTATTTTGTGGCAAAATTGCAGAAAATACCTTTATTATGGGGGAAAATTGCAGATATTTCTTTTATTTTAAGGCAAAATTGCAGAAATTTCACTTATTTTAGAGAAAAAAAGCAAAAATTTATCTTATTTTAGGGCAAAATGCAGAAATTCCCATTATTTTGGGGCACAATAGCAGAAATTCACCTTATTTTGGGGTAAAATTGCAGACATTTCACATATTTCAGGGCAAAAAGGCAGAAATTCCCCTTTTTTGGGGCAAAAAGGCTGAAATTCCCCGTATTTTGGAGAAAAATTGCAGAAATTCCCCTAATATTGGGGCAAAAAGGCAGAAAATCTTCTTAATTTTGGGCAAAAAGGCAGAAATTCCCCGTATTTTGGAGAAAAATTGCAGAAATTCCCCTAATATTGGGGCAAAAAGGCAGAAATTCCCTTTATTTTGGGGCAAAAATACAGAAATTCTCCTTATTTCGGGACAAAAATCAAAAATTTCCTTTATTTTGGGGCAAAATTTTAGAAATTTCTTTTATTTTGGTACAGAATTGCAGAAATTTTTCTTCTTTGGTGACAAAAAGGCAGAAAATTCCCATATTTTGGAACAGAAATGCAGAAATTGCCCTTATTTTGAGGTAAAAAGGCTGAAATTCCCCTTATTTTGGGGAAAAAAGGAAGAAATTTCATTTATTTTGGGGCAAAATTGCAGAAATTTCACTTATTTCAGAAAATAAAGGAGAAATTTTCTTATTTTGGGGCAAAATGCAGAAATTTCTTTTATTTTGGTACAAAATTGCAGAAATTTTTCTTATTTTGGGGCAAAAATTCATAAATTTTCCATATTTTGGGGCAAAAATGCAAAAATTCCCCTTATTTTGAGGTAAAAAGGCTGAAATTCCCCTTATTTGGGGGCAAAAAGGCAGAAATTTTTCTTATTTTGGGGCTAAATTGCAGAAATTTTACTTATTTCAGGGTAATAAGTCAGAAATTTTCCTTATTTTGGGGCAAAAAAGACAGAAATTCCCTTTGTTTTGGGGGAAAAAGACAGAAATTCCACTTATATAGAGGCAAAAAAAGCAGAAATTCCCATTATTTTGAAGCAAAAATTAAGAAATTTCCCTTTTTTATGGCAAAAAGGTATGCATTCTTTTTATTTTCGGGCAAAAAGGCAGAAATTCCCCGTATTTTGGAGCAAAATTGCAGAAATTTTACTTATTTCAGAAAAAAAAGAGAAATTTTCTTATTTTGGGGCAAAAGGTAGAAATTCCCCTTATTTTAGGGCAAAATTGCAGAAATTTTCCATATTTGGGGACAAAAAACAGAAATTCCCTTTATTTTGGGGCAAAATTGCAGAAAATTCCTTTATTATGGGGAAAAATTGCAGATATTTCTTTTATTTTAAGGCAAAATTGCAGAAATTTCACTTATTTCAGAGAAAAAAAGCAAAAATTTTTCTTATTTTAGGGCAAAATGCAGAAATTCCCATTATTTTGGGACAAAAAGGCAGAAATTCACCTTATTTTTGGGTAAAATTGAAGACATGTCACATATTTCAGGGCAAATAGGCAGAAATTCCCCTTATTTGGGGACAAAAAGGCAGAAATTCCCCTTATTTTGGGATAAAATTGCAGAAATTTCCCTTGTTTGGGGGCAAAAAGGCAAAAAATCCCCTTAATTTCGAGCAAAAAGGCAGAAATTCCCCGTATTTTGGAGCAAAATTGCAGAAATTCCCCTAATATTGGGGCAAAAATGCAGAAATTCCCTTTATTTGGGGCAAATCGGCAGAAGTTCTTCTTATTTTTGGGAAAAGAGGCAGAAATTCCCTGTATTTTGAAGCAAAATTGCAGAAACTCCCCTAATTTTGGGGCAAAAAGGCAGAAATTCCCTTTATTTTGGGGCAAAAATACAGAAATTCTCCTTATATCGGGGCAAAAATCAGAAATTTCCCTAATTTTGGAGCAAAATTTTAGAAATTTCTTTTATTTTGGTACAGAATTGCAGAAATTTTTCTCATTTTGTGGCAAAAATGCAGAAATTTCCCATATTTTGGGGCAAAAATGCAGAAATTCTTCTTATTTTGAGGTAAAAAGGCTGAAATTCCCCTTATTTGGGGGCAAAAAGGCAGGAATTTCTCTTATTTTGGGGCAAAATTGCAGAAATTTCACTTATTTCAGGGAAATAAGTCAGAAATTTTCCTTATTTTGAGGCAAAAAAGACAGAAATTCCCTTTGTTTTGGGGCACAATGGCAGAAATTCCACTTATTTAGAGGCAAAAAAGCAGATATTCCCCTTATTTTGAAGCAAAAATGAAGAAATTTCTATTTCTTATGGCAAAAAGGTATGCATTCTTCTTATTTTCGGGCAAAAAGGCAGAAATTCTTTGTATTTTGGAGCAAGATTGCAGAAATTCCCCTAATTGTGGGGCAAAAAGGCAGAAATCCCCTATATATTGGGGCAAAAAGAAAGAAATTCTCCTTATTTTGGGGCAAAACTCAGAAATTCCACTTATTTTGGGGCAAAATTTCAGAAATTTCCCTTATTTTGGAGCAAAATTGCAGAAATTTCACTTATTTCAAAGAAAAAAAAGCACAAATTTTCTTATTTTGGGGCAAAAAGGCAGAAATTTCATTTATTTTGGTACAAAATTGCAGAAATTTTTCTTAATTTGGGCAAAAATGCAGAAATTTCCCATATTTTTCAACAAAAATGCAGAAATTCCTCTTATTTTGAGGTAAAAAGGCTGAAATTCCCCTTATTTTGGGGCAAAAAGTTAGAAATTCCCCTTATTATAAAGGAAAAAGACAGAAATTCCGTTTATTTTTGTGGAAAAGTCAGAAATTGCACTTATTTTGAGTCAAAAAGGCGGAAAATCCCCTTATTTTGGGGTAAAAAATGAAGAAATTAACCTTTTTTATGGCAAAAAGGTATACATTCTTTTTATTTTCGAGCAAAATTGCAGAAATTCCCCTAATTATGGGGAAAAAAAGGCAGAAATTCCCCGTAATTTGGAGCAAAATTGCAGAAATTCCCCTAATTTTGGGGCAAAAACGCAGAACGTCCCTTTATTTTGGGGTAAAACTGCAGAAATTTCACTTATTTCGCGGCAAAATGGCAGAAATTCCCTTTATTTTCGGAGAAAAAGGCAGAAAATCCCCGTATTTTAGAGCAAAATTGCAGAAATTTACCTAATTTTGGGGTAAAACATGCAGTAATTTTCTTTATTTTGGGGCAAAAAGGCAGAAATTCCCCTTATTTTGGGGCAAAAATCAAAAATATCCCTTATTTTGGGGCAAAATTTTAGAAATTTCTTTTATTTTGGTACAGAATTGCAGAAATTTTTCTTATTTTGTGGCAAAAAGGAAGAAATTTCCCATATTTTGGAACAAAAATGCAGAAATTCCCCTTATTTTGAGGTAAAAAGGCTGAAATTCCCCTTATTTCGGGGCAAAAAGGCAGAAATTTCCCTTATTTTGGGGCAAAATTGCAGAAATTTCACTTATTTCAGGGTAATAAGTCAGAAATTTTCCTTACTTTGGGGCCAAAAGGACAAAAATTCCCTTTGTTTTGGGGGAAAAAGACAGAAATTCCACTTATTTAGAGGCAAAAAAGCAGAAATATCTCTTATTTTGGAGCAAAAATGAAGAAATTTCCCTTTTTTATGGCAAAAAGTTATGCATTCTTCTTATTTTCGGGCAAAAAGGCAGAAATTCCCCGTATTTTGGAGCAAAATTGCAGAAATTCCCCTAATTGTGGGGCAAAAAGGCAGAAATTCCCTATATGTTGGGGCAAAAAGACAGAAATTCTCATTATTTTGGGGCAAAACTCAGAAATTCCACTTATTTTGGCGCAAAATTCCAGAAATTTCCCTTATTTTGAGGCAAAATTGCAGAAATTTCATTTATTTTGGGGCAAAATTGCAAAAATTTCACTTATGTCAGAAAAAAAAGCAGAAATTTTCTTATTTTGGTGCAAAAAGGCAGAAATTTCTAATATTTTGGTACAAAATTGCAGAAATTTTTCTTATTTTAGGGCAAAAAGGCAGAAATCTTTCATATTTTGGGGCAAAAATGCAGAAATTCCTTTTATTTTTAGGTAAAAAGGCTGAAATTCCCCTTATTTGGGGGCAAAAAGGCAGAAATTTCCCTTATTTTGAGGCAAAATTGCAGAAATTTCACTTATTTCAGAGAACAAAAGCAGAAATTTTCTTATTTTGGGGCAAAAAGGCAGAAATTTCTTTTATTTTGGTACAAAATTGCAGAAATGTTTCTTATTTTGGGGCAAAAAGGCAGAAATCTCCCATATTTTGGGGCAAAAAAGCAGAAATTTCCCTTATTTTGAGGTAAAAACGCTGAAATTCCCCTTATTTGAGGGCAAAAAGGCAGAAATTTCCCTTATTTTGAGGCAAAATTGCAGAAATTTCACTTATTTCAGAATAATAAGTCAGAAATTTTCCTTATTTTGGGGCAAAAAACAGAAATTCTCTTTGTTTTAAAGGAAAAAGACTGATATTCCACTTATTTAGAGGCTAAAAAGCAGAAATTCTTATTATTTTGGAGCAAAAATGAAGAAATTTTCCTTTTTTTGTGGAAAAAGGTATACATTCCTCTAATTTTCGGGCTAAAAAGCAGAAATTCCCCGTATTTTGGAGCAAAATTGCAGAAATTCTCCTAATTGTGGGGCAAAAAGGCAGAAATTCCCTATATGTTGGGGCAAAAAGACAGAAATTCTCCTTATTTTGGGGCAAAACTCAGAAATTCCACTTATTTTGGGGCAAAATTCCAGAAATTTCCCTTATTTTGGGGCAAAATTGCAGAAATTTCACTTATTTTGGGGCGAAATTGCAGAAATTTCACTTTTTTCATGGAAATAAAGGCAGAAATTTTCCTTATTTTGGGGCAAAAAGGCAGAAATTCCTCTTATTTTGAGGTAAAAAGGCTGAAATTCCCCTTATTTGGGGGCAAAAGCATAAATTTCCCTTATTTTGGGGCAAAATTGCAGAAATTTCACTTATTTCAGGGTAATAAGTCAGAAATTTTCCTTATTTTGGGGCAAAAAAGACAGAAATTCCCTTTGTTTTGGGATAAAAAGACAGAAATTCCACTTATTTAGAGGCAAAAAAGCAGAAATTCCACTTATTTTGGAGTAAAAATTAAGAGATTTCCCTTTTTTATGGCAAAAAGGTATGCATTCTTTTTATTTTCGGACAAAAAGGCAGAAATTCCCCGTATTTTGGAGCAAAATTGCAGAAATTTCACTTATTTCAGAATAAAAATGAGAAATTTTCTTATTTTGGGGCAAAAGGCAGAAATTCCCCTTATTTTATGGCAAAATTGCAGAAATTTCCTTTATTTGGGGACAAAAAACAGAAATTCCCTTTATTTTGTGGCAAAATTGCAGAAAATTTTTTTATTATGGGAAAAAATTGAAGATATTTCTTTTATTTTAAGGCAAAATTGCAGAAATTTCACTAATTTCAGAGAAAAAAACAAAAATCTTTCTTATTTTTGGCAAAATGCAGAAATTCCCATTATTTTGGGGCAAAAAGGCAGAAATTCACCTTATTTTGGGGTAAAATTGAAGACATGTCACATATTTCAGGGCATAAAGGCAGAAATTGCCCTTATTTGGGGGCAAAAAGGCAGAAATTCCCCTTATTTTGGGATAAAATTGCAGAAATTACCCTTGTTTGGGGGCAAAAAGGCAGAAAATCCCCTTAATTTCGGGCAAAAAGGCAGAAATTCCCTGTATTTTGGAGCAAAATTGCAGAAATTCTCCTAATATTGGGGCAAAAATGCAGAAATTCCCTTTATTTGGGGCAAATTGGCAGAAGTTCCCCTTATTTTCAGGAAAAGAGGCAGAAATTCCCATTATTTTGAAGCAAAATTGCAGAAACTCCCCTAATTTTGGGGCAAAAAGGCAGAAATTCCCTTCATTTTGGGGCAAAAATATAGAAATTCTCCTTATATCTGGGCAAAAATCAGAAATTTCCCTTATTTTGGAGCAAAATTTTAGAAATTTCTTTTATTTTGGTACAGAATTGGAGAAATTTTTCTTATTCTGTGGCAAAAAGGCAGAAATTTCTTTTATTTTGGTGCAAAATTGCAGAAATTTTTCTTATTTTGGGGCAAAAAGGCATAAATTTCCCATATTTTGGGGCAAAAATGTAGAAATTTTCTTTATTTTGAGGTAAAAAGGCTGAAATTTCCCTTATTTGGGGGCAAAAAGGCAGAAATTTCTCTTATTTTGGGGCAAAATTGCAGAAATTTCACTTATTTCAGAAAAAAAGGAAAAATTTTCTTATTTGGGGGCAAAAAGGCAGAAATTTCTTTTATTTTGGTGCAAAATTACAGAAATTTTCTTTATTTTGGGGCAAAAAAGACAGAAATTCCCTTTGTTTTGGGGGAAAAAGACAGAAATTCCACTTATTTAGAGGCAAAAAAGCAGAAATTCCCCTTATTTTGGAGCAAAAATGAAGAAATTTCCCTTTTTCATGGCAAAAAGGTATGCATTCTTCTTATTTTCGGGCAAAAAGGCAGAAATTCCCTATATGTTGGGGCAAAAAGACAGAAATTCTCCTTATTTTGGGGCAAAACTCAGATATTCCACATATTTTGGGGCAAAATTCCATAAATTTCCCTTATTTTGGGGCAAAATTGCAGAAATATCACTTATTTTAAGGCAAAATTGGAGAAATTTCACTTATTTCAGAAGAAAAAAGCAGAAATTTTCTTGTTTTGGGGCAAAAAGGGAGAAATTTCTTTTATTTTTGTACAAAATTGCAGAAATTTTTCTTATTTTGGGGCAAGAAGGCAGAAATTTCCTATATTTTGGGGCAAAAATTCAGAAATTCCCCTTATTTTTAGGTAAAAAGGCTGAAATTCTCTTTATTTGGGAGCAAAAAGGCAGAAATTGCCCTGATTTTGTGGCAAAATTCCAGAAATTTCACTTATTTTAGGGTAATAAGTCAGAAATTTTTTATTTTGGGGCAAAAAGGCAGAAATTTCTTTTATTTTGGGACAAAATTACAGAAATTTTTCTTATTTTGGGGCAAAAAAGAAGAAATTTCCCTTATTTTGGGGCAAAATTGCAGAAATTTCACTTATTTTGATGTAAAAAGGCTGAAATTCCCCTTATTTTGGGGCAAAATGGCAGAAGTTTTCCTTATTTTGGGGCAAAATTGCAGAAATTTCACTTATTTCAAGGTAATAAGTCAGAAATTTTCCTTATTTTGGGGCAAAAAAACAGAAATTCCTTGTTTTGGGGGAAAAAGACAGAAATTCCACTTATTTAGAGGCAAAAAAGCAGAAATTGCCCATATTTTGGAGCAAAATTGCAGAAATTCCCCTAATTGTGGGGAAAAAGGCAGAAATTCCCTATATGTTAGGGCAAAACGACAGAAATTCTCTTCATTTGGGGGCAAAATTCAGAAATTCCATTTATTTTGGGGCAAAATTCCCAAAATTCCCCTTATTTTGGGGCAAAATTGCAGAAATTTCAATTATTTTGGGGCAAAATTGCAGAAATTTCACTTTTTTCAGGGAAAAAAGGCCGAAATTTTCCGTTTTTAGGGGCAAAAAGGCAGAAATTCCTAATATTTTGAGGCAAAAATGCAGAAATTCCATTTATTTAGAGGCAAAAAAGCAGAAATTCCCCTTATTTTGGAGCAAAATTGCAGAAATTTACCTCTTTATAGCCAAAAGGTATGCATTCTTCTTATTTTCAGGCAAAAAGGCAGAAATTCCCCGTATTTTGGAGTAAAATTGCAGAAATTCCCTATATGTTGGGGCAAAAAGACAGAAATTCTCCTTATTTTGGGGCAAAACTAAGAAATTCCACTTATTTTGGAACAAAATTTCAGAAATTTCCCTTATTTTTGGCCAAAATTGCAGAAATTTCACTTATTTTGGGGCAAAATTGCAGAAATTTCACTTATTTCAGAGAAAAAAAGCAGAAATTTTCTTATTTTGGGGCAAAGAGAAAGAAATTTCCCATATTTTGAGGCAAAAATGCAGAAATTCCAATTATTTTGAGGTAAAAAGGCTGAAATTCCCCTTATTTGGGGGCAAAAAGGCAGAAATTTCCCATATTTTGGGGCAAAATTGCAGAAATTTCACTTATTTCAGGGTACTAAGTCAGAAATTTTTCTTCCTTTGGGGCAAAAAAGACAGAAATTCCCTTTGTTTTCAGGGAAAAAGACAGAAATTCCACTTATTTAGAGGCAAAAATGCAGAAATTCCCCTTATTTTGAAGCAAAAATGAAGAAATTTCTATTTCTTATGGCAAAAAGGTATGCATTCTTCTTATTTTCGGGCAAAAAGGCAGAAATTCTTTGTATTTTGGAGCAAGATTGCAGAAATTCCCCTAATTGTGGGGCAAAAAGGCAGAAATCCCCTATATGTTGGGGCAAAAAGAAAGAAATTCTCCTTATTTTGGGGCAAAACTCAGAAATTCCACTTATTTTGGGGCAAAATTTCAGAAATTTCCCTTATTTTGGAGCAAAATTGCAGAAATTTCACTTATTTCAAAGAAAAAAAGCACAAATTTTCTTATTTTGGGGCAAAAATTTCATTTATTTTGGTACAAAATTGCAGAAATTTTTCTTAATTTGGGCAGAAATGCAGAAATTTCCCATATTTTTCGACAAAAATGCTGAAATTCCCCTTATTTTGAGGTAAAAAGGCTGAAATTCCCATTATTTTGGGGCAAAAAGTTAGAAATTCCCCTTATTTTAAAAGAAAAAGACAGAAATTCCGTTTATTTTTGTGGAAAAGTCAGAAATTGCACTTATTTTGAGTCAAAAAGGCGGAAAATCCCCTTATTTTGGGGTAAAAAATGAAGAAATTAACCTTTTTTATGGCAAAAAGGTATACATTCTTTTTATTTTCGAGCAAAATTGCAGAAATTCCCCTAATTATGGGGAAAAAAGGCAGAAATTCCCCGTAATTTGGAGCAAAATTGCAGAAATTTTCCTAATTTTGGGGCAAAAACGCAGATCGTCCCTTTATTTTGGGGTAAAACTGCAGAAATTTCACTTATTTCGCGGCAAAATGGCAGAAATTCCCTTTATTTTCAGAGAAAAAGGCAGAAAATCCCCGTATTTTAGAGCAAAATTGCAGAAATTTACCTAATTTTGGGGTAAAACATGCAGTAATTTTCTTTATTTTGGGGCAAAAAGGCAGAAATTCCCCTTATTTTGGGGCAAAAATCAAAAATATCCCTTATTTTGAGGCAAAATTTTAGAAATTTCTTTTATTTTGGTACAGAATTGCAGAAATTTTTCTTATTTTGTGGCAAAAAGGAAGAAATTTCCCATATTTTGGAACAAAAATGGAGAAATTCCCCTTATTTTGAGGTAAAAAGGCTGAAATTCCCCTTATTTCGGGGCAAAAAGGCAGAAATTTCCCTTATTTTGAGGCAAAAATGCAGAAATTTCACTTATTTCAGGGTAATAAGTCAGAAATTTTCCTTACTTTGGGGCCAAAAGGACAAAAATTCCCTTTGTTTTGGGGGAAAAAGACAGAAATTCCACTTATTTAGAGGCAAAAAAGCAGAAATTTCTTTTATTTTGGAGCAAAAATGAAGAAATTTCCCTTTTTTCTGGCAAAAAGTTATGCATTCTTCTTATTTTCGGGCAAAAAGGCAGAAATTCCCCGTATTTTGGAGCAAAATTGCAGAAATTTCCCTAATTGTGGGGCAAAAAGGCAGAAATTCCCTATATGTTGGGGCAAAAAGACAGAAATTCTCATTATTTTGGGGCAAAACTCAGAAATTCCACTTATTTTGGCGCAAAATTCCAGAAATTTCCCTTATTTTGAGGCAAAATTGCAGAAATTTAACTTATTTTGGGGCAAAATTGCAAAAATTTCACTTATGTCAGAAAAAAAGCAGAAATTTTCTTATTTTGGTGCAAAAAGGCAGAAATTTCTAATATTTTGGTACAAAATTGCAGAAATTTTTCTTATTTTAGGGCAAAAAGGCAGAAATCTCCCATATTTTGGGGCAAAAATGCAGAAATTCCTCTTATTTTTAGGTAAAAAGGCTGAAATTCCCCTTATTTGGGGGCAAAAAGGCAGAAATTTCCCTTATTTTGAGGCAAAATTGCAGAAATTTCACTTATTTCAGAGAACAAAAGCAGAAATTTTCTTATTTTGGGGCAAAAAGGCAGAAATTTCTTTTATTTTGGTACAAAATTGCAGAAATGTTTCTTATTTTGGGGCAAAAAGGCAGAAATCTCCCATATTTTGGGGCAAAAAAGCAGAAATTTCCGTTATTTTTAGGTAAAAACGCTGAAATTCCCCTTATTTGGGGGCAAAAAGGCAGAAATTTCCCTTATTTTGAGGCAAAATTGCAGAAATTTCACTTATTTCAGAATAATAAGTCAGAAATTTTCCTTATTTTGGGGCAAAAAACAGAAATTCTCTTTGTTTTAAAGGAAAAAGACTGATATTCCACTTATTTAGAGGCTAAAAAGCAGAAATTCTTATTATTTTGGAGCAAAAATGAAGAAATTTTCCTTTTTTTGTGGAAAAAGGTATACATTCCTCTAATTTTCGGGCTAAAAAGCAGAAATTCCCCGTATTTTGGAGCAAAATTGCAGAAATTCCCCTAATTGTGTGGAAAAAAGGCAGAAATTCCCTATATGTTAGGGCAAAAAGACAGAAATTCTCCTTATTTTGGGGCAAAACTCAGAAATTCCACTTATTTTGGGGCAAAATTCCAGAAATTTCCCTTATTTTGGGGCAAAATTGCAGAAATTTCACTTATTTTGGGGCGAAATTGCAGAAATTTCACTTTTTTCATGGAAAAAAAGGCAGAAATTTTCCTTATTTTGGGGCAAAAAGGCCGAAATTCCTAATATTTTCTGGCAAAAATTCAGAAATTCCTCTTATTTTGAGGTAAAAAGGCTGAAATTCCCCTTATTTGGGGGCAAAAAGGCATAAATTTCCCTTATTTTGAGGCAAAATTGCAGAAATTTCACTTATTTCAGGGTAATAAGTCAGAAATTTTCCTTATTTTGGGGCAAAAAAGACAGAAATTCCCTTTGTTTTGGGATAAAAAGACAGAAATTCCACTTATTTAGAGGCAAAAAAGCAGAAATTCCACTTATTTTGGAGTAAAAATTAAGAGATTTCCCTTTTTTATGGCAAAAAGGTATGCATTCTTTTTATTTTCGGACAAAAAGGCAGAAATTCCCCGTATTTTGGAGCAAAATTGCAGAAATTTCACTTATTTCAGAATAAAAATGAGAAATTTTCTTATTTTGGGGCAAAAGGCAGAAATTCCCCTTATTTTATGGCAAAATTGCAGAAATTTCCTTTATTTGGGGACAAAAAACAGAAATTCCCTTTATTTTGTGGCAAAATTGCAGAAAATTTTTTTATTATGGGAAAAAATTGAAGATATTTCTTTTATTTTAAGGCAAAATTGCAGAAATTTCACTAATTTCAGAGAAAAAAACAAAAATCTTTCTTATTTTTGGCAAAATGCAGAAATTCCCATTATTTTGGGGCAAAAAGGCAGAAATTCACCTTATTTTGGGGTAAAATTGAAGACATGTCACATATTTCAGGGCATAAAGGCAGAAATTGCCCTTATTTGGGGGCAAAAAGGCAGAAATTCCCCTTATTTTGGGATAAAATTGCAGAAATTACCCTTGTTTGGGGGCAAAAAGGCAGAAAATCCCCTTAATTTCGGGCAAAAAGGCAGAAATTCCCTGTATTTTGGAGCAAAATTGCAGAAATTCTCCTAATATTGGGGCAAAAATGCAGAAATTCCCTTTATTTGGGGCAAATTGGCAGAAGTTCCCCTTATTTTCAGGAAAAGAGGCAGAAATTCCCATTATTTTGAAGCAAAATTGCAGAAACTCCCCTAATTTTGGGGCAAAAAGGCAGAAATTCCCTTCATTTTGGGGCAAAAATATAGAAATTCTCCTTATATCTGGGCAAAAATCAGAAATTTCCCTTATTTTGGAGCAAAATTTTAGAAATTTCTTTTATTTTGGTACAGAATTGGAGAAATTTTTCTTATTCTGTGGCAAAAAGGCAGAAATTTCTTTTATTTTGGTGCAAAATTGCAGAAATTTTTCTTATTTTGGGGCAAAAAGGCATAAATTTCCCATATTTTGGGGCAAAAATGTAGAAATTTTCTTTATTTTGAGGTAAAAAGGCTGAAATTTCCCTTATTTGGGGGCAAAAAGGCAGAAATTTCTCTTATTTTGGGGCAAAATTGCAGAAATTTCACTTATTTCAGAAAAAAAGGAAAAATTTTCTTATTTGGGGGCAAAAAGGCAGAAATTTCTTTTATTTTGGTGCAAAATTACAGAAATTTTCTTTATTTTGGGGCAAAAAAGACAGAAATTCCCTTTGTTTTGGGGGAAAAAGACAGAAATTCCACTTATTTAGAGGCAAAAAAGCAGAAATTCCCCTTATTTTGGAGCAAAAATGAAGAAATTTCCCTTTTTCATGGCAAAAAGGTATGCATTCTTCTTATTTTCGGGCAAAAAGGCAGAAATTCCCTATATGTTGGGGCAAAAAGACAGAAATTCTCCTTATTTTGGGGCAAAACTCAGATATTCCACATATTTTGGGGCAAAATTCCATAAATTTCCCTTATTTTGGGGCAAAATTGCAGAAATATCACTTATTTTAAGGCAAAATTGGAGAAATTTCACTTATTTCAGAAGAAAAAAGCAGAAATTTTCTTGTTTTGGGGCAAAAAGGGAGAAATTTCTTTTATTTTTGTACAAAATTGCAGAAATTTTTCTTATTTTGGGGCAAGAAGGCAGAAATTTCCTATATTTTGGGGCAAAAATTCAGAAATTCCCCTTATTTTTAGGTAAAAAGGCTGAAATTCTCTTTATTTGGGAGCAAAAAGGCAGAAATTGCCCTGATTTTGTGGCAAAATTCCAGAAATTTCACTTATTTTAGGGTAATAAGTCAGAAATTTTTTATTTTGGGGCAAAAAGGCAGAAATTTCTTTTATTTTGGGACAAAATTACAGAAATTTTTCTTATTTTGGGGCAAAAAAGAAGAAATTTCCCTTATTTTGGGGCAAAATTGCAGAAATTTCACTTATTTTGATGTAAAAAGGCTGAAATTCCCCTTATTTTGGGGCAAAATGGCAGAAGTTTTCCTTATTTTGGGGCAAAATTGCAGAAATTTCACTTATTTCAAGGTAATAAGTCAGAAATTTTCCTTATTTTGGGGCAAAAAAACAGAAATTCCTTGTTTTGGGGGAAAAAGACAGAAATTCCACTTATTTAGAGGCAAAAAAGCAGAAATTGCCCATATTTTGGAGCAAAATTGCAGAAATTCCCCTAATTGTGGGGAAAAAGGCAGAAATTCCCTATATGTTAGGGCAAAACGACAGAAATTCTCTTCATTTGGGGGCAAAATTCAGAAATTCCATTTATTTTGGGGCAAAATTCCCAAAATTCCCCTTATTTTGGGGCAAAATTGCAGAAATTTCAATTATTTTGGGGCAAAATTGCAGAAATTTCACTTTTTTCAGGGAAAAAAGGCCGAAATTTTCCGTTTTTAGGGGCAAAAAGGCAGAAATTCCTAATATTTTGAGGCAAAAATGCAGAAATTCCATTTATTTAGAGGCAAAAAAGCAGAAATTCCCCTTATTTTGGAGCAAAATTGCAGAAATTTACCTCTTTATAGCCAAAAGGTATGCATTCTTCTTATTTTCAGGCAAAAAGGCAGAAATTCCCCGTATTTTGGAGTAAAATTGCAGAAATTCCCTATATGTTGGGGCAAAAAGACAGAAATTCTCCTTATTTTGGGGCAAAACTAAGAAATTCCACTTATTTTGGAACAAAATTTCAGAAATTTCCCTTATTTTTGGCCAAAATTGCAGAAATTTCACTTATTTTGGGGCAAAATTGCAGAAATTTCACTTATTTCAGAGAAAAAAAGCAGAAATTTTCTTATTTTGGGGTAAAGAGAAAGAAATTTCCCATATTTTGAGGCAAAAATGCAGAAATTCCAATTATTTTGAGGTAAAAAGGCTGAAATTCCCCTTATTTGGGGGCAAAAAGGCAGAAATTTCCCATATTTTGGGGCAAAATTGCAGAAATTTCACTTATTTCAGGGTACTAAGTCAGAAATTTTTCTTCCTTTGGGGCAAAAAAGACAGAAATTCCCTTTGTTTTCAGGGAAAAAGACAGAAATTCCACTTATTTAGAGGCAAAAATGCAGAAATTCCCCTTATTTTGAAGCAAAAATGAAGAAATTTCTATTTCTTATGGCAAAAAGGTATGCATTCTTCTTATTTTCGGGCAAAAAGGCAGAAATTCTTTGTATTTTGGAGCAAGATTGCAGAAATTCCCCTAATTGTGGGGCAAAAAGGCAGAAATCCCCTATATGTTGGGGCAAAAAGAAAGAAATTCTCCTTATTTTGGGGCAAAACTCAGAAATTCCACTTATTTTGGGGCAAAATTTCAGAAATTTCCCTTATTTTGGAGCAAAATTGCAGAAATTTCACTTATTTCAAAGAAAAAAAGCACAAATTTTCTTATTTTGGGGCAAAAATTTCATTTATTTTGGTACAAAATTGCAGAAATTTTTCTTAATTTGGGCAGAAATGCAGAAATTTCCCATATTTTTCGACAAAAATGCTGAAATTCCCCTTATTTTGAGGTAAAAAGGCTGAAATTCCCATTATTTTGGGGCAAAAAGTTAGAAATTCCCCTTATTTTAAAAGAAAAAGACAGAAATTCCGTTTATTTTTGTGGAAAAGTCAGAAATTGCACTTATTTTGAGTCAAAAAGGCGGAAAATCCCCTTATTTTGGGGTAAAAAATGAAGAAATTAACCTTTTTTATGGCAAAAAGGTATACATTCTTTTTATTTTCGAGCAAAATTGCAGAAATTCCCCTAATTATGGGGAAAAAAGGCAGAAATTCCCCGTAATTTGGAGCAAAATTGCAGAAATTTTCCTAATTTTGGGGCAAAAACGCAGAACGTCCCTTTATTTTGGGGTAAAACTGCAGAAATTTCACTTATTTCGCGGCAAAATGGCAGAAATTCCCTTTATTTTCGGAGAAAAAGGCAGAAAATCCCCGTATTTTAGAGCAAAATTGCAGAAATTTACCTAATTTTGGGGTAAAACATGCAGTAATTTTCTTTATTTTGGGGCAAAAAGGCAGAAATTCCCCTTATTTTGGGGCAAAAATCAAAAATATCCCTTATTTTGGGGCAAAATTTTAGAAATTTCTTTTATTTTGGTACAGAATTGCAGAAATTTTTCTTATTTTGTGGCAAAAAGGAAGAAATTTCCCATATTTTGGAACAAAAATGGAGAAATTCCCCTTATTTTGAGGTAAAAAGGCTGAAATTCCCCTTATTTCGGGGCAAAAAGGCAGAAATTTCCCTTATTTTGAGGCAAAAATGCAGAAATTTCACTTATTTCAGGGTAATAAGTCAGAAATTTTCCTTACTTTGGGGCCAAAAGGACAAAAATTCCCTTTGTTTTGGGGGAAAAAGACAGAAATTCCACTTATTTAGAGGCAAAAAAGCAGAAATTTCTTTTATTTTGGAGCAAAAATGAAGAAATTTCCCTTTTTTCTGGCAAAAAGTTATGCATTCTTCTTATTTTCGGGCAAAAAGGCAGAAATTCCCCGTATTTTGGAGCAAAATTGCAGAAATTTCCCTAATTGTGGGGCAAAAAGGCAGAAATTCCCTATATGTTGGGGCAAAAAGACAGAAATTCTCATTATTTTGGGGCAAAACTCAGAAATTCCACTTATTTTGGCGCAAAATTCCAGAAATTTCCCTTATTTTGAGGCAAAATTGCAGAAATTTAACTTATTTTGGGGCAAAATTGCAAAAATTTCACTTATGTCAGAAAAAAAGCAGAAATTTTCTTATTTTGGTGCAAAAAGGCAGAAATTTCTAATATTTTGGTACAAAATTGCAGAAATTTTTCTTATTTTAGGGCAAAAAGGCAGAAATCTCCCATATTTTGGGGCAAAAATGCAGAAATTCCTCTTATTTTTAGGTAAAAAGGCTGAAATTCCCCTTATTTGGGGGCAAAAAGGCAGAAATTTCCCTTATTTTGAGGCAAAATTGCAGAAATTTCACTTATTTCAGAGAACAAAAGCAGAAATTTTCTTATTTTGGGGCAAAAAGGCAGAAATTTCTTTTATTTTGGTACAAAATTGCAGAAATGTTTCTTATTTTGGGGCAAAAAGGCAGAAATCTCCCATATTTTGGGGCAAAAAAGCAGAAATTTCCGTTATTTTTAGGTAAAAACGCTGAAATTCCCCTTATTTGGGGGCAAAAAGGCAGAAATTTCCCTTATTTTGAGGCAAAATTGCAGAAATTTCACTTATTTCAGAATAATAAGTCAGAAATTTTCCTTATTTTGGGGCAAAAAACAGAAATTCTCTTTGTTTTAAAGGAAAAAGACTGATATTCCACTTATTTAGAGGCTAAAAAGAAGAAATTCTTATTATTTTGGAGCAAAAATGAAGAAATTTTCCTTTTTTTGTGGAAAAAGGTATACATTCCTCTAATTTTCGGGCTAAAAAGCAGAAATTCCCCGTATTTTGGAGCAAAATTGCAGAAATTCCCCTAATTGTGTGGAAAAAAGGCAGAAATTCCCTATATGTTAGGGCAAAAAGACAGAAATTCTCCTTATTTTGGGGCAAAACTCAGAAATTCCACTTATTTTGGGGCAAAATTCCAGAAATTTCCCTTATTTTGGGGCAAAATTGCAGAAATTTCACTTATTTTGGGGCGAAATTGCAGAAATTTCACTTTTTTCATGGAAAAAAAGGCAGAAATTTTCCTTATTTTGGGGCAAAAAGGCAGAAATTCCTAATATTTTCTGGCAAAAATTCAGAAATTCCTCTTATTTTGAGGTAAAAAGGCTGAAATTCCCCTTATTTGGGGGCAAAAAGGCATAAATTTCCCTTATTTTGAGGCAAAATTGCAGAAATTTCACTTATTTCAGGGTAATAAGTCAGAAATTTTCCTTATTTTGGGGCAAAAAAGACAGAAATTCCCTTTGTTTTGGGATAAAAAGACAGAAATTCCACTTATTTAGAGGCAAAAAAGCAGAAATTCCACTTATTTTGGAGTAAAAATTAAGAGATTTCCCTTTTTTATGGCAAAAAGGTATGCATTCTTTTTATTTTCGGACAAAAAGGCAGAAATTCCCCGTATTTTGGAGCAAAATTGCAGAAATTTCACTTATTTCAGAATAAAAATGAGAAATTTTCTTATTTTGGGGCAAAAGGCAGAAATTCCCCTTATTTTATGGCAAAATTGCAGAAATTTCCTTTATTTGGGGACAAAAAACAGAAATTCCCTTTATTTTGTGGCAAAATTGCAGAAAATTTTTTTATTATGGGAAAAAATTGAAGATATTTCTTTTATTTTAAGGCAAAATTGCAGAAATTTCACTAATTTCAGAGAAAAAAACAAAAATCTTTCTTATTTTTGGCAAAATGCAGAAATTCCCATTATTTTGGGGCAAAAAGGCAGAAATTCACCTTATTTTGGGGTAAAATTGAAGACATGTCACATATTTCAGGGCATAAAGGCAGAAATTGCCCTTATTTGGGGGCAAAAAGGCAGAAATTCCCCTTATTTTGGGATAAAATTGCAGAAATTACCCTTGTTTGGGGGCAAAAAGGCAGAAAATCCCCTTAATTTCGGGCAAAAAGGCAGAAATTCCCTGTATTTTGGAGCAAAATTGCAGAAATTCTCCTAATATTGGGGCAAAAATGCAGAAATTCCCTTTATTTGGGGCAAATTGGCAGAAGTTCCCCTTATTTTCAGGAAAAGAGGCAGAAATTCCCATTATTTTGAAGCAAAATTGCAGAAACTCCCCTAATTTTGGGGCAAAAAGGCAGAAATTCCCTTCATTTTGGGGCAAAAATATAGAAATTCTCCTTATATCTGGGCAAAAATCAGAAATTTCCCTTATTTTGGAGCAAAATTTTAGAAATTTCTTTTATTTTGGTACAGAATTGGAGAAATTTTTCTTATTCTGTGGCAAAAAGGCAGAAATTTCTTTTATTTTGGTGCAAAATTGCAGAAATTTTTCTTATTTTGGGGCAAAAAGGCATAAATTTCCCATATTTTGGGGCAAAAATGTAGAAATTTTCTTTATTTTGAGGTAAAAAGGCTGAAATTTCCCTTATTTGGGGGCAAAAAGGCAGAAATTTCTCTTATTTTGGGGCAAAATTGCAGAAATTTCACTTATTTCAGAAAAAAAGGAAAAATTTTCTTATTTGGGGGCAAAAAGGCAGAAATTTCTTTTATTTTGGTGCAAAATTACAGAAATTTTCTTTATTTTGGGGCAAAAAAGACAGAAATTCCCTTTGTTTTGGGGGAAAAAGACAGAAATTCCACTTATTTAGAGGCAAAAAAGCAGAAATTCCCCTTATTTTGGAGCAAAAATGAAGAAATTTCCCTTTTTCATGGCAAAAAGGTATGCATTCTTCTTATTTTCGGGCAAAAAGGCAGAAATTCCCTATATGTTGGGGCAAAAAGACAGAAATTCTCCTTATTTTGGGGCAAAACTCAGATATTCCACATATTTTGGGGCAAAATTCCATAAATTTCCCTTATTTTGGGGCAAAATTGCAGAAATATCACTTATTTTAAGGCAAAATTGGAGAAATTTCACTTATTTCAGAAGAAAAAAGCAGAAATTTTCTTGTTTTGGGGCAAAAAGGGAGAAATTTCTTTTATTTTTGTACAAAATTGCAGAAATTTTTCTTATTTTGGGGCAAGAAGGCAGAAATTTCCTATATTTTGGGGCAAAAATTCAGAAATTCCCCTTATTTTTAGGTAAAAAGGCTGAAATTCTCTTTATTTGGGAGCAAAAAGGCAGAAATTGCCCTGATTTTGTGGCAAAATTCCAGAAATTTCACTTATTTTAGGGTAATAAGTCAGAAATTTTTTATTTTGGGGCAAAAAGGCAGAAATTTCTTTTATTTTGGGACAAAATTACAGAAATTTTTCTTATTTTGGGGCAAAAAAGAAGAAATTTCCCTTATTTTGGGGCAAAATTGCAGAAATTTCACTTATTTTGATGTAAAAAGGCTGAAATTCCCCTTATTTTGGGGCAAAATGGCAGAAGTTTTCCTTATTTTGGGGCAAAATTGCAGAAATTTCACTTATTTCAAGGTAATAAGTCAGAAATTTTCCTTATTTTGGGGCAAAAAAACAGAAATTCCTTGTTTTGGGGGAAAAAGACAGAAATTCCACTTATTTAGAGGCAAAAAAGCAGAAATTGCCCATATTTTGGAGCAAAATTGCAGAAATTCCCCTAATTGTGGGGAAAAAGGCAGAAATTCCCTATATGTTAGGGCAAAACGACAGAAATTCTCTTCATTTGGGGGCAAAATTCAGAAATTCCATTTATTTTGGGGCAAAATTCCCAAAATTCCCCTTATTTTGGGGCAAAATTGCAGAAATTTCAATTATTTTGGGGCAAAATTGCAGAAATTTCACTTTTTTCAGGGAAAAAAGGCCGAAATTTTCCGTTTTTAGGGGCAAAAAGGCAGAAATTCCTAATATTTTGAGGCAAAAATGCAGAAATTCCATTTATTTAGAGGCAAAAAAGCAGAAATTCCCCTTATTTTGGAGCAAAATTGCAGAAATTTCCCTCTTTATAGCCAAAAGGTATGCATTCTTCTTATTTTCAGGCAAAAAGGCAGAAATTCCCCGTATTTTGGAGTAAAATTGCAGAAATTCCCTATATGTTGGGGCAAAAAGACAGAAATTCTCCTTATTTTGGGGCAAAACTAAGAAATTCCACTTATTTTGGAACAAAATTTCAGAAATTTCCCTTATTTTTGGCCAAAATTGCAGAAATTTCACTTATTTTGGGGCAAAATTGCAGAAATTTCACTTATTTCAGAGAAAAAAAGCAGAAATTTTCTTATTTTGGGGCAAAAAGAAAGAAATTTCCCATATTTTGAGGCAAAAATGCAGAAATTCCAATTATTTTGAGGTAAAAAGGCTGAAATTCCCCTTATTTGGGGGCAAAAAGGCAGAAATTTCCCATATTTTGGGGCAAAATTGCAGAAATTTCACTTATTTCAGGGTACTAAGTCAGAAATTTTTCTTCCTTTGGGGCAAAAAAGACAGAAATTCCCTTTGTTTTCAGGGAAAAAGACAGAAATTCCACTTATTTAGAGGCAAAAATGCAGAAATTCCCCTTATTTTGAAGCAAAAATGAAGAAATTTCTATTTCTTATGGCAAAAAGGTATGCATTCTTCTTATTTTTGGGCAAAAGGGCAGAAATTCTTTGTATTTTGGAGCAAGATTGCAGAAATTCCCCTAATTGTGGGGCAAAAAGGCAGAAATCCCCTATATGTTGGGGCAAAAAGAAAGAAATTCTCCTTATTTTGGGGCAAAACTCAGAAATTCCACTTATTTTGGGGCAAAATTTCAGAAATTTCCCTTATTTTGGAGCAAAATTGCAGAAATTTCACTTATTTCAAAGAAAAAAAGCACAAATTTTCTTATTTTGGGGCAAAAATTTCATTTATTTTGGTACAAAATTGCAGAAATTTTTCTTAATTTGGGCAGAAATGCAGAAATTTCCCATATTTTTCGACAAAAATGCTGAAATTCCCCTTATTTTGAGGTAAAAAGGCTGAAATTCCCATTATTTTGGGGCAAAAAGTTAGAAATTCCCCTTATTTTAAAAGAAAAAAACAGAAATTCCGTTTATTTTTGTGGAAAAGTCAGAAATTGCACTTATTTTGAGTCAAAAAGGCGGAAAATCCCCTTATTTTGGGGTAAAAAATGAAGAAATTAACCTTTTTTATGGCAAAAAGGTATACATTCTTTTTATTTTCGAGCAAAATTGCAGAAATTCCCCTAATTATGGGGAAAAAAGGCAGAAATTCCCCGTAATTTGGAGCAAAATTGCAGAAATTTTCCTAATTTTGGGGCAAAAACGCAGAACGTCCCTTTATTTTGGGGTAAAACTGCAGAAATTTCACTTATTTCGCGGCAAAATGGCAGAAATTCCCTTTATTTTCGGAGAAAAAGGCAGAAAATCCCCGTATTTTAGAGCAAAATTGCAGAAATTTACCTAATTTTGGGGTAAAACATGCAGTAATTTTCTTTATTTTGGGGCAAAAAGGCAGAAATTCCCCTTATTTTGGGGCAAAAATCAAAAATATCCCTTATTTTGGGGCAAAATTTTAGAAATTTCTTTTATTTTGGTACAGAATTGCAGAAATTTTTCTTATTTTGTGGCAAAAAGGAAGAAATTTCCCATATTTT
Source organism: Micromys minutus (assembly GCF_963924665.1). Lineage (NCBI taxonomy): Eukaryota > Metazoa > Chordata > Mammalia > Rodentia > Muridae > Micromys > Micromys minutus. The sequence goes on along the minus strand of NW_027667682.1, from coordinate 523,047 downwards.
GGAACAAAAATGGAGAAATTCCCCTTATTTTGAGGTAAAAAGGCTGAAATTCCCCTTATTTCGGGGCAAAAAGGCAGAAATTTCCCTTATTTTGAGGCAAAAATGCAGAAATTTCACTTATTTCAGGGTAATAAGTCAGAAATTTTCCTTACTTTGGGGCCAAAAGGACAAAAATTCCCTTTGTTTTGGGGGAAAAAGACAGAAATTCCACTTATTTAGAGGCAAAAAAGCAGAAATTTCTTTTATTTTGGAGCAAAAATGAAGAAATTTCCCTTTTTTCTGGCAAAAAGTTATGCATTCTTCTTATTTTCGGGCAAAAAGGCAGAAATTCCCCGTATTTTGGAGCAAAATTGCAGAAATTTCCCTAATTGTGGGGCAAAAAGGCAGAAATTCCCTATATGTTGGGGCAAAAAGACAGAAATTCTCATTATTTTGGGGCAAAACTCAGAAATTCCACTTATTTTGGCGCAAAATTCCAGAAATTTCCCTTATTTTGAGGCAAAATTGCAGAAATTTAACTTATTTTGGGGCAAAATTGCAAAAATTTCACTTATGTCAGAAAAAAAGCAGAAATTTTCTTATTTTGGTGCAAAAAGGCAGAAATTTCTAATATTTTGGTACAAAATTGCAGAAATTTTTCTTATTTTAGGGCAAAAAGGCAGAAATCTCCCATATTTTGGGGCAAAAATGCAGAAATTCCTCTTATTTTTAGGTAAAAAGGCTGAAATTCCCCTTATTTGGGGGCAAAAAGGCAGAAATTTCCCTTATTTTGAGGCAAAATTGCAGAAATTTCACTTATTTCAGAGAACAAAAGCAGAAATTTTCTTATTTTGGGGCAAAAAGGCAGAAATTTCTTTTATTTTGGTACAAAATTGCAGAAATGTTTCTTATTTTGGGGCAAAAAGGCAGAAATCTCCCATATTTTGGGGCAAAAAAGCAGAAATTTCCGTTATTTTTAGGTAAAAACGCTGAAATTCCCCTTATTTGGGGGCAAAAAGGCAGAAATTTCCCTTATTTTGAGGCAAAATTGCAGAAATTTCACTTATTTCAGAATAATAAGTCAGAAATTTTCCTTATTTTGGGGCAAAAAACAGAAATTCTCTTTGTTTTAAAGGAAAAAGACTGATATTCCACTTATTTAGAGGCTAAAAAGCAGAAATTCTTATTATTTTGGAGCAAAAATGAAGAAATTTTCCTTTTTTTGTGGAAAAAGGTATACATTCCTCTAATTTTCGGGCTAAAAAGCAGAAATTCCCCGTATTTTGGAGCAAAATTGCAGAAATTCCCCTAATTGTGTGGAAAAAAGGCAGAAATTCCCTATATGTTAGGGCAAAAAGACAGAAATTCTCCTTATTTTGGGGCAAAACTCAGAAATTCCACTTATTTTGGGGCAAAATTCCAGAAATTTCCCTTATTTTGGGGCAAAATTGCAGAAATTTCACTTATTTTGGGGCGAAATTGCAGAAATTTCACTTTTTTCATGGAAAAAAAGGCAGAAATTTTCCTTATTTTGGGGCAAAAAGGCAGAAATTCCTAATATTTTCTGGCAAAAATTCAGAAATTCCTCTTATTTTGAGGTAAAAAGGCTGAAATTCCCCTTATTTGGGGGCAAAAAGGCATAAATTTCCCTTATTTTGAGGCAAAATTGCAGAAATTTCACTTATTTCAGGGTAATAAGTCAGAAATTTTCCTTATTTTGGGGCAAAAAAGACAGAAATTCCCTTTGTTTTGGGATAAAAAGACAGAAATTCCACTTATTTAGAGGCAAAAAAGCAGAAATTCCACTTATTTTGGAGTAAAAATTAAGAGATTTCCCTTTTTTATGGCAAAAAGGTATGCATTCTTTTTATTTTTGGACAAAAAGGCAGAAATTCCCCGTATTTTGGAGCAAAATTGCAGAAATTTCACTTATTTCAGAATAAAAATGAGAAATTTTCTTATTTTGGGGCAAAAGGCAGAAATTCCCCTTATTTTATGGCAAAATTGCAGAAATTTCCTTTATTTGGGGACAAAAAACAGAAATTCCCTTTATTTTGTGGCAAAATTGCAGAAAATTTTTTTATTATGGGAAAAAATTGAAGATATTTCTTTTATTTTAAGGCAAAATTGCAGAAATTTCACTAATTTCAGAGAAAAAAACAAAAATCTTTCTTATTTTTGGCAAAATGCAGAAATTCCCATTATTTTGGGGCAAAAAGGCAGAAATTCACCTTATTTTGGGGTAAAATTGAAGACATGTCACATATTTCAGGGCATAAAGGCAGAAATTGCCCTTATTTGGGGGCAAAAAGGCAGAAATTCCCCTTATTTTGGGATAAAATTGCAGAAATTACCCTTGTTTGGGGGCAAAAAGGCAGAAAATCCCCTTAATTTCGGGCAAAAAGGCAGAAATTCCCTGTATTTTGGAGCAAAATTGCAGAAATTCTCCTAATATTGGGGCAAAAATGCAGAAATTCCCTTTATTTGGGGCAAATTGGCAGAAGTTCCCCTTATTTTCAGGAAAAGAGGCAGAAATTCCCATTATTTTGAAGCAAAATTGCAGAAACTCCCCTAATTTTGGGGCAAAAAGGCAGAAATTCCCTTCATTTTGGGGCAAAAATATAGAAATTCTCCTTATATCTGGGCAAAAATCAGAAATTTCCCTTATTTTGGAGCAAAATTTTAGAAATTTCTTTTATTTTGGTACAGAATTGGAGAAATTTTTCTTATTCTGTGGCAAAAAGGCAGAAATTTCTTTTATTTTGGTGCAAAATTGCAGAAATTTTTCTTATTTTGGGGCAAAAAGGCATAAATTTCCCATATTTTGGGGCAAAAATGTAGAAATTTTCTTTATTTTGAGGTAAAAAGGCTGAAATTTCCCTTATTTGGGGGCAAAAAGGCAGAAATTTCTCTTATTTTGGGGCAAAATTGCAGAAATTTCACTTATTTCAGAAAAAAAGGAAAAATTTTCTTATTTGGGGGCAAAAAGGCAGAAATTTCTTTTATTTTGGTGCAAAATTACAGAAATTTTCTTTATTTTGGGGCAAAAAAGACAGAAATTCCCTTTGTTTTGGGGGAAAAAGACAGAAATTCCACTTATTTAGAGGCAAAAAAGCAGAAATTCCCCTTATTTTGGAGCAAAAATGAAGAAATTTCCCTTTTTCATGGCAAAAAGGTATGCATTCTTCTTATTTTCGGGCAAAAAGGCAGAAATTCCCTATATGTTGGGGCAAAAAGACAGAAATTCTCCTTATTTTGGGGCAAAACTCAGATATTCCACATATTTTGGGGCAAAATTCCATAAATTTCCCTTATTTTGGGGCAAAATTGCAGAAATATCACTTATTTTAAGGCAAAATTGGAGAAATTTCACTTATTTCAGAAGAAAAAAGCAGAAATTTTCTTGTTTTGGGGCAAAAAGGGAGAAATTTCTTTTATTTTTGTACAAAATTGCAGAAATTTTTCTTATTTTGGGGCAAGAAGGCAGAAATTTCCTATATTTTGGGGCAAAAATTCAGAAATTCCCCTTATTTTTAGGTAAAAAGGCTGAAATTCTCTTTATTTGGGAGCAAAAAGGCAGAAATTGCCCTGATTTTGTGGCAAAATTCCAGAAATTTCACTTATTTTAGGGTAATAAGTCAGAAATTTTTTATTTTGGGGCAAAAAGGCAGAAATTTCTTTTATTTTGGGACAAAATTACAGAAATTTTTCTTATTTTGGGGCAAAAAAGAAGAAATTTCCCTTATTTTGGGGCAAAATTGCAGAAATTTCACTTATTTTGATGTAAAAAGGCTGAAATTCCCCTTATTTTGGGGCAAAATGGCAGAAGTTTTCCTTATTTTGGGGCAAAATTGCAGAAATTTCACTTATTTCAAGGTAATAAGTCAGAAATTTTCCTTATTTTGGGGCAAAAAAACAGAAATTCCTTGTTTTGGGGGAAAAAGACAGAAATTCCACTTATTTAGAGGCAAAAAAGCAGAAATTCCCCATATTTTGGAGCAAAATTGCAGAAATTCCCCTAATTGTGGGGCAAAAAGGCAGAAATTCCCTATATGTTAGGGCAAAACTACAGAAATTCTCCTCATTTGGGGGCAAAATTCAGAAATTCCATTTATTTTGGGGCAAAATTCCCAAAATTCCCCTTATTTTGGGGCAAAATTGCAGAAATTTCAATTATTTTGGGGCAAAATTGCAGAAATTTCACTTTTTTCAGGGAAAAAAGGCCGAAATTTTCCGTTTTTGGGGGCAAAAAGGCAGAAATTCCTAATATTTTGCGGCAAAAATGCAGAAATTCCTCTTATTTTGAGGTAAAAAGGCTGAAAAACCCCTTATTTGGGGGCAAAAATGCAGAAATTTCTCTAATACTGGGGCAAAATTGCAGAAATTTCACTTATTTCAGGGTAATAATTCAGAAATTTTCCTTATTTTGGGGCAAATAATACAGAAATTCCATTTGTATGGGGGGAAAAAGACAGAAATTCCATTTATTTAGAGGCAAAAAAGCAGAAATTCCCCTTATTTTGGAGCAAAATTGCAGAAATTTCCCTTTTTATAGCCAAAAGGTATGCATTCTTCTTATTTTCAGGCAAAAAGGCAGAAATTCCCCGTATTTTGGAGTAAAATTGCAGAAATTCCCTTAATTGTGGGGCAAAAAGACAGAATTTCTCCTTATTTTGGGGCAAAACTCGGAAATTCCACTTATTTTGGAACAAAATTTCAGAAATTTAACTTATTTTTGGCCAAAATTGCAGAAATTTCACTTATTTTGGGGCAAAATTGCAGAAATTTCACTTATTTCAGGGAAAAAAAGCAGAAATTTTCTTATTTTGGGGCAAAAAGGCAGAAATTTCCCATATTTTGAGGCAGAAATGCAGAAATTCCCCTTATTTTGAGGTAAAAAGGCTGAAATTCCCCTTATTTGGGGGCAAAAAGGCAGAAATTTCCCATATTTTGGGGCAAAATTGCAGAAATTTCACTTATTTCAGGGTACTAAGTCAGAAATTTTTCTTCCTTTGGGGCAAAAAAGACAGAAATTCCCTTTGTTTTCAGGGAAAAAGACAGAAATTCCACTTATTTAGAGGCAAAAATGCAGAAATTCCACTTATTTTGGAGCAAAAATGAAGAAATTTCCTTTTTTTATGGCAAAAAGGTATGCATTCTTTTTATTTTCGGGCAAAAAGTCAGAAATTCCCCCTATTTTAGAGCAAAATTGCAGAAATTCCCCTAATTGTGGGGAAAAAAACAGAAATTCCCTATATGTTGGGGAAAAGACAGAAATTCTCCATATTTTGGGGCAAAACTCAGAAATTCCACTTATTTTGGGGCAAAATTGCAGAAATTTCCCTTATTTTGGGGCAAAATTGCAGAAATTTCACTTATTATGGGCAAAATTGCAGAAATTTCACTTATTTCAGGGGAAAAAGACAGAAATTTCTTTTATTTTGGTACAAAATTGCAGAAATTTTTCTTATTTTGGGCAAAAAGGCAGAAATTTCCCATATTTTGAGGCAAAAATGCAGAAATTTCACATATTTCAGGGTAATAAGTCAGAAATTTTCATTACTTTGGCGCAAAAAAGACAGAAATTCCATTTGTTTTGGTGGAAAAAGACAGAAATTCCAATTCTTTAGAGGCAAAAATGCAGAAATTCCCCTTATTTTGGAGCAAAAATGAAGAAATTTCCCTTTTTTATGGCAAAAAGGTATGCATTCTTCTTATTTTCAGGCAAAAAGTCAGAAATTCCCCCTATTTTAGAGCAAAATTGCAGAAATTCCCCTTATTGTGGGGCCAAAAGGCAGAAATTCCCTATATGTTGGGGGGAAAAGACAGAAATTCTCCTTATTTTAGAGCAAAACTCAGAAATTTCATTTATTTTGGGGCAAAATTGCAGAAATTTCACTTATTTCAGAAAAAAAAGCAGAAAATTTCTTATTTTGGGGCAAAAAGGCAGAAATTTCTTTTATTTTGGTACAAAATTGCAGAAAATTTTCTTATTTTGGGGCAAAAAGGCAGAAATTTCTCATATTTTGGGGCAAAAATGCAGAAAATCCCCTTATTTTGAGGTAAAAAGGCTAAAATTCCCGTTATTTGGTTGCAAAAAGGCAGAAATTTCCCTTATTTTGGGGCAAAATTGCAGAAATTTCACTTATATCAGGGTAATAAGTCAGAAATTTTCCTTATTTTGGGGCAAAAAAGACAGAAATTCCCTTTGTTTTGGGGGAAAAAGACAGAAATTCCACTTATTAAGAGGCAAAAATGCAGAAATTCCCCTTATTTTGGAGCAAAAATGAAGAAATTTCCCTTTTTTATGGCAAAAAGGTATGCATTCTTCTTGTTTTCGGGCAAAAAGGCAGAAATTCCCCGTTTTTTGGAGCAAAATTGCAGAAATTCCCCTAATTTTGGGGCAAAAAGGCAGAAATTCCCTATATGTTAGGGCAAAACGACAGAAATTCTCCTTATTTTGGGGCAAAATTCAGAAATTCCATTTCTTTTGGTGCAAAATTCCCAAAATTTCCCTTATTTTGGGGCAAAATGGCAGAAAGTTCATTTATTTAGGGGCAAAATTGCAGAAATTTCACGTTTTTCAGGGAAAAAAGGCCGAAATTTTCCATTTTTGGGGGCAAAAAGGCAGAAATTCTTAATATTTTGTGGCAAAAATGCAGAAATTTCCCTTATTTTGAGGTAAAAAGGCTGAAATTCCCCATATTTGGGGGCAAAAATGCAGAAATTTCTCTTATACTGGGGCAAAATTGCAGAAATTTCACTTATTTCAGGGTAATAATTCAGAAATTTTCCTTATTTTGGGGCAAAAAATACAGAAATTCCATTTGTATGGGGGGAAAAATACAGAAATTCCATTTATTTAGAGGCAAAAAAGCAGAAATTCCCCTTATTTTGGAGCAAAATTGCAGAAATTTCCCTTTTTATAGCAAAAAGGTATGCATTCTTCTTATTTTCAGGCAAAAAGGCAGAAATTCCCTGTATTTTGGAGTAAAATTGCAGAAATTCCCTTAATTGTAGGGCAAAAAGACAGAAATTCTCCTTATTTTGGGGCAAAACTCAGAAATTCCACTTATTTTAGAACAAAATTTCAGAAATTTCCCTTATTTTTGGCCAAAATTGCAGAAATTTCACTTATTTTGGGGCAAAATTGCAGAAATTTCACTTATTTCAGGGAAAAAAAGCAGAAATTTTCTTATTTTGGGGCAAAAAGGCAGAAATTTCCCATATTTTGAGGCAAAAATGCAGAAATTCCCCTTATTTTGAGGTAAAAAGGCTGAAATTCCCCTTATTTGGGGGCAAAAAGGCAGAAATTTCCCATATTTTGGGGCAAAATTTCAGAAATTTCACTTATTTCAGGGTACTAAGTCAGAAATTTTTCTTACTTTGGGGCAAAAAAGACAGAAATTCCCTTTGTTTTCAGGGAAAAAAACAGAAATTCCACTTATTTAGAGGCAAAAATGCAGAAATTCCCCTTATTTTGGCGCAAAAATGAAGAAATTTCCCTTTTTTATGGCAAAAAGGTATGCATTCTTCTTATTTTCGGGCAAAAAGGCAGAAATTCCCCCTATTTTAGAGCAAAATTGCAGAAATTCCCCTAATTGTGGGGCAAAAAGGCTGAAATTCCCTATATGTTGGGGCAAAAAGACAGAAATTCTCCTTATTTTAAAGCAAAACTCAGAAATTTCACTTATTTTGGGGCAAAATTACAGAAATTTCACTTATTTCAGAAAAAAAAGCAGAAATTTTCTTATTTTGGGGCAAAAAGGTAGAATTTTCTTTTATTTTGGAACAAAATTGCAGAAATTATTCTTATTTTGGGGCAAAAAAGCAGAAATTTCTCATATTTTGGGGCAAAATTGCAGAAAATTTCCTTATTTTGAGGTAAAAAGGCTAAAATTCCCCTTATTTGTTTGCAAAAAGGCAGAAATTTTCCTTATTTGGAAGAAAAATTGCAGAAATTTCACTTATTTCAGGGTAATAAGTCAGAAATTTTCTTTATTTTGGGGCAAAAAAAGACAGAAATTCTCTTTGTTTTGGGGGTAAAAGACAGAAATTCCACTTATTTAGAGGCAAAAAAGCAGAAATTCCCATTATTTTGGAGCAAAAATGAAGAAATTTCTCTTTTTTATGGCAAAAAGGTATGCATTCTTCTTATTTTCGGGCAAAAAGGCAGAAATTCCCCCTATTTTAGAGCAAAATTGCAGAAATTCCCCTAATTGTGGGGCAAAAAAACAGAAATTCCCTATATGTTGGGGCAAAAAGATAGAAATTCCCCATATTTTGGGGCAAAACTCAGAAATTCCACTTATTTTGGGGCAAAATTCCAAAAATTTCCCTTATTTTGGGGCAAAATTGCAGAAATTTCACTTATTTAGGGGCAAAATTGCAGAAATTTCACTTATTTCAGGGGAAAAAGACAGAAATTTCTTTTATTTTGGTACAAAATTGCAGAAATTTTTCTTATTTTGGGCAAAAAGGCAGAAATTTCCCATATTTTGAGGCAAAAATGCAGAAATTTCACTTATTTCAGGGTAATAAGTCAGAAATTTTCCTTACTTTGGGGCAAAAAAGACAGAAATTCCCTTTGTTTTGGTGGAAAAAGACAGAAATTCCACTTATTTAGAGGCAAAAATGCTGAAATTCCCCTTATTTTGGAGCAAAAATGAAGAAATTTCCCTTTTTTATGGCAAAAAGGTATGCATTCTTCTTATTTTCGGGCAAAAAGGCAGAAATTCCCCATATTTTAGAGCAAAATTGCAGAAATTCCCCTTATTGTGGGGCAAAAAGGCAGAAATTCCCTATATGTTGGGGGAAAAGACAGAAATTCTCCTTATTTTAGAGCAAAACTCAAAAATTTCATTTATTTTGGTGCATAATTGCAGAAATTTCACTTATTTCAGAAAAAAAAGCAGAAATTTTCTTATTTTGGGGCAAAAAGGCAGAAATTTCTTTTATTTTGGTACAAAATTGCAGAAAATTTTCTTATTTTGGGGCAAAAACGCAGAAATTTCTCATATTTTGGGGCAAAAATGCAGAAAATCCCCTTATTTTGAGGTAAAAATGCTAAAATTCCCCTTATTTGGTTGCAAAAAGGCAGAAATTTCCCTTATTTTGGGGCAAAATTGCAGAAATTTCACTTATATCAGGGTAATAAGTCAGAAATTTTCCTTATTTTGGGGCAAAAATACAGAAATTCCCTTTGTTTTGGGGGAAAAATACAGAAATTTCACTTATTAAGAGGCAAAAATGCAGAAATTCCCCTTATTTTGGAGCAAAAATGAAGAAATTTCCCTTTTTTATGGCAAAAAGGTATGCATTCTTCTTGTTTTCGGGCAAAAAGGCAGAAATTCCCCGTTTTTTGGAGCAAAATTGCAGAAATTCCCCTAATTTTTGGGCAAAAAGGCAGAAATTCCCTATATGTTAGGGCAAAACGACAGAAATTCTCCTTATTTTGGGGCAAAATTCAGAAATTCCATTTCTTTTGGTGCAAAATTCCCAAAATTTCCCTTATTTTGGGGCAAAATTGCAGAAATTTCAATTATTTGGGGCAAAATTGCAGAAATTTCAATTTTCAGGGAAAAAAGGCCGAAATTTTCCATTTTTGGGGGCAAAAAGGCAGAAATTCCTAATATTTTGTGGCAAAAATGCAGAAATTTCCCTTATTTTGAGGGAAAAGGCTGAAATTCCCCTTATTTGGGGGCAAAAATGTAGAAATTTCTCTTATACTGGGGCAAAATTGCAGAAATTTCACTTATTTCAGGGTAATAATTCAGAAATTTTCCTTATTTTGGGGCAAAAAATACAGAAATTCCATTTGTATGGGGGGAAAAAGACAGAAATTCCATTTTTTTAGAGGCAAAAAAGCAGAAATTCCCCTTATTTTGGAGCAAAATTGCAGAAATTTCCCTTTTTATAGCAAAAAGGTATGCATTCTTCTTATTTTCAGGCAAAAAGGCAGAAATTTCCCGTATTTTGAAGTAAAATTGCAGAAATTCCCTTATTGTAGGGCAAAAAGACAGAAATTCTCCTTATTTTGGGGCAAAACGCAGAAATTCCACTTATTTTGGAACAAAATTTCAGAAATTTCCCTTATTTTTGGCCAAAATTGCAGAAATTTCACTTATTTTGGGGCAAAATTGCAGAAATTTTACTTATTTCAGGGAAAAAAAGCAGAAATTTTCTTATTTTGGGGCAAAAAGGCAGAAATTTCCCATATTTTGAGGCAAAAATGCAGAAATTCCCCTTATTTTGAGTTAAAAAGGCTGAAATTCTCCTTATTTGGGGGCAAAAAGGCAGAAATTTCACATATTTTGGGGCAAAATTGCAGAAATTTCACTTATTTCAGGTACTAAGTCAGAAATTTTTCTTACTTTGGGGCAAAAAAGACAGAAATTCCCTTTATTTTCAGGGAAAAAGACAGAAATTCCACTTATTTAAAGGCAAAAATGCAGAAATTCCCCTTATTTTGGAGCAAAAATGAAGAAATTTCCCTTTTTTATGGCAAAAAGGTATGCATTCTTCTTATTTTCGGGCAAAAAGGCAGAAATTCCCCCTATTTTAGAGCAAAATTGCAGAAATTCCCCTAATTGTGGGGCAAAAAGTCAGAAATTCCCTATATGTTGGGGCAAAAAGACAGAAATTCTCCTTATTTTAAAGCAAAACTCAGAAATTTCACTTATTTTGGGGCAAAATTACAGAAATTTCACTTATTTCAAAAAAAGCAGAAATTTTCTTATTTTGGGGCAAAAAGGCAAAAATTTATTTTGGTACAAAATTGCAGAAATTATTCTTATTTTGAAGCAAAAAAGCAGAAATTTCTCATATTTTGGGGCAAAATTGCAGAAAATTTCCTTATTTTGAGGTAAATAGGCTAAAATTCCCCTTATTTGGTTGCAAAAAGGCAGAAATTTTCCTTATTTTGGGGAAAAATTGCAGAAATTTCACTTATTTCAGGGTAATAAGTCAGAAGTTTTTCTTACTTTGGGGCAAAAAAGACAGAAATTCCCTTTGTTTTCAGGGAAAAAGACAGAAATTCCACTAATTTAGAGGCAAAAATGCAGAAATTCCCCTTATTTTGGAGCAAAAATGAAGAAATTTCCCTTTTTTATGGCAAAAAGGTATGCATTCTTCTTATTTTCGGGCAAAAAGGCAGAAATTCCCTTTGTTTTGGGGGAAAAAGACAGAAATTCCACTTATTTAGAGGCAAAAAAGCAGAAATTCCCCATATTTTGGAGCAAAATTGCAGAAATTCCCCTAATTGTGGGGCAAAAAGGAAGAAATTCCCTATATGTTAGGGCAAAACGACAGAAATTCTCCTCATTTGGGGGCAAAATTCAGAAATTCCATTTATTTTGGGGCAAAATTCCCAAAATTCCCCTTATTTTGGGGCAAAATTGCAGAAATTTCAATTATTTTGGGGCAAAATTGCAGAAATTTCACTTTTTTCAGGGAAAAAAGGCCGAAATTTTCCGTTTTTAGGGGCAAAAAGTCAGAAATTTCTAATATTTTGAGGCAAAAATGCAGAAATTCCTCTTATTTTGAGGTAAAAAGGCTGAAATTCCCCTTATTTGGGGGCAAAAATGCAGAAATTTCTCTTATACTGGGGCAAAATTGCAGAAATTTCACTTATTTCAGGGTAATAATTCAGAAATTTTCCTTATTTTGGGGCAAAAAATACAGAAATTCCATTTGTATGGGTGGAAAAAGACAGAAATTCCATTTATTTAGTGGCAAAAAAGCAGAAATTCCCCTTATTTTGAGGTAAAAAGGCTGAAATTCCCCTTATTTTGAGGTAAAAAGGCTGAAATTCCCCTTATTTGGGGGCAAAACGGCAGAAATTTCCCATATTTTGGGGCAAAATTGCAGAAATTTCACTTATTTCAGGGTACTAAGTCAGAAATTTTTCTTACTTTGTGGCAAAAAAGACAGAAATTCCCTTTGTTTTCAGGGAAAAAGACAGAAATTCCACTTATTTAGAGGCAAAAATGCAGAAATTCCCCTTATTTTGGAGCAAAAATGAAGAAATTTCCCTTTTTTATGGCAAAAAGGTATGCATTCTTCTTATTTTCAGGCAAAAAGGCAGAAATTCCCCTTATTTAAGAGCAAAATTGCAGAAATTCCCTATATGTTGGGGCAAAAAGACAGAAATTCTCCTTATTTTGGGGCAAAACTCAGAAATTCCACTTATTTTGGAACAAAATTTCAGAAATTTCCCTTATTTTTGGCCAAAATTGCAGAAATTTCACTTATTTTGGGGCAAAATTGCAGAAATTTCACTTATTTCAGGGAAAAAAAGCAGAAATTTTCTTATTTTGGGGCAAAACGCAGAAATTTCCCATATTTTGAGGCAAAAATGCAGAAATTCCCCTTATTTTGAGGTAAAAAGGCTGAAATTCCCCTTATTTGGGGGCAAAAAGGCAGAAATTTCCCATATTTTGGGGCAAAATTGCAGAAATTTCACTTTTTTCAGGGTACTAAGTCAGAAATTTTTCTTACTTTGGTGCAAAAAAGACAGAAATTCCCTTTGTTTTCAGGGAAAAAGACAGAAATTCCACTTATTTAGAGGCAAAAATGCAGAAATTCCCCTTATTTTGGAGCAAAAATGAAGAAATTTCCCTTTTTTATGGCAAAAAGGTATGCTTTCTTCTTATTTTCGGGCAAAAAGGCAGAAATTCCCCCTATTTTAGAGCAAAATTGCAGAAATTCCCCTAATTGTGGGGCAAAAAGGCAGAAATTCCCTATATGTTGGGGCAAAATACAGAAATTCTCCTTATTTTGGTGAAAAACTCAGAAATTCCACTTATTTTGGGGCAAAATTGCAGAAATTTCCCTTATTTAGGGGCAAAATAGCAGAAATTTCACTTATTTTGGGGCAAAATTGCAGAAATTTCACTTTTTTCAGGGTAATAAGTCAGAAATTTTCCTTATTTTGGGGCAAAAAAGACAGAAATTCCCTATGTTCTGGGGGAAAAAGACAGTAATTCCACTTTTTTAGAGGCAAAAAAGCAGAAATTCCTTTTATTTTGGAGTAAAAATGAAGAAATTTCTTTTTTTTGTGGCAAAAGGTATACATTCCCTTTATTTTCAGGCAAAAAGGCAGAAATTCCCCGTATTTTGGAGCAAACTTGCAGATATTCCCCTAATTGTGGGGCAAAAAGGCAGAAATTACCTATATGTTGGGGCAAAAAGACAGAAATTCTCCTTATTTTGGGGCAAAACTCAGAAATTCCACTTATTTTGGGGCAAAATTCCAGAAATTTCTTTTATTTGGGGGCAAAATTGCAGAAATTTCACTTATTTTCAGGCAAAATTACATAAATTTCACTTATTTCAGAAAAAAAGCAGAATTTTCTTATTTTGGTGCAAAAAGGCAGAAATTTCTTTTATTTTGTTACAAAATTGCAGAAATTTTTCTTATTTTGGGGCAAAAAGGCAGAAATCTCCCATATTTTGGGGTAAAAATGCAGAAATTCCTCTTATTTTGAGGTAAAAAGGCTGAAATTCCCCTTATTTGGGGGCAAAAGGGCAGAAATTTCCTTTATTTTGAGGCAAAATTGCAGAAATTTCACTTATTTCAGAGAAAAAAAGCAAAAACTTTTCTTATTTTAGGGCAAAATGCAGAAATTCCCATTATTTTGGGGCAAAAGGCAGAAATTCACCTTATTTTGTGGTAAAATTGCAGACATTTCACATATTTCAGGGCAAAAAGGTAGAAATTCCCCTTATTTGGGGGCAAAAAGGCAGAAATTCCCCTTATTTTGGGATAAAATTGCAGAAATGTCCCTTGTTTGGGGGCAAAAAGGCAGAAAATCCCCTTAATTTTTGGCAAAAAAGCAGAAATTTCCCGTATTTTGGAGCAAAATTGCAGAAATTCCCCTAATATTGGGGCAAAAATGCAGAAATTCCTATTATTTGGGGCAAATCAGCAGAAGTTCCCCTTATTTTCGGAAAAAGAGGCAGAAATTCCCTGTATTTTGAAGCAAAATTGCAGAAACTCCCCTAATTTTGAGGCAAAAAGGCATAAATTTCTCATATTTTGGGGCAAAAATGCAGAAATTTTTCTTATTTTGAGGTAAAAAGGCTGAAATTCCCCTTATTTGGGGGCAAAAAAGAAGAATTTCTCTTATTTTGGGGCAAAATTGCAGAAATTTCACTTATTTCAGAGTAATAAGTCAGAAATTTTCGTTATTTTGGGGCAAAAAAAACAGAAATTCCCTTTGTTTTGGGGGGAAAAGACAGAAATTCCACTTTTTTAGAGGCAAAAAAGCAGAAATAACTTTTATTTTGGAGTAAAAATGTAGAAATTTCTTTTTTTATGGCAAAAAGGTATGCATTCTTCTTATTTTCGGGCAAAAAGGCAGAAATTCCCCGTATTTTCGAGCAAAATTGCAAAAATTCCCCTAATTTTAGGTCAAAAAGGCAGAAATTCCCTATATGTTGGGGCAAAAAGACAGAAATTCTCCTTATTTTGGGGCAAAACTCAGAAATTCCACTTATTTTGGGGCAAAATTCTAGAAATTTTTCTTATTTTAAAGCAAAATTGCAGAAATTTCACTTATTTTGGGGTAAAATTGCAGAAATTTCACTTATTTCAGGGAAAAAAGGCAGAAATTTTTCTTATTTTGGGGCAAAAAGGAAAAATTTCCTAATATTTTGTGGCAAAAATGCCGAAATTCCCCTTATTTTGAGGTAAAAAAGCTGAAATTTCCCTTAGTTGGGGGCAAAAAGGCAGAAATTTCCCTTATTTTGGGGCAAAATTGCAGAAATTTCACTTATTTCAGGGTAATAAGTCAGAAATTATCCTTATTTTGGGGCCAAAAGGACAGAAATTCCCTTTGTTTTGGGGGAAAAAGACAGAAATTCCACTTATTTAGAGGCAAAAAAGCAGAAATTCCCCTTATTTTGGAGCAAAAATGAAGAAATTTCCCTTTTTTATGGCAAAAAGGTATGCATTCTTCTTATTTTCGGGCAAAAAGGCAGAAATTCCCCGTATTTTGAAGCAAAATTGCAGAAATTCCCCTAATTGTTGGGCAAAAAAACAGAAATTCCCTATATGTTGGGGCAAAAAGACAGAAATTCTCCTTATTTTGGGGTAAAACTCAGAAATTCCACTTATTTTGGGGGCAAAATTCCAGAAATTTCCCTTATTTTGAGGCAAAATTGCAGAAATTTTACTTATTTTGGGGCAAAATTGCAGAAATTTCACTTATTTCAGAAAAATAAGCAGAATTTATATATTTTGGTGCAAAAAGGCAGAAATTTCTTTTATTTTGGTACAAATTGCAGAAATTTTTCTTATTTTGGGGCAAAAAGGCAGAAATCTTCATATTTTGGGGCAAAAATGCAGAAATTCCTCTTATTTTGAGTTAAAAAGGCTGAAATTTCCCTTATTTGGGGGCAAAAAGGAAGAAATTTCCCTTATTTTGAGGCAAAATTGCAGAAATTTCACTTATTTTAGGATAATAAGTCAGAAATTTTCGTTATTTTGGGGCAAAAGAGACAGAAATTTCCTTTGTTTTGGGGGAAAAAAAACAGAAATTCCACTTTTTTAGAGGCAAAAAAAGCAGAAATTCCTTTTATTTTGGAGTAAAAATGAAGAAATTTCCCTTTTTTGTGGCAAAAGGTATACATTCCACTTATTTTTGGGCTAAAAAGCAGGAATTACCCGTATTTTGGAGCAAAATTGCAGAAATTCCCCTAATTGTGGGACAAGAAGGGAGAAATTCCCTATATGTTGGGGCAAAAAAAACCAAATTCTCCTTATTTTGGGTCAAAACTCAGAAATTCTACTGATATTGGGGCAAAATTCCAGAAATTTCCCTTATTTTGGGGCAAAATTGCAGAAATTTCACTTATTTTTGGGCAAAATTGAAGAAATTTCACTTATTTCAGAAAAAAAAGCAGAAATTTTCTTATTTTGGTGCAAAAAGGTGGAAATTTCTTTTATTTTGGTACAAAATTGCAGAAATTTTTCTTATTTTAGGGCAAAAAGGCAGAAATCTCCCATATTTTGGGGCAAAAATGCAGAAATTTCTCTTATTTTGAGGTAAAAAGGCTGAAATTCCCCTTATTTGGTGGCAAAAAGGCAGAAATTTCCCTTATTTTGAGGCAAAATTGCAGAAATTTCACTTATTTCAGGGTAATAAGTCAGAAATTTTCCTTATTTTGGGGCAAAAAAGACAGAAATTCCCTTTGTTTTGGGGGAAAAAAGACAGAAATTCCACTTATTTAGAGGCAAAAAAGCAGAAATTCCCCTTATTTTGTAGCAAAACTGAAGAAATTTCTATTTTTTATGGCAAAAAGGTATGCATTCTTCTTATTTTCGGGCAAAAAGGCAGAAATTCCCCGTATTTTGGAGCAAAATTGCAGAAATTTCCCTAATTGTGGGGCAAGAAGGGGGAAATTCCCTATATGTTGGGGCAAAAAGACAGAAATTCTCCTTATTTTGGGGCAAAACTCAGAAATTCCACTTATTTTGGTGCAAAATTCCAGAAATTTTCCTTATTTTAGGGCAAAATTGCAGAAATTTCATTTATTTTGGGGCAAAATTGCAGAAATTTAACTTATTTCAGAAAAAAATTCAGAAATTTTTCTATTTTGTTGCAAAAAGGCAGAAATTTCTTTTATTTTGGTACAAAATTGCAGAAATTTTTCTTATTTTGGGGCAAAAAGGCAGAAATCCCCCATATTTTGAGGCAAAAATGCAAAAATTCCTCTTATTTTGAGGTAATAAGGCTGAAATTTCCCTTATTTGGGGGCAAAAAGGCAGAAATTTCCCTTATTTTGGGGCAAAATTGCAGAAATTTCACTTATTTCAGGGTAATAAGTCAGAAATTTTCCTTATTTTGGGGCCAAAAATACAGAAATTCCCTTTGTTTTGGGGGAAAAAGACAGAAATTCCACTTATTTAGAGGCAAAAAAGCAGAAATTCCTCTTATTTTGGAGCAAAATTGCAGAAATTCCCCTAATTGTGGGGCAAAAAGGCAGAAATTCCCTATATGTTGGGGCAAAAAGAAACAAATTCTCTTTATTTTGGGTCAAAACTCAGAAATTCCACTGATATTGGGGCAAAATTCCAGAAATTTCCCGTATTTTGGGGCAAAATTGCAGAAATTTCACTTATTTTGGGGCAAAATTGCAGAAATTTCACTTATTTCAGAAAAAAAAGCAGGAATTTTCTTATTTTAGTGCAAAAAGGCGGAAATTTCTTTTATTTTGGTACAAAATTGCAGAAATTTTTCTTATTTTGGGGCAAAAAGTCAGAAATCTCCCATATTTTGGGGCAAAAATGCAGAAATTTCTCTTATTTTGAGGTAAAAAGGCTGAAATTCCCCTTATTTGGGGGCAAAAAGGCAGAAATTTCCCTTATTTTGGGGCAAAATTGCAGAAATTTCACTTATTTCAGGCTAATAAGTCAGAAATTTTTTTTATTTTGGGGCAAAAAAGACAGAAATTTCCCATGTTTTGGGGGATAAAAACAGAAATACCACTTATTTAGAGGCAAAAAAGCAGAAATTCCCATTATTTTGGGGCAAAACTGAAGAAATTTCTATTTTTTATGGCAAAAGGGTATGCATTCTTCTTATTTTCGGGCAAAAAGGCAGAAATTCCCCGTATTTTGGAGCAAAATTGCAGAAATTCCCCTAATTGTGGGGCAAAAAGGCAGAAATTCCCTATATGTTGGGGCAAAAAGACAGAAATTCTCCTTATTTTGGGGCAAAACTCAGAAATTCCACTTATTTTGGTGCAAAATTCCAGAAATTTCCCTTATTTTAGGGCAAAATTGCAGAAATTTCACTTATTTTGGGGCAAAATTGCAGAAATTTAATTTATTTCAGAAAAAAATTCAGAAATTTTTCTATTTTGGTGCAAAAAGGCAGAAATTTCTTTTATTTTGGTACAAAATTGCAGAAATTTTTCTTATTCTGGGGCAAAAAGTCAGAAATCTCCCATATTTAGGGGAAAAATGCAGAAATTCCTCTTATTTTGAGGTAAAAGGCTGAAATTCCCCTTATTTGGGGGCAAAAAGGCAGAAATTTCCCTTATTTTGAGGCGAAATTTCAGAAATTTCACTTATTTCAGGGTAATAAGTCAGAAATTTTCTCTATTTTGGGGCAAAAAAGACAGAAATTCCCTTTGTTTTGGGAGAAAAATACAGATATTTCACTTTTTTAGAGGCAAAAAAGCAGAAATTCCTTTTATTTTGGAGTAAAAATGAAGAAATTTCCCTTTTTTGTGGCAAAAGGTATACATTCCACTTATTTTTGGGCTAAAAAGCAGAAATTACCCGTATTTTAGAGCAAAATTGCAGAAATTCCCCTAATTGTAAGGCAAAATGGCAGAAATTCCCTATATGTTAGGGCAAAAAGACAGAAATTCTCTTTATTTTTGGGGCAAAACTCAGAAATTCCATTTATTTTGGGGCAAAATTCCAGAAATTTCTCTTATTTTGGGGCAAAATTCCAGAAATTTCACTTATTTTGGGGCAAAATTGCAGAAATTTCACTTATTTCATGGTAAAAAGGCAGAAATTATCCTTATTTTGATGCAAAAATGCAGAAATTCCAAGTATTTTGTGGCAAAAATGAAGAAATTCCCTTTATTTTGAGGTAAAAAGGCAGAAATTCCCCTTATTTGGGGGCAAAAAAAACAAATTTCACTTATTTTGGGGCAAAAACTCAGAAATTCCACACTTTTTTGGTCAAAATTACAGAAATTTCCCTTATTTTGGGGCAAAATTGCAGAAATTTCACTTATTTTGGTGCAAAATTGCAGAAATTTAACTTATTTCAGAAAAAAATTCAGAAATTTTCCTATTTTGGTGCAAAAAGGCAGAATTATCTTTTATTTTGGTACAAAAATGCAGAAATTTTTCTTATTTTGGGGCAAAAAGGCAGAAATCTCCCATATTTTGGGGCAAAAATGAAGATATTCCTCTTATTTTGAGGTAAAAAGGCTGAAATTTCCTTTATTTGGGGGCAAAAAGGCAGAAATTTCCCTTATTTTGAGGAAAATTGCAGAAATTTCACTTATTTCAGGGTAATAAGTCAGAAATTTTCGTTATTTTGGGGCAAAAAAAACAGAAATTCCCTTTGTTTTGGGGGAAAAAGACAGAAATTCCACTTTTTTAGAGGCAAAAAAGCAGAAATTCCTTTTATTTTGAAGTAAAAATGAAGAAATTTCTTTTTTGTGGCAAAAGGTATACATTCCACTTATTTTTGGGCTAAAAAGCAGAAATTACCCGTATTTTGGAGCAAAATTGCAGAAAATCCCCTAATTGTGGGGCAAAGAGGCAGAAATTCCCTATATGTTAGGGCAAAAAGACAGAAATTCTCCTTATTTTGGGGCAAAACTCAGAAATTCCACTTATTTTGCGGCAAAATCCTAGAAATTTCCCTTATTTTGGGGCAAAATTGCAGAAATTTCACTTATTTTGGGGCAAAATTGCAGTAATTTCACTTATTTTGGGGCAAAATTGCAGAAATTCCAAATATTTTGTGGCAAAAATGCAGAAATTCCCCTTATTTTAAGGTAAAAAGGCAGAAAATCCCCTTATTTGGGGGTAAAAAACAGAAATTTCCCTTATTTTGGGGCAAAATTGCAGAAATTTCACTTATTTTGGGGCAAAATTGCAGAAATTTCACTTATTTCAGAAAAAAATTCAGAATTTTCCTATTTTGGTGCAAAAAGGCAGAAATTTCTATTTTGGTACAAAATTGCAGAAATTTTTCTTTTTTTGGGGCAAAAAGGCACAAATCTCCCATATTTTAGGGAAAAAATGCAGAAATTCCTCTTATTTTGAGGTAAAAAGATAGAAATTTCCCTTATTTGGGGGAAAAAGGCAGAAATTTCCCTTATTTTGAGGCAAAATTGCAGAAATTTCACTTATTTCAGTGTAATAAGTCAGAAATTTTCCTTATTTTGGGGCAAAAAAAAACAGAAATTCCCTTTGTTTTGGGGGAAAAAGACAGAAATTCCAATTTTTTAGCGGCAAAAAAGCAGAAATTCATTTTATTTTGGAGTAAAAATGAAGAAATTTCTTTTTTTTTGTGGCAAAAGATATACATTCCCCTTATTTTCAGGCTAAAAAGCAGAAATTCCCCGTATTTTGGAGCAAAATTGCAGAAATTCCCCTAATTGTGGGGCAAAAAGGCAGAAATTTCCGATATGTTAGGGCAAAAAGACAGAAATTCTTTTTATTTTGGGGCTAAACTCAGAAATTCCACTTATTTTGGGGCAAAATTCCAGAAATTTCCCTTATTTTGGGGCAAAATTGCAGAAATTTCACTTATCTTGGGGCAAAATTGCAGAAATTTCACTTATTTCAGGGTAATAAGTCAGAAATTTTCCTTATTTTGGGGCCAAAAAGACAGAAATTTCCTTTGTTTTGGGGTGAAAAAGATAGAAATTCCACTTTTTTAGAGGCAAAAAAGCAGAAATTCCTCTTATTTTGAAGCAAAAATGAAGAAATTTCCTTTTTTATGGCAAAAAGGTATGCATTCTTCTTATTTTCGGGCAAAAAGGCAGAAATTCCCAGTATTTTGGAGCAAAATTGCAGAAATTCCCCTAATTGTGGGGCAAAAGGCAGAAATTCCCTATATGTTGGGGCAAAAAGAAACAAATTCTCCTTATTTTGGGTCAAAACTCAGAAATTCCACTGATATTTGGGCAAAATTCCAGAAATTTCCCTTATTTTGGGGAAAAATTGCAGAAATTTCACTTATTTTGGGGCAAAATTGCAGTAATTTCACTTATTTTGGGGCAAAATTGCAGAAATTCCAAATATTTTGTGGCAAAAATGCAGAAATTCCCCTTATTTTAAGGTAAAAAGGCAGAAATTCCCCTTATTTGGGGGTAAAAAACAGAAATTTCCCTTATTTTGGGGCAAAATTGCAGAAATTTCACTTATTTTGGGGCAAAATTGCAGAAATTTCACTTATTTCAGAAAAAAAAGCAGAATTTTTCTTATTTTGGTGCAAAAAGGCGGAAATTTCTTTTATTTTGGTACAAAATTGCAGAAATTTTTCTTATTTTGGGGCAAAAAGGCAGAAATCTCCCATATTTTGGGGCAAAAATGAAGAAATTTTTCTTATTTTGAGATAAAAAGGCTGAAATTCCCATTATTTGGGGGCAAAAAGGCAGAAATTTCCCTTATTTTGAGGCAAAATTGCAGAAATTTCACTTATTTCAGTGTAATAAGTCAGAAATTTTCTTTATTTTGGGGCAAAAAAGACAGAAATTCTTTTTGTTTTGAGGGAAAAAGGCAGAAATTCCAATTTTTTAGCGGCAAAAAAGCAAAAATTCATTTTATTTTGGAGTAAAAATGAAGAAATTTCTTTTTTTTTTGTGGCAAAAAGTATACATTCCCCTTATTTTCAGGCTAAAAAGCAGAAATTCCCCGTATTTTGGAGCAAAATTGCAGAAATTCCCCTAATTGTGGGGCAAAAAGGCAGAAATTGCCTATATGTTGGGGCAAAAAGACAGAAATTCTTCTTATTTTGGGGCAAAACTCAGAAATTCCAGTTATTTTGGGGCAAAATTCCAGAAATTTCCCTTATTTTGGGGCAAAATTGCAGAAATTTCACTTATTTTGGGGAAAAATTGCAGAAATTTTACTTATTTCAGCGTAATAAGTCAGAAATTTTCCTTATTTTGGAGCAAAAAAACAGAAATTCCCTTTGTTTTGGGGGAAAAAGACAGAAATTCCACTTATTTAGAGGCAAAAAAGCTGAAATTCCCCTTATTTTGGAGCAAAAATGAAGAACTTTCCCTTTTTTATGGCAAAAAGGTATGCATTCTTCTTATTTTCGGGCAAAAAGGCAGAAATTCCCCGTATTTTGGAGCAAAATTGCAGAAATTCCCCTAATTGTGGGGAGAAAAGGCAGAAATTCTCCTTATTTTGGGGCAAAACTCAGAAATTCCACTTATTTTAAGGCAAATTCCAGAAATTTCCTTTATTTGGGAGCAAAATTGCAGAAATTTCTGTTATTTTGGGGCAAAATTGCAGAAATTTCACTTATTTCAGAAAAAAAAGCAGAAATTTTCTTATTTTGGTGCAAAAAGGCGGAAATTTCTTTTATTTTGGTACAAAATTGCAGAAATTTTTCTTATTTTGGGGCAAAAAGGCAGAAATCTCCCATATTTTGGGGCAAAAATGCAGAAATTTCTCTTATTTTGAGGTAAAAAGGCTGAAATTCCCCTTATTTGGAGGCAAAAAGGCAGAAATTTTTCTTATTTTGGGGCAAAATTGCAGAAATTTCACTTATTTCAGAGTAGTCAGTCAGAAATTTTTCTTATTTTGGGGCAAAAAAGCAGAAATTCCTTTTATTTTGGAGTAAAAATGAAGAAATTTCTTTTTTGTGGCAAATGGTATACATTCCGCTTATTTTCAGGCTAAAAAGCAGAAATTACCCGTATTTTGGAGCAAAATTGCAAAAATTCCGCTAATTGTGGGGCAAAAAGGCAGAAATTCCCTGTAAGTTAGAGCAAAAAAACAGAAAATCTCCTTATTTTGGGGCAAAACTCAGAAATTCCACTTACTTTGGGGCAAAATTCCAAAAATTTCCCTTATTTTGGGCCAAAATTACAGAAATTTCACTTATTTTGAGGCAAAATTGCATAAATTTCACTTATTTCAGGGTAATAAGTCAGAAATTTTCCTTATTTTGGGGCAAAAAACACAGAAATTCCCTTTGTTTTGGGGGAAAAAGACAGAAATTCCACTTTTTTAGAGGCAAAAAAGCAGAAATTCCTTTTATTTTGGAGTAAAAATGAAGAAATTTCCCTTTTTTGTGGCAAAATGTATACATTCCACTTATTTTTGGGCTAAAAAGCTGAAATTACCCGTATTTTGGAGCAAAATTGCAGAAATTCCCCTAATTGTGGGGCAAAATGCAGAAATTCCCTATATGTTAGGGCAAACAGACAGAAATTCTCCTTATTTTGGGGCAAAACTCAGAAATTCCACTTATTTTGGGGCAAAATTCCAGAAATTTCCCTTATTTGGTGGCAAAATTGCAGAAATTTCCTTTACATTGGGGCAAAATTGCAGAAATTTCCCTTATTTTGGGGCAAAATTGCAGAAATTTCACTTATTTCATAGTAAAAAGGCAGAAATTTTCCTCATTTTGGGGCAAAAATGCAGAGATTCCAAATATTTTGTGGTAAAATTGCAAAAATTCCCCTTATTTTGAGGTAAAAAGGCAGAAATTCCCCTTATTTGGGGGCAAAAAGCAGAAATTTCCCTTATTCTGGGACAAAATTGCAGAAATTTCACTTATTTCAGGGTAATAAGTCAGAAACTTTCCTTATTTGGGGCAAAAAAGACAGAAATTCCTTTTGTTTTGGGGGAAAAAGTCAGAAATTCCACTTATTTAGAAGCAAAAAAGCAGAAATTCCCATTATTTTGGAGCAAAAATGAAGAAATTTCCTTTTTTTATGGCAAAAGGTATGCATTCTTCTTATTTTCAGGCTAAAAAGCAGAAATTCCCCGTATTTTGGAGCAAAATTGCAGAAATTCCCCTAATTGTGGAACAAAGAGGCAGAAATTTGCTATATGTTGGGGCAAAAAGACAGAAATTCTTTTTATTTTGGGGCAAAACTCAGAAATTCCACTTATTTTGGGACAAAATTCCAGAAATTTCACTTATTTTGGGGCAAAATTGCAGAAATTTCACTTATTTTGGCAAAATTGCAGAAATTTCAATTATTTCAGAAAAAAAGCAGAAATTTTCTTATTTTGGTGCAAAAAGGCAGATATTTCTTTTATTTTGGTACAAAATTGCAGAAATTTTTCTTATTTGGATACAAAAAGCAGAAATCCCCTATATTTTGGGGCAAAAATGCATAAATTCCTCTTATTTTGAGGTAAAAAGGCTGAAATTTCCCTTATTTGGGGTCAAAAAGACAGAAATTTCCCTTATTTTGAGGCAAAATTGCAGAAATTTCACTTATTTCAGGGTAATAAGTCAGAAATTTTTCTTACTTTGGGGCAAAAAACAGAAATTCCCTTTGTTTTGGGGGAAAAAGACAGAAATTACACTTATTTAGAGGCAAAAAAGCAGAAATTCTTCTTTATTGGAGCAAAAATGAAGAAATTTATCTTTTTTTGTGGCAAAAGGTATACATTCCGCTTATTTTCGGGCTAAAAAGCAGAAATTCCCCGTATTTTGTATCAAAATTGCAGAAATTCCCCTTATTTTGGAGCAAAAATAAAGAAATTTCCCTTTTTTTATGGTAAAAAGGTATGCATTCTT
The DNA here is from genome assembly GCF_963924665.1 of Micromys minutus. Lineage (NCBI taxonomy): Eukaryota > Metazoa > Chordata > Mammalia > Rodentia > Muridae > Micromys > Micromys minutus. Next base: position 498,811 of record NW_027667682.1, on the reverse strand, counting down.
CTTATTTTCGGGCAAAAAGGCAGAAATTCCCCGTATTTTGGAGCAAAATTGCAGAAATTCCCCTAATTGTGGGGCAAAAAGGCAGAAATTCCCTATATGTTGGGGCAAAAAGACAGAAATTCTCCTTATTTTGGGGCAAAACTCAGAAATTCCACTTATTTTGGTGCAAAATTCCAGAAATTTCCCTTATTTTAGGGCAAAATTGCAGAAATTTCACTTATTTTGGGGCAAAATTGCAGAAATTTCACTTATTTCAGAAAAAAAAGCAGAATTTATTTATTTTGGTGCAAAAAGGCAGAAATTTCTTTTATTTTGGTACAAAATTGCAGAAATTTTTCTTATTTTGGGGCAAAAAGGCAGAAATCTCCCATATTTTGTGGCAAAAATGCAGAAATTTCTCTTATTTTGAGGTAAAAAGGCTGAAATTCCCCTTATTTGGGGGCAAAAAGGCAGAAATTTCCCTTATTTTGAGGCAAAATTGCAGAAATTTCACTTATTTCAGGGTAATAAGTCAGAAATTTTCCTTATTTTGGGGCAAAAAACACAGAAATTCCCTTTGTTTTGGGGGAAAAAGACAGAAATTCCACTTTTTTAGAGGCAAAAAAGCAGAAATTCCTTTTATTTTGGAGTAAAAATGAAGAAATTTCCCTTTTTTGTGGCAAAATGTATACATTCCACTTATTTTTGGGCTAAAAAGCTGAAATTACCCGTATTTTGGAGCAAAATTGCAGAAATTCCCCTAATTGTGGGGCAAAATGCAGAAATTCCCTATATGTTAGGGCAAACAGACAGAAATTCTCCTTATTTTGGGGCAAAACTCAGAAATTCCACTTATTTTGGGGCAAAATTCCAGAAATTTCCCTTATTTGGTGGCAAAATTGCAGAAATTTCCTTTACATTGGGGCAAAATTGCAGAAATTTCCCTTATTTTGGGGCAAAATTGCAGAAATTTCACTTATTTCATAGTAAAAAGGCAGAAATTTTCCTCATTTTGGGGCAAAAATGCAGAGATTCCAAATATTTTGTGGTAAAATTGCAAAAATTCCCCTTATTTTGAGGTAAAAAGGCAGAAATTCCCCTTATTTGGGGGCAAAAAGCAGAAATTTCCCTTATTCTGGGACAAAATTGCAGAAATTTCACTTATTTCAGGGTAATAAGTCAGAAACTTTCCTTATTTGGGGCAAAAAAGACAGAAATTCCTTTTGTTTTGGGGGAAAAAGTCAGAAATTCCACTTATTTAGAAGCAAAAAAGCAGAAATTCCCATTATTTTGGAGCAAAAATGAAGAAATTTCCTTTTTTTATGGCAAAAGGTATGCATTCTTCTTATTTTCAGGCTAAAAAGCAGAAATTCCCCGTATTTTGGAGCAAAATTGCAGAAATTCCCCTAATTGTGGAACAAAGAGGCAGAAATTTGCTATATGTTGGGGCAAAAAGACAGAAATTCTTTTTATTTTGGGGCAAAACTCAGAAATTCCACTTATTTTGGGACAAAATTCCAGAAATTTCACTTATTTTGGGGCAAAATTGCAGAAATTTCACTTATTTTGGCAAAATTGCAGAAATTTCAATTATTTCAGAAAAAAAGCAGAAATTTTCTTATTTTGGTGCAAAAAGGCAGATATTTCTTTTATTTTGGTACAAAATTGCAGAAATTTTTCTTATTTGGATACAAAAAGCAGAAATCCCCTATATTTTGGGGCAAAAATGCATAAATTCCTCTTATTTTGAGGTAAAAAGGCTGAAATTTCCCTTATTTGGGGTCAAAAAGACAGAAATTTCCCTTATTTTGAGGCAAAATTGCAGAAATTTCACTTATTTCAGGGTAATAAGTCAGAAATTTTTCTTACTTTGGGGCAAAAAACAGAAATTCCCTTTGTTTTGGGGGAAAAAGACAGAAATTACACTTATTTAGAGGCAAAAAATCAGAAATTCTTCTTTATTGGAGCAAAAATGAAGAAATTTATCTTTTTTTGTGGCAAAAGGTATACATTCCGCTTATTTTCGGGCTAAAAAGCAGAAATTCCCCGTATTTTGTATCAAAATTGCAGAAATTCCCCTTATTTTGGAGCAAAAATAAAGAAATTTCCCTTTTTTTATGGTAAAAAGGTATGCATTCTTCTTATTTTCGGGCAAAAAGGCAGAAATTCCCCGTATTTTGGAGCAAAATTGCAGAAATTCCCCTAATTGTGGGGCAAAAAGGCAGAAATTCCCTATATGTTGGGGCAAAAAGACAGAAATTCTCCTTATTTTGGGGCAAAACTCAGAAATTCCACTTATTTTGGTGCAAAATTCCAGAAATTTCCCTTATTTTAGGGCAAAATTGCAGAAATTTCACTTATTTTGGGGCAAAATTGCAGAAATTTCACTTATTTCAGAAAAAAAAGCAGAATTTATTTATTTTGGTGCAAAAAGGCAGAAATTTCTTTTATTTTGGTACAAAATTGCAGAAATTTTTCTTATTTTGGGGCAAAAAGGCAGAAATCTCCCATATTTTGTGGCAAAAATGCAGAAATTTCTCTTATTTTGAGGTAAAAAGGCTGAAATTCCCCTTATTTGGGGGCAAAAAGGCAGAAATTTCCCTTATTTTGAGGCAAAATTGCAGAAATTTCACTTATTTCAGGGTAATAAGTCAGAAATTTTCCTTATTTTGGGGCAAAAAACACAGAAATTCCCTTTGTTTTGGGGGAAAAAGACAGAAATTCCACTTTTTTAGAGGCAAAAAAGCAGAAATTCCTTTTATTTTGGAGTAAAAATGAAGAAATTTCCCTTTTTTGTGGCAAAATGTATACATTCCACTTATTTTTGGGCTAAAAAGCAGAAATTACCCGTATTTTGGAGCAAAATTGCAGAAATTCCCCTAATTGTGGGGCAAAAGGCAGAAATTCCCTATATGTTGGGGAAAAAGACAGAAATTCTCCTTATTTTGGGGCAAAACTCAGAAATTCCACTTATTTTGCGACAAAATTCCAGAAATTTCCCTTATTTTGGGGCAAAATTGCAGAAATTTCACTTATTTTGGGGCAAAATTGCAGAAATTTCACTTATTTCATTGTAATAAGTCAGAAATTTTCGTTATTTTGGGGCAAAAAAGACAGAAATTCCCTTTGTTTTGGGGGAAAAAGACAGAAATTCCACTTTTTTAGAGGCAAAAAAGCAGAAATTCCTATTATTTTGGAGTAAAAATGAAGAAATTTCCCTTTTTTGTGGCAAAAGGTGTACATTCCTCTTATTTTTGGGCTAAAAAGCAGAAATTACCCGTATTTTGGAGCAAGATTGCAGAAATTCCCCTAATTGTGGGGCAAAAAGGCAGAAATTCTCTATATGTTAAGGCAAAAAGACAGAAATTCTCCTTATTTTGGGGCAAAACTCAGAAATTCCACTTATTTTGGGGCAAAATTCCAGAAATTTCCCTTATTTTGGGGCAAAATTGCAGAAATTTCACTTATTTGGGGCAAAATTGCAGAAATTTCACTTATTTCATAGTAAAAAGGCAGAAATTATCCTTATTTTGGGGCAAAAATGCAGAAATTCCAAATATTTTGTAGCAAAAATGCAGAAATTCCCCTTATATTGAGGTAAAAAGGCAGAAATTCCCCTTATTTGGGGGCAAAATTGCAGAAATTTCACTTATTTTGGGGCAAAATTGCAGAAAGTTCACTTATTTTGGGGCAAAATTGCAGAAATTTCACTTATTTCAGACAAAAATTCAGAAATTTTCCTATTTTGGTTCAAAAAGGCAGAACTTTCTATTTTGGTACAAAATTGCAGAAATTTTTTTTATTTTGGGGCAAAAGGGCAGAAATCTCCCATACTTTTGGGCAAAAATGCAGAAATTCTGCTTATTTTGAGGTAAAAAGGTAGAAATTTCCCTTATTTGGTGGCAAAATGCAGAAATTTCCATTATTTTGATGCAAAATTGCAGGAATTTCACTTATTTCAGTGTAATAAGTCAGAAATTTTCGTTATTTTGGGGCAAAAAAGACAGAAATTCCCTTTGTTTTGGGGGAAAAAAACAGAAATTCCACTTTTTTAGCGGTAAAAAAGCAGAAATTCATTTTATTTTGGAGTAAAAATGAAGAAATTTCTTTTTTTTTTTTTGTGGCAAAAGGTATACATTCCCCTTATTTTCAGGCTAAAAAGAAGAAATTCCCCGTATTTTGGAGCAAAATTGCAGAAATTCCCCTAATTGTGGGGCAAAAAGGCAGAAATTTCCTTTATGTTAGGGCAAAAAGACAGAAATTCTCCTTATTTTGGGGCAAAACTCAGAAATTCCACATATTTTGGGGCAAAATTCCAGAAATTTCCGTTATTTTGGGGCAAAATTGCAGAAATTTCACTTATTTTGGGGCAAAATTGCAGAAATTTCACTTATTTCAAGGTAATAAGTCAGAAATTTTCCTTATTTTGGCGCCAAAAGGACAGAAATTCCCTTTGTTTTGGGGGAAAAAGACAGAAATTTCACTTATTTAGAGGCAAAAAAGCAGAAATTGCCCTTATTTTGGAGCAAAAATGAAGAAATTTCCTTTTTTTATGGCAAAAAGGTATGCATTCTTCTTATTTTCGGGCAAAAAGGCAGAAATTCCCCGTACTTCAAAGAAAATTGCAGAAATTCCCTTAATTGTGGAACAAAAAGGCAGAAATTCCCTATATGTTGGGGCAAAAAGACAGAAATTCTGCTTATTTTGGGGCAAAACTCAGAAATTCCACTTATTTTGGTGCAAAATTCCAGAAATTTCCCTTATTTTAGGGCAAAATTGCAGAAATTTCACTTATTTTGGGGCAAAATTGCAGAAATTTCACTTATTTCAAAAAAAAAGCAGAATTTATTTATTTTGGTGCAAAAAGGCAGAAATTTCTTTTATTTTGGTACAAAATTGCAGAAATTTTTCTTATTTTGGGGCAAAAAGGCAGAAATCTCCCATATTTTGTGGCAAAAATGCAGAAATTTCTCTTATTTTGAGGTAAAAAGGCTGAAATTCCCCTTATTTGGGGGCAAAAAGGCAGAAATTTCCCTTATTTTGAGGCAAAATTGCAGAAATTTCACTTATTTCAGGGTAATAAGTCAGAAATTTTCCTTATTTTGGGGCAAAAAACACAGAAATTCCCTTTGTTTTGGGGGAAAAAGACAGAAATTCCACTTTTTTAGAGGCAAAAAAGCAGAAATTCCTTTTATTTTGGAGTAAAAATGAAGAAATTTCCCTTTTTTGTGGCAAAATGTATACATTCCACTTATTTTTGGGCTAAAAAGCAGAAATTACCCGTATTTTGGAGCAAAATTGCAGAAATTCCCCTAATTGTGGGGCAAAAGGCAGAAATTCCCTATATGTTGGGGAAAAAGACAGAAATTCTCCTTATTTTGGGGCAAAACTCAGAAATTCCACTTATTTTGCGACAAAATTCCAGAAATTTCCCTTATTTTGGGGCAAAATTGCAGAAATTTCACTTATTTTGGGGCAAAATTGCAGAAATTTCACTTATTTCATTGTAATAAGTCAGAAATTTTCGTTATTTTGGGGCAAAAAAGACAGAAATTCCCTGTGTTTTGGGGGAAAAAGACAGAAATTTCACTTTTTTAGAGGCAAAAAAGCAGAAATTCCTTTTATTTTGGAGTAAAAATGAAGAAATTTCCCTTTTTTGTGGCAAAAGGTATACATTCCACTTATTTTTGGGCTAAAAAGCAGAAATTACCCGTATTTTGGAGCAAGATTGCAGAAATTCCCCTAATTGTGGGGCAAAAAGGCAGAAATTCTCTATATGTTAAGGCAAAAAGACAGAAATTCTCCTTATTTTGGGGCAAAACTCAGAAATTCCACTTATTTTGGGGCAAAATTCCAGAAATTTCCCTTATTTTGGGGCAGAATTGCAGAAATTTCACTTATTTGGGGCAAAATTGCAGAAATTTCACTTATTTCATAGTAAAAAGGCAGAAATTATCCTTATTTTGGGGCAAAAATGCAGAAATTCCAAATATTTTGTAGCAAAACTGCAGAAATTCCCCTTATATTGAGGTAAAAAGGCAGAAATTCCCCTTATTTGGGGGCAAAAAACAGAAATTTCCCTTATTTGGGGCAAAATTGCAGAAAGTTCACTTATTTTGGGGCAAAATTGCAGAAATTTCACTTATTTCAGACAAAAATTCAGAAATTTTCCTATTTTGGTGCAAAAAGGTAGAAATTTCTATTTTGGTACAAAATTGCAGAAATTTTTTTTATTTGGGGGCAAAAGGGCAGAAATCTCCCATACTTTTGGGCAAAAATGCAGAAATTCTGCTTATTTTGAGGTAAAAAGGTAGAAATTTCCCTTATTTGGGGGCAAAATGCAGAAATTTCCATTATTTTGATGCAAAATTGCAGGAATTTCACTTATTTCAGTGTAATAAGTCAGAAATTTTCGTTATTTTGGGGCAAAAAAGACAGAAATTCCCTTTGTTTTGGGGGAAAAAACAGAAATTCCACTTTTTTAGAGGTAAAAAAGCAGAAATTCATTTTATTTTGGAGTAAAAATGAAGAAATTTCTTTTTTTTTTGTGGCAAAAGGTTTACATTCCCCTTATTTTCAGGCTAAAAAGAAGAAATTCCCCGTATTTTGGAGCAAAATTGCAGAAATTCCCCTAATTGTGGGGCAAAAAGGCAGAAATTTCCTTTATGTTAGGGCAAAAAGACAGAAATTCTCCTTATTTTGGGGCAAAACTCAGAAATTCCACATATTTTGGGGCAAAATTCCAGAAATTTCCGTTATTTTGGGGCAAAATTGCAGAAATTTCACTTATTTTGGGGCAAATTGCAGAAATTTCACTTATTTCAAGGTAATAAGTCAGAAATTTTCCTTATTTTGGCGCCAAAAGGACAGAAATTCCCTTTGTTTTGGGGGAAAAAGACAGAAATTTCACTTATTTAGAGGCAAAAAAGCAGAAATTCCCCTTATTTTGGAGCAAAAATGAAGAAATTTCCTTTTTTTATGGCAAAAAGGTATGCATTCTTCTTATTTTCGGGCAAAAAGGCAGAAATTCCCCGTATTTTGGAGAAAATTGCAGAAATTCCCTTAATTGTGGAACAAAAAGGCAGAAATTCCCTATATGTTGGGGCAAAAAGACAGAAATTCTGCTTATTTTGGGGCAAAACTCAGAAATTCCACTTATTTTCGGGCAAAATTCCAGAAATTTCCCTTATTTTCGGGCAAAATTGCAGAAATTTCACTTATTTTGGGGCAAAATTGCAGACATTTCACTTATTTCAGCAAAAAAAAGCAGAAATTTTCTTATTTTGGTGCAAAAAGGCAGAAATTTCTTTTATTTTGGTACAAAATTGCAGAAATTTTTCTTATTTTGGGGCAAAAAGGCAGAAATCTCCCATATTTTGGGGCAAAAATGCAGAAATTCCTCTTATTTTGAGGTAAAAAGGCTGAAATTCCCCTTATGTGGGGGCAAAAAGGCAGAAATTTCCCTTATTTTGGGGCAAAATTGCAGAAATTTCACTTATTTCAGGGTAATAAGTCAGAAATTTTCCTTATTTTGGGGCAATAAAGACAGAAATTTCTTTTGTTTTGAGGGATAAAGACAGAAATTCCACTTATTTAGAGGCAAAAAAGCAGAAATTCCCCTTATTTTGGAGCAAAACTGAAGAAATTTCCCTTTTTTATGGCAAAAAGGTATGCATTTTTCTTATTTTCGGGCAAAAAGGCAGAAATTCCCCGTATTTTCGAGCAAAATTGCAGAAATTCCCCTAATTGTGGGGCAAAAAGTGAGAAATTCTCTATATGTTTGGGCAAAAAGACAGAAATTCTCCTTATTTTCTGGCAAAACTCAGAAATTCCACTTATTTTGGGGCAAAATTCCAGAAATTTCCCTTATTTTGGGGCAAAATTGCAGAAATTTCACTTATTTTGGGGCAAAATTGCAGAAATTTAACTTATTTCTCAAAAAAATTCAGAAATTTTCCTATTTTGGTGCAAAAAGGCAGAAATTTATTTTGGTACAAAATTGCAGAAATTTTTCTTATTTTGAAGCAAAAAGGCAGAAATTCCCATATTTTGGGGCAAAAATGCAGAAATTCCTCTTATTTTGAGGTAAAAAGGCTGAAATTTCCCTTATTTGGGGGCAAAAGGGCAGTAATTTCCCTTATTTTGAGGCAAAATTGCAGAAATTTCACTTATTTCAGTGTAATAAGTCAGAAATTTTCGTTATTTTGGGGCAAAAAAGAGAGAAATTCCCTTTGTTTTGGGGGAAAAAGACAGAAATTCCACTTTTTTAGAGGCAAAAAAGCAGAAATTCCTTTTACTTTGGAGTAAAAATGAACAAATTTCCCTTTTTTGTGGCAAAAGGTATACATTCCACTTATTTTTATGCTAAAAAGCAGAAATTACCCGTATTTTGGAGCAAAATTGCAGAAATTTCCCTAATTGTGGGGCAAAAAGGCAGAAATTCCCTATATGTTGGGGCAAAAATACAGAAATTCTCCTTATTTTGGGGCAAAACTCAGAAATTCCACTTATTTTGGGGCAAAATTGCAGAAATTTCACTTATTTTGTGGCAAAATTGCAGAAATTTCACTTATTTCATGGTAAAAAGGCAGAAATTATCCTTATTTTGAGGGCAAAAATGCAGAAATTCCAAATATTTTGTGGCAAAAATGCAGAAATTCCCCTTATATTGAGGTAAAAAGGCAGAAATTTCCCTTATTTAGGGGCAAAAAACAGAAATTTCCCTTATTTTGGGGCAAAATTGCAGAAAGTTCACTTATTTTGGTGCAAAAAGGCAGAAATTTCTATTTTGGTACAAAATTGCAGAAATTTTTCTTATTTTGGGGCAAAAAGGCAGAAATCTCCCATATTTTGGGGCAAAAATGCAGAAATTCCGCTTATTTTTGAGGTAAAAAGGTAGAAATTTCCCTTATTTGGGGGCAAAAAGGCAGAAATTTCCCTTATTTTGAGGCAAAATTGCAGAAATTTTACTTATTTCAGGGTAATAAGTCAGAAATTTTCCTTATTTTGGGGCAAAAGAGACAGAAATTCCCTTTGTTTTGGGGGAAAAAAAAAGAAATTCCACTTTTTTAGCGGCAAAAAAGCAGAAATTCATTTTATTTTGGAGGAAAAATGAAGAAATTTCTTTTTTTTGTGGCAAAAGGTATACATTCCCCTTATTTTCAGGATAAAAAGAAGAAACTTCCCGTATTTTGGAGCCAAATTGCAGAAATTCCCCTAATTGTGGGGCAAAAAGGCAGAAATTTCCTTTATGTTAGTGCAAAAAGACAGAAATTCTCCTTATTTTGGGGCAAAACTCAGAAATTCCACTTATTTTGGGGCAAAATTCCAGAAATTTCCGTTATTTTGGGGCAAAATTGCAGAAATTTCACTTATTTTGGGGCAAAATTGCAGAAATTTCACTTATTTCAGGGTAATAAGTCAGAAATTTTCCTTATTTTGGGACCCAAAGGACAGAAATTCCCTTTGTTTGGGGGAAAAAGACAGAAATTTCACTTATTTAGAGGCAAAAAAGCAGAAATTCCCCTTATTTTGGAGCAAAAATGAAGAAATTTCCCTTTTTTATGGCAAAAGAGTTTGCATTCTTCTTATTTTCGGGCAAAAAGGCAGAAATTCCCCGTATTTTGGAGCAAAATTGCAGAAATTCCCCTAATTGTGGGGCAAAAAGGCAGAAATTCCCTATATGTTGGTGCAAAAAGACAGAAATTCTCCTTATTTTGGGGCAAAACTCAGAAATTCCACTTATTTTGGGGCAAAATTCAAGAAATTTCCCTTATTTTGGGGCAAAATTGCAGAAATTTCACTTATTTTGGGGCAAAGGTGCAGAAATTTCACTTATTTCATGGTAAAAAGACAGAAATTTTCCTTATTTTGGGGCAAAAATGCAGAAATTCCACATATTGTGGCAAGAATGCAGAAATTCCACTTATTTTGAGGTAAAAAGGCAGAAATTCCGCTTATTGGGGGGCAAAAAACAGAAATTTCTCTTATTTTGGGGCAAAACTCAGAAATTCCACTTATTTTGGGGCAAAATTCCAGAAATTTCCCTTATTTTGTGGCAAAATTGCAGAAATTTCACTTATTTTGGGGCAAAATTGCAGAAATTTAACTTATTTCAGAAAAAATTCAGAAATTTTTCTATTTTGTAGCAAAAAGGCAGAAATATCTTTTATTTTGGTACAAAATTGCAGAAATTTTTCTTATTTTGGGGCAAAAAGGCAGAAATCTCTCATATTTTGGGGCACAAATGCAGAAATTCCTCTTATTTTGAGGTAAAAAGGCTGAAATTTCCCTTATTTGGGGGCAAAAAGGCAGAAATTTACCTTATTTTGAGGAAAATTGCAGAAATTTCACTTATTTCAGTGTAATAAGTCAGAAATTTTCGTTATTTTGGGGCAAAAAAGACAGAAATTCCCTTTGTTTTGGGGGAAAAAGACAGAAATTCCACTTTTTTAGAGGCAAAAAAGCAGAAATTCCTTTTATTTTGGAGTAAAAATGAAGAAATTTCCCTTTTTTGTGGCAAAAGGTATACATTCCACTTATTTTTGGGCTAAAAAGCAGAAATTACGCGTATTTTGGAGCAAAATTGCAGAAATTCCCCTAATTGTGGGGCAAAAAGGCAGAAATTCCCTATATGTTGGGGCAAAAAGACAGAAATTTATCTTATTTTCGGGCAAAACTCAGAAATTCCACTTATTTTGGGGCAAAATTCCAGAAATTTCCCTTATTTTGGGTCAAAATTGCAGAAATTTCACTTATTTTGGGGCAAAGTTGCAGAAATTTCACTTATTTCATGGTAAAAAGGCAGAAATTTTCCTTATTTTGGGGGAAAAATGCAGAAATTCCAAATATTTTGTTGGAAAAATGCAGAAATTCCCCTTATTTTGAGGTAAAAAGGCAGAAATTCCCTTATTTGGGGGCAAAAAGGCAGAAATTTCCCTTATTTTGAGGCAAAATTGCAGAAATTTCACTTATTTCAGAGTAATAAGTTAGAAATTTTTCTTATTTTGGGGCAAAAAAGACAGAAATTCCCTTTGTTTTGGGGGATAAAGACAGAAATTCCACTTATTTAGAGGCAAAAAAGCAGAAATTCCCCTTATTTTGGAGCAAAACTGAAGAAATTTCCCTTATTTTGGGGCAAAATTGCAGAAATTTCACTTATTTTGGAGCAAAATTGCATTAATTTCACTTATTTCAGAAAAAAAAGCAGAAATTTTCTTATTTTGGTGCAAAAAGGCAGAAGTTTCTTTTATTTTGGTACAAAATTGCATAAATTATTCTTATTTTGGAACAAAAAGGCAGAAATCTCCCATATTTTGGGGCAAAAATGCAGAAATTCCTCTTATTTTGAGGTAACAAGGCTTAAATTCCCCTTATTTGGCGAGAAAAAGGCAGAAATTTCCCTTATTTTCGAGCAAAATTGCAGAAATTTCAGTTATTTCAGGGTAATAAGTCAGAAATTTTCCTTATTTTGGGGCAAAAAAGTCAGAAATTCCCTTTGTTTTTGGGGATAAAGAAAGAAATTCCACATATTTAAAGGCAAAAAAGCAGAAATTCCCCTTATTTTGGAGCAAAACTGAAGAAATTTCCCTTTTTTATGGCAAAAAAGTATGCATTCTTCTTATTTTCGGGCAAAAAGGCAGAAATTCCCCGTATTTTGGAGCAAAATTGCAGAAATTCCCCTAATTGTAGGGAAAAAAGGCAGAAATTCCCGTTATGTTAGGGCAAAAAGACAGAAATTCTCCTTATTTTGGGGCAAAACTCAGAAATTCCACTTATTTTGGGGCAAAATTCCAGAAATTTCCGTTATTTTGGGGCAAAATTGCAGAAATTTCACTTATTTTGGGGCAAAATTGCAGAAATTTCACTTATTTCAAGGTAATAAGTCAGAAATTTTCCTTATTTTGGGGCCAAAAAGACAGAAATTCCCTTTCTTTTGGGGGGAAAGACAGAAATTCCACTTATTTAGAGGCAAAAAAGCAGAAATTCCCCTTATTTTGGAGCAAAAATGAAGAAATTTCCTTTTTTTATGGCAAAAAGGTATGCATTCTTCTTATTTTCGGGCAAAAAGGCAGAAATTCCCCGTATTTTGGAGCAAAATTGCAGAAAATCCCCTAATTGTGGAGCAAAAATGCAGAAATTCCCTATATGTTGGGGCAAAAAGACAGAAATTCTCCTTATTTTGGAAAAAAACTCAGAAATTCCATTTATTTTGGGGCAAAATTCTAAAATTTTGCTTATTTTGGGGCAAAATTGCAGAAATTTCACTTATTTTGGGGCAAAATTCCAGACATTTCACTTATTTCAGAAAAAAAGCGAAAATTTTCTTATTTTGGTGCAAAAATGCAGAAATTTCTTTTATTTTGGTACAAAATTGCAGAAATTTTTCCTATTTTGGGGCAAAAAGGCAGAAATCTCCCATATTTTGGGGCAAAAATGGAGAAATTCCTTTTATTTTGAGGTAAAAAGGCTGAAATTCCCCTTATTTGGGGGCAAAAAAGCAGAAATTTCCCTTATTTTGGGGCAAAATTGCAGAAATTTCACTTTTTTCAGGCTAATAAGTCAGAAATTTTACTTATTTTGGGGCAAAAAAGACAGAAATTCCCTTTCTTTTGGGGGGAAAAGACAGAAATTCCACTTATTTAGAGGCAAAAAAGAAGAAATTCCCCTTATTTTGGAGCAAAACTGAAGAAATTTTACTTTTTTATGGCAAAAAGGTATGCATTCTTCTTATTTTCGGGCAAAAAGGCAGAAATTCCCCGTATTTTGGAGCAAAATTGCAGAAATTCCCCTAATTGTGGGGCAAAAAGAAAGAAATTCCCTATATGTTGGGGCAAAAAGACAGAAATTCTTCTTATTTTGGGGCAAAGCTCAGAAATTCCACTTATTTTGGGGCAAAATTCCAGAAATTTCCCTTATTTTGGGGCAAAATTGCAGAAATTCCACTTATTTTGGGGCAAAATTTAGAAATTTCACTCATTTCAGGGAAAAAAGGCAGAAATTTTTCTTATTTTGAAGCAAAAATCCAGAAATTCCTAATATTTTGTGGCAAAAATGCAGAAATTCCTCTTATTTTGAGGTAAAAAGGCTGAAATTCTCTTTATTTGGGGGCAAAAAGGCAGAAATTTCCCTTTTTTGATGCAAAATTGCAGAAATTTAACTTATTTCAGGGTAATAAGTCATAAATTTTCCTTATTTTGTGGCCAAAAGAACAGAAATCCCCTTTGTTTTGGGGGAAAAAAACAGAAATTCCACTTATTTAGAGGCAAAAAAGCAGAAATTCCCCTTATTTTGGAGCAAAAATGAAGAAATTTCCGTTTTTTTTTTTTTGGCAAAAAGGTATGCATTCTTATTTTCGGGCAAAAAGGCAGAAATTCCCTGTATTTTGGAGCAAAATTGCAGAAATTCCCCTAATTGTGGGGCAAAAAGGCAGAAATTCCCTATATGTTGGGGCAAAAAGACAGAAATTCTTCTAATTTTGGGGCAAAACTCAGAAATTCCACTTATTTTGGGGCAAAATTCCAGAAATTTCCCTTATTTTGGGGCAAAATTGCTGAAATATCTGTTATTTGGGGCAAAATTGCAGAAATTTCATTTATTTCAGAAAAAAAAGCAGAAATTTTCTTATTTTGGTGCAAAAAGTCAGAAATTTCTTTTATTTTAATACAAAATTGCAGAAATTTTTTTTATTTTGGTGCAAAAAGGCAGAAATCTCCTATATTTTGGGGCAAAAATGCAGAAATTCCCCTTATTTTGAGGTAAAAAAGCTGAGATTCCCCTTATTTGGGGACAAAAAGGCAGAAATTTCTCTTATTTTGGGGCAAAATTGCAGAAATTTCATTTATTTCAGAGTAATAAGTCAGAAATTTTCCTTATTTTGGGGCAAAAATAACAGAATTTCCCTTTGTTTTGAGGGAAAAAGACAGAAATTCCACTTTTTTAGAGGCAAAAAAGCAAAAATTCCTTTTATTTTGGAGTAAAAATGAAGAAATTTCTTTTTTTTTTTTATGGCAAAAGGTATACATTCCCCTTATTTTCATCCTAAAAAGCAGAAAATCCCCGTATTTTAAAGCAAAATTGCAGAAATTCCCCTAATTGTGGGGCAAAAAGTCAGAAATTCCCTGTATGTTAGGGCAAAAAGACAGAAATTCTTCTTATTTTGGGGAAAAACTCAGAAATTCCACTTATTTTGGGGCAAAATTCCAGAAATTTCCCTTATTTTGGGGCAAAATTGCAGAAATTTCACTTATTTTGGGGCAAAATTGCAGAAATTTCACTAATTTCAAGGTAATAAGTCAGAAATTTTCCTTATTTTGTGGCAAAGAAGACAGAAATTCTCTTTGTTCTGGGGGAAAAAGACAGAAATTCCACTTTTTTAGAGGCAAAAAAGCAGAAATTCCCCTAATTGTGGGGCAAAAAGGCAGAAATTGCCTATATGTTGGGGCAAAAAGACAGAAATTCTCCTTATTTTGGGGCAAAACTAAGAAATTCCACTTATTTTGGGGCAAAATTCCAGAAATTTCCCTTATTTTGGGGCAAAATTGCAGAAATTTCACTTATTTTCGGGCAAAATTGCAGAAATTTCACTTATTTCAGAAAAAAAGCAGAATTTTCTTATTTTGGTGCAAAAAGGCAAAAATTTCTTATATTTTGGTACAAAATTGCAGAAATTTTTCTCATTTTGGGGCAAATAGGCAGATATCTCCCATATTTTGGGGCAAAAATGCAGAAATTCCTCTTATTTTGAGGTAAAAAGGCTGAAATTCCCCTTATTTGGGGGCAAAAGGGCAGAAATTTCCCTTATTTTGAGGCAAAATTGCAGAAATTTCACTTATTTCAGGGAAAAAAGGCAGAAATTATCTTTAATTTAGGGCCAAAAGGACGAAAATTCCCTTTGTTTTGGGGGAAAAAGACAGAAATTCCACTTATTTAGAGGCAAAAAAGCAGAAATTCCGCTTATTTTGGAGCAAAAATGAAGAAATTTCCCTTTTTATGGCAAAAAGGTATGCATTCTTTTTATTTTCGGCAAAAAAGCAGAAATTCCCCGTATTTTGGAGCAAAATTGCATAAATTCCTCTAATTTTGGAGCAAAAATACAGAAATTCCCTATATGTATGGGGCAAAAAGACAGAAATTCTCCTTATTTTGGGGCAAAACTCAGAAATTCCACTTATTTTGGGGTAAAATTCTAGAAATTTTCCTTATTTTGGGGCAAAATTGCAGAAATTTCACTTATTTTGGGGCAAAATTGCAGAAATTTCACTTATTTCAGGGAAAAAAGGCAGAAATTTTTCTTATTTTGGGGCAAAAAAGCAGAAATTCCTAATATTTTGTGGCAAAAATGCCGAAATTCCCCTTATTTTGAGGTAAAAAAGCTGAAATTCCCCTTATTTGGGGCAAAAAGGCAGAAATTTCCCTTATTTTGGGGCAAAATTGCAGAAATTTCACTTATTTCAGGGTAATAAGTCAAAAATTTTCCTTATTTTGGGGCCAAAAAGACAGAAATTCCCTTTTTTGGGGGGGAAAAAGACAGAAATTCCACTTATTTAGAGGCAAAAAAGCAGAAATTCTCCTTATTTGGAACAAAAATGAAGAAATTTCCCTTTTTTATGGCAAAAAGGTATGCATTCTTCCTATTTTCGGGCAAAAAGGCAGAAATTCCCCGTATTTTGGAGCAAAATTTCAGAAATTCCCCTAATAGTGGGGCAAAAAGGCAGAAAATCCCTATATGTTGGGGCAAAAAGACAGAAATTCTCCTTATTTTGGGGCAAAACTCAGAAATTCCACTTATTTTGGGGCAAAATTCCAGAAATTTCCCTTATTTTGGGGCAAAATTGCAGAAATTTCACTTATTTTCGGAAAA
Source organism: Micromys minutus (assembly GCF_963924665.1). NCBI lineage: Eukaryota > Metazoa > Chordata > Mammalia > Rodentia > Muridae > Micromys > Micromys minutus. The sequence goes on along the minus strand of NW_027667682.1, from coordinate 482,970 downwards.
AATTGCAGAAATTTCACTTATTTCAGAAAAAAAGCAGAATTTTCTTATTTTGGTGCAAAAAGGCAGAAATTTCTTTTATTTTGGTACAAAATTGCAGAAATTTTTCTTATTTTGGGGCAAAAAGGCAGAAATCTCCCATATTTTGGGGCAAAAATGCAGAAATTCCTCTTATTTTGAGGTAAAAAGGCTGAAATTCCCCTTATTTGGGAGCAAAAGGGCAGAAATTTCCCTTATTTTGAGGCAAAATTGCAGAAATTTCACTTATTTCAGGGAAAAAAGCAAAAATTTTTCTTATTTTAGGGCAAAATGCAGAAATTCTCATTATTTTGGGGCAAAAAGGCAGATTTCACTTTATTTCTGGGTAAAATTGCAGACATTTCACATATTTAAGGGCAAAAAGGCAAAAATTCTTCTTATTTGGGGGCAAAAAGGCAGAAATTCCCCTTATATTGGGATAAAATTGCAGAAATGTCAGTTGTTTTGGGGCAAAAAGGCAGAAAATCCCCTTAATTTCGGGCAAAAAGGCAGAAATTCCTCGTATTTTGGAGCAAAATTGCAGAAATTCTTCTAATATTGGGGCAAAAATGCAGAAATTCCCTTTATTTGGGGCAAATCGGCAGAAGTTCTTCTTATTTTCGGGAATAGAGGCAGAAATTCCCTGTATTTTGAAGCAAAATTGCAGAAACTCCCCTAATTTTGGGGCAAAAAGGCAGAAATTCCCTTTATTTTGGGGCAAAAATACAGATATTCTTCTTATTTCGGGGTAAAAATCAGAAATTTCCCTTATTTTGGGGCAAAATTTTAGAAATTTCTTTTATTTTGGTACAGAATTGAAGAAATTTTTATTATTTTGTGGCAAAAAGGCAGAAATTTCCCATATTTTGGAACAAAAATGCAGAAATTCCCCGTATTTTGGAGAAAATTGCAGAAATACCCCTAATTTTGGGGCAAAAAGGCAGAAATGCCCTATATGTTGGGGCAAAAAGACAGAAATTCTCCTTATTTTGGGGCAACTCCGAAATTCCACATATTTTGTGGCAAACTTGCAGAAATTTTTTTTATTTTGGGGCAAAATTGCAGAAATTTCACTTATTTCAGGGAAAAAAGGCAGAAATTTTTTTTATTTTGGGGCAAAAAGGCAGAAATTCCTCATATTTTGTGGCAAAAATGCAAAAATTCCCCTTATTTTGAGGTAAAAAGGCTGAAATTTTTCTTATTTGGGGGCAAAAAGGCAGAAATTTCCCTTATTTTGGGGCAAAATTGCAGAAATTTCACTTATTTCAGAAAGAAAGCAGAAATTTTCTTATTTTGGTGCAAAAAGGCAAAAATTTCTTTCATTTTGATACAAAATTGCAGAAATTTTTCTTATTTTGGGGCAAAAAGGCAGAAATCTCCCATATTTTGGGGCAAAAATGCAGAAATTCCTCTTACTTTGAGGTAAAAAGGCTAAAATTCCCCTTATTTGGGGGCAAAAACGCAAAAATTTCCCTTATTTTGAGGCAAAATTGCCGAAATTTCACTTATTTCAGGGTAATAAGTCAGAAATTTTCCTTCTTTTGGGGCAAAAAAGACAGAAATTCCATTTGTTCTGGGGAAAAAGACAGAAATTCCACTTTTTTGATGCAAAAAAGCAGAAATTCCTTTTATTTTGGAGTAAAAATGAAGAAATTTCATTTTTTGTGGCAAAAGGTATACATTCCCCTTATTTTCGGGCTAAAAAGCAGAAATCCCCCGTATTTTGGAGCAAAATTGCAGAAATTCCCGTAATTGTGGGGCAAAAAGGAAGAAATTCCCAATATGTTAGGGCAAAGAGACAAAAATTCTCCTTATTTTGGGGCAAAACTCAGAAATTCCAATTTTTGGGCAAAATTCCAGAAATATCACTTATTTCAGGGAAAAAAGGCAGAAATTTTTTTTATTTTGGGGCAAAAATGCAGAAATTCCTAATATTTTGTGGCAAAAATGCAGAAATTCCCCTTATTTTGAGGTAAAAAGGCTGAAATTCCCCTTATTTGCGGGCAAAAATGCAGAAATTTCCCTTATTTTGGGGAAAAATTTCAGAAATTTCACTTATTTCAGGGTAATAAGTCAGAAATTTTCCTTATTTTGGGGCCAAAAGGACAGAAATTTTCTTTGTTTTGGGGGAAAAAGACAGAAATTCCACTTATTTAGAGGCAAAAAGCAGAAATTCCCCTTATTTTGGAGCAAAAATGAAGAAATTTCCCTTTTTTATGGCAAAAAGGTATGCATTCTTCTTATTTTCGGGCAAAAAGGCAGATATTCCCTGTATTTTGGAACAAAATTGCAGAAATTCCCCTAATTGTGGGCAAAAATGCAGAAATTCCTTATATGGTGGGGCAAAAAGACAGAAATTTTCCTTATTTTGGGGCAAAACTCAGAAATTCCACTTATTTTGGGGCAAAATTCCAGAAATTTCCCTTATTTTGGAACAAGATTGCAGAAATTTCAGTTATTTTGGGGCAAAATTGCAGAAATTTCACATATTTCAGGGGAAAAAAGACAGAAATTTCTTTTATTTTGGTACAAAATTGCAAAAATTTTTCTTATTTTGGGCAAAAAGGCAGAAATTTCCCATATTTTGGGGCAAAAATGCAGAAATTCCCCTTATTTTGAGGTAAAAATGCTGAAATTCCTTTTATTTTGGGGCATAAAGTCAGAAATTCCCCTTATTTAGGGCAAAGAGCAGACATTTCCCTTATTTTGGGCAAAAATTGCAGAAATTTCACTTATTTTGAGTCAAAAAGGCAGAAAATCCACTTATTTTGGGGTAAAAATGAAGAAATTCCTCTTGTTTTGAGGTAAAAAGGCTGAAATTTCCCTTATTTGGGGGCAAAAAGGCAGAAATTTCCCTTATTATGGAGAGAAATTGCAGAAATTTCCCTTATTTTAAGGTAAAAAAGCTGAAATTCCCCTTATTTGGGGGCAAAAAGGCAGAAATTTCCCTTATTTTGGGACAAAATTGCAGAAATTTCACTTATTTCAGGGTAATAAGTCAGAAATTTTTTTTATTTTGGGGCAAAAAAAAAAGAAATTCCCTTTGTTTTGGGGGAAAAAGACAGAAATTCCACTTATTTAGAGGCAAAAAGGCAGAAATTCCCCTTATTTTGGAGCAAAAATGAAGAAATTTCCCTTTTTTATTGCAAAAAGGTATGCATTCTTCTTATTTTCGGGCAAAAAGGCAGATATTCTCCGTATTTTGGAGCAAAATTGCAGAAATTCCCCTAATTGTGGGGCAAAAAGGCAGAAATTCTCTATATGTTGGGGCAAAAAGACAGAAATTCTCCTTATTTTGGGGCAAAACTCAGAAATTCCACTTATTTTGGGGCAAAATTCCAGAAATTTCCCTTATTTTGGGGCAAAATTGCAGAAATTTCACTTATTTCAGAAAAAAAAGCAGATATTTTCTTATTTTGGTGCAAAAAGGCGGAAATTTCTTTTATTTTGATACAAAATTGCAGAAATTTGTCTTATTTTGGGGCAAAAAGGCAGAAATCTCCCATAATTTGGGGCAAAAATGCAGAAATTCCCCTTATTTTGAGGTAAAAAGGCTGAAATTCCCCTTATTTGGGGGCAAAAAAGCAGAAATTTCCCTTATTTTGGGGCAAAATTGCAGAAATTTCACTTTTTTCAGGCTAATAAGTCAGAAATTTTACTTATTTTGGGGCAAAAAAGACAGAAATTCCCTTTCTTTTGGGGGGAAAAGACAGAAATTCCACTTATTTAGAGGCAAAAAAGAAGAAATTCCCCTTATTTTGGAGCAAAACTGAAGAAATTTTACTTTTTTATGGCAAAAAGGTATGCATTCTTCTTATTTTCGGGCAAAAAGGCAGAAATTCCCCGTATTTTGGAGCAAAATTGCAGAAATTCCCCTAATTGTGGGGCAAAAAGAAAGAAATTCCCTATATGTTGGGGCAAAAAGACAGAAATTCTTCTTATTTTGGGGCAAAGCTCAGAAATTCCACTTATTTTGGGGCAAAATTCCAGAAATTTCCCTTATTTTGGGGCAAAATTGCAGAAATTCCACTTATTTTGGGGCAAAATTTAGAAATTTCACTCATTTCAGGGAAAAAAGGCAGAAATTTTTCTTATTTTGAAGCAAAAATCCAGAAATTCCTAATATTTTGTGGCAAAAATGCAGAAATTCCTCTTATTTTGAGGTAAAAAGGCTGAAATTCTCTTTATTTGGGGGCAAAAAGGCAGAAATTTCCCTTTTTTGATGCAAAATTGCAGAAATTTAACTTATTTCAGGGTAATAAGTCATAAATTTTCCTTATTTTGTGGCCAAAAGAACAGAAATCCCCTTTGTTTTGGGGGAAAAAAACAGAAATTCCACTTATTTAGAGGCAAAAAAGCAGAAATTCCCCTTATTTTGGAGCAAAAATGAAGAAATTTCCGTTTTTTTTTTTTTGGCAAAAAGGTATGCATTCTTATTTTCGGGCAAAAAGGCAGAAATTCCCTGTATTTTGGAGCAAAATTGCAGAAATTCCCCTAATTGTGGGGCAAAAAGGCAGAAATTCCCTATATGTTGGGGCAAAAAGACAGAAATTCTTCTAATTTTGGGGCAAAACTCAGAAATTCCACTTATTTTGGGGCAAAATTCCAGAAATTTCCCTTATTTTGGGGCAAAATTGCTGAAATATCTGTTATTTGGGGCAAAATTGCAGAAATTTCATTTATTTCAGAAAAAAAAGCAGAAATTTTCTTATTTTGGTGCAAAAAGTCAGAAATTTCTTTTATTTTAATACAAAATTGCAGAAATTTTTTTTATTTTGGTGCAAAAAGGCAGAAATCTCCTATATTTTGGGGCAAAAATGCAGAAATTCCCCTTATTTTGAGGTAAAAAAGCTGAGATTCCCCTTATTTGGGGACAAAAAGGCAGAAATTTCTCTTATTTTGGGGCAAAATTGCAGAAATTTCATTTATTTCAGAGTAATAAGTCAGAAATTTTCCTTATTTTGGGGCAAAAATAACAGAATTTCCCTTTGTTTTGAGGGAAAAAGACAGAAATTCCACTTTTTTAGAGGCAAAAAAGCAAAAATTCCTTTTATTTTGGAGTAAAAATGAAGAAATTTCTTTTTTTTTTTTATGGCAAAAGGTATACATTCCCCTTATTTTCATCCTAAAAAGCAGAAAATCCCCGTATTTTAAAGCAAAATTGCAGAAATTCCCCTAATTGTGGGGCAAAAAGGCAGAAATTCCCTGTATGTTAGGGCAAAAAGACAGAAATTCTTCTTATTTTGGGGAAAAACTCAGAAATTCCACTTATTTTGGGGCAAAATTCCAGAAATTTCCCTTATTTTGGGGCAAAATTGCAGAAATTTCACTTATTTTGGGGCAAAATTGCAGAAATTTCACTAATTTCAAGGTAATAAGTCAGAAATTTTCCTTATTTTGTGGCAAAGAAGACAGAAATTCTCTTTGTTCTGGGGGAAAAAGACAGAAATTCCACTTTTTTAGAGGCAAAAAAGCAGAAATTCCCCTAATTGTGGGGCAAAAAGGCAGAAATTGCCTATATGTTGGGGCAAAAAGACAGAAATTCTCCTTATTTTGGGGCAAAACTAAGAAATTCCACTTATTTTGGGGCAAAATTCCAGAAATTTCCCTTATTTTGGGGCAAAATTGCAGAAATTTCACTTATTTTCGGGCAAAATTGCAGAAATTTCACTTATTTCAGAAAAAAAGCAGAATTTTCTTATTTTGGTGCAAAAAGGCAAAAATTTCTTATATTTTGGTACAAAATTGCAGAAATTTTTCTCATTTTGGGGCAAATAGGCAGATATCTCCCATATTTTGGGGCAAAAATGCAGAAATTCCTCTTATTTTGAGGTAAAAAGGCTGAAATTCCCCTTATTTGGGGGCAAAAGGGCAGAAATTTCCCTTATTTTGAGGCAAAATTGCAGAAATTTCACTTATTTCAGGGAAAAAAGGCAGAAATTATCTTTAATTTAGGGCCAAAAGGACGAAAATTCCCTTTGTTTTGGGGGAAAAAGACAGAAATTCCACTTATTTAGAGGCAAAAAAGCAGAAATTCCGCTTATTTTGGAGCAAAAATGAAGAAATTTCCCTTTTTATGGCAAAAAGGTATGCATTCTTTTTATTTTCGGCAAAAAAGCAGAAATTCCCCGTATTTTGGAGCAAAATTGCATAAATTCCTCTAATTTTGGAGCAAAAATACAGAAATTCCCTATATGTATGGGGCAAAAAGACAGAAATTCTCCTTATTTTGGGGCAAAACTCAGAAATTCCACTTATTTTGGGGTAAAATTCTAGAAATTTTCCTTATTTTGGGGCAAAATTGCAGAAATTTCACTTATTTTGGGGCAAAATTGCAGAAATTTCACTTATTTCAGGGAAAAAAGGCAGAAATTTTTCTTATTTTGGGGCAAAAAAGCAGAAATTCCTAATATTTTGTGGCAAAAATGCCGAAATTCCCCTTATTTTGAGGTAAAAAAGCTGAAATTCCCCTTATTTGGGGCAAAAAGGCAGAAATTTCCCTTATTTTGGGGCAAAATTGCAGAAATTTCACTTATTTCAGGGTAATAAGTCAAAAATTTTCCTTATTTTGGGGCCAAAAAGACAGAAATTCCCTTTTTTGGGGGGGAAAAAGACAGAAATTCCACTTATTTAGAGGCAAAAAAGCAGAAATTCTCCTTATTTGGAACAAAAATGAAGAAATTTCCCTTTTTTATGGCAAAAAGGTATGCATTCTTCCTATTTTCGGGCAAAAAGGCAGAAATTCCCCGTATTTTGGAGCAAAATTTCAGAAATTCCCCTAATAGTGGGGCAAAAAGGCAGAAAATCCCTATATGTTGGGGCAAAAAGACAGAAATTCTCCTTATTTTGGGGCAAAACTCAGAAATTCCACTTATTTTGGGGCAAAATTCCAGAAATTTCCCTTATTTTGGGGCAAAATTGCAGAAATTTCACTTATTTTCGGAAAAAATTGCAGAAATTTCACTTATTTCAGAAAAAAAGCAGAATTTTCTTATTTTGGTGCAAAAAGGCAGAAATTTCTTTTATTTTGGTACAAAATTGCAGAAATTTTTCTTATTTTGGGGCAAAAAGGCAGAAATCTCCCATATTTTGGGGCAAAAATGCAGAAATTCCTCTTATTTTGAGGTAAAAAGGCTGAAATTCCCCTTATTTGGGAGCAAAAGGGCAGAAATTTCCCTTATTTTGAGGCAAAATTGCAGAAATTTCACTTATTTCAGGGAAAAAAGCAAAAATTTTTCTTATTTTAGGGCAAAATGCAGAAATTCTCATTATTTTGGGGCAAAAAGGCAGATTTCACTTTATTTCTGGGTAAAATTGCAGACATTTCACATATTTAAGGGCAAAAAGGCAAAAATTCTTCTTATTTGGGGGCAAAAAGGCAGAAATTCCCCTTATATTGGGATAAAATTGCAGAAATGTCAGTTGTTTTGGGGCAAAAAGGCAGAAAATCCCCTTAATTTCGGGCAAAAAGGCAGAAATTCCTCGTATTTTGGAGCAAAATTGCAGAAATTCTTCTAATATTGGGGCAAAAATGCAGAAATTCCCTTTATTTGGGGCAAATCGGCAGAAGTTCTTCTTATTTTCGGGAATAGAGGCAGAAATTCCCTGTATTTTGAAGCAAAATTGCAGAAACTCCCCTAATTTTGGGGCAAAAAGGCAGAAATTCCCTTTATTTTGGGGCAAAAATACAGATATTCTTCTTATTTCGGGGTAAAAATCAGAAATTTCCCTTATTTTGGGGCAAAATTTTAGAAATTTCTTTTATTTTGGTACAGAATTGAAGAAATTTTTATTATTTTGTGGCAAAAAGGCAGAAATTTCCCATATTTTGGAACAAAAATGCAGAAATTCCCCGTATTTTGGAGAAAATTGCAGAAATACCCCTAATTTTGGGGCAAAAAGGCAGAAATGCCCTATATGTTGGGGCAAAAAGACAGAAATTCTCCTTATTTTGGGGCAACTCCGAAATTCCACATATTTTGTGGCAAACTTGCAGAAATTTTTTTTATTTTGGGGCAAAATTGCAGAAATTTCACTTATTTCAGGGAAAAAAGGCAGAAATTTTTTTTATTTTGGGGCAAAAAGGCAGAAATTCCTCATATTTTGTGGCAAAAATGCAAAAATTCCCCTTATTTTGAGGTAAAAAGGCTGAAATTTTTCTTATTTGGGGGCAAAAAGGCAGAAATTTCCCTTATTTTGGGGCAAAATTGCAGAAATTTCACTTATTTCAGAAAGAAAGCAGAAATTTTCTTATTTTGGTGCAAAAAGGCAAAAATTTCTTTCATTTTGATACAAAATTGCAGAAATTTTTCTTATTTTGGGGCAAAAAGGCAGAAATCTCCCATATTTTGGGGCAAAAATGCAGAAATTCCTCTTACTTTGAGGTAAAAAGGCTAAAATTCCCCTTATTTGGGGGCAAAAACGCAAAAATTTCCCTTATTTTGAGGCAAAATTGCCGAAATTTCACTTATTTCAGGGTAATAAGTCAGAAATTTTCCTTCTTTTGGGGCAAAAAAGACAGAAATTCCATTTGTTCTGGGGAAAAAGACAGAAATTCCACTTTTTTGATGCAAAAAAGCAGAAATTCCTTTTATTTTGGAGTAAAAATGAAGAAATTTCATTTTTTGTGGCAAAAGGTATACATTCCCCTTATTTTCGGGCTAAAAAGCAGAAATCCCCCGTATTTTGGAGCAAAATTGCAGAAATTCCCGTAATTGTGGGGCAAAAAGGAAGAAATTCCCAATATGTTAGGGCAAAGAGACAAAAATTCTCCTTATTTTGGGGCAAAACTCAGAAATTCCAATTTTTGGGCAAAATTCCAGAAATATCACTTATTTCAGGGAAAAAAGGCAGAAATTTTTTTTATTTTGGGGCAAAAATGCAGAAATTCCTAATATTTTGTGGCAAAAATGCAGAAATTCCCCTTATTTTGAGGTAAAAAGGCTGAAATTCCCCTTATTTGCGGGCAAAAATGCAGAAATTTCCCTTATTTTGGGGAAAAATTTCAGAAATTTCACTTATTTCAGGGTAATAAGTCAGAAATTTTCCTTATTTTGGGGCCAAAAGGACAGAAATTTTCTTTGTTTTGGGGGAAAAAGACAGAAATTCCACTTATTTAGAGGCAAAAAGCAGAAATTCCCCTTATTTTGGAGCAAAAATGAAGAAATTTCCCTTTTTTATGGCAAAAAGGTATGCATTCTTCTTATTTTCGGGCAAAAAGGCAGATATTCCCTGTATTTTGGAACAAAATTGCAGAAATTCCCCTAATTGTGGGCAAAAATGCAGAAATTCCTTATATGGTGGGGCAAAAAGACAGAAATTTTCCTTATTTTGGGGCAAAACTCAGAAATTCCACTTATTTTGGGGCAAAATTCCAGAAATTTCCCTTATTTTGGAACAAGATTGCAGAAATTTCAGTTATTTTGGGGCAAAATTGCAGAAATTTCACATATTTCAGGGGAAAAAAGACAGAAATTTCTTTTATTTTGGTACAAAATTGCAAAAATTTTTCTTATTTTGGGCAAAAAGGCAGAAATTTCCCATATTTTGGGGCAAAAATGCAGAAATTCCCCTTATTTTGAGGTAAAAATGCTGAAATTCCTTTTATTTTGGGGCATAAAGTCAGAAATTCCCCTTATTTAGGGCAAAGAGCAGACATTTCCCTTATTTTGGGCAAAAATTGCAGAAATTTCACTTATTTTGAGTCAAAAAGGCAGAAAATCCACTTATTTTGGGGTAAAAATGAAGAAATTCCTCTTGTTTTGAGGTAAAAAGGGTGAAATTTCCCTTATTTGGGGGCAAAAAGGCAGAAATTTCCCTTATTATGGAGAGAAATTGCAGAAATTTCCCTTATTTTAAGGTAAAAAAGCTGAAATTCCCCTTATTTGGGGGCAAAAAGGCAGAAATTTCCCTTATTTTGGGACAAAATTGCAGAAATTTCACTTATTTCAGGGTAATAAGTCAGAAATTTTTTTTATTTTGGGGCAAAAAAAAAAGAAATTCCCTTTGTTTTGGGGGAAAAAGACAGAAATTCCACTTATTTAGAGGCAAAAAGGCAGAAATTCCCCTTATTTTGGAGCAAAAATGAAGAAATTTCCCTTTTTTATTGCAAAAAGGTATGCATTCTTCTTATTTTCGGGCAAAAAGGCAGATATTCTCCGTATTTTGGAGCAAAATTGCAGAAATTCCCCTAATTGTGGGGCAAAAAGGCAGAAATTCTCTATATGTTGGGGCAAAAAGACAGAAATTCTCCTTATTTTGGGGCAAAACTCAGAAATTCCACTTATTTTGGGGCAAAATTCCAGAAATTTCCCTTATTTTGGGGCAAAATTGCAGAAATTTCACTTATTTCAGAAAAAAAAGCAGATATTTTCTTATTTTGGTGCAAAAAGGCGGAAATTTCTTTTATTTTGATACAAAATTGCAGAAATTTGTCTTATTTTGGGGCAAAAAGGCAGAAATCTCCCATAATTTGGGGCAAAAATGCAGAAATTCCCCTTATTTTGAGGTAAAAAGGCTGAAATTCCCCTTATTTGGGGGCAAGAAGGCAGAAATTTCCCTTATTTTGGGGCAAAATTGCAGAAATTTCACTTATTTCAGAATAATAAGTCAGAAATTTTCCTTATTTTGGGGCAAAAATAAGAGAAATTCCCTTTGTTTTGGGGGAAAAAGACAGAAATTCCACTTTTTTGAGGCAAAAAAGCAGAAATTCCTTTTATTTTGGTGTAAAAATGAAGAAATTTCTTTTTTTTGTGGCAAAAGGTATACATTCCCCTTATTTTCAGGCTAAAAAGCAGAAATTCCCCGTATTTTGGAGCAAAATTGCAGAAATTTCACTTACTTCAGAGTAATGAGTCAGAAATTTTTCTTATTTTGGGGCAAAGAAAAAGGAATTCCCTTTGTTTTGGGGGAAAAAGACAGAAAATCCACTTTTTTAGAGGCAAAAAAAGCAGAAATTCCCCTTATTTTGGAGCAAAAATGAAGAAATTTCCCTTTTTTATCGCAAAAACTTATGCATTCTTCTTATTTTCGCTCAAAAAGGCAGAAATTCCCCGTATTTTGGAGCAAAATTGCAGAAATTCCCCTAATTGTGGGGCAAAAAGGCAGAAATTCTCTATATGTTGGGGCAAAAAGACAGAAATTCTCCTTATTTTGGGGCAAAACTCAGAAATTCCACTTATTTTGGGGCAAAATTCCAGAAATTTCCCTTATTTTGGGGCAAAATTGCAGAAATTTCACTTATTTCAGAAAAAAAGCAGATATTTTCTTATTTTGGTGCAAAAAGGCAGAAATTTCTTTTATTTTGATACAAAATTGCAGAAATTTTTCTTATTTTGGGGCAAAAAGGCAGAAATCTCCCAAATATTGGGGCAAAAATGCAGAAATTCACCTTATTTTGAGGTAAAAAGGCTGAAATTCACCTTATTTGGGGGCAAAAAGGCAGAAATTTCCCTTATTTTGGGGCAAAATTGCAGATATTTCACTTATTTCAGAATAATAAGTCAGAAATTTTCCTTATTTTGGGGCAAAAATAAGAGAAATTCCCTTTGTTTTGGGGGAAAAAGACAGAAATTCCACTTTTTTGAGGCAAAAAAGCAGAAATTTATTTTATTTTGGCGGAAAAATGAAGAAATTTTTTTTTGTGGCAAAAGTTATGCATTCCCCTTATTTTCAGGCTAAAAAGCAGAAATTCCCCGTATTTTGGAGCAAAATTGCAGAAATTCCCCTAATTGTGGGGCAAAAAGTCAGAAATTCCTTGTATGTTAGGGCAAAAATACAGAAATTCCACTTATTTTGGGGCAAAACTCAGAAATTCCACTTATTTTGGGGCAAAATTCCAGAAATTTCCCATATTTTGGGGCAAAATTGCAGAAATTTCACTTATTTTGGGGCAAAATTGCAGAAATTTTACTTATTTCTGAAAAAAAAAGCAGAAATTTTCTTATTTTGGTGCAAAAAGGCAGAAATTTCTTTTATTTTGGTACAAAATTTCAGAAATTTTTCTTATTTTGGGGCAAAAAGGCAGAAATTCCCTTTATTTTGGGGCAAAAATATAGAAATTCTAATTATTTCGGGGCAAAAATCAGAAATTTCTTTAATTTTGGGGCAAAATTTTAGAATTTTTTTTATTTTGTACAGAATTGAAAAAATTTTTCTTATTTTGTGGCAAAAAGGCAGAAATTTCCCATATTTTGGAACAAAAATGCAAAAATCCCCCTTATTTTGAGGTAAAAAGGCTGATATTCCCCGTATTTTGGGGCAAAAAGACAGAAATTTCACTTATTTTGGGGCAAAATTGCAGAAATTTCACATATTTCAGAAAAAAAAAGAAAAATTTTCTTATTTTGGGGCAAAAGGGCAAAAATTTCTTTTATTTTGGTACAAAATTGCAGAAATTTTCTTATTTTGTGGCAAAAAGGCATAAATTTCCCATATGTTGGGGCAAAAATGCAGAAATTCCTTTTATTTTGAGGTAAAAAGACTGAAATTCCCCTTATTTGGGGGCAAAAAGGGAGAAATTTCCCTTATTTTGGGGGAAAATTTCAGAAATTTCACTTATTTCAGGGTAATAAGCCAGAAATTTCCCTTATTTTGGGGCAAAAAAGACAGAAATTCCCTTTGTTTTGGGGGGAAAAGACAGAAATTCCACTTATTTAGAGGCAAAAAAGCAGAAATACCCCCTTCTTTTGGAGCAAAAATGAAGAAATTTCCATTTTTTATGGCAAAAAGATATGCATTCTTCTTATTTTCGGGCAAAAAGGCAGAAATTCCCTGTATTTTGGAGCAAAATTGCAGAAATTCCCCTAATTGTGGGGCAAAAATGCAGAAATTCCTTATATGGTGGGGCAAAAAGACAGAATTTCTCCTTATTTTGGTAAAAAACTCAGAAATTCCACTTATTTTGGTGCAAAATTCCAGAAATTTCCCTTATTTTGGAACAAGATTGCAGAAATTTCACTTATTTTGGGGCAAAATTGCAGAAATTTCACTTATTTCAGGGGAAAAAAGACAGAAATTTCTTTTATTTTGGTACAAAATTGCAGAAATTTTTCTTATTTTGGGCAAAAAGGCAGAAATTTCCCATATTTTGGGGCAAAAATGCAGAAATTCCCCTTATTTTGAGGTAAAAATGCTGAAATTCCTTTTATTTTGGGGCATAAAGTCAGAAATTCCCCTTATTTAGGGCAAAGAGCACACATTTCCCTTATTTTGGGCAAAAATTGCAGAAATTTCACTTATTTTGAGTCAAAAAGGCAGAATATCCACTTATTTTGGGGTAAAAATGAAGAAATTCCTCTTGTTTTGAGGTAAAAAGGCTGAAATTCCCCTTATTTGGGGGCAAAAAGGCAGAAATTTCCCTTATTTTGGGACAAAATTGCAGAAATTCCCCTTATTTTGAGGTAAAAAAGCTGAAATTCCCCTAATTTGGGGGCAAAAAGGCAGAATTTTCCTTATTTTGGGACAAAATTGCAGTAATTTCACTTATTTTGAGTCAAAAAGGCAGAAATTCCACTTATTTTGGGGTAAAAATGAATAAATTCCCCTTGTTTTGAGGTAAAAAGGCTGAAATTTCCCTTATTTGGGGGCAAAAAGGCAGAAATTTCCCTTATTTTGGGGAAAAATTGCAGAAATTCCCCTTATTTTAAGGTAAAAAAGCTGAAATTCCCCTTATTTGGGGGCAAAAAGGCAGAAATTTCCCTTATTTTGGGACAAAATTGCCGTAATTCCACTTATTTCAGAGTAATAAGTCAGAAATTTTTCTTATTTTGGGGCAAAAAAAATGAAATTCCCTTTGTTTTGGGGGAAAAAGACAGAAATTCCACTTTTTTAGAGGCAAAAAAGCAGAAATTCCCCTTATTTTGGAGCAAAAATGAAGAAATTTCCCTTTTTTATGGCAAAAAGTTATGCATTCTTCTTATTTTCGGGCAAAAAGGCAGAAATTCTCCGTATTTTGGAGCAAAATTGATGAAATTCCCCTACTTGTGGGGCAAAAAGGCAGAAATTCTCTATATGTTGGGGCAAAAAGACAGAAATTCTCCTTATTTTGGGGCAAAACTCAGAAATTCCACTTATTTTGGGGCAAAATTCCAGAAATTTCCCTTATTTTGGGGCAAAATTGCAGAAATTTCACTTATTTCAGAAAAAAAGCAGATATTTTCTTATTTTGGTGCAAAAAGGCGGAAATTTCTTTTATTTTGATACAAAATTGCAGAAATTTTTCTTATTTTGGGGCAAAAAGGCAGAAATCTCCCATATATTGGGGCAAAAATGCAGAAATTCACCTTATTTTGAGGTAAAAAGGCTGAAATTCCCCTTATTTGGGGGCAAAAAGGCAGAAATTTCCCTTATTTTGGGGCAAAATTGCAGAAATTTCACTTATTTCAGAATAATAAGTCAGAAATTTTCTTTATTTTGGGGTAAAAAAGAGAGAAATTCTTTTTGTTTTGGAGGAAAAAGACAGAAATTCCACTTTTTTGAGGCAAAAAAGCAGAAATTCCTTTTATTTTGTACCAATATATAAGAAATTTCAGAAATTTTTTTTATTTTCAGACAAAAAAGCAGAAATTCCCTTTATTTTGGGGCAAAAATATAGAAATTCTAATTATTTCGGGGCAAAAATCAGAAATTTCTTTAATTTTGGGGCAAAATTTTAGAAATTTCTTTTATTTTGTACAGAATTGAAAAAATTTTTCTTATTTTGTGGCAAAAAGGCAGAAATTTCCCATATTTTGAAACAAAAATGCAGAAATTCCTTTTATTTTGAGGTAAAAAGGCTGATATTCCCCTTATTTTGGGGCAAAAAGACAGAAATTTCACTTATTTTGGGGCAAAATTGCAGAAATTTCACATATTTCAGGGAAAAAAAAGAGAAATTTTCTTATTTTGGGACAAAAAGGCAAAAATTTCTTTTATTTTAATACAAAATTGCAGAAATTTTCTTAATTTAGGGCAAAAAGGCATAAATTTCCCATATGTTGGGGCAAAAATGCAGAAATTCCTTTTATTTTGAGGTAAAAAGGCTGAAATTCCCCTTATTTGGGGGCAAAAAGGGAGAAATTTCCCTTATTTTGGGGCAAAATTTCATAAATTTCACTTATTTCAGGGTAATAAGTCAGAAATTTTCCTTATTTTGGGGGAAAAAGGACAGAAATTCCCTTTGTTTTGGGGGAAAAAGACAGAAATTCCACTTATTTAGAGGCAAAAAGGCAGAAAATCCACTTATTTTGGGGTAAAAATGAAGAAATTCCCCTTGTTTTGAGGTAAAAAGGCTGAAATTCCCCTTATTTGGGGGCAAAAAGGCAGAAATTTCCCTTATTTTGGGGAAAAATTGCAGAAATTCCCCTTATTTTAAGGTAAAAAAGCTGAAATTCCCTTATTTGGGAGCAAAAAGGCAGAAATTTCTCTTATTTTGGGACAAAATTGCAGTAATTTCACTTATTTCAGAGTAATGAGTCAGAAATTTTTCTTATTTTGGGGCAAAAAAAAAGAAATTCCCTTTGTTTTGGGGGAAAAAGACAGAAATTCCACTTTTTTAGAGGCAAAAAAGCAGAAATTCCCCTTATTTTGGAGCAAAAATGAAGAAATTTCCCTTTTTTATGGCAAAAAGGTATGCATTCTTCTTATTTTTGGGCAAAAAGGCAGAAATTCCCCGTATTTTGGAGCAAAATTGCAGAAATTCCCCTAATTGTGGGGCAAAAAGGCAGAAATTCTCCATATGTTGGGGCAAAAAGACAGAAATTCTCCTTATTTTAGAGCAAAACTCAGAAATTTCACTTATTTTGGCGCAAAATTGCAGAAATTTCACTTATTTCAGAAAAAAAGCAGAAATTTTCTTAATTTGGGGCAAAAAGGAAGAAATTTCTTTTATTTTGGTACAAAATTGCAGAAATTTTTTTTATTTTTGGCAAAAAGGCAGAAATTTCCCATATTTTGGGGCAAAAATGCAGAAATTCCCCTTATTTTGAGGTAAAAATGCTGAAATTCCCCTTATTTTGGGGCATAAATTCAGAAATTCCCCTTATTTTGGGGCAAAAAGCAGACATTTCCCTTATTTTGGGCAAAAATTGCAGAAATTTCACTTATTTTGAGTCAAAAAGGCACAAAATCCAATTATTTTGGGGTAAAAATGAAGAAATTCCCCTTGTTTTGAGGTAAAAAGGCTGAAATTCCCCTTATTTGGAGGCAAAAAGGCAGAAATTTCCCATATTTTGGTGCAAAATTGCAGAAATTTCACTTATTTCAGAATAATAATTCAGAAATTTTTTTTATTTGGGGGGAAAAAAAGACAAAAATTTTCTTTGTTTGGGGGAAAAAGACAGAAATTCCACTTATTTAGAGGCAAAAAAGCAGAAATTCCCCTTATTTTGGAGCAAAAATTAAGAAATTTCATTTTTTTATGGCAAAAAGATATGCACTCTTATTATTTTCGGGCAAAAAGGCAGAAATTCCCCGTATTTTGGAGCAAAATTGCAGAAATTCCCCTAATTGTGGGGCAAAAAGGCATAAATTCCCTATATGTTGGAGCAAAAAGACAGAAATTCATCTTATTTTGGGGTAAAACTCAGAAATTCCACTTATTTTGGGGCAAAATTCCAGAAATTTCCCTTCTTTTGGGGCAAAATTGCAGAAATTTCACTTATTTTGAGGCAAAATTGCAGAAATTTTACTTATTTCAGAAAAAAAAAGCAGAAATTTTCTTATTTTGGGGCAAAAAGGCAGAAATTTTTTTTTATTTTGGTAAAAAATTGCAGAAATTTTTCTTATTTTAAGGCAAAAAGGCAGAAATTTTCCATTATTTGGGGCAAATATGCAGAAATTCCCCTTATTTTGAGGTAAAAAGGCTGACATTCCCCTTATTTTGGGGCAAAAAGCAGACATTTCCCTTATTTTGGGGAAAAATTTTAGAAATTTAACTTATTTCAGGGCAAAAAGTCAGAAATTCCCCTTATTTTAGGGCAAAAACACAGAAATTCCGTTTATTTTTGGGGAAAAGTCAGAAATTGCACTTATTTTGAGTCAAAAAGGCGGAAAATCCCCTTATTTTGGAGTAAAAATGAAGAAATTTCCCTTTTTTATGGCAAAAAGGTATACATTCTTTTTATTTTCGGGCAAAAAGGCAGAAATTCCCTGTATTTTGGAGCAAAATTGCAGAAATTCCTCTAATTTTGGGGCAAAAACGCAGAACTTCTTCTTATTTTGGGGTAAAACTGCAGAAATTTCACTTATTTCGCGGCAAAATGGCAGAAATTCACTTCATTTTAGGCGAAAAAGGAGAAAATTCCCGTATTTTGGAGCAAAATTGCAGAAATTCACCTAATTTTGGGGTAAAACATGCAGCAATTTTCTTTATTTTAAGGCAAAAAGGCAGAAATTCCCCTTATTTTGTGGCAAAAAACAGAAATTCCCCTTATTTTAGAAAAAAATTGCAGAAATTTCCTTTATTATGGGGAAAAATTGCAGAAATTTCTTTTATTGTAAGGCAAAATTGCAGAAATTTCATTTATTTCAGAGAAAAAAACAAAAAAATTTTTTTTATTTTAGGGCAAAATGCAGAAATTTCCATTATTTTGGGGCACAAAGACAGAAATTCACCTTCTTTTAGGGTAAAATTTCAGACATTTCACATATTTCAGGGCAAAAAGGCAGAAATTCCCCTTATTTGGGGGAAAAAGGCAGAAATTCTTCATATTTTGGGTTAAAAATGCAGAAATTTCCCTTATTTGGGGGCAAAAAGGCAGAAAATCCCCTTAATTTCGGGCAAAAAGGCAGAAATTCCCTGTATTTTGGAGCAAAATTGCATAAATTCCCCTAATATTGAGACAAAAATGCAAAAAATCCCTTTATTTGGGGATAATCGGCAGAAGTTCCCCTTATTTTCGGGAAAAGAGGAAGAAATTCCCTGTATTTTGAAGCAAAATTGCAGAAACTCCCCTAATTTTGGGGCAAAAAGGCAGAAATTCCCTTTATTTTGGGGCAAAAATACAGAAATTCTCCTTATTTCGGGGCAAAAATCAGAAATTTCCCTTATTTTGGGGCAAAATTTTAGAAATTTCTTTTATTTTGGTACAGAATTGCAGAAATTTTTCTTATTTTGTGGCAAAAAGGCAGAAATTTCCCATATTTTGGGGCAAAAAAGCAGAAATTCCCCTTAGTTTGAGGTAAAAAGGCTGAAATTCCCCTTATTTGGGGGCAAAAAGGCAGAAATTTCACTTATTTTGGGGCAAAATTGCAGAAATTTCACTTATTTCAGGGAAAAAAGGCAGAAATTTTCCTTATTTTGGGGCAAAAAGGCAGAAATTCCAAATATTTTGTGGCAAAAATGTAGAAATTCCCCTTATTTTGAGATAAGAAGGCTAAATTTCCCTTTATTTGAAGGCAAAAAGGCAGAAATTCCCCGTATTTTGGAGCAAAATTGCAGAAATTCCCCTAATTGTGGGGCAAAAAGGCAGAAATTCCCTATATGTTGGGGCAAAAAGACAGAAATTCTCCTTATTTTCGGGCAAAACTCTGAAATTCCATTTATTTTGGGGCAAAATTCCAGAAATTTCCCTTATTTTGGGGCAAAATTGCAGAAATTTCACTTATTTCAGGGCAAAATTCAAAAATTGCTTTTATTTTGGGGCAAAAAGACAGAAATTCCGTTTACTTTTGGGTAAAAAGGCAGAAATTTCACTTATTTTGAGGTAAGAAGGCAGAAATTCCTCTTATTTTGCGGCAAAAATGAAGAAATTTCCCTTTTTTGTGGCAAAAGGTATACATTCCCCTTATTTTCGGGCAAAAAAGCAGAAATTCCCCGTATTTTGGAGCACAATTGCAGAAAATCCCCTAATTGTGGGGCAAAAAGGCAGAAATTCCCTATATGTTGGGGCAAAAAGACAGAAATTCTCCTTATTTTGGGGCAAAACTCAGAAATTCCACTTATTTTGGGGCAAAATTACAGAAATTTCCCTTATTTTGGGGCAAAATTGCAGAAATTTCACTTATTTTGGGGCAAAATTGCAGAAATTTCACTTATTTCAGGTAAAAATGGCAGAAATTTTTCTTATTTTGGGGCAAAAAGGCAGAATTTCCTAATATTTTGTGGCAAAAATGCAGAAATTCCCCTTATTTTGAGGTAAAAAGGCGTAAATTCCCCTTATTTGGGGGCAAAAAGGCAGAAATTTTTCTTATTTTGGGGCAAAATTGCAGACATTTCACTTATTTCAGGGTAATAAGTCAGAAATTTTCCTTATTTTGGGGCAAAAAAGACAGAAATTCCCTTTTTTTGGGGGGGGAAATACAGAAATTCCACTTCTTTGAAGGCAAAAAGGCAGAAATTCCCCTTATTTTGGAGCAAAAATGAAGAAATTCCCCTAATTGTTGGGCAAAAAGGCAGAAATTCCCTATATGTTGGGGCAAAAAGACAGAAATTCTTCTTATTTTGGGGCAAAACTCAGAAATTCCACTTATTTTGTGGCAAAATTGCAGGAATTTACCTTATTTGGGGGCAAAATTGCAGAAATTTCCCTTATTTGGGGTAAAATAGCAGAAATTTCACTTATTTTCAGGTAAAAAGGTTGAAATATCCTTTATTTTGGGGCAAAAATGAAGAAATTCTCCTTTTTTGGGGGTAAAATTGCAGAAATTTTCCATATTTTGGGGCAAAAAGGCTGAAATTCTTATTTTGAGGTAAAATGCTGAAATTCCCCATATTTTGGGGCAAAAGGCAAAACTTCTTCTTATTTTGGGGCAAAGAGGCACAAATTTCCCTTATTTTCAGGCAAAATTGCAGAAATTTCATTTATTTTAGGGCAAAAAGTCAGAAATTCCTTTTATTTTGGGGCAAAGAGCAGAAATTTCTTTTATTATGGTACAAAATTGAAGAAATTTTTCTTATTATGAAACAAAAAGGCAGAAAATTCCCCTTATTTTGAGGCAAAAGGCAGAAATTATTCTTATTTTGAGGTAAAATGCAGAAATTCTTTTTATTTTGGGGCTAAAAGGCAGAAATTCCCTGTATTTTGAAGCAAAATTGCAGAAATTCTCATAATTTTCGGGCAAAAAGGCAGAAATTCTCCCTATTTTGGGGCAAAAAGAGAGAAAATCTCCTTTTTCGGGAGCAAACAGTCAGAAATTCCCCTTATTTTGGGGCAAAATTGCAGAAATTTCACTTATTTCAGGGAAAAAAGGCGGAAATTTTTTTTGCGGGGAAAAAAGGCAGAAATTTTTTTTATTTTGGTACAAAATTGCAGAAATTTTTATTATTTTGGGGCAAAGAGTCAGAAATTCTTCATATTTTGGTGCAAAAATGCTGAAATTCCCATTATGATGAGGTAAAATCCTGAAATTCCCCATATTTTGGGGCAAAAAGGCAGAAATTCCCCTCATTTGGGGGCAAAAAGGCACAAATTTCCCTTATTTTCGGGCATAATTGCAGGAATTTCATTTATTTCAGGGCAAAAAGTCAGAAATTCCTTTTATTTTGGGGCAAAAAGCAGAAATTTCTTTTATTTTGATACAAAATTGTAGAAATTTTCCTTATTTTGGAACAAAAAGGCAAAAATTACCCATATTTTGGGGAAAAAGGCAGAAATTTTTCTTATTTTGTGGTAAAAAGGCTGAAATTCCCGTTATTTTGGGGCAAAAAGGCAGAAATTCTCTTTACTTTGTGGCAAAAAGGCAGAAATTCCTGTTAATTGGGGCAGAAAAGCAGAAATTTTCCTTATTTAAGGGTAATAGGGGAGAAATTCCCTATATTTTGTGGCAAAAAGGCAGAAATTCCCCTTATTTAGAGGTAAAATGCTGAAATTCCTCTTATTTTCGGCAAAAAGGCAGAAATTCCTATTATTTTGGGGCAAAATTGCAGAAATTTTAATTATTTCAGGGCAAAAAGTCAGAAATTTGCCTTATTTTGGGGCAAAAAGCAGAAATTCCCCTAATTTTGGGGCCAAAAACAGAAATTCCACTTATTTTGGGGTAAAATTGCAGAAATTTCAAATATTTCAGGGCAAAAAGGCAGAAATTCCACTTTATTTCAGACAATAACGCAGAAATTCCCCGTATTTTAAAGCTAAATTTCAGAAATTCCCCTTATATTGGTGCAAAAATGCAGAAATGCCTTTTATTTTTGTGCAATAAGGCAGATTTCCCCGTATTTTGAAGCAAAATTGCACATATTCCCCTAATTTTGAGGGAAAATGCAGAAATTCACATTATTTTGGAACAAAAAGACAGAAATTTTCCTTATTTCAGTACAAGAAGTCAGAAATTTCCCTTATTTTGGGGCAAAATTGCAGAAATTTCACTTATTTCAGAGAAAAAGCACAGAAATTTCTCTTATTTTGGGGAAAAAGGCAGAAATTTCTTTTATTTTGGTACAAAATTGCAGAAATATT
Organism: Micromys minutus; assembly: GCF_963924665.1. Classification (NCBI taxonomy): domain Eukaryota; kingdom Metazoa; phylum Chordata; class Mammalia; order Rodentia; family Muridae; genus Micromys; species Micromys minutus. The sequence goes on along the minus strand of NW_027667682.1, from coordinate 461,581 downwards.
CTTTATTTTGGGGAAAATGCAGAAATTCCCCATAATTTTGGGCAAAAAGGCAGAGAAACCCTTATTATGAGGTAAAATGCTGAAATTCCCCTTATTTTGAGGCAAAAAGACAGAAATTCCCTTTATTTTGTGGCAAAAAGGCAGAAATTTCCCTTATTTTGGGGCAAAATTGCAGAAATTTCACCTATTTCAGAGCAAAATTCAAAAATTCCTTTTATTTTGAAACATAAAGAGAGAAATTCCGTTTATTTTTGGGTAAAAAGGCAGAAATTTCAGTTATTTTGAGGTAAGAAGGCAGAAATTCCTCTTATTTTGCGGCAAAAATGAAGAAATTTCCCTTTTTTGTGGCAAAAGGTATACATTCCCCTTATTTTCGGGCAAATAGGCAGAAATTCCCCGTATTTTGGAGCACAATTGCAGAAAATCCCCAAATTGTGGGGCAAAAAGGCAGAAATTCCCTATATGTTGGAGCAAAAAGACAAAAATTCTCCTTATTTTGGGACAAAACTCAGAATTTCCACTTATTTTGGGGCAAAATTCCAGAAATTTCCCTTATTTTGGGGCAAAATTGCAGAAATTTCACTTATTTTGGGGCAAAATTGCAGAAATTTCACTTATTTCAGGTAAAAATGGCAGAAATTTTTCTTATTTTGGGGCAAAAAGGCAGAAATTCCTAATATTTTGTGGCAAAAATGCAGAAATTCCCCTTATTTTGAGGTAAAAAGGCTGAAATTCCCCTTATTTGGGTGCAAAAAGGCAGAAATTTTTCTTATTTTGGGGCAAAATTGCAGACATTTCACTTATTTCAGGGTAATAAGTCAGAAATTTTCCTTATTTTGGGGCAAAAAAGACAGAAATTCCCCTAATTGTGGGACAAAAAGGCAGAAATTCCTCTTATTTTGCGGCAAAAATGAAGAAATTTCCCTTTTTTGTGGCAAAAGGTATACATTCCCCTTATTTTCGGGCAAAAAGGCAGAAATTCCTTGTATTTTGGAGCACAATTGCAGAAAATCCCCAAATTGTGGGGCATAAAGGCAGAAATTCCCTATATGTTGGGGCAAAAAGACAAAAATTCTCCTTATTTTGGGACAAAACTCAGAATTTCCACTTATTTTGGGGCAAAATTCCAGAAATTTCCCTTATTTTGGGGCAAAATTGCAAAAATTTCACTTATTTTGGGGCAAAATTGCAGAAATTTCACTTATTTCAGGTAAAAATGGCAGAAATTTTTCTTATTTTGGGGCAAAAAGGCAGAAATTCCTAATATTTTGTGGCAAAAATGCAGAAATTCCCCTTATTTTGAGGTAAAATGGCTGAAATTCCCCTTATTTGGGTGCAAAAAGGCAGAAATTTTTCTTATTTTGGGGCAAAATTGCAGACATTTCACTTATTTCAGGGTAATAAGTCAGAAATTTTCCTTATTTTGGGGCAAAAAAGACAGAAATTCCCCTAATTGTGGGGCAAAAAGGCAGAAATTCCCTATATGTTGGGGCAAAAAGACAGAAATTATCCTTATTTTGGGGCAAAACTCAAAAATTACACTTATTTTGGGGCAAAATTGCAGGAATTTACCTTATTTTGGGGCAAAATTGCAGAAATTTCCCTTATTTGGGGCAAAATTGCAGAAATTTCACTTATTTTCAGGTAAAAAGACTGAAATATCCTTTATTTTGGGGCAAAAAGGAAGAAATTCCCCTTATTTTGGGGCAAAATTGCAGAAATTTTTCTTATTTTGGGGCAAAAAGGCTGAAATTCTTCTTATTTTGAGGTAAAATGCTGAAATTACCCATATTTTGGGGCAAAAGGCAAAAATTCTTCTTATTTTGGGGCAAAAAGGCACAAATTTCCCTTATTTTCGGGCAAAATTGCAGAAATTTCATTTATTTCAGGACAAAAATTCAGAAATTCCATTTATTTTGGGGCAAAGAGCAGAAATTTCTTTTATTATGGTACAAAATTGAAGAAATTTTTCTTATTTTGAAACAAAAAGGCAGAAAATTCCCCTTATTTTGAGGCAAAAGGCAGAAACTATTCTTATTTTGTGGTAAAATGCAGAAATTCCCTTTATTTTGGGGCTAAAAGGCAGAAATTCCCCGTATTTTGAAGCAAAATTGCAGAAATTCTCATAATTTTCGGGCAAAAGGCAAAAATTCTCCTTATTTTGGGGCAAAAAGACAGAAAATCTCCTTTTTCGGGAGCAAACAGTCAGAAATTTTCCTTATTTTGGGGCAAAATTGCAGAAATTTCCCTTATTTTGGGGCAAAATTGCAGAAATTTCCCTTATTTTGGGGCAAAATTGCAGAAATTTCACTTTTTTGCGGCAAAATGTCAGAAATTCCCCTTATTTTCGGCAAAAAAAGCAGATAATCCCCTTATTTTAGGGAAAAATTGCAGAAATTTCCCTTATTTTGGGGCAAAATTGCAGAAATTTCACTTATTTCGCGGCAAAATGTCAGAAATTCCCCTAATTTTCGGCAAAAAAGGCAGAAAATTCCTGTATTTTGGAGAATAAATTGCAGAAATTCACCTAATTTTAGGGTAAAAAATACAGTAATTTTCTTTATTTTTGGGCAAAAAGGTAGAAATTCTTCTTATTTTAGGGCAAAAAGGCAGAAATTCTTCTTATTTTAGGGCAAAATTGCAGAAATTTTTCTTATTTGGGGGCAAAAAACAGAAATTCCCCTAATTTTGGGGCAAAATTGCAGAAATTTCCCTTATTATGGGGAAAAATTGCAGAAATTTCCCTTATTTTAGGGCAAAATTGCAGAAATTTCACTTATTTCAGAGAAAAAAAGCAAAGTTTTTCTTATTTTGGGGCAAAAAGGCAGAAATTTCCATTATTTTGGGGCAAAAAGGCAGAAATTCACCTTATTTTGGGGTAAAATTGCAGAAATTTCACATATTTCAGGGCAAAAAGACAGAAATTCCCCTTATTTTAAGGCAGAAAGGCAGAAATTCCCCTTATTTTGAAGCAAAAATGAAGAAATTCCCCTAATTGTTGGGCCAAAAGGCAGAAATTCCCTATATGTTGGGGCAAAAAGACAGAAATTCTCCTTATTTTGGGACAAAACTCAGAAATTCCACTTATTTTGGGGCAAAATTGCAGGAATTTACCTTATTGTGAGGCAAAATTGCAGAAATTTCCCTTATTTGGGGCAAAATTGCAGAAATTTCACTTATTTTCAGGTAAAAAGGCTGAAATATCCTTTATTTTGGGGCAAAAAGGAAGAAATTCCCCTTATTTTGGGGCAAAATTGCAGAAATTTTCCTTATTTTGGGGCAAAAAGGCTGAAATTCTTATTTTGAGGTAAAATGCTGAAATTCCCCATATTTTGGGGCAAAAGGCAAAACTTCTTCTTATTTTGGGGCAAAGAGGCACAAATTTCCCTTATTTTCGGGCAAAATTGCAGAAATTTCATTTATTTCAGGGCAAAAAGTCAGAAATTCCTTTTAATTTGGGGCAAAGAGCAGAAATTTTTTTTATTATGGTACAAAATTGAAGAAATTTTTCTTATTTTGAAACAAAAAGGCAGAAAATTCCCCTTATTTTGAGGCAAAAGGCAGAAATTATTCTCAATTTGAGGTAAAATGCAGAAATTCCCTTTATTTTGGGGCTAAAAGGCAGAAATTCCCTGTATTTTGAAGCAAAATTGCAGAAATTCTCATAATTTTCGGGCAAAAAGGCAGAAATTCTCCTTATTTTGGGGCAAAAAGACAGAAAATCTCCTTTTTCGGGAGCAAACAGTCAGAAATTCCCCTTATTTTGGGGCAAAATTGCAGAAATTTCCCTTGTTTTGGGGCAAAATTGCAGAAATTTCACGTATTTCAGGGGAAAAAGGCAGAAATTTTTTTTGGAAGGCAAATAGGCAGAAATTTTTTTTTTTTGGTACAAAATTGCAGAAATTTTTCTTATTTTGGGGCAAAAAGTCAGAAATTCCCCATATTTTGGGGCAAAAAGGCAGAAATTCCCCTTATTTTGAGGTAATAAGGCTGAAATTCCCCTTATTTTGGGGCAAAAATACAGAAATTTCATTTATTTTGGGGAAAAGGCAGAAATTGCACTTATTTTGAGTCAAAAAGGTGGAAAATTCCCTTATTTTGGGGCAAAAATGAAGAAATTTGCTTTTTTATGGCAAAAAGGTATACATTCCCTTTATTTTCGGGCAAAAAGGAAGAAATTCTTTGTATTTTGGAGCACAATTGCAGAAATTCCCCTAATTTTTCGGCAAAAAGGCAGAATTTTTTTTTATTTTGGGGTAAAACTGCAGAAATTTCACTTATTTTGCGGCAAAATGTCAGAAATTCCCCTTATTTTTGGCAAAAAATGCAGAAAATCCCCTTATTTTAGGGCAAAATTGCAGAAATTTCCCTTATTTGGGGGCAAAAACAGAAATTCCCCTTATTTTGGGGAAAAATTGCAGAAATTTCCCTTATTTTAAGGCAAAATTGCAGAAATTTCACTTATTTCAGAGAAAAAAAGCAAAAAATTTTTCTTATTTTGGGGCAAAAAGGCAGAAATTCCCATTATTTTGGGGCAAAAAGGCAGAATTTCACCTTATTTTGGGGTAAAATTGCAGAAATTTCACATATTTCAGGGCAAAACGGCAGAAATTCCCCTTATTTTGGGCAAAAAGGCAGAAATTTCCCTTATTTTGGAATAAAATTGCAGAAATTTCCCTTATTTGGGGGCAAAAAGGCAGAAAATCCACTTAATTTCGGGTAAAAAGGCAGAAATTTCTCGTATTTTGGAGCAAAATTGCAGAAACTCCCCTAATTTTGGGGCAAAAAGGCAGAATTTCCCTTTATTGTGGGGCAAAAATAGAGAAATTCTTTTTATTTTGGGGCAAAAATCAGAAATTTCCTTTATTTTGGAACAAAATTTTAGAAATTTCTTTTATATTGTTACAGACTTGCAGAAATTTTTCTTATTTTGTGGCAAAAAGGCAGAAATTCCCCATATTTTGGTGCAAAAAGGCTGAAATTCCCCTTATTTTGAGGTAAAATCCTGAAATTCCCCATATTTTGGGGCAAAAAGGCAGAAATTCCTAATATTTTGTGGCAAAAATGCAGAAATTCCCCTTATTTTGAGGTAAAAAGGCCAAAATTCCCCTTATTTGGGGGCAAAAAGGCAGAATTTTTTTTTTTTTTTGGTACAAAATTGCAGAAATTTTTCTTATTTTGGGGCAAAAAGTCAGAAATTCCCAATATTTTGGGGCAAAAAGGCAGAAATTCCCCTTATTTTGAGGTAAAAAGGCTGAAATTCCCATTATTTTGGGGCAAAAAGACAGAAATTTCGTTTATTTTGGGGAAAAGGCAGAAATTGCACTTATTTTGAGTCAAAAAGGTGGAAAATCCCCTTATTTTGGGGCAAAAATGAAGAAATTTGCTTTTTTTATAGCAAAAAGGTATACATTCCCTTTATTTTCGGGCAAAAAGGCAGAAATTACCCGTATTTTGGAGCAAAATTGCGGAAATCCCCCTAATTTTTGGGTAAAAAAGCAGAAATTCCCCTTATTTTGGGGTAAAACTGCAGAAATTTCACTTATTTTGCGGCAAAATGTCAGAAATTCCCCTTATTTTCGGCAAAAAAGGCAGAAAATCCCCTTATTTTAGGGCAAAATTGCAGAAATCTCCCTTATTTGGGGGCAAAATCAGAAATTCCCTTTATTTTGGGTCAAAATTGCAGAAATTTCCCTTATTATGGGGAAAAATTGCAGAAATTTCCCTTATTTTAGGGCAAAATTGCTGAAATTTCACTTATTTCAGAGAAAAAAAGCAAAAAATTTTCTTATTTTGGGGCAAAAAGGCAGAAATTCCCATTATTTTGGGGCAAAAAGGCAGAAATTCACCTTATTTTTGGGTAAAATTGCAGAAATTTCACATATTTCAGGGCAAAACGGCAGAAATTCCCCTTATTTTGGGATAAAATTGCAGAAATTTCCCTTATTTGGGGGCAAAAAGGCAGAAATTCCACTTAATTTCGGGTAAAAAGGCAGAAATTTCTCGTATTTTGGAGCAAAATTGCAGAAACTCCCCTAATTTTGGGGCAAAAAGGCAGAATTTCCCTTTATTGTGGGGCAAAAATAGAGAAATTCTTTTTATTTTGGGGCAAAAATCAGAAATTTCCCTTATTTTGGGGCAAAATTTTAGAAATTTCTTTTATATTGTTACAGACTTGCAGAAATTTTTCTTATTTTGTGGCAAAAAGGCAGAAATTCCCCATACTTTGGTGCAAAAAGGCTGAAATTCCCCATATTTTGGGGAAAAAAGGCAGAAATTCCTCTCATTTGGGGGCAAAAAGGCACAAATTTCCCTTATTTTCGGGCATAATTGCAGGAATTTCATTTATTTCAGGGCAAAAAGTCAGAAATTCCATTTATTTTGGGGAAAAAAGGCAGAAATCTCTTTTATTTTGATACAAAATTGTAGAAATTTTCCTTATTTTGGAACAAAAAGCAAAAATTACCCATATTTTGGGGATAAAGGCAGAAATTCCCCTTATTTTGAGGTAAAAAGCCTGAAATTCCTGTAATTTTGGGGAAAAAAGGCAGAAATTCCCCATATTTTGTGGCAAAAAGGCAGAAATTCCCCTTATTTGGAGGTAAAATGCTGAATTTCCCCTTATTTTCGGCAAAAAGGCAGAAATTCCTATTATTTTAGGGCAAAATTGCAGAAATTTCAATTATTTCAGGGCAAAAAGTCAGAAATTTGCCTTATTTTGGGGCGAAAAACAGAAATTCCCTAATTTTGGGGCCAAAAACAGAAATTCCCCTTATTTTGGGGTAAAATTGCAGAAATTTCAAATATTTCAGGGCAAAAAGGCAGAAATTCCACTTTATTTCGGACAATAACGCAGAAATTCCCCGTATTTTAAAGCTAAATTTCAGAAATTCCCCTTATATTGGTGCAAAAATGCAGAAATTCCCTCTATTTTTGTGCAATAAGGCAGATTTCCCCATATTTTGAAGCAAAATTGCACATTATCCCCTAATTTTGAGGGAAAATGCAGAAATTCACATTATTTTGGAACAAAAAGACAGAAATTCTCCTTATTTCAGGGCAAAAAGTCATAAATTCCCCTTATTATGGGGCAAAATTGCAGAAATTTCCTTTATTTTGGGGCAAAATTGCAGAAATTTCCCTTATTTTGGGGCAAAATTGCAGAAATTTCACTTATTTCAGGGAAAAAGCACAGAAATTTCTCTTATTTTGGGGAAAAAAGGCAGAAATTTCTTTTATTTTGGTACAAAATTGCAGAAATTTTCTTTATTTTGGGGAAAATGCAGAAATTCCCCATATTTTGGGGCAAAAAAGCAGAGATTCCCCTTATTATGAGGTAAAATGCTGAAATTCCCCTTATTTTGAGGCAAAAAGACAGAAATTCCCTTTATTTTGTGGCAAAAAGGCAGAAATTTCCCTTATTTTGGGGCAAAATTGCTGAAATTTCACTTATTTCAGGGCAAAATTCAAAAATTCCTTTCATTTTGGGGCAAAAAGACAGAAATTCCGTTTATTTTGGGTAAAAAGGCAGAAATTTCACTTATTTTGAGGTAAGAAGGCAGAAATTCCTCTTATTTGGGGGCAAAAATGAAGAAATTTCTCTTTTTTGTGGCAAAAGGTATACATTCCCCTTATTTTCGGGCAAAAAAGCAGAAATTCCCCCTATTTTGGTGCAGAATTGACGAAAATCCCCTAATTGTGGGGCAAAAAGGCAGAAATTACCTATATGTTGGGGCAAAAAGACATAAATTCTCCTTATTTTGGGGCAAAACTCAGAAATTCCACTTATTTTGGGGCAAAATTCCAGAAATTTCCCTTATTTTGAAGCAAAATTGCAGAAATTTTACTTATTTTGGGGCAAAATTGCAGACATTTCACTTATTTTGGGGCAAAATGGCAGAAATTTTTCTTATTTTGGGGCAAAAAGGCAGAAATTCCTAATATTTTGTGGCAAAAATGCAGAAATTCCCCTTATTTTGAGGTAAAAAGGCTGAAATTTCCCTTATTTGGGGGCAAAAAGGCAGAAATTTCCCTTATTTTGGGGTAAAATTGCAAACATTTCACTTATTTCAGGGTAATAAGTCAGAAATTTTCCTTATTTTGGGGCAAAAAAGACAGAAATTCCCTTTGTTTTGGAAGGAAAATACAGAAATTCCACTTCTTCAGAGGCAAAAAGGCAGAAATTCCCCTTATTTTGAAGCAAAAATGAAGAAATTCCCCTAATTGTTGGGCAAAAAGGCAGAAATTCCCTATATGTTTGGGCAAAAAGACAGAAATTATCCTTATTTTGGGACAAAACTCAGAAATTCCACTTATTTTGGGGCAAAATTGCAGGAATTTACCTTATTTTGAGGCAAAATTGCAGAAATTTCCCTTATTTGGGGCAAAATTGCAGAAATTTTACTTATTTTCAGGTAAAAAGGCTGAAATATCCTTTATTTTGGGGCAAAAAGGAAGAAATTCCCCTTATTTTGGGGCAAAATTGCAGAAATTTTCCTTATTTTGGGGCAAAAAGGCTGAAATTCTTATTTTGAGGTAAAATGCTGAAATTCCCCATATTTTGGGGCAAAAGGCAAAACTTCTTCTTATTTTGGGGCAAAGAGGCACAAATTTCCCTTATTTTCGGGCAAAATTGCAGAAATTTCATTTATTTCAGGGCAAAAAGTCAGAAATTCCTTTTATTTTGGGGCAAAGAGCAGAAATTTCTTTTATTATGGTACAAAATTGAAGAAATTTATCTTATTTTGAAACAAAAAGGCAGAAAATTCCCCTTATTTTGAGGCAAAAGGCAGAAATTATTCTCAATTTGAGGTAAAATGCAGAAATTCCCTTTATTTTGGGGCTAAAAGGCAGAAATTCCCTGTATTTTGAAGCAAAATTGCAGAAATTCTCATAATTTTCGGGCAAAAAGGCAGAAATTCTCCTTATTTTGGGGCAAAAAGACAGAAAATCTCCTTTTTCGGGAGCAAACAGTCAGAAATTCCCCTTATTTTGGGGCAAAATTGCAGAAATTTCCCTTATTTTGGGGCACAATTGCAGAAATTTCACGTATTTCAGGGGAAAAAGGCAGAAATTTTTTTGGGGGGCAAAAAAGGAGAAATTTTTTTTATTTTGGTACAAAATTGCAGAAATTTTTCTTATTTTGGGGCAAAAAGTCAGAAATTCCCAATATTTTGGGGCAAAAAGGCAGAAATTCCCCTTATTTTGAGGTAATAAGGCTGAAATTCCCCTTATTTTGGGGCAAAAATGCAGAAATTTCGTTTATTTTGGGGAAAAGGCAGAAATTGCACTTATTTTGAGTCAAAAAGGTGGAAAATTCCCTTATTTTGGGGCAAAAATGAAGAAATTTGCTTTTTTATGGCAAAAAGGTATACATTCCCTTTATTTTCGGGCAAAAAGGCAGAAATTCTTTGTATTTTGGAGCAAAATTGCAGAAATTCCCCTAATTTTTGGGCAAAAAGGCAGAAATTTTTTTTATTTTGGGGTAAAACTGCAGAAATTTCACTTATTTTGCGGCAAAATGTCAGAAATTCCCCTTATTTTTGGCAAAAAATGCAGAAAATCCCCTTATTTTAGGGCAAAATTGCAGAAATTTCCCTTATTTGGGGGCAAAAACAGAAATTCCCCTTATTTTGGGGCAAAATTGCAGAAATTTCCCTTATTATGGGGAAAAATTGCAGAAATTTCCCTTATTTTAGGGCAAAATTGCAGAAATTTCACTTATTTCAGAGAAAAAAAGCAAAAAATTTTTCTTATTTTGGGGCAAAAAGGCAGAAATTCCCATTATTTTGGGGCAAAAAGGCAGAAATTCACCTTATTTTGGGGTAAAATTGCAGAAATTTCACATATTTCAGGGCAAAACGGCAGAAATTCCCCTTATTTTGGGCAAAAAGGCAGAAATTTCCCTTATTTTGGAATAAAATTGCAGAAATTTCCCTTATTTGGGGGCAAAAAGGCAGAAAATCCACTTAATTTCGGGTAAAAAGGCAGAAATTTCTCGTATTTTGAAGCAAAATTGCAGAAACTCCTCTAATTTTGGGGCAAAAAGGCAGAATTTCCCTTTATTGTGGGGCAAAAATAGAGAAATTTTTTTTTATTTTGGGGCAAAAATCAGAAATTTCCTGTATTTTGGAACAAAATTTTAGAAATTTCTTTTATATTGTTACAGACTTGCAGAAATTTTTCTTATTTTGTGGCAAAAAGGCAGAAATTCCCCATATTTTGGTGCAAAAAGGCTGAAATTCCCCTTATTTTGAGGTAAAATCCTGAAATTCCCCATATTTTGGGGCAAAAAGGCAGAAATTCCTAATATTTTGTGGCAAAAATGCAGAAATTCCCCTTATTTTGAGGTAAAAAGGCCAAAATTCCCCTTATTTGGGGGCAAAAAGGCAGAATTTTTTTTTTTTTTGGTACAAAATTGCAGAAATTTTTCTTATTTTGGGGCAAAAAGTCAGAAATTCCCAATATTTTGGGGCAAAAAGGCAGAAATTCCCCTTATTTTGAGGTAAAAAGGCTGAAATTCCCATTATTTTGGGGCAAAAAGACAGAAATTTCGTTTATTTTGGGGAAAAGGCAGAAATTGCACTTATTTTGAGTCAAAAAGGTGGAAAATCCCCTTATTTTGGGGCAAAAATGAAGAAATTTGCTTTTTTTATAGCAAAAAGGTATACATTCCCTTTATTTTCGGGCAAAAAGGCAGAAATTACCCGTATTTTGGAGCAAAATTGCGGAAATCCCCCTAATTTTTGGGTAAAAAAGCAGAAATTCCCCTTATTTTGGGGTAAAACTGCAGAAATTTCACTTATTTTGCGGCAAAATGTCAGAAATTCCCCTTATTTTCGGCAAAAAAGGCAGAAAATCCCCTTATTTTAGGGCAAAATTGCAGAAATCTCCCTTATTTGGGGGCAAAATCAGAAATTCCCTTTATTTTGGGTCAAAATTGCAGAAATTTCCCTTATTATGGGGAAAAATTGCAGAAATTTCCCTTATTTTAGGGCAAAATTGCTGAAATTTCACTTATTTCAGAGAAAAAAAGCAAAAAATTTTCTTATTTTGGGGCAAAAAGGCAGAAATTCCCATTATTTTGGGGCAAAAAGGCAGAAATTCACCTTATTTTTGGGTAAAATTGCAGAAATTTCACATATTTCAGGGCAAAACGGCAGAAATTCCCCTTATTTTGGGATAAAATTGCAGAAATTTCCCTTATTTGGGGGCAAAAAGGCAGAAATTCCACTTAATTTCGGGTAAAAAGGCAGAAATTTCTCGTATTTTGGAGCAAAATTGCAGAAACTCCCCTAATTTTGGGGCAAAAAGGCAGAATTTCCCTTTATTGTGGGGCAAAAATAGAGAAATTCTTTTTATTTTGGGGCAAAAATCAGAAATTTCCCTTATTTTGGGGCAAAATTTTAGAAATTTCTTTTATATTGTTACAGACTTGCAGAAATTTTTCTTATTTTGTGGCAAAAAGGCAGAAATTCCCCATACTTTGGTGCAAAAAGGCTGAAATTCCCCATATTTTGGGGAAAAAAGGCAGAAATTCCTCTCATTTGGGGGCAAAAAGGCACAAATTTCCCTTATTTTCGGGCATAATTGCAGGAATTTCATTTATTTCAGGGCAAAAAGTCAGAAATTCCATTTATTTTGGGGAAAAAAGGCAGAAATCTCTTTTATTTTGATACAAAATTGTAGAAATTTTCCTTATTTTGGAACAAAAAGCAAAAATTACCCATATTTTGGGGATAAAGGCAGAAATTCCCCTTATTTTGAGGTAAAAAGCCTGAAATTCCTGTAATTTTGGGGAAAAAAGGCAGAAATTCCCCATATTTTGTGGCAAAAAGGCAGAAATTCCCCTTATTTGGAGGTAAAATGCTGAATTTCCCCTTATTTTCGGCAAAAAGGCAGAAATTCCTATTATTTTAGGGCAAAATTGCAGAAATTTCAATTATTTCAGGGCAAAAAGTCAGAAATTTGCCTTATTTTGGGGCGAAAAACAGAAATTCCCTAATTTTGGGGCCAAAAACAGAAATTCCCCTTATTTTGGGGTAAAATTGCAGAAATTTCAAATATTTCAGGGCAAAAAGGCAGAAATTCCACTTTATTTCGGACAATAACGCAGAAATTCCCCGTATTTTAAAGCTAAATTTCAGAAATTCCCCTTATATTGGTGCAAAAATGCAGAAATTCCCTCTATTTTTGTGCAATAAGGCAGATTTCCCCATATTTTGAAGCAAAATTGCACATTATCCCCTAATTTTGAGGGAAAATGCAGAAATTCACATTATTTTGGAACAAAAAGACAGAAATTCTCCTTATTTCAGGGCAAAAAGTCATAAATTCCCCTTATTATGGGGCAAAATTGCAGAAATTTCCTTTATTTTGGGGCAAAATTGCAGAAATTTCCCTTATTTTGGGGCAAAATTGCAGAAATTTCACTTATTTCAGGGAAAAAGCACAGAAATTTCTCTTATTTTGGGGAAAAAAGGCAGAAATTTCTTTTATTTTGGTACAAAATTGCAGAAATTTTCTTTATTTTGGGGAAAATGCAGAAATTCCCCATATTTTGGGGCAAAAAAGCAGAGATTCCCCTTATTATGAGGTAAAATGCTGAAATTCCCCTTATTTTGAGGCAAAAAGACAGAAATTCCCTTTATTTTGTGGCAAAAAGGCAGAAATTTCCCTTATTTTGGGGCAAAATTGCTGAAATTTCACTTATTTCAGGGCAAAATTCAAAAATTCCTTTCATTTTGGGGCAAAAAGACAGAAATTCCGTTTATTTTGGGTAAAAAGGCAGAAATTTCACTTATTTTGAGGTAAGAAGGCAGAAATTCCTCTTATTTGGGGGCAAAAATGAAGAAATTTCTCTTTTTTGTGGCAAAAGGTATACATTCCCCTTATTTTCGGGCAAAAAAGCAGAAATTCCCCCTATTTTGGTGCAGAATTGACGAAAATCCCCTAATTGTGGGGCAAAAAGGCAGAAATTACCTATATGTTGGGGCAAAAAGACATAAATTCTCCTTATTTTGGGGCAAAACTCAGAAATTCCACTTATTTTGGGGCAAAATTCCAGAAATTTCCCTTATTTTGAAGCAAAATTGCAGAAATTTTACTTATTTTGGGGCAAAATTGCAGAAATTTCACTTATTTCAGGTAAAAATGGCAGAAATTTTTCTTATTTTGGGGCAAAAAGGCAGAAATTCCTAATATTTTGTGGCAAAAATGCAGAAATTCCCCTTATTTTGAGGTAAAAAGGCTGAAATTTCCCTTATTTGGGGGCAAAAAGGCAGAAATTTCCCTTATTTTGGGGTAAAATTGCAAACATTTCACTTATTTCAGGGTAATAAGTCAGAAATTTTCCTTATTTTGGGGCAAAAAAGACAGAAATTCCCTTTGTTTTGGAAGGAAAATACAGAAATTCCACTTCTTCAGAGGCAAAAAGGCAGAAATTCCCCTTATTTTGAAGCAAAAATGAAGAAATTCCCCTAATTGTTGGGCCAAAAGGCAGAAATTCCCTATATGTTGGGGAAAAAAGACAGAAATTCTCCTTATTTTGGGACAAAACTCAGAAATTCCACTTATTTTGGGGCAAAATTGCAGGAATTTACCTTATTTTGAGGCAAAATTGCAGAAATTTCCCTTATTTAGGGCAAAATTGCAGAAATTTCACTTATTTTCAGGTAAAAAGGCTGAAATATCCTTTATTTTGGGGCAAAAAGGAAGAAATTCCCCTTATTTTGGGGCAAAATTGCAGAAATTTTCCTTATTTTGGGGCAAAAGGGCTGAAATTCTTATTTTGAGGTAAAATGCTGAAATTCCCCATATTTTGGGGCAAAAGGCAAAACTTCTTCTTATTTTGGGGCAAAGAGGCACAAATTTCCCTTATTTTCGGGCAAAATTGCAGAAATTTCATTTATTTCAGGGCAAAAAGTCAGAAATTCCTTTTATTTTGGGGCAAAGAGCAGAAATTTCTTTTATTATGGTACAAAATTGAAGAAATTTATCTTATTTTGAAACAAAAAGGCAGAAAATTCCCCTTATTTTGAGGCAAAAGGCAGAAATTATTCTCAATTTGAGGTAAAATGCAGAAATTCCCTTTATTTTGGGGCTAAAAGGCAGAAATTCCCTGTATTTTGAAGCAAAATTGCAGAAATTCTCATAATTTTCGGGCAAAAAGGCAGAAATTCTCCTTATTTTGGGGCAAAAAGACAGAAAATCTCCTTTTTCGGGAGCAAACAGTCAGAAATTCCCCTTATTTTGGGGCAAAATTGCAGAAATTTCCCTTATTTTGGGGCACAATTGCAGAAATTTCACGTATTTCAGGGGAAAAAGGCAGAAATTTTTTTGGGGGGCAAAAAAGGAGAATTTTTTTTTATTTTGGTACAAAATTGCAGAAATTTTTCTTATTTTGGGGCAAAAAGTCAGAAATTCCCCATATTTTGGGGCAAAAAGGCAGAAATTCCCCTTATTTTGAGGTAATAAGGCTGAAATTCCCCTTATTTTGGGGCAAAAATGCAGAAATTTCGTTTATTTTGGGGAAAAGGCAGAAATTGCACTTATTTTGAGTCAAAAAGGTGGAAAATTCCCTTATTTTGGGGCAAAAATGAAGAAATTTGCTTTTTTATGGCAAAAAGGTATACATTCCCTTTATTTTCGGGCAAAAAGGCAGAAATTCTTTGTATTTTGGAGCAAAATTGCAGAAATTCCCCTAATTTTTGGGCAAAAAGGCAGAAATTTTTTTTATTTTGGGGTAAAACTGCAGAAATTTCACTTATTTTGCGGCAAAATGTCAGAAATTCCCCTTATTTTTGGCAAAAAATGCAGAAAATCCCCTTATTTTAGGGCAAAATTGCAGAAATTTCCCTTATTTGGGGGCAAAAACAGAAATTCCCCTTATTTTGGGGCAAAATTGCAGAAATTTCCCTTATTATGGGGAAAAATTGCAGAAATTTCCCTTATTTTAGGGCAAAATTGCAGAAATTTCACTTATTTCAGAGAAAAAAAGCAAAAAATTTTTCTTATTTTGGGGCAAAAAGGCAGAAATTCCCATTATTTTGGGGCAAAAAGGCAGAAATTCACCTTATTTTGGGGTAAAATTGCAGAAATTTCACATATTTCAGGGCAAAACGGCAGAAATTCCCCTTATTTTGGGCAAAAAGGCAGAAATTTCCCTTATTTTGGAATAAAATTGCAGAAATTTCCCTTATTTGGGGGCAAAAAGGCAGAAAATCCACTTAATTTCGGGTAAAAAGGCAGAAATTTCTCGTATTTTGAAGCAAAATTGCAGAAACTCCTCTAATTTTGGGGCAAAAAGGCAGAATTTCCCTTTATTGTGGGGCAAAAATAGAGAAATTTTTTTTATTTTGGGGCAAAAATCAGAAATTTCCTGTATTTTGGAACAAAATTTTAGAAATTTCTTTTATATTGTTACAGACTTGCAGAAATTTTTCTTATTTTGTGGCAAAAAGGCAGAAATTCCCCATATTTTGGTGCAAAAAAACTGAAATTCCCCTTATTTTGAGGTAAAATCCTGAAATTCCCCATATTTTGGGGCAAAAAGGCAGAAATTCCTAATATTTTGTGGCAAAAATGCAGAAATTCCCCTTATTTTGAGGTAAAAAGGCCAAAATTCCCCTTATTTGGGGGCAAAAAGGCAGAAATTTTTTTTTTATTGGTACAAAATTGCAGAAATTTTTCTTATTTTGGGGCAAAAAGTCAGAAATTCCCAATATTTTGGGGCAAAAAGGCAGAAATTCCCCTTATTTTGAGGTAAAAAGGCTGAAATTCCCCTTATTTTGGGGCAAAAAGACAGAAATTTCGTTTATTTTGGGGAAAAGGCAGAAATTGCACTTATTTTGAGTCAAAAAGGTGGAAAATCCCCTTATTTTGGGGCAAAAATGAAGAAATTTGCTTTTTTTATAGCAAAAAGGTATACATTCCCTTTATTTTCGGGCAAAAAGGCAGAAATTACCCGTATTTTGGAGCAAAATTGCAGAAATTCACCTAATTTTTAGGTAAAAAAGCAGAAATTCCCCTTATTTTGGGGTAAAACTGCAGAAATTTCACTTATTTTGCGTCAAAATGTCAGAAATTCCCCTTATTTTCGGCAAAAAAAAAAGAAAATCCCCTTATTTTAGGGCAAAATTGCAGAAATCTCCCTTATTTGGGGGCAAAATCAGAAATTCCCTTTATTTTGGGGCAAAATTGCAGAAATTTCCCTTATTATGGGGAAAAATTGCAGAAATTTCCCTTATTTTAGGGCAAAATTGCAGAAATTTCACTTATTTCAGAGAAAAAAAGCAAAAAATTTTCTTATTTTGGGGCAAAAAGGCAGAAATTCCCATTATTTTGGGGCAAAAAGGCAGAATTCACCTTATTTTGGGATAAAATTGCAGAAATTTCCCTTATTTGGGGGCAAAAAGGCAGAAATTCCACTTAATTTCGGGTAAAAAGGCAGAAATTTCTCGTATTTTGGAGCAAAATTGCAGAAACTCCCCTAATTTTGGGGCAAAAAGGCAGAATTTCCCTTTATTGTGGGGCAAAAATAGAGAAATTCTTTTTATTTTGGGGCAAAAATCAGAAATTTCCCTTATTTTGGGGCAAAATTTTAGAAATTTCTTTTATATTGTTACAGACTTGCAGAAATTTTTCTTATTTTGTGGCAAAAAGGCAGAAATTCCCCATACTTTGGTGCAAAAAGGCTGAAATTCCCCATATTTTGGGGAAAAAAGGCAGAAATTCCTCTCATTTGGGGGCAAAAAGGCACAAATTTCCCTTATTTTCGGGCATAATTGCAGGAATTTCATTTATTTCAGGGCAAAAAGTCAGAAATTCCATTTATTTTGGGGAAAAAAGGCAGAAATTTCTTTTATTTTCATACAAAATTGTAGAAATTTTTCTTATTTTGGAACAAAAAGCAAAAATTACCCATATTTTGGGGAAAAAGGCAGAAATTCCCCTTATTTTGAGGTAAAAAGGCTGAAATTCCCGTTATTTTGGGGAAAAAAGGCAGAAATTCCCTTTACTTTGTGGCAAAAAGGCAGAAATTCCCGTTAATTGGGGCAGAAAAGCAGAAATTTTCCTTATTTAAGGGCAATAGGGCAGAAATTCCCCATATTTTGTGGCAAAAAGGCAGAAATTCTCCTTATTTCAGGGCAAAAAGTCATAAATTCCCCTTATTTTGGGGTAAAATTGCAGAAATTTCCTTTATTTTGGGGCAAAATTGCAGAAATTTCCCTTATTTTGGGGCAAAATTGCAGAAATTTCACTTATTTCAGGGAAAAAGCACAGAAATTTCTCTTATTTTGGGGAAAAAAGGCAGAAATTTCTTTTATTTTGGTACAAAATTGCAGAAATTTTCTTTATTTTGGGGAAAATGCAGAAATTCCCCATATTTTGGGGCAAAAAAGCAGAGATTCCCCTTATTATGAGGTAAAATGCTGAAATTCCCCTTATTTTGAGGCAAAAAGACAGAAATTCCCTTTATTTTGTGGCAAAAAGGCAGAAATATCCCTTATTTTGGGGCAAAATTGCAGAAATTTCACTTATTTAAGGGCAAAATTCAAAAATTCCTTTTATTTTGGGGAAAAAAGACAGAAATTCCGTTTTTTTGGGTAAAAAGGCAGAAATTTCACTTATTTTGAGGTAAGAAGGCAGAAATTCCTCTTATTTTGGGGCAAAAATGAAGAAATTTCTCTTTTTTGTGGCAAAAGGTATACATTCCCCTTATTTTCGGGCAAAAAAGCAGAAATTCCCCCTATTTTGGAGCAGAATTGAAGAAAATCCCCTAATTGTGGGGCAAAAAGGCAGAAATTCCCTATATGTTGTGGCAAAAAGACAGAAATTCTCCTTATTTTGGGGCAAAACTCAGAAATTCCACTTATTTTGGGGCAAAATTCCAGAAATTTCCCTTATTTTAAAGCAAAATTGCAGAAATTTTACTTATTTTGGGGCAAAATTGCAGAAATTTCACTTATTTCAGGTAAAAATGGCAGAAATTTTTCTTATTTTGGGGCAAAAAGGCAGAAATTCCTAATATTTTGTGGCAAAAATGCAGAAATTCTCCTGATTTTGAGGTAAAAAGGCTGAAATTTCCCTTATTTGGGGGCAAAAAGGCAGAAATTTCCCTTATTTTGGGGTAAAATTGCAAACATTTCACTTATTTCAGGGTAATAAGTCAGAAATTTTCCTTATTTTGGGGCAAAAAAGGCAGAAATTCCCTTTGTTTT
Organism: Micromys minutus; assembly: GCF_963924665.1. Taxonomy (NCBI): domain Eukaryota; kingdom Metazoa; phylum Chordata; class Mammalia; order Rodentia; family Muridae; genus Micromys; species Micromys minutus. Next base: position 443,360 of record NW_027667682.1, on the reverse strand, counting down.
GGAAGGAAAATACAGAAATTCCACTTCTTTAGAGACAAAAAGGCAGAAATTCCCCTTATTTTGAAGCAAAAATGAAGAAATTCCCCTAATTGTTGGGCCAAAAGGCAGAAATTCCCTATATGTTGGGGCAAAAAGACAGAAATTCTCCTTATTTTGGGACAAAACTCAGAAATTCCACTTATTTTGGGGCAAAATTGCAGGAATTTACCTTATTTTGAGGCAAAATTGCAGAAATTTCCCTTATTTGGGGCAAAATTGCAGAAATTTCACTTATTTTCAGGTAAAAAGGCTGAAATATCCTTTATTTTGGGGCAAAAAGGAAGAAATTCCCCTTATTTTGGGGCAAAATTGCAGAAATTTTACTTAATTTGGGGCTAAAGGGCTGAAATTCTTATTTTGAGGTATAATGCTGAAATTCCCCATATTTTGGGGCAAAAGGCAAAACTTCTTCTTATTTTGGGGCAAAGAGGCACAAATTTCCCTTATTTTCGGGCAAAATTGCAGAAATTTCATTTATTTCAGGGCAAAAAGTCAGAAATTCCTTTTATTTTGGGGCAAAGAGCAGAAATTTCTTTTATTATGGTACAAAACTTGAAGAAATTTTTCTTATTTTGAAACAAAAAGGCAGAAAATTCCCCTTATTTTGAGGCAAAAGGCAGAAATTATTCTCAATTTGAGATAAAATGCAGAAATTCCCTTTATTTTGGGGCTAAAAGGCAGAAATTCCCTGTATTTTGAAGCAAAATTGCAGAAATTCTCATAATTTTCGGGCAAAAAGGCAGAAATTCTCCTTATTTTGGGGCAAAAGGACAGAAAATCTCCTTTTTCGGGAGCAGTCAGAAATTCCCCTTATTTTGGGGCAAAATTGCAGAAATTTCCCTTATTTTGGGGCAAAATTGCAGAAATTTCACGTATTTCAGGGGAAAAAGGCAGAAATTTTTTTGGGGGGGCAAAAAAGGAGAAATTTTTTTTATTTTGGTACAAAATTGCAGAAATTTTTCTTATTTTGGGGCAAAAAGTCAGAAATTCCCCATATTTTGGGGCAAAAAGGCAGAAATTCCCCTTATTTTGAGGTAATAAGGCTGAAATTCCCCTTATTTTGGGGCAAAAATGCAGAAATTTCGTTTATTTTGGGGAAAAGGCAGAAATTGCACTCATTTTGAGTCAAAAAGGTGGAAAATTCCCTTATTTTGGGGCAAAAATGAAGAAATTTGCTTTTTTATGGCAAAAAGGTATACATTCCCTTTATTTTCGGGCAAAAAGGCAGAAATTCTTTGTATTTTGGAGCAAAATTGCAGAAATTCACCTAATTTTTGGGCAAAAAGGCAGAAATTTTTTTTATTTTGGGGTAAAACTGCAGAAATTTCACTTATTTTGCGGGAAAATGTCAGAAATTCCCCTTATTTTTGGCAAAAAATGCAGAAAATCCCCTTATTTTAGGGCAAAATTGCAGAAATTTTTTTTATTTGGGGGCAAAAACAGAAATTCCCCTTATTTTGGGGCAAAATTGCAGAAATTTCCCTTATTATGGGGAAAAATTGCAGAAATTTCCCTTATTTTAGGGCAAAATTGCAGAAATTTCACTTATTTCAGAGAAAAAAACAAAAATTTTTCTTATTTTGGGGCAAAAAGGCAGAAATTCCCATTATTTTGGGGCAAAAAGGCAGAATTTCACCTTATTTTGGGGTAAAATTGCAGAAATTTCACATATTTCAGGGCAAAACGGCAGAAATTCCCCTTATTTTGGGCAAAAAGGCAGAAATTTCCCTTATTTTGGAATAAAATTGCAGAAATTTCCCTTATTTGGGGGCAAAAAGGCAGAAAATCCACTTAATTTCGGGTAAAAAGGCAGAAATTTCTCGTATTTTGGAGCAAAATTGCAGAAACTCCCCTAATTTTGGGGCAAAAAGGCAGAATTTCCCTTTATTGTGGGGCAAAAATAGAGAAATTTTTTTTATTTTGGGGCAAAAATCAGAAATTTCCTTTATTTTGGAACAAAATTTTAGAAATTTCTTTTATATTGTTACAGACTTGCAGAAATTTTTCTTATTTTGTGGCAAAAAGGCAGAAATTCCCCATATTTTGGTGCAAAAAGGCTGAAATTCCCCTTATTTTGAGGTAAAATCCTGAAATTCCCCATATTTTGGGGCAAAAAGGCAGAAATTCCTAATATTTTGTGGCAAAAATGCAGAAATTCCCCTTATTTTGAGGTAAAAAGGCCAAAATTCCCCTTATTTGGGGGCAAAAAGGCAGAATTTTTTTTTTTTGGTACAAAATTGCAGAAATTTTTCTTATTTTGGGGCAAAAAGTCAGAAATTCCCAATATTTTGGGGCAAAAAGGCAGAAATTCCCCTTATTTTGAGGTAAAAAGGCTGAAATTCCCATTATTTTGGGGCAAAAAGACAGAAATTTCGTTTATTTTGGGGAAAAGGCAGAAATTGCACTTATTTTGAGTCAAAAAGGTGGAAAATCCCCTTATTTTGGGGCAAAAATGAAGAAATTTGCTTTTTTTATAGCAAAAAGGTATACATTCCCTTTATTTTCGGGCAAAAAGGCAGAAATTACCCGTATTTTGGAGCAAAATTGCGGAAATTCCCCTAATTTTTGGGTAAAAAAGCAGAAATTCCCCTTATTTTGGGGTAAAACTGCAGAAATTTCACTTATTTTGCGGCAAAATGTCAGAAATTCCCCTTATTTTCGGCAAAAAAGGCAGAAAATCCCCTTATTTTAGGGCAAAATTGCAGAAATCTCCCTTATTTGGGGGCAAAATCAGAAATTCCCTTTATTTTGGGTCAAAATTGCAGAAATTTCCCTTATTATGGGGAAAAATTGCAGAAATTTCCCTTATTTTAGGGCAAAATTGCAGAAATTTCACTTATTTCAGAGAAAAAAAGCAAAAAATTTTCTTATTTTGGGGCAAAAAGGCAGAAATTCCCATTATTTTGGGGCAAAAAGGCAGAATTCACCTTATTTTGGGATAAAATTGCAGAAATTTCCCTTATTTGGGGGCAAAAAGGCAGAAATTCCACTTAATTTCGGGTAAAAAGGCAGAAATTTCTCGTATTTTGGAGCAAAATTGCAGAAACTCCCCTAATTTTGGGGCAAAAAGGCAGAATTTCCCTTTATTGTGGGGCAAAAATAGAGAAATTCTTTTTATTTTGGGGCAAAAATCAGAAATTTCCCTTATTTTGGGGCAAAATTTTAGAAATTTCTTTTATATTGTTACAGACTTGCAGAAATTTTTCTTATTTTGTGGCAAAAAGGCAGAAATTCCCCATACTTTGGTGCAAAAAGGCTGAAATTCCCCATATTTTGGGGAAAAAAGGCAGAAATTCCTCTCATTTGGGGGCAAAAAGGCACAAATTTCCCTTATTTTCGGGCATAATTGCAGGAATTTCATTTATTTCAGGGCAAAAAGTCAGAAATTCCATTTATTTTGGGGAAAAAAGGCAGAAATCTCTTTTATTTTGATACAAAATTGTAGAAATTTTCCTTATTTTGGAACAAAAAGCAAAAATTACCCATATTTTGGGGATAAAGGGAGAAATTCCCCTTATTTTGAGGTAAAAAGCCTGAAATTCCTGTAATTTTGGGGAAAAAAGGCAGAAATTCCCCATATTTTGTGGCAAAAAGGCAGAAATTCCCCTTATTTGGAGGTAAAATGCTGAATTTCCCCTTATTTTCGGCAAAAAGGCAGAAATTCCTATTATTTTAGGGCAAAATTGAAGAAATTTCAATTATTTCAGGGCAAAAAGTCAGAAATTTGCCTTATTTTGGGGCGAAAAACAGAAATTCCCTAATTTTGGGGCCAAAAACAGAAATTCCCCTTATTTTGGGGTAAAATTGCAGAAATTTCAAATATTTCAGGGCAAAAAGGCAGAAATTCCACTTTATTTCGGACAATAACGCAGAAATTCCCCGTATTTTAAAGCTAAATTTCAGAAATTCCCCTTATATTGGTGCAAAAATGCAGAAATTCCCTCTATTTTTGTGCAATAAGGCAGATTTCCCCATATTTTGAAGCAAAATTGCACATTATCCCCTAATTTTGAGGGAAAATGCAGAAATTCACATTATTTTGGAACAAAAAGACAGAAATTCTCCTTATTTCAGGGCAAAAAGTCATAAATTCCCCTTATTATGGGGCAAAATTGCAGAAATTTCCTTTATTTTGGGGCAAAATTGCAGAAATTTCCCTTATTTTGGGGCAAAATTGCAGAAATTTCACTTATTTCAGGGAAAAAGCACAGAAATTTCTCTTATTTTGGGGAAAAAAGGCAGAAATTTCTTTTATTTTGGTACAAAATTGCAGAAATTTTTCTTATTTTGGGGCAAAAAGTCAGAAATTCCCCATATTTTGGGGCAAAAAGGCAGAAATTCCCCTTATTTTGAGGTAATAAGGCTGAAATTCCCCTTATTTTGGGGCAAAAATACAGAAATTTCGTTTATTTTGGGGAAAAGGCAGAAATTGCACTTATTTTGAGTCAAAAAGTGGAAAATTCCCTTATTTTGGGGCAAAAATGAAGAAATTTGCTTTTTTATGGCAAAAAGGTATACATTCCCTTTATTTTCGGGCAAAAAGGAAGAAATTCTTTGTATTTTGGAGCACAATTGCAGAAATTCCCCTAATTTTTCGGCAAAAAGGCAGAATTTTTTTTTATTTTGGGGTAAAACTGCAGAAATTTCACTTATTTTGCGGCAAAATGTCAGAAATTCCCCTTATTTTTGGCAAAAAATGCAGAAAATCCCCTTATTTTAGGGCAAAATTGCAGAAATTTCCCTTATTTGGGGGCAAAAACAGAAATTCCCCTTATTTTGGGGAAAAATTGCAGAAATTTCCCTTATTTTAAGGCAAAATTGCAGAAATTTCACTTATTTCAGAGAAAAAAAGCAAAAAATTTTTCTTATTTTGGGGCAAAAAGGCAGAAATTCCCATTATTTTGGGGCAAAAAGGCAGAATTTCACCTTATTTTGGGGTAAAATTGCAGAAATTTCACATATTTCAGGGCAAAACGGCAGAAATTCCCCTTATTTTGGGCAAAAAGGCAGAAATTTCCCTTATTTTGGAATAAAATTGCAGAAATTTCCCTTATTTGGGGGCAAAAAGGCAGAAAATCCACTTAATTTCGGGTAAAAAGGCAGAAATTTCTCGTATTTTGGAGCAAAATTGCAGAAACTCCCCTAATTTTGGGGCAAAAAGGCAGAATTTCCCTTTATTGTGGGGCAAAAATAGAGAAATTTTTTTTATTTTGGGGCAAAAATCAGAAATTTCCTTTATTTTGGAACAAAATTTTAGAAATTTCTTTTATATTGTTACAGACTTGCAGAAATTTTTCTTATTTTGTGGCAAAAAGGCAGAAATTCCCCATATTTTGGTGCAAAAAGGCTGAAATTCCCCTTATTTTGAGGTAAAATCCTGAAATTCCCCATATTTTGGGGCAAAAAGGCAGAAATTCCTAATATTTTGTGGCAAAAATGCAGAAATTCCCCTTATTTTGAGGTAAAAAGGCCAAAATTCCCCTTATTTGGGGGCAAAAAGGCAGAATTTTTTTTTTTTTGGTACAAAATTGCAGAAATTTTTCTTATTTTGGGGCAAAAAGTCAGAAATTCCCAATATTTTGGGGCAAAAAGGCAGAAATTCCCCTTATTTTGAGGTAAAAAGGCTGAAATTCCCATTATTTTGGGGCAAAAAGACAGAAATTTCGTTTATTTTGGGGAAAAGGCAGAAATTGCACTTATTTTGAGTCAAAAAGGTGGAAAATCCCCTTATTTTGGGGCAAAAATGAAGAAATTTGCTTTTTTTATAGCAAAAAGGTATACATTCCCTTTATTTTCGGGCAAAAAGGCAGAAATTACCCGTATTTTGGAGCAAAATTGCGGAAATTCCCCTAATTTTTGGGTAAAAAAGCAGAAATTCCCCTTATTTTGGGGTAAAACTGCAGAAATTTCACTTATTTTGCGGCAAAATGTCAGAAATTCCCCTTATTTTCGGCAAAAAAGGCAGAAAATCCCCTTATTTTAGGGCAAAATTGCAGAAATCTCCCTTATTTGGGGGCAAAATCAGAAATTCCCTTTATTTTGGGTCAAAATTGCAGAAATTTCCCTTATTATGGGGAAAAATTGCAGAAATTTCCCTTATTTTAGGGCAAAATTGCTGAAATTTCACTTATTTCAGAGAAAAAAAGCAAAAAATTTTCTTATTTTGGGGCAAAAAGGCAGAAATTCCCATTATTTTGGGGCAAAAAGGCAGAAATTCACCTTATTTTTGGGTAAAATTGCAGAAATTTCACATATTTCAGGGCAAAACGGCAGAAATTCCCCTTATTTTGGGATAAAATTGCAGAAATTTCCCTTATTTGGGGGCAAAAAGGCAGAAATTCCACTTAATTTCGGGTAAAAAGGCAGAAATTTCTCGTATTTTGGAGCAAAATTGCAGAAACTCCCCTAATTTTGGGGCAAAAAGGCAGAATTTCCCTTTATTGTGGGGCAAAAATAGAGAAATTCTTTTTATTTTGGGGCAAAAATCAGAAATTTCCCTTATTTTGGGGCAAAATTTTAGAAATTTCTTTTATATTGTTACAGACTTGCAGAAATTTTTCTTATTTTGTGGCAAAAAGGCAGAAATTCCCCATACTTTGGTGCAAAAAGGCTGAAATTCCCCATATTTTGGGGAAAAAAGGCAGAAATTCCTCTCATTTGGGGGCAAAAAGGCACAAATTTCCCTTATTTTCGGGCATAATTGCAGGAATTTCATTTATTTCAGGGCAAAAAGTCAGAAATTCCATTTATTTTGGGGAAAAAAGGCAGAAATCTCTTTTATTTTGATACAAAATTGTAGAAATTTTCCTTATTTTGGAACAAAAAGCAAAAATTACCCATATTTTGGGGATAAAGGCAGAAATTCCCCTTATTTTGAGGTAAAAAGCCTGAAATTCCTGTAATTTTGGGGAAAAAAGGCAGAAATTCCCCATATTTTGTGGCAAAAAGGCAGAAATTCCCCTTATTTGGAGGTAAAATGCTGAATTTCCCCTTATTTTCGGCAAAAAGGCAGAAATTCCTATTATTTTAGGGCAAAATTGCAGAAATTTCAATTATTTCAGGGCAAAAAGTCAGAAATTTGCCTTATTTTGGGGCGAAAAACAGAAATTCCCTAATTTTGGGGCCAAAAACAGAAATTCCCCTTATTTTGGGGTAAAATTGCAGAAATTTCAAATATTTCAGGGCAAAAAGGCAGAAATTCCACTTTATTTCGGACAATAACGCAGAAATTCCCCGTATTTTAAAGCTAAATTTCAGAAATTCCCCTTATATTGGTGCAAAAATGCAGAAATTCCCTCTATTTTTGTGCAATAAGGCAGATTTCCCCATATTTTGAAGCAAAATTGCACATTATCCCCTAATTTTGAGGGAAAATGCAGAAATTCACATTATTTTGGAACAAAAAGACAGAAATTCTCCTTATTTCAGGGCAAAAAGTCATAAATTCCCCTTATTATGGGGCAAAATTGCAGAAATTTCCTTTATTTTGGGGCAAAATTGCAGAAATTTCCCTTATTTTGGGGCAAAATTGCAGAAATTTCACTTATTTCAGGGAAAAAGCACAGAAATTTCTCTTATTTTGGGGAAAAAAGGCAGAAATTTCTTTTATTTTGGTACAAAATTGCAGAAATTTTCTTTATTTTGGGGAAAATGCAGAAATTCCCCATATTTTGGGGCAAAAAAGCAGAGATTCCCCTTATTATGAGGTAAAATGCTGAAATTCCCCTTATTTTGAGGCAAAAAGACAGAAATTCCCTTTATTTTGTGGCAAAAAGGCAGAAATTTCCCTTATTTTGGGGCAAAATTGCTGAAATTTCACTTATTTCAGGGCAAAATTCAAAAATTCCTTTCATTTTGGGGCAAAAAGACAGAAATTCCGTTTATTTTGGGTAAAAAGGCAGAAATTTCACTTATTTTGAGGTAAGAAGGCAGAAATTCCTCTTATTTGGGGGCAAAAATGAAGAAATTTCTCTTTTTTGTGGCAAAAGGTATACATTCCCCTTATTTTCGGGCAAAAAAGCAGAAATTCCCCCTATTTTGGTGCAGAATTGACGAAAATCCCCTAATTGTGGGGCAAAAAGGCAGAAATTACCTATATGTTGGGGCAAAAAGACATAAATTCTCCTTATTTTGGGGCAAAACTCAGAAATTCCACTTATTTTGGGGCAAAATTCCAGAAATTTCCCTTATTTTGAAGCAAAATTGCAGAAATTTTACTTATTTTGGGGCAAAATTGCAGAAATTTCACTTATTTCCGGTAAAAATGGCAGAAATTTTTCTTATTTTGGGGCAAAAAGGCAGAAATTCCTAATATTTTGTGGCAAAAATGCAGAAATTCCCCTTATTTTGAGGTAAAAAGGCTGAAATTTCCCTTATTTGGGGGCAAAAAGGCAGAAATTTCCCTTATTTTGGGGTAAAATTGCAAACATTTCACTTATTTCAGGGTAATAAGTCAGAAATTTTCCTTATTTTGGGGCAAAAAAGACAGAAATTCCCTTTGTTTTGGAAGGAAAATACAGAAATTCCACTTCTTCAGAGGCAAAAAGGCAGAAATTCCCCTTATTTTGAAGCAAAAATGAAGAAATTCCCCTAATTGTTGGGCCAAAAGGCAGAAATTCCCTATATGTTGGGGAAAAAAGACAGAAATTCTCCTTATTTTGGGACAAAACTCAGAAATTCCACTTATTTTGGGGCAAAATTGCAGGAATTTACCTTATTTTGAGGCAAAATTGCAGAAATTTCCCTTATTTAGGGCAAAATTGCAGAAATTTCACTTATTTTCAGGTAAAAAGGCTGAAATATCCTTTATTTTGGGGCAAAAAGGAAGAAATTCCCCTTATTTTGGGGCAAAATTGCAGAAATTTTCCTTATTTTGGGGCAAAAGGGCTGAAATTCTTATTTTGAGGTAAAATGCTGAAATTCCCCATATTTTGGGGCAAAAGGCAAAACTTCTTATTTTGGGGCAAAGAGGCACAAATTTCCCTTATTTTCGGGCAAAATTGCAGAAATTTCATTTATTTCAGGGCAAAAAGTCAGAAATTCCTTTTATTTTGGGGCAAAGAGCAGAAATTTCTTTTATTATGGTACAAAATTGAAGAAATTTATCTTATTTTGAAACAAAAAGGCAGAAAATTCCCCTTATTTTGAGGCAAAAGGCAGAAATTATTCTCAATTTGAGGTAAAATGCAGAAATTCCCTTTATTTTGGGGCTAAAAGGCAGAAATTCCCTGTATTTTGAAGCAAAATTGCAGAAATTCTCATAATTTTCGGGCAAAAAGGCAGAAATTCTCCTTATTTTGGGGCAAAAAGACAGAAAATCTCCTTTTTCGGGAGCAAACAGTCAGAAATTCCCCTTATTTTGGGGCAAAATTGCAGAAATTTCCCTTATTTTGGGGCACAATTGCAGAAATTTCACGTATTTCAGGGGAAAAAGGCAGAAATTTTTTTGGGGGGCAAAAAAGGAGAAATTTTTTTTATTTTGGTACAAAATTGCAGAAATTTTTCTTATTTTGGGGCAAAAAGTCAGAAATTCCCCATATTTTGGGGCAAAAAGGCAGAAATTCCCCTTATTTTGAGGTAATAAGGCTGAAATTCCCCTTATTTTGGGGCAAAAATGCAGAAATTTCGTTTATTTTGGGGAAAAGGCAGAAATTGCACTTATTTTGAGTCAAAAAGGTGGAAAATTCCCTTATTTTGGGGCAAAAATGAAGAAATTTGCTTTTTTATGGCAAAAAGGTATACATTCCCTTTATTTTCGGGCAAAAAGGCAGAAATTCTTTGTATTTTGGAGCAAAATTGCAGAAATTCCCCTAATTTTTGGGCAAAAAGGCAGAAATTTTTTTTATTTTGGGGTAAAACTGCAGAAATTTCACTTATTTTGCGGCAAAATGTCAGAAATTCCCCTTATTTTTGGCAAAAAATGCAGAAAATCCCCTTATTTTAGGGCAAAATTGCAGAAATTTCCCTTATTTGGGGGCAAAAACAGAAATTCCCCTTATTTTGGGGCAAAATTGCAGAAATTTCCCTTATTATGGGGAAAAATTGCAGAAATTTCCCTTATTTTAGGGCAAAATTGCAGAAATTTCACTTATTTCAGAGAAAAAAAGCAAAAAATTTTTCTTATTTTGGGGCAAAAAGGCAGAAATTCCCATTATTTTGGGGCAAAAAGGCAGAAATTCACCTTATTTTGGGGTAAAATTGCAGAAATTTCACATATTTCAGGGCAAAACGGCAGAAATTCCCCTTATTTTGGGCAAAAAGGCAGAAATTTCCCTTATTTTGGAATAAAATTGCAGAAATTTCCCTTATTTGGGGGCAAAAAGGCAGAAAATCCACTTAATTTCGGGTAAAAAGGCAGAAATTTCTCGTATTTTGGAGCAAAATTGCAGAAACTCCTCTAATTTTGGGGCAAAAAGGCAGAATTTCCCTTTATTGTGGGGCAAAAATAGAGAAATTTTTTTTATTTTGGGGCAAAAATCAGAAATTTCCTGTATTTTGGAACAAAATTTTAGAAATTTCTTTTATATTGTTACAGACTTGCAGAAATTTTTCTTATTTTGTGGCAAAAAGGCAGAAATTCCCCATATTTTGGTGCAAAAAAACTGAAATTCCCCTTATTTTGAGGTAAAATCCTGAAATTCCCCATATTTTGGGGCAAAAAGGCAGAAATTCCTAATATTTTGTGGCAAAAATGCAGAAATTCCCCTTATTTTGAGGTAAAAAGGCCAAAATTCCCCTTATTTGGGGGCAAAAAGGCAGAAATTTTTTTTTATTGGTACAAAATTGCAGAAATTTTTCTTATTTTGGGGCAAAAAGTCAGAAATTCCCAATATTTTGGGGCAAAAAGGCAGAAATTCCCCTTATTTTGAGGTAAAAATGCTGAAATTCCCCTTATTTTGGGGCAAAAAGACAGAAATTTCGTTTATTTTGGGGAAAAGGCAGAAATTGCACTTATTTTGAGTCAAAAAGGTGGAAAATCCCCTTATTTTGGGGCAAAAATGAAGAAATTTGCTTTTTTTATAGCAAAAAGGTATACATTCCCTTTATTTTCGGGCAAAAAGGCAGAAATTACCCGTATTTTGGAGCAAAATTGCAGAAATTCACCTAATTTTTAGGTAAAAAAGCAGAAATTCCCCTTATTTTGGGGTAAAACTGCAGAAATTTCACTTATTTTGCGTCAAAATGTCAGAAATTCCCCTTATTTTCGGCAAAAAAAAAGAAAATCCCCTTATTTTAGGGCAAAATTGCAGAAATCTCCCTTATTTGGGGGCAAAATCAGAAATTCCCTTTATTTTGGGGCAAAATTGCAGAAATTTCCCTTATTATGGGGAAAAATTGCAGAAATTTCCCTTATTTTAGGGCAAAATTGCAGAAATTTCACTTATTTCAGAGAAAAAAAGCAAAAAATTTTCTTATTTTGGGGCAAAAAGGCAGAAATTCCCATTATTTTGGGGCAAAAAGGCAGAATTCACCTTATTTTGGGATAAAATTGCAGAAATTTCCCTTATTTGGGGGCAAAAAGGCAGAAATTCCACTTAATTTCGGGTAAAAAGGCAGAAATTTCTCGTATTTTGGAGCAAAATTGCAGAAACTCCCCTAATTTTGGGGCAAAAAGGCAGAATTTCCCTTTATTGTGGGGCAAAAATAGAGAAATTCTTTTTATTTTGGGGCAAAAATCAGAAATTTCCCTTATTTTGGGGCAAAATTTTAGAAATTTCTTTTATATTGTTACAGACTTGCAGAAATTTTTCTTATTTTGTGGCAAAAAGGCAGAAATTCCCCATACTTTGGTGCAAAAAGGCTGAAATTCCCCATATTTTGGGGAAAAAAGGCAGAAATTCCTCTCATTTGGGGGCAAAAAGGCACAAATTTCCCTTATTTTCGGGCATAATTGCAGGAATTTCATTTATTTCAGGGCAAAAAGTCAGAAATTCCATTTATTTTGGGGAAAAAAGGCAGAAATTTCTTTTATTTTCATACAAAATTGTAGAAATTTTTCTTATTTTGGAACAAAAAGCAAAAATTACCCATATTTTGGGGAAAAAGGCAGAAATTCCCCTTATTTTGAGGTAAAAAGGCTGAAATTCCCGTTATTTTGGGGAAAAAAGGCAGAAATTCCCTTTACTTTGTGGCAAAAAGGCAGAAATTCCCGTTAATTGGGGCAGAAAAGCAGAAATTTTCCTTATTTAAGGGCAATAGGGCAGAAATTCCCCATATTTTGTGGCAAAAAGGCAGAAATTCTCCTTATTTCAGGGCAAAAAGTCATAAATTCCCCTTATTTTGGGGTAAAATTGCAGAAATTTCCTTTATTTTGGGGCAAAATTGCAGAAATTTCCCTTATTTTGGGGCAAAATTGCAGAAATTTCACTTATTTCAGGGAAAAAGCACAGAAATTTCTCTTATTTTGGGGAAAAAAGGCAGAAATTTCTTTTATTTTGGTACAAAATTGCAGAAATTTTCTTTATTTTGGGGAAAATGCAGAAATTCCCCATATTTTGGGGCAAAAAAGCAGAGATTCCCCTTATTATGAGGTAAAATGCTGAAATTCCCCTTATTTTGAGGCAAAAAGACAGAAATTCCCTTTATTTTGTGGCAAAAAGGCAGAAATATCCCTTATTTTGGGGCAAAATTGCAGAAATTTCACTTATTTAAGGGCAAAATTCAAAAATTCCTTTTATTTTGGGGAAAAAAGACAGAAATTCCGTTTTTTTGGGTAAAAAGGCAGAAATTTCACTTATTTTGAGGTAAGAAGGCAGAAATTCCTCTTATTTTGGGGCAAAAATGAAGAAATTTCTCTTTTTTGTGGCAAAAGGTATACATTCCCCTTATTTTCGGGCAAAAAAGCAGAAATTCCCCCTATTTTGGAGCAGAATTGAAGAAAATCCCCTAATTGTGGGGCAAAAAGGCAGAAATTCCCTATATGTTGTGGCAAAAAGACAGAAATTCTCCTTATTTTGGGGCAAAACTCAGAAATTCCACTTATTTTGGGGCAAAATTCCAGAAATTTCCCTTATTTTAAAGCAAAATTGCAGAAATTTTACTTATTTTGGGGCAAAATTGCAGAAATTTCACTTATTTCAGGTAAAAATGGCAGAAATTTTTCTTATTTTGGGGCAAAAAGGCAGAAATTCCTAATATTTTGTGGCAAAAATGCAGAAATTCTCCTGATTTTGAGGTAAAAAGGCTGAAATTTCCCTTATTTGGGGGCAAAAAGGCAGAAATTTCCCTTATTTTGGGGTAAAATTGCAAACATTTCACTTATTTCAGGGTAATAAGTCAGAAATTTTCCTTATTTTGGGGCAAAAAAGGCAGAAATTCCCTTTGTTTTGGAAGGAAAATACAGAAATTCCACTTCTTTAGAGACAAAAAGGCAGAAATTCCCCTTATTTTGAAGCAAAAATGAAGAAATTCCCCTAATTGTTGGGCCAAAAGGCAGAAATTCCCTATATGTTGGGGCAAAAAGACAGAAATTCTCCTTATTTTGGGACAAAACTCAGAAATTCCACTTATTTTGGGGCAAAATTGCAGGAATTTACCTTATTTTGAGGCAAAATTGCAGAAATTTCCCTTATTTGGGGCAAAATTGCAGAAATTTCACTTATTTTCAGGTAAAAAGGCTGAAATATCCTTTATTTTGGGGCAAAAAGGAAGAAATTCCCCTTATTTTGGGGCAAAATTGCAGAAATTTTACTTAATTTGGGGCTAAAGGGCTGAAATTCTTATTTTGAGGTATAATGCTGAAATTCCCCATATTTTGGGGCAAAAGGCAAAACTTCTTCTTATTTTGGGGCAAAGAGGCACAAATTTCCCTTATTTTCGGGCAAAATTGCAGAAATTTCATTTATTTCAGGGCAAAAAGTCAGAAATTCCTTTTATTTTGGGGCAAAGAGCAGAAATTTCTTTTATTATGGTACAAAACTTGAAGAAATTTTTCTTATTTTGAAACAAAAAGGCAGAAAATTCCCCTTATTTTGAGGCAAAAGGCAGAAATTATTCTCAATTTGAGATAAAATGCAGAAATTCCCTTTATTTTGGGGCTAAAAGGCAGAAATTCCCTGTATTTTGAAGCAAAATTGCAGAAATTCTCATAATTTTCGGGCAAAAAGGCAGAAATTCTCCTTATTTTGGGGCAAAAGGACAGAAAATCTCCTTTTTCGGGAGCAGTCAGAAATTCCCCTTATTTTGGGGCAAAATTGCAGAAATTTCCCTTATTTTGGGGCAAAATTGCAGAAATTTCACGTATTTCAGGGGAAAAAGGCAGAAATTTTTTTGGGGGGGCAAAAAAGGAGAAATTTTTTTTATTTTGGTACAAAATTGCAGAAATTTTTCTTATTTTGGGGCAAAAAGTCAGAAATTCCCCATATTTTGGGGCAAAAAGGCAGAAATTCCCCTTATTTTGAGGTAATAAGGCTGAAATTCCCCTTATTTTGGGGCAAAAATGCAGAAATTTCGTTTATTTTGGGGAAAAGGCAGAAATTGCACTCATTTTGAGTCAAAAAGGTGGAAAATTCCCTTATTTTGGGGCAAAAATGAAGAAATTTGCTTTTTTATGGCAAAAAGGTATACATTCCCTTTATTTTCGGGCAAAAAGGCAGAAATTCTTTGTATTTTGGAGCAAAATTGCAGAAATTCACCTAATTTTTGGGCAAAAAGGCAGAAATTTTTTTTATTTTGGGGTAAAACTGCAGAAATTTCACTTATTTTGCGGGAAAATGTCAGAAATTCCCCTTATTTTTGGCAAAAAATGCAGAAAATCCCCTTATTTTAGGGCAAAATTGCAGAAATTTTTTTTATTTGGGGGCAAAAACAGAAATTCCCCTTATTTTGGGGCAAAATTGCAGAAATTTCCCTTATTATGGGGAAAAATTGCAGAAATTTCCCTTATTTTAGGGCAAAATTGCAGAAATTTCACTTATTTCAGAGAAAAAAACAAAAATTTTTCTTATTTTGGGGCAAAAAGGCAGAAATTCCCATTATTTTGGGGCAAAAAGGCAGAATTTCACCTTATTTTGGGGTAAAATTGCAGAAATTTCACATATTTCAGGGCAAAACGGCAGAAATTCCCCTTATTTTGGGCAAAAAGGCAGAAATTTCCCTTATTTTGGAATAAAATTGCAGAAATTTCCCTTATTTGGGGGCAAAAAGGCAGAAAATCCACTTAATTTCGGGTAAAAAGGCAGAAATTTCTCGTATTTTGGAGCAAAATTGCAGAAACTCCCCTAATTTTGGGGCAAAAAGGCAGAATTTCCCTTTATTGTGGGGCAAAAATAGAGAAATTTTTTTTATTTTGGGGCAAAAATCAGAAATTTCCTTTATTTTGGAACAAAATTTTAGAAATTTCTTTTATATTGTTACAGACTTGCAGAAATTTTTCTTATTTTGTGGCAAAAAGGCAGAAATTCCCCATATTTTGGTGCAAAAAGGCTGAAATTCCCCTTATTTTGAGGTAAAATCCTGAAATTCCCCATATTTTGGGGCAAAAAGGCAGAAATTCCTAATATTTTGTGGCAAAAATGCAGAAATTCCCCTTATTTTGAGGTAAAAAGGCCAAAATTCCCCTTATTTGGGGGCAAAAAGGCAGAATTTTTTTTTTTTGGTACAAAATTGCAGAAATTTTTCTTATTTTGGGGCAAAAAGTCAGAAATTCCCAATATTTTGGGGCAAAAAGGCAGAAATTCCCCTTATTTTGAGGTAAAAAGGCTGAAATTCCCATTATTTTGGGGCAAAAAGACAGAAATTTCGTTTATTTTGGGGAAAAGGCAGAAATTGCACTTATTTTGAGTCAAAAAGGTGGAAAATCCCCTTATTTTGGGGCAAAAATGAAGAAATTTGCTTTTTTTATAGCAAAAAGGTATACATTCCCTTTATTTTCGGGCAAAAAGGCAGAAATTACCCGTATTTTGGAGCAAAATTGCGGAAATTCCCCTAATTTTTGGGTAAAAAAGCAGAAATTCCCCTTATTTTGGGGTAAAACTGCAGAAATTTCACTTATTTTGCGGCAAAATGTCAGAAATTCCCCTTATTTTCGGCAAAAAAGGCAGAAAATCCCCTTATTTTAGGGCAAAATTGCAGAAATCTCCCTTATTTGGGGGCAAAATCAGAAATTCCCTTTATTTTGGGTCAAAATTGCAGAAATTTCCCTTATTATGGGGAAAAATTGCAGAAATTTCCCTTATTTTAGGGCAAAATTGCAGAAATTTCACTTATTTCAGAGAAAAAAAGCAAAAAATTTTCTTATTTTGGGGCAAAAAGGCAGAAATTCCCATTATTTTGGGGCAAAAAGGCAGAATTCACCTTATTTTGGGATAAAATTGCAGAAATTTCCCTTATTTGGGGGCAAAAAGGCAGAAATTCCACTTAATTTCGGGTAAAAAGGCAGAAATTTCTCGTATTTTGGAGCAAAATTGCAGAAACTCCCCTAATTTTGGGGCAAAAAGGCAGAATTTCCCTTTATTGTGGGGCAAAAATAGAGAAATTCTTTTTATTTTGGGGCAAAAATCAGAAATTTCCCTTATTTTGGGGCAAAATTTTAGAAATTTCTTTTATATTGTTACAGACTTGCAGAAATTTTTCTTATTTTGTGGCAAAAAGGCAGAAATTCCCCATACTTTGGTGCAAAAAGGCTGAAATTCCCCATATTTTGGGGAAAAAAGGCAGAAATTCCTCTCATTTGGGGGCAAAAAGGCACAAATTTCCCTTATTTTCGGGCATAATTGCAGGAATTTCATTTATTTCAGGGCAAAAAGTCAGAAATTCCATTTATTTTGGGGAAAAAAGGCAGAAATCTCTTTTATTTTGATACAAAATTGTAGAAATTTTCCTTATTTTGGAACAAAAAGCAAAAATTACCCATATTTTGGGGATAAAGGGAGAAATTCCCCTTATTTTGAGGTAAAAAGCCTGAAATTCCTGTAATTTTGGGGAAAAAAGGCAGAAATTCCCCATATTTTGTGGCAAAAAGGCAGAAATTCCCCTTATTTGGAGGTAAAATGCTGAATTTCCCCTTATTTTCGGCAAAAAGGCAGAAATTCCTATTATTTTAGGGCAAAATTGAAGAAATTTCAATTATTTCAGGGCAAAAAGTCAGAAATTTGCCTTATTTTGGGGCGAAAAACAGAAATTCCCTAATTTTGGGGCCAAAAACAGAAATTCCCCTTATTTTGGGGTAAAATTGCAGAAATTTCAAATATTTCAGGGCAAAAAGGCAGAAATTCCACTTTATTTCGGACAATAACGCAGAAATTCCCCGTATTTTAAAGCTAAATTTCAGAAATTCCCCTTATATTGGTGCAAAAATGCAGAAATTCCCTCTATTTTTGTGCAATAAGGCAGATTTCCCCATATTTTGAAGCAAAATTGCACATTATCCCCTAATTTTGAGGGAAAATGCAGAAATTCACATTATTTTGGAACAAAAAGACAGAAATTCTCCTTATTTCAGGGCAAAAAGTCATAAATTCCCCTTATTATGGGGCAAAATTGCAGAAATTTCCTTTATTTTGGGGCAAAATTGCAGAAATTTCCCTTATTTTGGGGCAAAATTGCAGAAATTTCACTTATTTCAGGGAAAAAGCACAGAAATTTCTCTTATTTTGGGGAAAAAAGGCAGAAATTTCTTTTATTTTGGTACAAAATTGCAGAAATTTTTCTTATTTTGGGGCAAAAAGTCAGAAATTCCCCATATTTTGGGGCAAAAAGGCAGAAATTCCCCTTATTTTGAGGTAATAAGGCTGAAATTCCCCTTATTTTGGGGCAAAAATACAGAAATTTCGTTTATTTTGGGGAAAAGGCAGAAATTGCACTTATTTTGAGTCAAAAAGTGGAAAATTCCCTTATTTTGGGGCAAAAATGAAGAAATTTGCTTTTTTATGGCAAAAAGGTATACATTCCCTTTATTTTCGGGCAAAAAGGAAGAAATTCTTTGTATTTTGGAGCACAATTGCAGAAATTCCCCTAATTTTTCGGCAAAAAGGCAGAATTTTTTTTTATTTTGGGGTAAAACTGCAGAAATTTCACTTATTTTGCGGCAAAATGTCAGAAATTCCCCTTATTTTTGGCAAAAAATGCAGAAAATCCCCTTATTTTAGGGCAAAATTGCAGAAATTTCCCTTATTTGGGGGCAAAAACAGAAATTCCCCTTATTTTGGGGAAAAATTGCAGAAATTTCCCTTATTTTAAGGCAAAATTGCAGAAATTTCACTTATTTCAGAGAAAAAAAGCAAAAAATTTTTCTTATTTTGGGGCAAAAAGGCAGAAATTCCCATTATTTTGGGGCAAAAAGGCAGAATTTCACCTTATTTTGGGGTAAAATTGCAGAAATTTCACATATTTCAGGGCAAAACGGCAGAAATTCCCCTTATTTTGGGCAAAAAGGCAGAAATTTCCCTTATTTTGGAATAAAATTGCAGAAATTTCCCTTATTTGGGGGCAAAAAGGCAGAAAATCCACTTAATTTCGGGTAAAAAGGCAGAAATTTCTCGTATTTTGGAGCAAAATTGCAGAAACTCCCCTAATTTTGGGGCAAAAAGGCAGAATTTCCCTTTATTGTGGGGCAAAAATAGAGAAATTTTTTTTATTTTGGGGCAAAAATCAGAAATTTCCTTTATTTTGGAACAAAATTTTAGAAATTTCTTTTATATTGTTACAGACTTGCAGAAATTTTTCTTATTTTGTGGCAAAAAGGCAGAAATTCCCCATATTTTGGTGCAAAAAGGCTGAAATTCCCCTTATTTTGAGGTAAAATCCTGAAATTCCCCATATTTTGGGGCAAAAAGGCAGAAATTCCTAATATTTTGTGGCAAAAATGCAGAAATTCCCCTTATTTTGAGGTAAAAAGGCCAAAATTCCCCTTATTTGGGGGCAAAAAGGCAGAATTTTTTTTTTTTTGGTACAAAATTGCAGAAATTTTTCTTATTTTGGGGCAAAAAGTCAGAAATTCCCAATATTTTGGGGCAAAAAGGCAGAAATTCCCCTTATTTTGAGGTAAAAAGGCTGAAATTCCCATTATTTTGGGGCAAAAAGACAGAAATTTCGTTTATTTTGGGGAAAAGGCAGAAATTGCACTTATTTTGAGTCAAAAAGGTGGAAAATCCCCTTATTTTGGGGCAAAAATGAAGAAATTTGCTTTTTTTATAGCAAAAAGGTATACATTCCCTTTATTTTCGGGCAAAAAGGCAGAAATTACCCGTATTTTGGAGCAAAATTGCGGAAATTCCCCTAATTTTTGGGTAAAAAAGCAGAAATTCCCCTTATTTTGGGGTAAAACTGCAGAAATTTCACTTATTTTGCGGCAAAATGTCAGAAATTCCCCTTATTTTCGGCAAAAAAGGCAGAAAATCCCCTTATTTTAGGGCAAAATTGCAGAAATCTCCCTTATTTGGGGGCAAAATCAGAAATTCCCTTTATTTTGGGTCAAAATTGCAGAAATTTCCCTTATTATGGGGAAAAATTGCAGAAATTTCCCTTATTTTAGGGCAAAATTGCTGAAATTTCACTTATTTCAGAGAAAAAAAGCAAAAAATTTTCTTATTTTGGGGCAAAAAGGCAGAAATTCCCATTATTTTGGGGCAAAAAGGCAGAAATTCACCTTATTTTTGGGTAAAATTGCAGAAATTTCACATATTTCAGGGCAAAACGGCAGAAATTCCCCTTATTTTGGGATAAAATTGCAGAAATTTCCCTTATTTGGGGGCAAAAAGGCAGAAATTCCACTTAATTTCGGGTAAAAAGGCAGAAATTTCTCGTATTTTGGAGCAAAATTGCAGAAACTCCCCTAATTTTGGGGCAAAAAGGCAGAATTTCCCTTTATTGTGGGGCAAAAATAGAGAAATTCTTTTTATTTTGGGGCAAAAATCAGAAATTTCCCTTATTTTGGGGCAAAATTTTAGAAATTTCTTTTATATTGTTACAGACTTGCAGAAATTTTTCTTATTTTGTGGCAAAAAGGCAGAAATTCCCCATACTTTGGTGCAAAAAGGCTGAAATTCCCCATATTTTGGGGAAAAAAGGCAGAAATTCCTCTCATTTGGGGGCAAAAAGGCACAAATTTCCCTTATTTTCGGGCATAATTGCAGGAATTTCATTTATTTCAGGGCAAAAAGTCAGAAATTCCATTTATTTTGGGGAAAAAAGGCAGAAATCTCTTTTATTTTGATACAAAATTGTAGAAATTTTCCTTATTTTGGAACAAAAAGCAAAAATTACCCATATTTTGGGGATAAAGGCAGAAATTCCCCTTATTTTGAGGTAAAAAGCCTGAAATTCCTGTAATTTTGGGGAAAAAAGGCAGAAATTCCCCATATTTTGTGGCAAAAAGGCAGAAATTCCCCTTATTTGGAGGTAAAATGCTGAATTTCCCCTTATTTTCGGCAAAAAGGCAGAAATTCCTATTATTTTAGGGCAAAATTGCAGAAATTTCAATTATTTCAGGGCAAAAAGTCAGAAATTTGCCTTATTTTGGGGCGAAAAACAGAAATTCCCTAATTTTGGGGCCAAAAACAGAAATTCCCCTTATTTTGGGGTAAAATTGCAGAAATTTCAAATATTTCAGGGCAAAAAGGCAGAAATTCCACTTTATTTCGGACAATAACGCAGAAATTCCCCGTATTTTAAAGCTAAATTTCAGAAATTCCCCTTATATTGGTGCAAAAATGCAGAAATTCCCTCTATTTTTGTGCAATAAGGCAGATTTCCCCATATTTTGAAGCAAAATTGCACATTATCCCCTAATTTTGAGGGAAAATGCAGAAATTCACATTATTTTGGAACAAAAAGACAGAAATTCTCCTTATTTCAGGGCAAAAAGTCATAAATTCCCCTTATTATGGGGCAAAATTGCAGAAATTTCCTTTATTTTGGGGCAAAATTGCAGAAATTTCCCTTATTTTGGGGCAAAATTGCAGAAATTTCACTTATTTCAGGGAAAAAGCACAGAAATTTCTCTTATTTTGGGGAAAAAAGGCAGAAATTTCTTTTATTTTGGTACAAAATTGCAGAAATTTTTCTTATTTTGGGGCAAAAAGTCAGAAATTCCCCATATTTTGGGGCAAAAAGGCAGAAATTCCCCTTATTTTGAGGTAATAAGGCTGAAATTCCCCTTATTTTGGGGCAAAAATACAGAAATTTCGTTTATTTTGGGGAAAAGGCAGAAATTGCACTTATTTTGAGTCAAAAAGTGGAAAATTCCCTTATTTTGGGGCAAAAATGAAGAAATTTGCTTTTTTATGGCAAAAAGGTATACATTCCCTTTATTTTCGGGCAAAAAGGAAGAAATTCTTTGTATTTTGGAGCACAATTGCAGAAATTCCCCTAATTTTTCGGCAAAAAGGCAGAATTTTTTTTTATTTTGGGGTAAAACTGCAGAAATTTCACTTATTTTGCGGCAAAATGTCAGAAATTCCCCTTATTTTTGGCAAAAAATGCAGAAAATCCCCTTATTTTAGGGCAAAATTGCAGAAATTTCCCTTATTTGGGGGCAAAAACAGAAATTCCCCTTATTTTGGGGAAAAATTGCAGAAATTTCCCTTATTTTAAGGCAAAATTGCAGAAATTTCACTTATTTCAGAGAAAAAAAGCAAAAAATTTTTCTTATTTTGGGGCAAAAAGGCAGAAATTCCCATTATTTTGGGGCAAAAAGGCAGAATTTCACCTTATTTTGGGGTAAAATTGCAGAAATTTCACATATTTCAGGGCAAAACGGCAGAAATTCCCCTTATTTTGGGCAAAAAGGCAGAAATTTCCCTTATTTTGGAATAAAATTGCAGAAATTTCCCTTATTTGGGGGCAAAAAGGCAGAAAATCCACTTAATTTCGGGTAAAAAGGCAGAAATTTCTCGTATTTTGGAGCAAAATTGCAGAAACTCCCCTAATTTTGGGGCAAAAAGGCAGAATTTCCCTTTATTGTGGGGCAAAAATAGAGAAATTTTTTTTATTTTGGGGCAAAAATCAGAAATTTCCTTTATTTTGGAACAAAATTTTAGAAATTTCTTTTATATTGTTACAGACTTGCAGAAATTTTTCTTATTTTGTGGCAAAAAGGCAGAAATTCCCCATATTTTGGTGCAAAAAGGCTGAAATTCCCCTTATTTTGAGGTAAAATCCTGAAATTCCCCATATTTTGGGGCAAAAAGGCAGAAATTCCTAATATTTTGTGGCAAAAATGCAGAAATTCCCCTTATTTTGAGGTAAAAAGGCCAAAATTCCCCTTATTTGGGGGCAAAAAGGCAGAATTTTTTTTTTTTTGGTACAAAATTGCAGAAATTTTTCTTATTTTGGGGCAAAAAGTCAGAAATTCCCAATATTTTGGGGCAAAAAGGCAGAAATTCCCCTTATTTTGAGGTAAAAAGGCTGAAATTCCCATTATTTTGGGGCAAAAAGACAGAAATTTCGTTTATTTTGGGGAAAAGGCAGAAATTGCACTTATTTTGAGTCAAAAAGGTGGAAAATCCCCTTATTTTGGGGCAAAAATGAAGAAATTTGCTTTTTTTATAGCAAAAAGGTATACATTCCCTTTATTTTCGGGCAAAAAGGCAGAAATTACCCGTATTTTGGAGCAAAATTGCGGAAATTCCCCTAATTTTTGGGTAAAAAAGCAGAAATTCCCCTTATTTTGGGGTAAAACTGCAGAAATTTCACTTATTTTGCGGCAAAATGTCAGAAATTCCCCTTATTTTCGGCAAAAAAGGCAGAAAATCCCCTTATTTTAGGGCAAAATTGCAGAAATCTCCCTTATTTGGGGGCAAAATCAGAAATTCCCTTTATTTTGGGTCAAAATTGCAGAAATTTCCCTTATTATGGGGAAAAATTGCAGAAATTTCCCTTATTTTAGGGCAAAATTGCTGAAATTTCACTTATTTCAGAGAAAAAAAGCAAAAAATTTTCTTATTTTGGGGCAAAAAGGCAGAAATTCCCATTATTTTGGGGCAAAAAGGCAGAAATTCACCTTATTTTTGGGTAAAATTGCAGAAATTTCACATATTTCAGGGCAAAACGGCAGAAATTCCCCTTATTTTGGGATAAAATTGCAGAAATTTCCCTTATTTGGGGGCAAAAAGGCAGAAATTCCACTTAATTTCGGGTAAAAAGGCAGAAATTTCTCGTATTTTGGAGCAAAATTGCAGAAACTCCCCTAATTTTGGGGCAAAAAGGCAGAATTTCCCTTTATTGTGGGGCAAAAATAGAGAAATTCTTTTTATTTTGGGGCAAAAATCAGAAATTTCCCTTATTTTGGGGCAAAATTTTAGAAATTTCTTTTATATTGTTACAGACTTGCAGAAATTTTTCTTATTTTGTGGCAAAAAGGCAGAAATTCCCCATACTTTGGTGCAAAAAGGCTGAAATTCCCCATATTTTGGGGAAAAAAGGCAGAAATTCCTCTCATTTGGGGGCAAAAAGGCACAAATTTCCCTTATTTTCGGGCATAATTGCAGGAATTTCATTTATTTCAGGGCAAAAAGTCAGAAATTCCATTTATTTTGGGGAAAAAAGGCAGAAATCTCTTTTATTTTGATACAAAATTGTAGAAATTTTCCTTATTTTGGAACAAAAAGCAAAAATTACCCATATTTTGGGGATAAAGGCAGAAATTCCCCTTATTTTGAGGTAAAAAGCCTGAAATTCCTGTAATTTTGGGGAAAAAAGGCAGAAATTCCCCATATTTTGTGGCAAAAAGGCAGAAATTCCCCTTATTTGGAGGTAAAATGCTGAATTTCCCCTTATTTTCGGCAAAAAGGCAGAAATTCCTATTATTTTAGGGCAAAATTGCAGAAATTTCAATTATTTCAGGGCAAAAAGTCAGAAATTTGCCTTATTTTGGGGCGAAAAACAGAAATTCCCTAATTTTGGGGCCAAAAACAGAAATTCCCCTTATTTTGGGGTAAAATTGCAGAAATTTCAAATATTTCAGGGCAAAAAGGCAGAAATTCCACTTTATTTCGGACAATAACGCAGAAA
This sequence comes from Micromys minutus, assembly GCF_963924665.1. Lineage (NCBI taxonomy): Eukaryota > Metazoa > Chordata > Mammalia > Rodentia > Muridae > Micromys > Micromys minutus. Next base: position 419,372 of record NW_027667682.1, on the reverse strand, counting down.
TTCCCCGTATTTTAAAGCTAAATTTCAGAAATTCCCCTTATATTGGTGCAAAAATGCAGAAATTCCCTCTATTTTTGTGCAATAAGGCAGATTTCCCCATATTTTGAAGCAAAATTGCACATTATCCCCTAATTTTGAGGGAAAATGCAGAAATTCACATTATTTTGGAACAAAAAGACAGAAATTCTCCTTATTTCAGGGCAAAAAGTCATAAATTCCCCTTATTATGGGGCAAAATTGCAGAAATTTCCTTTATTTTGGGGCAAAATTGCAGAAATTTCCCTTATTTTGGGGCAAAATTGCAGAAATTTCACTTATTTCAGGGAAAAAGCACAGAAATTTCTCTTATTTTGGGGAAAAAAGGCAGAAATTTCTTTTATTTTGGTACAAAATTGCAGAAATTTTCTTTATTTTGGGGAAAATGCAGAAATTCCCCATATTTTGGGGCAAAAAAGCAGAGATTCCCCTTATTATGAGGTAAAATGCTGAAATTCCCCTTATTTTGAGGCAAAAAGACAGAAATTCCCTTTATTTTGTGGCAAAAAGGCAGAAATTTCCCTTATTTTGGGGCAAAATTGCTGAAATTTCACTTATTTCAGGGCAAAATTCAAAAATTCCTTTCATTTTGGGGCAAAAAGACAGAAATTCCGTTTATTTTGGGTAAAAAGGCAGAAATTTCACTTATTTTGAGGTAAGAAGGCAGAAATTCCTCTTATTTGGGGGCAAAAATGAAGAAATTTCTCTTTTTTGTGGCAAAAGGTATACATTCCCCTTATTTTCGGGCAAAAAAGCAGAAATTCCCCCTATTTTGGTGCAGAATTGACGAAAATCCCCTAATTGTGGGGCAAAAAGGCAGAAATTACCTATATGTTGGGGCAAAAAGACATAAATTCTCCTTATTTTGGGGCAAAACTCAGAAATTCCACTTATTTTGGGGCAAAATTCCAGAAATTTCCCTTATTTTGAAGCAAAATTGCAGAAATTTTACTTATTTTGGGGCAAAATTGCAGAAATTTCACTTATTTCCGGTAAAAATGGCAGAAATTTTTCTTATTTTGGGGCAAAAAGGCAGAAATTCCTAATATTTTGTGGCAAAAATGCAGAAATTCCCCTTATTTTGAGGTAAAAAGGCTGAAATTTCCCTTATTTGGGGGCAAAAAGGCAGAAATTTCCCTTATTTTGGGGTAAAATTGCAAACATTTCACTTATTTCAGGGTAATAAGTCAGAAATTTTCCTTATTTTGGGGCAAAAAAGACAGAAATTCCCTTTGTTTTGGAAGGAAAATACAGAAATTCCACTTCTTCAGAGGCAAAAAGGCAGAAATTCCCCTTATTTTGAAGCAAAAATGAAGAAATTCCCCTAATTGTTGGGCCAAAAGGCAGAAATTCCCTATATGTTGGGGAAAAAAGACAGAAATTCTCCTTATTTTGGGACAAAACTCAGAAATTCCACTTATTTTGGGGCAAAATTGCAGGAATTTACCTTATTTTGAGGCAAAATTGCAGAAATTTCCCTTATTTAGGGCAAAATTGCAGAAATTTCACTTATTTTCAGGTAAAAAGGCTGAAATATCCTTTATTTTGGGGCAAAAAGGAAGAAATTCCCCTTATTTTGGGGCAAAATTGCAGAAATTTTCCTTATTTTGGGGCAAAAGGGCTGAAATTCTTATTTTGAGGTAAAATGCTGAAATTCCCCATATTTTGGGGCAAAAGGCAAAACTTCTTATTTTGGGGCAAAGAGGCACAAATTTCCCTTATTTTCGGGCAAAATTGCAGAAATTTCATTTATTTCAGGGCAAAAAGTCAGAAATTCCTTTTATTTTGGGGCAAAGAGCAGAAATTTCTTTTATTATGGTACAAAATTGAAGAAATTTATCTTATTTTGAAACAAAAAGGCAGAAAATTCCCCTTATTTTGAGGCAAAAGGCAGAAATTATTCTCAATTTGAGGTAAAATGCAGAAATTCCCTTTATTTTGGGGCTAAAAGGCAGAAATTCCCTGTATTTTGAAGCAAAATTGCAGAAATTCTCATAATTTTCGGGCAAAAAGGCAGAAATTCTCCTTATTTTGGGGCAAAAAGACAGAAAATCTCCTTTTTCGGGAGCAAACAGTCAGAAATTCCCCTTATTTTGGGGCAAAATTGCAGAAATTTCCCTTATTTTGGGGCACAATTGCAGAAATTTCACGTATTTCAGGGGAAAAAGGCAGAAATTTTTTTGGGGGGCAAAAAAGGAGAAATTTTTTTTATTTTGGTACAAAATTGCAGAAATTTTTCTTATTTTGGGGCAAAAAGTCAGAAATTCCCCATATTTTGGGGCAAAAAGGCAGAAATTCCCCTTATTTTGAGGTAATAAGGCTGAAATTCCCCTTATTTTGGGGCAAAAATGCAGAAATTTCGTTTATTTTGGGGAAAAGGCAGAAATTGCACTTATTTTGAGTCAAAAAGGTGGAAAATTCCCTTATTTTGGGGCAAAAATGAAGAAATTTGCTTTTTTATGGCAAAAAGGTATACATTCCCTTTATTTTCGGGCAAAAAGGCAGAAATTCTTTGTATTTTGGAGCAAAATTGCAGAAATTCCCCTAATTTTTGGGCAAAAAGGCAGAAATTTTTTTTATTTTGGGGTAAAACTGCAGAAATTTCACTTATTTTGCGGCAAAATGTCAGAAATTCCCCTTATTTTTGGCAAAAAATGCAGAAAATCCCCTTATTTTAGGGCAAAATTGCAGAAATTTCCCTTATTTGGGGGCAAAAACAGAAATTCCCCTTATTTTGGGGCAAAATTGCAGAAATTTCCCTTATTATGGGGAAAAATTGCAGAAATTTCCCTTATTTTAGGGCAAAATTGCAGAAATTTCACTTATTTCAGAGAAAAAAAGCAAAAAATTTTTCTTATTTTGGGGCAAAAAGGCAGAAATTCCCATTATTTTGGGGCAAAAAGGCAGAAATTCACCTTATTTTGGGGTAAAATTGCAGAAATTTCACATATTTCAGGGCAAAACGGCAGAAATTCCCCTTATTTTGGGCAAAAAGGCAGAAATTTCCCTTATTTTGGAATAAAATTGCAGAAATTTCCCTTATTTGGGGGCAAAAAGGCAGAAAATCCACTTAATTTCGGGTAAAAAGGCAGAAATTTCTCGTATTTTGGAGCAAAATTGCAGAAACTCCTCTAATTTTGGGGCAAAAAGGCAGAATTTCCCTTTATTGTGGGGCAAAAATAGAGAAATTTTTTTTATTTTGGGGCAAAAATCAGAAATTTCCTGTATTTTGGAACAAAATTTTAGAAATTTCTTTTATATTGTTACAGACTTGCAGAAATTTTTCTTATTTTGTGGCAAAAAGGCAGAAATTCCCCATATTTTGGTGCAAAAAAACTGAAATTCCCCTTATTTTGAGGTAAAATCCTGAAATTCCCCATATTTTGGGGCAAAAAGGCAGAAATTCCTAATATTTTGTGGCAAAAATGCAGAAATTCCCCTTATTTTGAGGTAAAAAGGCCAAAATTCCCCTTATTTGGGGGCAAAAAGGCAGAAATTTTTTTTTATTGGTACAAAATTGCAGAAATTTTTCTTATTTTGGGGCAAAAAGTCAGAAATTCCCAATATTTTGGGGCAAAAAGGCAGAAATTCCCCTTATTTTGAGGTAAAAATGCTGAAATTCCCCTTATTTTGGGGCAAAAAGACAGAAATTTCGTTTATTTTGGGGAAAAGGCAGAAATTGCACTTATTTTGAGTCAAAAAGGTGGAAAATCCCCTTATTTTGGGGCAAAAATGAAGAAATTTGCTTTTTTTATAGCAAAAAGGTATACATTCCCTTTATTTTCGGGCAAAAAGGCAGAAATTACCCGTATTTTGGAGCAAAATTGCAGAAATTCACCTAATTTTTAGGTAAAAAAGCAGAAATTCCCCTTATTTTGGGGTAAAACTGCAGAAATTTCACTTATTTTGCGTCAAAATGTCAGAAATTCCCCTTATTTTCGGCAAAAAAAAAGAAAATCCCCTTATTTTAGGGCAAAATTGCAGAAATCTCCCTTATTTGGGGGCAAAATCAGAAATTCCCTTTATTTTGGGGCAAAATTGCAGAAATTTCCCTTATTATGGGGAAAAATTGCAGAAATTTCCCTTATTTTAGGGCAAAATTGCAGAAATTTCACTTATTTCAGAGAAAAAAAGCAAAAAATTTTCTTATTTTGGGGCAAAAAGGCAGAAATTCCCATTATTTTGGGGCAAAAAGGCAGAATTCACCTTATTTTGGGATAAAATTGCAGAAATTTCCCTTATTTGGGGGCAAAAAGGCAGAAATTCCACTTAATTTCGGGTAAAAAGGCAGAAATTTCTCGTATTTTGGAGCAAAATTGCAGAAACTCCCCTAATTTTGGGGCAAAAAGGCAGAATTTCCCTTTATTGTGGGGCAAAAATAGAGAAATTCTTTTTATTTTGGGGCAAAAATCAGAAATTTCCCTTATTTTGGGGCAAAATTTTAGAAATTTCTTTTATATTGTTACAGACTTGCAGAAATTTTTCTTATTTTGTGGCAAAAAGGCAGAAATTCCCCATACTTTGGTGCAAAAAGGCTGAAATTCCCCATATTTTGGGGAAAAAAGGCAGAAATTCCTCTCATTTGGGGGCAAAAAGGCACAAATTTCCCTTATTTTCGGGCATAATTGCAGGAATTTCATTTATTTCAGGGCAAAAAGTCAGAAATTCCATTTATTTTGGGGAAAAAAGGCAGAAATTTCTTTTATTTTCATACAAAATTGTAGAAATTTTTCTTATTTTGGAACAAAAAGCAAAAATTACCCATATTTTGGGGAAAAAGGCAGAAATTCCCCTTATTTTGAGGTAAAAAGGCTGAAATTCCCGTTATTTTGGGGAAAAAAGGCAGAAATTCCCTTTACTTTGTGGCAAAAAGGCAGAAATTCCCGTTAATTGGGGCAGAAAAGCAGAAATTTTCCTTATTTAAGGGCAATAGGGCAGAAATTCCCCATATTTTGTGGCAAAAAGGCAGAAATTCTCCTTATTTCAGGGCAAAAAGTCATAAATTCCCCTTATTTTGGGGTAAAATTGCAGAAATTTCCTTTATTTTGGGGCAAAATTGCAGAAATTTCCCTTATTTTGGGGCAAAATTGCAGAAATTTCACTTATTTCAGGGAAAAAGCACAGAAATTTCTCTTATTTTGGGGAAAAAAGGCAGAAATTTCTTTTATTTTGGTACAAAATTGCAGAAATTTTCTTTATTTTGGGGAAAATGCAGAAATTCCCCATATTTTGGGGCAAAAAAGCAGAGATTCCCCTTATTATGAGGTAAAATGCTGAAATTCCCCTTATTTTGAGGCAAAAAGACAGAAATTCCCTTTATTTTGTGGCAAAAAGGCAGAAATATCCCTTATTTTGGGGCAAAATTGCAGAAATTTCACTTATTTAAGGGCAAAATTCAAAAATTCCTTTTATTTTGGGGAAAAAAGACAGAAATTCCGTTTTTTTGGGTAAAAAGGCAGAAATTTCACTTATTTTGAGGTAAGAAGGCAGAAATTCCTCTTATTTTGGGGCAAAAATGAAGAAATTTCTCTTTTTTGTGGCAAAAGGTATACATTCCCCTTATTTTCGGGCAAAAAAGCAGAAATTCCCCCTATTTTGGAGCAGAATTGAAGAAAATCCCCTAATTGTGGGGCAAAAAGGCAGAAATTCCCTATATGTTGTGGCAAAAAGACAGAAATTCTCCTTATTTTGGGGCAAAACTCAGAAATTCCACTTATTTTGGGGCAAAATTCCAGAAATTTCCCTTATTTTAAAGCAAAATTGCAGAAATTTTACTTATTTTGGGGCAAAATTGCAGAAATTTCACTTATTTCAGGTAAAAATGGCAGAAATTTTTCTTATTTTGGGGCAAAAAGGCAGAAATTCCTAATATTTTGTGGCAAAAATGCAGAAATTCTCCTGATTTTGAGGTAAAAAGGCTGAAATTTCCCTTATTTGGGGGCAAAAAGGCAGAAATTTCCCTTATTTTGGGGTAAAATTGCAAACATTTCACTTATTTCAGGGTAATAAGTCAGAAATTTTCCTTATTTTGGGGCAAAAAAGGCAGAAATTCCCTTTGTTTTGGAAGGAAAATACAGAAATTCCACTTCTTTAGAGACAAAAAGGCAGAAATTCCCCTTATTTTGAAGCAAAAATGAAGAAATTCCCCTAATTGTTGGGCCAAAAGGCAGAAATTCCCTATATGTTGGGGCAAAAAGACAGAAATTCTCCTTATTTTGGGACAAAACTCAGAAATTCCACTTATTTTGGGGCAAAATTGCAGGAATTTACCTTATTTTGAGGCAAAATTGCAGAAATTTCCCTTATTTGGGGCAAAATTGCAGAAATTTCACTTATTTTCAGGTAAAAAGGCTGAAATATCCTTTATTTTGGGGCAAAAAGGAAGAAATTCCCCTTATTTTGGGGCAAAATTGCAGAAATTTTACTTAATTTGGGGCTAAAGGGCTGAAATTCTTATTTTGAGGTATAATGCTGAAATTCCCCATATTTTGGGGCAAAAGGCAAAACTTCTTCTTATTTTGGGGCAAAGAGGCACAAATTTCCCTTATTTTCGGGCAAAATTGCAGAAATTTCATTTATTTCAGGGCAAAAAGTCAGAAATTCCTTTTATTTTGGGGCAAAGAGCAGAAATTTCTTTTATTATGGTACAAAACTTGAAGAAATTTTTCTTATTTTGAAACAAAAAGGCAGAAAATTCCCCTTATTTTGAGGCAAAAGGCAGAAATTATTCTCAATTTGAGATAAAATGCAGAAATTCCCTTTATTTTGGGGCTAAAAGGCAGAAATTCCCTGTATTTTGAAGCAAAATTGCAGAAATTCTCATAATTTTCGGGCAAAAAGGCAGAAATTCTCCTTATTTTGGGGCAAAAGGACAGAAAATCTCCTTTTTCGGGAGCAGTCAGAAATTCCCCTTATTTTGGGGCAAAATTGCAGAAATTTCCCTTATTTTGGGGCAAAATTGCAGAAATTTCACGTATTTCAGGGGAAAAAGGCAGAAATTTTTTTGGGGGGGCAAAAAAGGAGAAATTTTTTTTATTTTGGTACAAAATTGCAGAAATTTTTCTTATTTTGGGGCAAAAAGTCAGAAATTCCCCATATTTTGGGGCAAAAAGGCAGAAATTCCCCTTATTTTGAGGTAATAAGGCTGAAATTCCCCTTATTTTGGGGCAAAAATGCAGAAATTTCGTTTATTTTGGGGAAAAGGCAGAAATTGCACTCATTTTGAGTCAAAAAGGTGGAAAATTCCCTTATTTTGGGGCAAAAATGAAGAAATTTGCTTTTTTATGGCAAAAAGGTATACATTCCCTTTATTTTCGGGCAAAAAGGCAGAAATTCTTTGTATTTTGGAGCAAAATTGCAGAAATTCACCTAATTTTTGGGCAAAAAGGCAGAAATTTTTTTTATTTTGGGGTAAAACTGCAGAAATTTCACTTATTTTGCGGGAAAATGTCAGAAATTCCCCTTATTTTTGGCAAAAAATGCAGAAAATCCCCTTATTTTAGGGCAAAATTGCAGAAATTTTTTTTATTTGGGGGCAAAAACAGAAATTCCCCTTATTTTGGGGCAAAATTGCAGAAATTTCCCTTATTATGGGGAAAAATTGCAGAAATTTCCCTTATTTTAGGGCAAAATTGCAGAAATTTCACTTATTTCAGAGAAAAAAACAAAAATTTTTCTTATTTTGGGGCAAAAAGGCAGAAATTCCCATTATTTTGGGGCAAAAAGGCAGAATTTCACCTTATTTTGGGGTAAAATTGCAGAAATTTCACATATTTCAGGGCAAAACGGCAGAAATTCCCCTTATTTTGGGCAAAAAGGCAGAAATTTCCCTTATTTTGGAATAAAATTGCAGAAATTTCCCTTATTTGGGGGCAAAAAGGCAGAAAATCCACTTAATTTCGGGTAAAAAGGCAGAAATTTCTCGTATTTTGGAGCAAAATTGCAGAAACTCCCCTAATTTTGGGGCAAAAAGGCAGAATTTCCCTTTATTGTGGGGCAAAAATAGAGAAATTTTTTTTATTTTGGGGCAAAAATCAGAAATTTCCTTTATTTTGGAACAAAATTTTAGAAATTTCTTTTATATTGTTACAGACTTGCAGAAATTTTTCTTATTTTGTGGCAAAAAGGCAGAAATTCCCCATATTTTGGTGCAAAAAGGCTGAAATTCCCCTTATTTTGAGGTAAAATCCTGAAATTCCCCATATTTTGGGGCAAAAAGGCAGAAATTCCTAATATTTTGTGGCAAAAATGCAGAAATTCCCCTTATTTTGAGGTAAAAAGGCCAAAATTCCCCTTATTTGGGGGCAAAAAGGCAGAATTTTTTTTTTTTGGTACAAAATTGCAGAAATTTTTCTTATTTTGGGGCAAAAAGTCAGAAATTCCCAATATTTTGGGGCAAAAAGGCAGAAATTCCCCTTATTTTGAGGTAAAAAGGCTGAAATTCCCATTATTTTGGGGCAAAAAGACAGAAATTTCGTTTATTTTGGGGAAAAGGCAGAAATTGCACTTATTTTGAGTCAAAAAGGTGGAAAATCCCCTTATTTTGGGGCAAAAATGAAGAAATTTGCTTTTTTTATAGCAAAAAGGTATACATTCCCTTTATTTTCGGGCAAAAAGGCAGAAATTACCCGTATTTTGGAGCAAAATTGCGGAAATTCCCCTAATTTTTGGGTAAAAAAGCAGAAATTCCCCTTATTTTGGGGTAAAACTGCAGAAATTTCACTTATTTTGCGGCAAAATGTCAGAAATTCCCCTTATTTTCGGCAAAAAAGGCAGAAAATCCCCTTATTTTAGGGCAAAATTGCAGAAATCTCCCTTATTTGGGGGCAAAATCAGAAATTCCCTTTATTTTGGGTCAAAATTGCAGAAATTTCCCTTATTATGGGGAAAAATTGCAGAAATTTCCCTTATTTTAGGGCAAAATTGCAGAAATTTCACTTATTTCAGAGAAAAAAAGCAAAAAATTTTCTTATTTTGGGGCAAAAAGGCAGAAATTCCCATTATTTTGGGGCAAAAAGGCAGAATTCACCTTATTTTGGGATAAAATTGCAGAAATTTCCCTTATTTGGGGGCAAAAAGGCAGAAATTCCACTTAATTTCGGGTAAAAAGGCAGAAATTTCTCGTATTTTGGAGCAAAATTGCAGAAACTCCCCTAATTTTGGGGCAAAAAGGCAGAATTTCCCTTTATTGTGGGGCAAAAATAGAGAAATTCTTTTTATTTTGGGGCAAAAATCAGAAATTTCCCTTATTTTGGGGCAAAATTTTAGAAATTTCTTTTATATTGTTACAGACTTGCAGAAATTTTTCTTATTTTGTGGCAAAAAGGCAGAAATTCCCCATACTTTGGTGCAAAAAGGCTGAAATTCCCCATATTTTGGGGAAAAAAGGCAGAAATTCCTCTCATTTGGGGGCAAAAAGGCACAAATTTCCCTTATTTTCGGGCATAATTGCAGGAATTTCATTTATTTCAGGGCAAAAAGTCAGAAATTCCATTTATTTTGGGGAAAAAAGGCAGAAATCTCTTTTATTTTGATACAAAATTGTAGAAATTTTCCTTATTTTGGAACAAAAAGCAAAAATTACCCATATTTTGGGGATAAAGGGAGAAATTCCCCTTATTTTGAGGTAAAAAGCCTGAAATTCCTGTAATTTTGGGGAAAAAAGGCAGAAATTCCCCATATTTTGTGGCAAAAAGGCAGAAATTCCCCTTATTTGGAGGTAAAATGCTGAATTTCCCCTTATTTTCGGCAAAAAGGCAGAAATTCCTATTATTTTAGGGCAAAATTGAAGAAATTTCAATTATTTCAGGGCAAAAAGTCAGAAATTTGCCTTATTTTGGGGCGAAAAACAGAAATTCCCTAATTTTGGGGCCAAAAACAGAAATTCCCCTTATTTTGGGGTAAAATTGCAGAAATTTCAAATATTTCAGGGCAAAAAGGCAGAAATTCCACTTTATTTCGGACAATAACGCAGAAATTCCCCGTATTTTAAAGCTAAATTTCAGAAATTCCCCTTATATTGGTGCAAAAATGCAGAAATTCCCTCTATTTTTGTGCAATAAGGCAGATTTCCCCATATTTTGAAGCAAAATTGCACATTATCCCCTAATTTTGAGGGAAAATGCAGAAATTCACATTATTTTGGAACAAAAAGACAGAAATTCTCCTTATTTCAGGGCAAAAAGTCATAAATTCCCCTTATTATGGGGCAAAATTGCAGAAATTTCCTTTATTTTGGGGCAAAATTGCAGAAATTTCCCTTATTTTGGGGCAAAATTGCAGAAATTTCACTTATTTCAGGGAAAAAGCACAGAAATTTCTCTTATTTTGGGGAAAAAAGGCAGAAATTTCTTTTATTTTGGTACAAAATTGCAGAAATTTTTCTTATTTTGGGGCAAAAAGTCAGAAATTCCCCATATTTTGGGGCAAAAAGGCAGAAATTCCCCTTATTTTGAGGTAATAAGGCTGAAATTCCCCTTATTTTGGGGCAAAAATACAGAAATTTCGTTTATTTTGGGGAAAAGGCAGAAATTGCACTTATTTTGAGTCAAAAAGTGGAAAATTCCCTTATTTTGGGGCAAAAATGAAGAAATTTGCTTTTTTATGGCAAAAAGGTATACATTCCCTTTATTTTCGGGCAAAAAGGAAGAAATTCTTTGTATTTTGGAGCACAATTGCAGAAATTCCCCTAATTTTTCGGCAAAAAGGCAGAATTTTTTTTTATTTTGGGGTAAAACTGCAGAAATTTCACTTATTTTGCGGCAAAATGTCAGAAATTCCCCTTATTTTTGGCAAAAAATGCAGAAAATCCCCTTATTTTAGGGCAAAATTGCAGAAATTTCCCTTATTTGGGGGCAAAAACAGAAATTCCCCTTATTTTGGGGAAAAATTGCAGAAATTTCCCTTATTTTAAGGCAAAATTGCAGAAATTTCACTTATTTCAGAGAAAAAAAGCAAAAAATTTTTCTTATTTTGGGGCAAAAAGGCAGAAATTCCCATTATTTTGGGGCAAAAAGGCAGAATTTCACCTTATTTTGGGGTAAAATTGCAGAAATTTCACATATTTCAGGGCAAAACGGCAGAAATTCCCCTTATTTTGGGCAAAAAGGCAGAAATTTCCCTTATTTTGGAATAAAATTGCAGAAATTTCCCTTATTTGGGGGCAAAAAGGCAGAAAATCCACTTAATTTCGGGTAAAAAGGCAGAAATTTCTCGTATTTTGGAGCAAAATTGCAGAAACTCCCCTAATTTTGGGGCAAAAAGGCAGAATTTCCCTTTATTGTGGGGCAAAAATAGAGAAATTTTTTTTATTTTGGGGCAAAAATCAGAAATTTCCTTTATTTTGGAACAAAATTTTAGAAATTTCTTTTATATTGTTACAGACTTGCAGAAATTTTTCTTATTTTGTGGCAAAAAGGCAGAAATTCCCCATATTTTGGTGCAAAAAGGCTGAAATTCCCCTTATTTTGAGGTAAAATCCTGAAATTCCCCATATTTTGGGGCAAAAAGGCAGAAATTCCTAATATTTTGTGGCAAAAATGCAGAAATTCCCCTTATTTTGAGGTAAAAAGGCCAAAATTCCCCTTATTTGGGGGCAAAAAGGCAGAATTTTTTTTTTTTTGGTACAAAATTGCAGAAATTTTTCTTATTTTGGGGCAAAAAGTCAGAAATTCCCAATATTTTGGGGCAAAAAGGCAGAAATTCCCCTTATTTTGAGGTAAAAAGGCTGAAATTCCCATTATTTTGGGGCAAAAAGACAGAAATTTCGTTTATTTTGGGGAAAAGGCAGAAATTGCACTTATTTTGAGTCAAAAAGGTGGAAAATCCCCTTATTTTGGGGCAAAAATGAAGAAATTTGCTTTTTTTATAGCAAAAAGGTATACATTCCCTTTATTTTCGGGCAAAAAGGCAGAAATTACCCGTATTTTGGAGCAAAATTGCGGAAATTCCCCTAATTTTTGGGTAAAAAAGCAGAAATTCCCCTTATTTTGGGGTAAAACTGCAGAAATTTCACTTATTTTGCGGCAAAATGTCAGAAATTCCCCTTATTTTCGGCAAAAAAGGCAGAAAATCCCCTTATTTTAGGGCAAAATTGCAGAAATCTCCCTTATTTGGGGGCAAAATCAGAAATTCCCTTTATTTTGGGTCAAAATTGCAGAAATTTCCCTTATTATGGGGAAAAATTGCAGAAATTTCCCTTATTTTAGGGCAAAATTGCTGAAATTTCACTTATTTCAGAGAAAAAAAGCAAAAAATTTTCTTATTTTGGGGCAAAAAGGCAGAAATTCCCATTATTTTGGGGCAAAAAGGCAGAAATTCACCTTATTTTTGGGTAAAATTGCAGAAATTTCACATATTTCAGGGCAAAACGGCAGAAATTCCCCTTATTTTGGGATAAAATTGCAGAAATTTCCCTTATTTGGGGGCAAAAAGGCAGAAATTCCACTTAATTTCGGGTAAAAAGGCAGAAATTTCTCGTATTTTGGAGCAAAATTGCAGAAACTCCCCTAATTTTGGGGCAAAAAGGCAGAATTTCCCTTTATTGTGGGGCAAAAATAGAGAAATTCTTTTTATTTTGGGGCAAAAATCAGAAATTTCCCTTATTTTGGGGCAAAATTTTAGAAATTTCTTTTATATTGTTACAGACTTGCAGAAATTTTTCTTATTTTGTGGCAAAAAGGCAGAAATTCCCCATACTTTGGTGCAAAAAGGCTGAAATTCCCCATATTTTGGGGAAAAAAGGCAGAAATTCCTCTCATTTGGGGGCAAAAAGGCACAAATTTCCCTTATTTTCGGGCATAATTGCAGGAATTTCATTTATTTCAGGGCAAAAAGTCAGAAATTCCATTTATTTTGGGGAAAAAAGGCAGAAATCTCTTTTATTTTGATACAAAATTGTAGAAATTTTCCTTATTTTGGAACAAAAAGCAAAAATTACCCATATTTTGGGGATAAAGGCAGAAATTCCCCTTATTTTGAGGTAAAAAGCCTGAAATTCCTGTAATTTTGGGGAAAAAAGGCAGAAATTCCCCATATTTTGTGGCAAAAAGGCAGAAATTCCCCTTATTTGGAGGTAAAATGCTGAATTTCCCCTTATTTTCGGCAAAAAGGCAGAAATTCCTATTATTTTAGGGCAAAATTGCAGAAATTTCAATTATTTCAGGGCAAAAAGTCAGAAATTTGCCTTATTTTGGGGCGAAAAACAGAAATTCCCTAATTTTGGGGCCAAAAACAGAAATTCCCCTTATTTTGGGGTAAAATTGCAGAAATTTCAAATATTTCAGGGCAAAAAGGCAGAAATTCCACTTTATTTCGGACAATAACGCAGAAATTCCCCGTATTTTAAAGCTAAATTTCAGAAATTCCCCTTATATTGGTGCAAAAATGCAGAAATTCCCTCTATTTTTGTGCAATAAGGCAGATTTCCCCATATTTTGAAGCAAAATTGCACATTATCCCCTAATTTTGAGGGAAAATGCAGAAATTCACATTATTTTGGAACAAAAAGACAGAAATTCTCCTTATTTCAGGGCAAAAAGTCATAAATTCCCCTTATTATGGGGCAAAATTGCAGAAATTTCCTTTATTTTGGGGCAAAATTGCAGAAATTTCCCTTATTTTGGGGCAAAATTGCAGAAATTTCACTTATTTCAGGGAAAAAGCACAGAAATTTCTCTTATTTTGGGGAAAAAAGGCAGAAATTTCTTTTATTTTGGTACAAAATTGCAGAAATTTTCTTTATTTTGGGGAAAATGCAGAAATTCCCCATATTTTGGGGCAAAAAAGCAGAGATTCCCCTTATTATGAGGTAAAATGCTGAAATTCCCCTTATTTTGAGGCAAAAAGACAGAAATTCCCTTTATTTTGTGGCAAAAAGGCAGAAATTTCCCTTATTTTGGGGCAAAATTGCTGAAATTTCACTTATTTCAGGGCAAAATTCAAAAATTCCTTTCATTTTGGGGCAAAAAGACAGAAATTCCGTTTATTTTGGGTAAAAAGGCAGAAATTTCACTTATTTTGAGGTAAGAAGGCAGAAATTCCTCTTATTTGGGGGCAAAAATGAAGAAATTTCTCTTTTTTGTGGCAAAAGGTATACATTCCCCTTATTTTCGGGCAAAAAAGCAGAAATTCCCCCTATTTTGGTGCAGAATTGACGAAAATCCCCTAATTGTGGGGCAAAAAGGCAGAAATTACCTATATGTTGGGGCAAAAAGACATAAATTCTCCTTATTTTGGGGCAAAACTCAGAAATTCCACTTATTTTGGGGCAAAATTCCAGAAATTTCCCTTATTTTGAAGCAAAATTGCAGAAATTTTACTTATTTTGGGGCAAAATTGCAGAAATTTCACTTATTTCCGGTAAAAATGGCAGAAATTTTTCTTATTTTGGGGCAAAAAGGCAGAAATTCCTAATATTTTGTGGCAAAAATGCAGAAATTCCCCTTATTTTGAGGTAAAAAGGCTGAAATTTCCCTTATTTGGGGGCAAAAAGGCAGAAATTTCCCTTATTTTGGGGTAAAATTGCAAACATTTCACTTATTTCAGGGTAATAAGTCAGAAATTTTCCTTATTTTGGGGCAAAAAAGACAGAAATTCCCTTTGTTTTGGAAGGAAAATACAGAAATTCCACTTCTTCAGAGGCAAAAAGGCAGAAATTCCCCTTATTTTGAAGCAAAAATGAAGAAATTCCCCTAATTGTTGGGCCAAAAGGCAGAAATTCCCTATATGTTGGGGAAAAAAGACAGAAATTCTCCTTATTTTGGGACAAAACTCAGAAATTCCACTTATTTTGGGGCAAAATTGCAGGAATTTACCTTATTTTGAGGCAAAATTGCAGAAATTTCCCTTATTTAGGGCAAAATTGCAGAAATTTCACTTATTTTCAGGTAAAAAGGCTGAAATATCCTTTATTTTGGGGCAAAAAGGAAGAAATTCCCCTTATTTTGGGGCAAAATTGCAGAAATTTTCCTTATTTTGGGGCAAAAGGGCTGAAATTCTTATTTTGAGGTAAAATGCTGAAATTCCCCATATTTTGGGGCAAAAGGCAAAACTTCTTATTTTGGGGCAAAGAGGCACAAATTTCCCTTATTTTCGGGCAAAATTGCAGAAATTTCATTTATTTCAGGGCAAAAAGTCAGAAATTCCTTTTATTTTGGGGCAAAGAGCAGAAATTTCTTTTATTATGGTACAAAATTGAAGAAATTTATCTTATTTTGAAACAAAAAGGCAGAAAATTCCCCTTATTTTGAGGCAAAAGGCAGAAATTATTCTCAATTTGAGGTAAAATGCAGAAATTCCCTTTATTTTGGGGCTAAAAGGCAGAAATTCCCTGTATTTTGAAGCAAAATTGCAGAAATTCTCATAATTTTCGGGCAAAAAGGCAGAAATTCTCCTTATTTTGGGGCAAAAAGACAGAAAATCTCCTTTTTCGGGAGCAAACAGTCAGAAATTCCCCTTATTTTGGGGCAAAATTGCAGAAATTTCCCTTATTTTGGGGCACAATTGCAGAAATTTCACGTATTTCAGGGGAAAAAGGCAGAAATTTTTTTGGGGGGCAAAAAAGGAGAAATTTTTTTTATTTTGGTACAAAATTGCAGAAATTTTTCTTATTTTGGGGCAAAAAGTCAGAAATTCCCCATATTTTGGGGCAAAAAGGCAGAAATTCCCCTTATTTTGAGGTAATAAGGCTGAAATTCCCCTTATTTTGGGGCAAAAATGCAGAAATTTCGTTTATTTTGGGGAAAAGGCAGAAATTGCACTTATTTTGAGTCAAAAAGGTGGAAAATTCCCTTATTTTGGGGCAAAAATGAAGAAATTTGCTTTTTTATGGCAAAAAGGTATACATTCCCTTTATTTTCGGGCAAAAAGGCAGAAATTCTTTGTATTTTGGAGCAAAATTGCAGAAATTCCCCTAATTTTTGGGCAAAAAGGCAGAAATTTTTTTTATTTTGGGGTAAAACTGCAGAAATTTCACTTATTTTGCGGCAAAATGTCAGAAATTCCCCTTATTTTTGGCAAAAAATGCAGAAAATCCCCTTATTTTAGGGCAAAATTGCAGAAATTTCCCTTATTTGGGGGCAAAAACAGAAATTCCCCTTATTTTGGGGCAAAATTGCAGAAATTTCCCTTATTATGGGGAAAAATTGCAGAAATTTCCCTTATTTTAGGGCAAAATTGCAGAAATTTCACTTATTTCAGAGAAAAAAAGCAAAAAATTTTTCTTATTTTGGGGCAAAAAGGCAGAAATTCCCATTATTTTGGGGCAAAAAGGCAGAAATTCACCTTATTTTGGGGTAAAATTGCAGAAATTTCACATATTTCAGGGCAAAACGGCAGAAATTCCCCTTATTTTGGGCAAAAAGGCAGAAATTTCCCTTATTTTGGAATAAAATTGCAGAAATTTCCCTTATTTGGGGGCAAAAAGGCAGAAAATCCACTTAATTTCGGGTAAAAAGGCAGAAATTTCTCGTATTTTGGAGCAAAATTGCAGAAACTCCTCTAATTTTGGGGCAAAAAGGCAGAATTTCCCTTTATTGTGGGGCAAAAATAGAGAAATTTTTTTTATTTTGGGGCAAAAATCAGAAATTTCCTGTATTTTGGAACAAAATTTTAGAAATTTCTTTTATATTGTTACAGACTTGCAGAAATTTTTCTTATTTTGTGGCAAAAAGGCAGAAATTCCCCATATTTTGGTGCAAAAAAACTGAAATTCCCCTTATTTTGAGGTAAAATCCTGAAATTCCCCATATTTTGGGGCAAAAAGGCAGAAATTCCTAATATTTTGTGGCAAAAATGCAGAAATTCCCCTTATTTTGAGGTAAAAAGGCCAAAATTCCCCTTATTTGGGGGCAAAAAGGCAGAAATTTTTTTTTATTGGTACAAAATTGCAGAAATTTTTCTTATTTTGGGGCAAAAAGTCAGAAATTCCCAATATTTTGGGGCAAAAAGGCAGAAATTCCCCTTATTTTGAGGTAAAAATGCTGAAATTCCCCTTATTTTGGGGCAAAAAGACAGAAATTTCGTTTATTTTGGGGAAAAGGCAGAAATTGCACTTATTTTGAGTCAAAAAGGTGGAAAATCCCCTTATTTTGGGGCAAAAATGAAGAAATTTGCTTTTTTTATAGCAAAAAGGTATACATTCCCTTTATTTTCGGGCAAAAAGGCAGAAATTACCCGTATTTTGGAGCAAAATTGCAGAAATTCACCTAATTTTTAGGTAAAAAAGCAGAAATTCCCCTTATTTTGGGGTAAAACTGCAGAAATTTCACTTATTTTGCGTCAAAATGTCAGAAATTCCCCTTATTTTCGGCAAAAAAAAAGAAAATCCCCTTATTTTAGGGCAAAATTGCAGAAATCTCCCTTATTTGGGGGCAAAATCAGAAATTCCCTTTATTTTGGGGCAAAATTGCAGAAATTTCCCTTATTATGGGGAAAAATTGCAGAAATTTCCCTTATTTTAGGGCAAAATTGCAGAAATTTCACTTATTTCAGAGAAAAAAAGCAAAAAATTTTCTTATTTTGGGGCAAAAAGGCAGAAATTCCCATTATTTTGGGGCAAAAAGGCAGAATTCACCTTATTTTGGGATAAAATTGCAGAAATTTCCCTTATTTGGGGGCAAAAAGGCAGAAATTCCACTTAATTTCGGGTAAAAAGGCAGAAATTTCTCGTATTTTGGAGCAAAATTGCAGAAACTCCCCTAATTTTGGGGCAAAAAGGCAGAATTTCCCTTTATTGTGGGGCAAAAATAGAGAAATTCTTTTTATTTTGGGGCAAAAATCAGAAATTTCCCTTATTTTGGGGCAAAATTTTAGAAATTTCTTTTATATTGTTACAGACTTGCAGAAATTTTTCTTATTTTGTGGCAAAAAGGCAGAAATTCCCCATACTTTGGTGCAAAAAGGCTGAAATTCCCCATATTTTGGGGAAAAAAGGCAGAAATTCCTCTCATTTGGGGGCAAAAAGGCACAAATTTCCCTTATTTTCGGGCATAATTGCAGGAATTTCATTTATTTCAGGGCAAAAAGTCAGAAATTCCATTTATTTTGGGGAAAAAAGGCAGAAATTTCTTTTATTTTCATACAAAATTGTAGAAATTTTTCTTATTTTGGAACAAAAAGCAAAAATTACCCATATTTTGGGGAAAAAGGCAGAAATTCCCCTTATTTTGAGGTAAAAAGGCTGAAATTCCCGTTATTTTGGGGAAAAAAGGCAGAAATTCCCTTTACTTTGTGGCAAAAAGGCAGAAATTCCCGTTAATTGGGGCAGAAAAGCAGAAATTTTCCTTATTTAAGGGCAATAGGGCAGAAATTCCCCATATTTTGTGGCAAAAAGGCAGAAATTCTCCTTATTTCAGGGCAAAAAGTCATAAATTCCCCTTATTTTGGGGTAAAATTGCAGAAATTTCCTTTATTTTGGGGCAAAATTGCAGAAATTTCCCTTATTTTGGGGCAAAATTGCAGAAATTTCACTTATTTCAGGGAAAAAGCACAGAAATTTCTCTTATTTTGGGGAAAAAAGGCAGAAATTTCTTTTATTTTGGTACAAAATTGCAGAAATTTTCTTTATTTTGGGGAAAATGCAGAAATTCCCCATATTTTGGGGCAAAAAAGCAGAGATTCCCCTTATTATGAGGTAAAATGCTGAAATTCCCCTTATTTTGAGGCAAAAAGACAGAAATTCCCTTTATTTTGTGGCAAAAAGGCAGAAATATCCCTTATTTTGGGGCAAAATTGCAGAAATTTCACTTATTTAAGGGCAAAATTCAAAAATTCCTTTTATTTTGGGGAAAAAAGACAGAAATTCCGTTTTTTTGGGTAAAAAGGCAGAAATTTCACTTATTTTGAGGTAAGAAGGCAGAAATTCCTCTTATTTTGGGGCAAAAATGAAGAAATTTCTCTTTTTTGTGGCAAAAGGTATACATTCCCCTTATTTTCGGGCAAAAAAGCAGAAATTCCCCCTATTTTGGAGCAGAATTGAAGAAAATCCCCTAATTGTGGGGCAAAAAGGCAGAAATTCCCTATATGTTGTGGCAAAAAGACAGAAATTCTCCTTATTTTGGGGCAAAACTCAGAAATTCCACTTATTTTGGGGCAAAATTCCAGAAATTTCCCTTATTTTAAAGCAAAATTGCAGAAATTTTACTTATTTTGGGGCAAAATTGCAGAAATTTCACTTATTTCAGGTAAAAATGGCAGAAATTTTTCTTATTTTGGGGCAAAAAGGCAGAAATTCCTAATATTTTGTGGCAAAAATGCAGAAATTCTCCTGATTTTGAGGTAAAAAGGCTGAAATTTCCCTTATTTGGGGGCAAAAAGGCAGAAATTTCCCTTATTTTGGGGTAAAATTGCAAACATTTCACTTATTTCAGGGTAATAAGTCAGAAATTTTCCTTATTTTGGGGCAAAAAAGGCAGAAATTCCCTTTGTTTTGGAAGGAAAATACAGAAATTCCACTTCTTTAGAGACAAAAAGGCAGAAATTCCCCTTATTTTGAAGCAAAAATGAAGAAATTCCCCTAATTGTTGGGCCAAAAGGCAGAAATTCCCTATATGTTGGGGCAAAAAGACAGAAATTCTCCTTATTTTGGGACAAAACTCAGAAATTCCACTTATTTTGGGGCAAAATTGCAGGAATTTACCTTATTTTGAGGCAAAATTGCAGAAATTTCCCTTATTTGGGGCAAAATTGCAGAAATTTCACTTATTTTCAGGTAAAAAGGCTGAAATATCCTTTATTTTGGGGCAAAAAGGAAGAAATTCCCCTTATTTTGGGGCAAAATTGCAGAAATTTTACTTAATTTGGGGCTAAAGGGCTGAAATTCTTATTTTGAGGTATAATGCTGAAATTCCCCATATTTTGGGGCAAAAGGCAAAACTTCTTCTTATTTTGGGGCAAAGAGGCACAAATTTCCCTTATTTTCGGGCAAAATTGCAGAAATTTCATTTATTTCAGGGCAAAAAGTCAGAAATTCCTTTTATTTTGGGGCAAAGAGCAGAAATTTCTTTTATTATGGTACAAAACTTGAAGAAATTTTTCTTATTTTGAAACAAAAAGGCAGAAAATTCCCCTTATTTTGAGGCAAAAGGCAGAAATTATTCTCAATTTGAGATAAAATGCAGAAATTCCCTTTATTTTGGGGCTAAAAGGCAGAAATTCCCTGTATTTTGAAGCAAAATTGCAGAAATTCTCATAATTTTCGGGCAAAAAGGCAGAAATTCTCCTTATTTTGGGGCAAAAGGACAGAAAATCTCCTTTTTCGGGAGCAGTCAGAAATTCCCCTTATTTTGGGGCAAAATTGCAGAAATTTCCCTTATTTTGGGGCAAAATTGCAGAAATTTCACGTATTTCAGGGGAAAAAGGCAGAAATTTTTTTGGGGGGGCAAAAAAGGAGAAATTTTTTTTATTTTGGTACAAAATTGCAGAAATTTTTCTTATTTTGGGGCAAAAAGTCAGAAATTCCCCATATTTTGGGGCAAAAAGGCAGAAATTCCCCTTATTTTGAGGTAATAAGGCTGAAATTCCCCTTATTTTGGGGCAAAAATGCAGAAATTTCGTTTATTTTGGGGAAAAGGCAGAAATTGCACTCATTTTGAGTCAAAAAGGTGGAAAATTCCCTTATTTTGGGGCAAAAATGAAGAAATTTGCTTTTTTATGGCAAAAAGGTATACATTCCCTTTATTTTCGGGCAAAAAGGCAGAAATTCTTTGTATTTTGGAGCAAAATTGCAGAAATTCACCTAATTTTTGGGCAAAAAGGCAGAAATTTTTTTTATTTTGGGGTAAAACTGCAGAAATTTCACTTATTTTGCGGGAAAATGTCAGAAATTCCCCTTATTTTTGGCAAAAAATGCAGAAAATCCCCTTATTTTAGGGCAAAATTGCAGAAATTTTTTTTATTTGGGGGCAAAAACAGAAATTCCCCTTATTTTGGGGCAAAATTGCAGAAATTTCCCTTATTATGGGGAAAAATTGCAGAAATTTCCCTTATTTTAGGGCAAAATTGCAGAAATTTCACTTATTTCAGAGAAAAAAACAAAAATTTTTCTTATTTTGGGGCAAAAAGGCAGAAATTCCCATTATTTTGGGGCAAAAAGGCAGAATTTCACCTTATTTTGGGGTAAAATTGCAGAAATTTCACATATTTCAGGGCAAAACGGCAGAAATTCCCCTTATTTTGGGCAAAAAGGCAGAAATTTCCCTTATTTTGGAATAAAATTGCAGAAATTTCCCTTATTTGGGGGCAAAAAGGCAGAAAATCCACTTAATTTCGGGTAAAAAGGCAGAAATTTCTCGTATTTTGGAGCAAAATTGAAGAAACTCCCCTAATTTTGGGGCAAAAAGGCAGAATTTCCCTTTATTGTGGGGCAAAAATAGAGAAATTTTTTTTATTTTGGGGCAAAAATCAGAAATTTCCTTTATTTTGGAACAAAATTTTAGAAATTTCTTTTATATTGTTACAGACTTGCAGAAATTTTTCTTATTTTGTGGCAAAAAGGCAGAAATTCCCCATATTTTGGTGCAAAAAGGCTGAAATTCCCCTTATTTTGAGGTAAAATCCTGAAATTCCCCATATTTTGGGGCAAAAAGGCAGAAATTCCTAATATTTTGTGGCAAAAATGCAGAAATTCCCCTTATTTTGAGGTAAAAAGGCCAAAATTCCCCTTATTTGGGGGCAAAAAGGCAGAATTTTTTTTTTTTGGTACAAAATTGCAGAAATTTTTCTTATTTTGGGGCAAAAAGTCAGAAATTCCCAATATTTTGGGGCAAAAAGGCAGAAATTCCCCTTATTTTGAGGTAAAAAGGCTGAAATTCCCATTATTTTGGGGCAAAAAGACAGAAATTTCGTTTATTTTGGGGAAAAGGCAGAAATTGCACTTATTTTGAGTCAAAAAGGTGGAAAATCCCCTTATTTTGGGGCAAAAATGAAGAAATTTGCTTTTTTTATAGCAAAAAGGTATACATTCCCTTTATTTTCGGGCAAAAAGGCAGAAATTACCCGTATTTTGGAGCAAAATTGCGGAAATTCCCCTAATTTTTGGGTAAAAAAGCAGAAATTCCCCTTATTTTGGGGTAAAACTGCAGAAATTTCACTTATTTTGCGGCAAAATGTCAGAAATTCCCCTTATTTTCGGCAAAAAAGGCAGAAAATCCCCTTATTTTAGGGCAAAATTGCAGAAATCTCCCTTATTTGGGGGCAAAATCAGAAATTCCCTTTATTTTGGGTCAAAATTGCAGAAATTTCCCTTATTATGGGGAAAAATTGCAGAAATTTCCCTTATTTTAGGGCAAAATTGCAGAAATTTCACTTATTTCAGAGAAAAAAAGCAAAAAATTTTCTTATTTTGGGGCAAAAAGGCAGAAATTCCCATTATTTTGGGGCAAAAAGGCAGAATTCACCTTATTTTGGGATAAAATTGCAGAAATTTCCCTTATTTGGGGCAAAAAGGCAGAAATTCCACTTAATTTCGGGTAAAAAGGCAGAAATTTCTCGTATTTTGGAGCAAAATTGCAGAAACTCCCCTAATTTTGGGGCAAAAAGGCAGAATTTCCCTTTATTGTGGGGCAAAAATAGAGAAATTCTTTTTATTTTGGGGCAAAAATCAGAAATTTCCCTTATTTTGGGGCAAAATTTTAGAAATTTCTTTTATATTGTTACAGACTTGCAGAAATTTTTCTTATTTTGTGGCAAAAAGGCAGAAATTCCCCATACTTTGGTGCAAAAAGGCTGAAATTCCCCATATTTTGGGGAAAAAAGGCAGAAATTCCTCTCATTTGGGGGCAAAAAGGCACAAATTTCCCTTATTTTCGGGCATAATTGCAGGAATTTCATTTATTTCAGGGCAAAAAGTCAGAAATTCCATTTATTTTGGGGAAAAAAGGCAGAAATCTCTTTTATTTTGATACAAAATTGTAGAAATTTTCCTTATTTTGGAACAAAAAGCAAAAATTACCCATATTTTGGGGATAAAGGGAGAAATTCCCCTTATTTTGAGGTAAAAAGCCTGAAATTCCTGTAATTTTGGGGAAAAAAGGCAGAAATTCCCCATATTTTGTGGCAAAAAGGCAGAAATTCCCCTTATTTGGAGGTAAAATGCTGAATTTCCCCTTATTTTCGGCAAAAAGGCAGAAATTCCTATTATTTTAGGGCAAAATTGAAGAAATTTCAATTATTTCAGGGCAAAAAGTCAGAAATTTGCCTTATTTTGGGGCGAAAAACAGAAATTCCCTAATTTTGGGGCCAAAAACAGAAATTCCCCTTATTTTGGGGTAAAATTGCAGAAATTTCAAATATTTCAGGGCAAAAAGGCAGAAATTCCACTTTATTTCGGACAATAACGCAGAAATTCCCCGTATTTTAAAGCTAAATTTCAGAAATTCCCCTTATATTGGTGCAAAAATGCAGAAATTCCCTCTATTTTTGTGCAATAAGGCAGATTTCCCCATATTTTGAAGCAAAATTGCACATTATCCCCTAATTTTGAGGGAAAATGCAGAAATTCACATTATTTTGGAACAAAAAGACAGAAATTCTCCTTATTTCAGGGCAAAAAGTCATAAATTCCCCTTATTATGGGGCAAAATTGCAGAAATTTCCTTTATTTTGGGGCAAAATTGCAGAAATTTCCCTTATTTTGGGGCAAAATTGCAGAAATTTCACTTATTTCAGGGAAAAAGCACAGAAATTTCTCTTATTTTGGGGAAAAAAGGCAGAAATTTCTTTTATTTTGGTACAAAATTGCAGAAATTTTTCTTATTTTGGGGCAAAAAGTCAGAAATTCCCCATATTTTGGGGCAAAAAGGCAGAAATTCCCCTTATTTTGAGGTAATAAGGCTGAAATTCCCCTTATTTTGGGGCAAAAATACAGAAATTTCGTTTATTTTGGGGAAAAGGCAGAAATTGCACTTATTTTGAGTCAAAAAGTGGAAAATTCCCTTATTTTGGGGCAAAAATGAAGAAATTTGCTTTTTTATGGCAAAAAGGTATACATTCCCTTTATTTTCGGGCAAAAAGGAAGAAATTCTTTGTATTTTGGAGCACAATTGCAGAAATTCCCCTAATTTTTCGGCAAAAAGGCAGAATTTTTTTTTATTTTGGGGTAAAACTGCAGAAATTTCACTTATTTTGCGGCAAAATGTCAGAAATTCCCCTTATTTTTGGCAAAAAATGCAGAAAATCCCCTTATTTTAGGGCAAAATTGCAGAAATTTCCCTTATTTGGGGGCAAAAACAGAAATTCCCCTTATTTTGGGGAAAAATTGCAGAAATTTCCCTTATTTTAAGGCAAAATTGCAGAAATTTCACTTATTTCAGAGAAAAAAAGCAAAAAATTTTTCTTATTTTGGGGCAAAAAGGCAGAAATTCCCATTATTTTGGGGCAAAAAGGCAGAATTTCACCTTATTTTGGGGTAAAATTGCAGAAATTTCACATATTTCAGGGCAAAACGGCAGAAATTCCCCTTATTTTGGGCAAAAAGGCAGAAATTTCCCTTATTTTGGAATAAAATTGCAGAAATTTCCCTTATTTGGGGGCAAAAAGGCAGAAAATCCACTTAATTTCGGGTAAAAAGGCAGAAATTTCTCGTATTTTGGAGCAAAATTGCAGAAACTCCCCTAATTTTGGGGCAAAAAGGCAGAATTTCCCTTTATTGTGGGGCAAAAATAGAGAAATTTTTTTTATTTTGGGGCAAAAATCAGAAATTTCCTTTATTTTGGAACAAAATTTTAGAAATTTCTTTTATATTGTTACAGACTTGCAGAAATTTTTCTTATTTTGTGGCAAAAAGGCAGAAATTCCCCATATTTTGGTGCAAAAAGGCTGAAATTCCCCTTATTTTGAGGTAAAATCCTGAAATTCCCCATATTTTGGGGCAAAAAGGCAGAAATTCCTAATATTTTGTGGCAAAAATGCAGAAATTCCCCTTATTTTGAGGTAAAAAGGCCAAAATTCCCCTTATTTGGGGGCAAAAAGGCAGAATTTTTTTTTTTTTGGTACAAAATTGCAGAAATTTTTCTTATTTTGGGGCAAAAAGTCAGAAATTCCCAATATTTTGGGGCAAAAAGGCAGAAATTCCCCTTATTTTGAGGTAAAAAGGCTGAAATTCCCATTATTTTGGGGCAAAAAGACAGAAATTTCGTTTATTTTGGGGAAAAGGCAGAAATTGCACTTATTTTGAGTCAAAAAGGTGGAAAATCCCCTTATTTTGGGGCAAAAATGAAGAAATTTGCTTTTTTTATAGCAAAAAGGTATACATTCCCTTTATTTTCGGGCAAAAAGGCAGAAATTACCCGTATTTTGGAGCAAAATTGCGGAAATTCCCCTAATTTTTGGGTAAAAAAGCAGAAATTCCCCTTATTTTGGGGTAAAACTGCAGAAATTTCACTTATTTTGCGGCAAAATGTCAGAAATTCCCCTTATTTTCGGCAAAAAAGGCAGAAAATCCCCTTATTTTAGGGCAAAATTGCAGAAATCTCCCTTATTTGGGGGCAAAATCAGAAATTCCCTTTATTTTGGGTCAAAATTGCAGAAATTTCCCTTATTATGGGGAAAAATTGCAGAAATTTCCCTTATTTTAGGGCAAAATTGCTGAAATTTCACTTATTTCAGAGAAAAAAAGCAAAAAATTTTCTTATTTTGGGGCAAAAAGGCAGAAATTCCCATTATTTTGGGGCAAAAAGGCAGAAATTCACCTTATTTTTGGGTAAAATTGCAGAAATTTCACATATTTCAGGGCAAAACGGCAGAAATTCCCCTTATTTTGGGATAAAATTGCAGAAATTTCCCTTATTTGGGGGCAAAAAGGCAGAAATTCCACTTAATTTCGGGTAAAAAGGCAGAAATTTCTCGTATTTTGGAGCAAAATTGCAGAAACTCCCCTAATTTTGGGGCAAAAAGGCAGAATTTCCCTTTATTGTGGGGCAAAAATAGAGAAATTCTTTTTATTTTGGGGCAAAAATCAGAAATTTCCCTTATTTTGGGGCAAAATTTTAGAAATTTCTTTTATATTGTTACAGACTTGCAGAAATTTTTCTTATTTTGTGGCAAAAAGGCAGAAATTCCCCATACTTTGGTGCAAAAAGGCTGAAATTCCCCATATTTTGGGGAAAAAAGGCAGAAATTCCTCTCATTTGGGGGCAAAAAGGCACAAATTTCCCTTATTTTCGGGCATAATTGCAGGAATTTCATTTATTTCAGGGCAAAAAGTCAGAAATTCCATTTATTTTGGGGAAAAAAGGCAGAAATCTCTTTTATTTTGATACAAAATTGTAGAAATTTTCCTTATTTTGGAACAAAAAGCAAAAATTACCCATATTTTGGGGATAAAGGCAGAAATTCCCCTTATTTTGAGGTAAAAAGCCTGAAATTCCTGTAATTTTGGGGAAAAAAGGCAGAAATTCCCCATATTTTGTGGCAAAAAGGCAGAAATTCCCCTTATTTGGAGGTAAAATGCTGAATTTCCCCTTATTTTCGGCAAAAAGGCAGAAATTCCTATTATTTTAGGGCAAAATTGCAGAAATTTCAATTATTTCAGGGCAAAAAGTCAGAAATTTGCCTTATTTTGGGGCGAAAAACAGAAATTCCCTAATTTTGGGGCCAAAAACAGAAATTCCCCTTATTTTGGGGTAAAATTGCAGAAATTTCAAATATTTCAGGGCAAAAAGGCAGAAATTCCACTTTATTTCGGACAATAACGCAGAAATTCCCCGTATTTTAAAGCTAAATTTCAGAAATTCCCCTTATATTGGTGCAAAAATGCAGAAATTCCCTCTATTTTTGTGCAATAAGGCAGATTTCCCCATATTTTGAAGCAAAATTGCACATTATCCCCTAATTTTGAGGGAAAATGCAGAAATTCACATTATTTTGGAACAAAAAGACAGAAATTCTCCTTATTTCAGGGCAAAAAGTCATAAATTCCCCTTATTATGGGGCAAAATTGCAGAAATTTCCTTTATTTTGGGGCAAAATTGCAGAAATTTCCCTTATTTTGGGGCAAAATTGCAGAAATTTCACTTATTTCAGGGAAAAAGCACAGAAATTTCTCTTATTTTGGGGAAAAAAGGCAGAAATTTCTTTTATTTTGGTACAAAATTGCAGAAATTTTCTTTATTTTGGGGAAAATGCAGAAATTCCCCATATTTTGGGGCAAAAAAGCAGAGATTCCCCTTATTATGAGGTAAAATGCTGAAATTCCCCTTATTTTGAGGCAAAAAGACAGAAATTCCCTTTATTTTGTGGCAAAAAGGCAGAAATTTCCCTTATTTTGGGGCAAAATTGCTGAAATTTCACTTATTTCAGGGCAAAATTCAAAAATTCCTTTCATTTTGGGGCAAAAAGACAGAAATTCCGTTTATTTTGGGTAAAAAGGCAGAAATTTCACTTATTTTGAGGTAAGAAGGCAGAAATTCCTCTTATTTGGGGGCAAAAATGAAGAAATTTCTCTTTTTTGTGGCAAAAGGTATACATTCCCCTTATTTTCGGGCAAAAAAGCAGAAATTCCCCCTATTTTGGTGCAGAATTGACGAAAATCCCCTAATTGTGGGGCAAAAAGGCAGAAATTACCTATATGTTGGGGCAAAAAGACATAAATTCTCCTTATTTTGGGGCAAAACTCAGAAATTCCACTTATTTTGGGGCAAAATTCCAGAAATTTCCCTTATTTTGAAGCAAAATTGCAGAAATTTTACTTATTTTGGGGCAAAATTGCAGAAATTTCACTTATTTCCGGTAAAAATGGCAGAAATTTTTCTTATTTTGGGGCAAAAAGGCAGAAATTCCTAATATTTTGTGGCAAAAATGCAGAAATTCCCCTTATTTTGAGGTAAAAAGGCTGAAATTTCCCTTATTTGGGGGCAAAAAGGCAGAAATTTCCCTTATTTTGGGGTAAAATTGCAAACATTTCACTTATTTCAGGGTAATAAGTCAGAAATTTTCCTTATTTTGGGGCAAAAAAGACAGAAATTCCCTTTGTTTTG
The DNA here is from genome assembly GCF_963924665.1 of Micromys minutus. Classification (NCBI taxonomy): domain Eukaryota; kingdom Metazoa; phylum Chordata; class Mammalia; order Rodentia; family Muridae; genus Micromys; species Micromys minutus. Next base: position 391,365 of record NW_027667682.1, on the reverse strand, counting down.
GAAGGAAAATACAGAAATTCCACTTCTTCAGAGGCAAAAAGGCAGAAATTCCCCTTATTTTGAAGCAAAAATGAAGAAATTCCCCTAATTGTTGGGCCAAAAGGCAGAAATTCCCTATATGTTGGGGAAAAAAGACAGAAATTCTCCTTATTTTGGGACAAAACTCAGAAATTCCACTTATTTTGGGGCAAAATTGCAGGAATTTACCTTATTTTGAGGCAAAATTGCAGAAATTTCCCTTATTTAGGGCAAAATTGCAGAAATTTCACTTATTTTCAGGTAAAAAGGCTGAAATATCCTTTATTTTGGGGCAAAAAGGAAGAAATTCCCCTTATTTTGGGGCAAAATTGCAGAAATTTTCCTTATTTTGGGGCAAAAGGGCTGAAATTCTTATTTTGAGGTAAAATGCTGAAATTCCCCATATTTTGGGGCAAAAGGCAAAACTTCTTATTTTGGGGCAAAGAGGCACAAATTTCCCTTATTTTCGGGCAAAATTGCAGAAATTTCATTTATTTCAGGGCAAAAAGTCAGAAATTCCTTTTATTTTGGGGCAAAGAGCAGAAATTTCTTTTATTATGGTACAAAATTGAAGAAATTTATCTTATTTTGAAACAAAAAGGCAGAAAATTCCCCTTATTTTGAGGCAAAAGGCAGAAATTATTCTCAATTTGAGGTAAAATGCAGAAATTCCCTTTATTTTGGGGCTAAAAGGCAGAAATTCCCTGTATTTTGAAGCAAAATTGCAGAAATTCTCATAATTTTCGGGCAAAAAGGCAGAAATTCTCCTTATTTTGGGGCAAAAAGACAGAAAATCTCCTTTTTCGGGAGCAAACAGTCAGAAATTCCCCTTATTTTGGGGCAAAATTGCAGAAATTTCCCTTATTTTGGGGCACAATTGCAGAAATTTCACGTATTTCAGGGGAAAAAGGCAGAAATTTTTTTGGGGGGCAAAAAAGGAGAAATTTTTTTTATTTTGGTACAAAATTGCAGAAATTTTTCTTATTTTGGGGCAAAAAGTCAGAAATTCCCCATATTTTGGGGCAAAAAGGCAGAAATTCCCCTTATTTTGAGGTAATAAGGCTGAAATTCCCCTTATTTTGGGGCAAAAATGCAGAAATTTCGTTTATTTTGGGGAAAAGGCAGAAATTGCACTTATTTTGAGTCAAAAAGGTGGAAAATTCCCTTATTTTGGGGCAAAAATGAAGAAATTTGCTTTTTTATGGCAAAAAGGTATACATTCCCTTTATTTTCGGGCAAAAAGGCAGAAATTCTTTGTATTTTGGAGCAAAATTGCAGAAATTCCCCTAATTTTTGGGCAAAAAGGCAGAAATTTTTTTTATTTTGGGGTAAAACTGCAGAAATTTCACTTATTTTGCGGCAAAATGTCAGAAATTCCCCTTATTTTTGGCAAAAAATGCAGAAAATCCCCTTATTTTAGGGCAAAATTGCAGAAATTTCCCTTATTTGGGGGCAAAAACAGAAATTCCCCTTATTTTGGGGCAAAATTGCAGAAATTTCCCTTATTATGGGGAAAAATTGCAGAAATTTCCCTTATTTTAGGGCAAAATTGCAGAAATTTCACTTATTTCAGAGAAAAAAAGCAAAAAATTTTTCTTATTTTGGGGCAAAAAGGCAGAAATTCCCATTATTTTGGGGCAAAAAGGCAGAAATTCACCTTATTTTGGGGTAAAATTGCAGAAATTTCACATATTTCAGGGCAAAACGGCAGAAATTCCCCTTATTTTGGGCAAAAAGGCAGAAATTTCCCTTATTTTGGAATAAAATTGCAGAAATTTCCCTTATTTGGGGGCAAAAAGGCAGAAAATCCACTTAATTTCGGGTAAAAAGGCAGAAATTTCTCGTATTTTGGAGCAAAATTGCAGAAACTCCTCTAATTTTGGGGCAAAAAGGCAGAATTTCCCTTTATTGTGGGGCAAAAATAGAGAAATTTTTTTTATTTTGGGGCAAAAATCAGAAATTTCCTGTATTTTGGAACAAAATTTTAGAAATTTCTTTTATATTGTTACAGACTTGCAGAAATTTTTCTTATTTTGTGGCAAAAAGGCAGAAATTCCCCATATTTTGGTGCAAAAAAACTGAAATTCCCCTTATTTTGAGGTAAAATCCTGAAATTCCCCATATTTTGGGGCAAAAAGGCAGAAATTCCTAATATTTTGTGGCAAAAATGCAGAAATTCCCCTTATTTTGAGGTAAAAAGGCCAAAATTCCCCTTATTTGGGGGCAAAAAGGCAGAAATTTTTTTTTATTGGTACAAAATTGCAGAAATTTTTCTTATTTTGGGGCAAAAAGTCAGAAATTCCCAATATTTTGGGGCAAAAAGGCAGAAATTCCCCTTATTTTGAGGTAAAAATGCTGAAATTCCCCTTATTTTGGGGCAAAAAGACAGAAATTTCGTTTATTTTGGGGAAAAGGCAGAAATTGCACTTATTTTGAGTCAAAAAGGTGGAAAATCCCCTTATTTTGGGGCAAAAATGAAGAAATTTGCTTTTTTTATAGCAAAAAGGTATACATTCCCTTTATTTTCGGGCAAAAAGGCAGAAATTACCCGTATTTTGGAGCAAAATTGCAGAAATTCACCTAATTTTTAGGTAAAAAAGCAGAAATTCCCCTTATTTTGGGGTAAAACTGCAGAAATTTCACTTATTTTGCGTCAAAATGTCAGAAATTCCCCTTATTTTCGGCAAAAAAAAAGAAAATCCCCTTATTTTAGGGCAAAATTGCAGAAATCTCCCTTATTTGGGGGCAAAATCAGAAATTCCCTTTATTTTGGGGCAAAATTGCAGAAATTTCCCTTATTATGGGGAAAAATTGCAGAAATTTCCCTTATTTTAGGGCAAAATTGCAGAAATTTCACTTATTTCAGAGAAAAAAAGCAAAAAATTTTCTTATTTTGGGGCAAAAAGGCAGAAATTCCCATTATTTTGGGGCAAAAAGGCAGAATTCACCTTATTTTGGGATAAAATTGCAGAAATTTCCCTTATTTGGGGGCAAAAAGGCAGAAATTCCACTTAATTTCGGGTAAAAAGGCAGAAATTTCTCGTATTTTGGAGCAAAATTGCAGAAACTCCCCTAATTTTGGGGCAAAAAGGCAGAATTTCCCTTTATTGTGGGGCAAAAATAGAGAAATTCTTTTTATTTTGGGGCAAAAATCAGAAATTTCCCTTATTTTGGGGCAAAATTTTAGAAATTTCTTTTATATTGTTACAGACTTGCAGAAATTTTTCTTATTTTGTGGCAAAAAGGCAGAAATTCCCCATACTTTGGTGCAAAAAGGCTGAAATTCCCCATATTTTGGGGAAAAAAGGCAGAAATTCCTCTCATTTGGGGGCAAAAAGGCACAAATTTCCCTTATTTTCGGGCATAATTGCAGGAATTTCATTTATTTCAGGGCAAAAAGTCAGAAATTCCATTTATTTTGGGGAAAAAAGGCAGAAATTTCTTTTATTTTCATACAAAATTGTAGAAATTTTTCTTATTTTGGAACAAAAAGCAAAAATTACCCATATTTTGGGGAAAAAGGCAGAAATTCCCCTTATTTTGAGGTAAAAAGGCTGAAATTCCCGTTATTTTGGGGAAAAAAGGCAGAAATTCCCTTTACTTTGTGGCAAAAAGGCAGAAATTCCCGTTAATTGGGGCAGAAAAGCAGAAATTTTCCTTATTTAAGGGCAATAGGGCAGAAATTCCCCATATTTTGTGGCAAAAAGGCAGAAATTCTCCTTATTTCAGGGCAAAAAGTCATAAATTCCCCTTATTTTGGGGTAAAATTGCAGAAATTTCCTTTATTTTGGGGCAAAATTGCAGAAATTTCCCTTATTTTGGGGCAAAATTGCAGAAATTTCACTTATTTCAGGGAAAAAGCACAGAAATTTCTCTTATTTTGGGGAAAAAAGGCAGAAATTTCTTTTATTTTGGTACAAAATTGCAGAAATTTTCTTTATTTTGGGGAAAATGCAGAAATTCCCCATATTTTGGGGCAAAAAAGCAGAGATTCCCCTTATTATGAGGTAAAATGCTGAAATTCCCCTTATTTTGAGGCAAAAAGACAGAAATTCCCTTTATTTTGTGGCAAAAAGGCAGAAATATCCCTTATTTTGGGGCAAAATTGCAGAAATTTCACTTATTTAAGGGCAAAATTCAAAAATTCCTTTTATTTTGGGGAAAAAAGACAGAAATTCCGTTTTTTTGGGTAAAAAGGCAGAAATTTCACTTATTTTGAGGTAAGAAGGCAGAAATTCCTCTTATTTTGGGGCAAAAATGAAGAAATTTCTCTTTTTTGTGGCAAAAGGTATACATTCCCCTTATTTTCGGGCAAAAAAGCAGAAATTCCCCCTATTTTGGAGCAGAATTGAAGAAAATCCCCTAATTGTGGGGCAAAAAGGCAGAAATTCCCTATATGTTGTGGCAAAAAGACAGAAATTCTCCTTATTTTGGGGCAAAACTCAGAAATTCCACTTATTTTGGGGCAAAATTCCAGAAATTTCCCTTATTTTAAAGCAAAATTGCAGAAATTTTACTTATTTTGGGGCAAAATTGCAGAAATTTCACTTATTTCAGGTAAAAATGGCAGAAATTTTTCTTATTTTGGGGCAAAAAGGCAGAAATTCCTAATATTTTGTGGCAAAAATGCAGAAATTCTCCTGATTTTGAGGTAAAAAGGCTGAAATTTCCCTTATTTGGGGGCAAAAAGGCAGAAATTTCCCTTATTTTGGGGTAAAATTGCAAACATTTCACTTATTTCAGGGTAATAAGTCAGAAATTTTCCTTATTTTGGGGCAAAAAAGGCAGAAATTCCCTTTGTTTTGGAAGGAAAATACAGAAATTCCACTTCTTTAGAGACAAAAAGGCAGAAATTCCCCTTATTTTGAAGCAAAAATGAAGAAATTCCCCTAATTGTTGGGCCAAAAGGCAGAAATTCCCTATATGTTGGGGCAAAAAGACAGAAATTCTCCTTATTTTGGGACAAAACTCAGAAATTCCACTTATTTTGGGGCAAAATTGCAGGAATTTACCTTATTTTGAGGCAAAATTGCAGAAATTTCCCTTATTTGGGGCAAAATTGCAGAAATTTCACTTATTTTCAGGTAAAAAGGCTGAAATATCCTTTATTTTGGGGCAAAAAGGAAGAAATTCCCCTTATTTTGGGGCAAAATTGCAGAAATTTTACTTAATTTGGGGCTAAAGGGCTGAAATTCTTATTTTGAGGTATAATGCTGAAATTCCCCATATTTTGGGGCAAAAGGCAAAACTTCTTCTTATTTTGGGGCAAAGAGGCACAAATTTCCCTTATTTTCGGGCAAAATTGCAGAAATTTCATTTATTTCAGGGCAAAAAGTCAGAAATTCCTTTTATTTTGGGGCAAAGAGCAGAAATTTCTTTTATTATGGTACAAAACTTGAAGAAATTTTTCTTATTTTGAAACAAAAAGGCAGAAAATTCCCCTTATTTTGAGGCAAAAGGCAGAAATTATTCTCAATTTGAGGTAAAATGCAGAAATTCCCTTTATTTTTGGGCTAAAAGGCAGAAATTCCCTGTATTTTGAAGCAAAATTGCAGAAATTCTCATAATTTTCGGGCAAAAAGGCAGAAATTCTCCTTATTTTGGGGCAAAAAGACAGAAAATCTTTTTTTTCGGGAGCAAACAGTCAGAAATTCCCCTTATTTTGGGGCAAAATTGCAGAAATTTCCTTTACATTGGGGCAAAATTGCAGAAATTTCCCTTATTTTGGGGCAAAATTGCAGAAATTTCACGTATTTCAGGGAAAAAAGGCAGAAATTTTTTTTGGGGGGGGCAAAAAGGCAGAAATTTTTTTTATTTTGGTACAAAATTGCAGAAATTTTTCTTATTTTGGGGCAAAAAGTCAGAAATTCCCCATATTTTGGGGCAAAAAGGCAGAAATTCTTCTTATTTTGAGGTAATAAGGCTGAAATTCCCCTTATTTTGGGGCAAAAATACAGAAATTTCGTTTATATTGGGGAAAAGGCAGAAATTGCACTTATTTTGAGTCAAAAAGGTGGAAGATCTCCTTATTTTGGGGCAAAAATGAAGAAATTTGCTTTTTAATGGCAAAAAGGTATACATTCCCTTTATTTTCGGGCAAAAAGGCAGAAATTCTTTGTATTTTGGAGCAAAATTGCAGAAATTTCCCTAATTTATGGGCAAAAAGGCAGAAATTTTCCTTATTTTGGGGTAAAACTGCAGAAATTTCACTTATTTGGCGGGAAAATGTCAGAAATTCCCCTTATTTTTGGCAAAAAATGCAGAAAATCCCCTTATTTTAGGGCAAAATTGCAGAAATTTCCCTTATTTGGGGACAAAAACAGAAATTCCCCTTATTTTGGGGCAAAATTGCAGAAATTTCCCTTATTATGGGGAAAAATTGCAGAAATTTCCCTTATTTTGGAAAAAAATTGCAGAAATTTCACGTATTTCAGGGAAAAAAGGCAAAAATTTTTCTTATTTTGGGGCAAAAAGGCAGAAATTCCCATTATTTTGGGGCAAAAAGGCAGAAATTCCCCATATTTTGGGGCAAAAAGGCACAAATTCCCTTTATTTTGAGGTAATAAGGCTGAAATTCCCCTTATTTTGGGGCAAAAATACAGAAATTTCGTTTATTTTGGGGAAAAGGCAGAAATTGCACTTATTTTGAGTCAAAAAGGTGGAAAATCCCCTTATTTTGTAGCAAAAATGAAGTAATTTGCTTTTTTATGGCAAAAAGGTATACATTCCCTTTATTTTCGGGCAAAAAGGCAGAAATTCTTTGTATTTTGGAGCAAAATTGCAGAAATTCCCCTAATTTTTGGGCAAAAAGGCAGAAATTTTCCTTATTTTGGGGTAAAACTGCAGAAATTTCACTTATTTTGCGGCAAAATGTCAGAAATTCCCCTTATTTTTGGCAAAAAAGGCAGAAAATCCCCTTATTTTAGGGCAAAATTGCAGAAATTTCCCTTATTTGGGGGCAAAAACAGAAATTCCCCTTATTTTGGAGCAAAATTGCAGAAATTTCCCTTATTATGGGGAAAAATTGCAGAAATTTCCCTTATTTTAGGGCAAAATTGCAGAAATTTCACTTATTTCAGAGAAAAAAAGCAAAAATTTTTCTTATTTTGGGGCAAAAAGGCAGAAATTCCCATTATTTTGGGGCAAAAAGGCAGAAATTCACCTTATTTTGGGGAAAAATTGCAGAAATTTCCCTTATTTTGGAAAAAAATTGCAGAAATTTCACTTATTTCAGAGAAAAAAAGCAAAAATTTTTCTTATTTTGGGGCAAAAAGGCAGAAATTCCCATTATTTTGGGGCAAAAAGGCAGAAATTCCCCATATTTTGGGGCAAAAAGGCACAAATTCCCTTTATTTTGAGGTAATAAGGCTGAAATTCCCCTTATTTTGGGGCAAAAATACAGAAATTTCGTTTATTTTGGGGAAAAGGCAGAAATTGCACTTATTTTGAGTCAAAAAGGTGGAAAATCCCCTTATTTTGTAGCAAAAATGAAGTAATTTGCTTTTTTATGGCAAAAAGGTATACATTCCCTTTATTTTCGGGCAAAAAGGCAGAAATTCTTTGTATTTTGGAGCAAAATTGCAGAAATTCCCCTAATTTTTGGGCAAAAAGGCAGAAATTTTCCTTATTTTGGGGTAAAACTGCAGAAATTTCACTTATTTTGAGGTAAGAAGGCAGAAATTCCTCTTATTTTGGGGCAAAAATGAAGAAATTTCTCTTTTTTGTGGCAAAAGGTATACATTCCCCTTATTTTCGGGCAAAAAAGCAGAAATTCCCCCTATTTTGGAGCAGAATTGAAGAAAATCCCCTAATTGTGGGGCAAAAAGGCAGAAATTCCCTATATGTTGTGGCAAAAAGACAGAAATTCTCCTTATTTTGGGGCAAAACTCAGAAATTCCACTTATTTTGGGGCAAAATTCCAGAAATTTCCCTTATTTTAAAGCAAAATTGCAGAAATTTTACTTATTTTGGGGCAAAATTGCAGAAATTTCACTTATTTCAGGTAAAAATGGCAGAAATTTTTCTTATTTTGGGACAAAAAGGCAGAAATTCCTAATATTTTGTGGCAAAAATGCAGAAATTCTCCTGATTTTGAGGTAAAAAGGCTGAAATTTCCCTTATTTGGGGGCAAAAAGGCAGAAATTTCCCTTATTTTGGGGTAAAATTGCAAACATTTCACTTATTTCAGGGTAATAAGTCAGAAATTTTCCTTATTTTGGGGCAAAAAAGGCAGAAATTCCCTTTGTTTTGGAAGGAAAATACAGAAATTCCACTTCTTTAGAGACAAAAAGGCAGAAATTCCCCTTATTTTGAAGCAAAAATGAAGAAATTCCCCTAATTGTTGGGCCAAAAGGCAGAAATTCCCTATATGTTGGGGCAAAAAGACAGAAATTCTCCTTATTTTGGGACAAAACTCAGAAATTCCACTTATTTTGGGGCAAAATTGCAGGAATTTACCTTATTTTGAGGCAAAATTGCAGAAATTTCCCTTATTTGGGGCAAAATTGCAGAAATTTCACTTATTTTCAGGTAAAAAGGCTGAAATATCCTTTATTTTGGGGCAAAAAGGAAGAAATTCCCCTTATTTTGGGGCAAAATTGCAGAAATTTTACTTAATTTGGGGCTAAAGGGCTGAAATTCTTATTTTGAGGTATAATGCTGAAATTCCCCATATTTTGGGGCAAAAGGCAAAACTTCTTCTTATTTTGGGGCAAAGAGGCACAAATTTCCCTTATTTTCGGGCAAAATTGCAGAAATTTCATTTATTTCAGGGCAAAAAGTCAGAAATTCCTTTTATTTTGGGGCAAAGAGCAGAAATTTCTTTTATTATGGTACAAAACTTGAAGAAATTTTTCTTATTTTGAAACAAAAAGGCAGAAAATTCCCCTTATTTTGAGGCAAAAGGCAGAAATTATTCTCAATTTGAGATAAAATGCAGAAATTCCCTTTATTTTGGGGCTAAAAGGCAGAAATTCCCTGTATTTTGAAGCAAAATTGCAGAAATTCTCATAATTTTCGGGCAAAAAGGCAGAAATTCTCCTTATTTTGGGGCAAAAAGACAGAAAATCTCCTTTTTCGGGAGCAAACAGTCAGAAATTCCCCTTATTTTGGGGCAAAATTGCAGAAATTTCCCTTATTTTGGGGCAAAATTGCAGAAATTTCACGTATTTCAGGGGAAAAAGGCAGAAATTTTTTTGGGGGGGCAAAAAAGGAGAAATTTTTTTTATTTTGGTACAAAATTGCAGAAATTTTTCTTATTTTGGGGCAAAAAGTCAGAAATTCCCCATATTTTGGGGCAAAAAGGCAGAAATTCCCCTCATTTTGAGGTAATAAGGCTGAAATTCCCCTTATTTTGGGGCAAAAATGCAGAAATTTCGTTTATTTTGGGGAAAAGGCAGAAATTGCACTCATTTTGAGTCAAAAAGGTGGAAAATTCCCTTATTTTGGGGCAAAAATGAAGAAATTTGCTTTTTTATGGCAAAAAGGTATACATTCCCTTTATTTTCGGGCAAAAAGGCAGAAATTCTTTGTATTTTGGAGCAAAATTGCAGAAATTCACCTAATTTTTGGGCAAAAAGGCAGAAATTTTTTTTATTTTGGGGTAAAACTGCAGAAATTTCACTTATTTTGCGGGAAAATGTCAGAAATTCCCCTTATTTTTGGCAAAAAATGCAGAAAATCCCCTTATTTTAGGGCAAAATTGCAGAAATTTTTTTTATTTGGGGGCAAAAACAGAAATTCCCCTTATTTTGGGGCAAAATTGCAGAAATTTCCCTTATTATGGGGAAAAATTGCAGAAATTTCCCTTATTTTAGGGCAAAATTGCAGAAATTTCACTTATTTCAGAGAAAAAAAGCAAAAAATTTTTCTTATTTTGGGGCAAAAAGGCAGAAATTCCCATTATTTTGGGGCAAAAAGGCAGAAATTCACCTTATTTTGGGGTAAAATTGCAGAAATTTCACATATTTCAGGGCAAAACGGCAGAAATTCCCCTTATTTTGGGCAAAAAGGCAGAAATTTCCCTTATTTTGGAATAAAATTGCAGAAATTTCCCTTATTTGGGGGCAAAAAGGCAGAAAATCCACTTAATTTCGGGTAAAAAGGCAGAAATTTCTCGTATTTTGGAGCAAAATTGCAGAAACTCCCCTAATTTTGGGGCAAAAAGGCAGAATTTCCCTTTATTGTGGGGCAAAAATAGAGAAATTTTTTTTATTTTGGGGCAAAAATCAGAAATTTCCTTTATTTTGGAACAAAATTTTAGAAATTTCTTTTATATTGTTACAGACTTGCAGAAATTTTTCTTATTTTGTGGCAAAAAGGCAGAAATTCCCCATATTTTGGTGCAAAAAGGCTGAAATTCCCCTTATTTTGAGGTAAAATCCTGAAATTCCCCATATTTTGGGGCAAAAAGGCAGAAATTCCTAATATTTTGTGGCAAAAATGCAGAAATTCCCCTTATTTTGAGGTAAAAAGGCCAAAATTCCCCTTATTTGGGGGCAAAAAGGCAGAATTTTCTTTTTTTGGTACAAAATTGCAGAAATTTTTCTTATTTTGGGGCAAAAAGTCAGAAATTCCCAATATTTTGGGGCAAAAAGGCAGAAATTCCCCTTATTTTGAGGTAAAAAGGCTGAAATTCCCATTATTTTGGGGCAAAAAGACAGAAATTTCGTTTATTTTGGGGAAAAGGCAGAAATTGCACTTATTTTGAGTCAAAAAGGTGGAAAATCCCCTTATTTTGGGGCAAAAATGAAGAAATTTGCTTTTTTTATAGCAAAAAGGTATACATTCCCTTTATTTTCGGGCAAAAAGGCAGAAATTACCCGTATTTTGGAGCAAAATTGCGGAAATTCCCCTAATTTTTGGGTAAAAAAGCAGAAATTCCCCTTATTTTGGGGTAAAACTGCAGAAATTTCACTTATTTTGCGGCAAAATGTCAGAAATTCCCCTTATTTTCGGCAAAAAAGGCAGAAAATCCCCTTATTTTAGGGCAAAATTGCAGAAATCTCCCTTATTTGGGGGCAAAATCAGAAATTCCCTTTATTTTGGGTCAAAATTGCAGAAATTTCCCTTATTATGGGGAAAAATTGCAGAAATTTCCCTTATTTTAGGGCAAAATTGCTGAAATTTCACTTATTTCAGAGAAAAAAAGCAAAAAATTTTCTTATTTTGGGGCAAAAAGGCAGAAATTCCCATTATTTTGGGGCAAAAAGGCAGAAATTCACCTTATTTTTGGGTAAAATTGCAGAAATTTCACATATTTCAGGGCAAAACGGCAGAAATTCCCCTTATTTTGGGATAAAATTGCAGAAATTTCCCTTATTTGGGGGCAAAAAGGCAGAAATTCCACTTAATTTCGGGTAAAAAGGCAGAAATTTCTCGTATTTTGGAGCAAAATTGCAGAAACTCCCCTAATTTTGGGGCAAAAAGGCAGAATTTCCCTTTATTGTGGGGCAAAAATAGAGAAATTCTTTTTATTTTGGGGCAAAAATCAGAAATTTCCCTTATTTTGGGGCAAAATTTTAGAAATTTCTTTTATATTGTTACAGACTTGCAGAAATTTTTCTTATTTTGTGGCAAAAAGGCAGAAATTCCCCATACTTTGGTGCAAAAAGGCTGAAATTCCCCATATTTTGGGGAAAAAAGGCAGAAATTCCTCTCATTTGGGGGCAAAAAGGCACAAATTTCCCTTATTTTCGGGCATAATTGCAGGAATTTCATTTATTTCAGGGCAAAAAGTCAGAAATTCCATTTATTTTGGGGAAAAAAGGCAGAAATCTCTTTTATTTTGATACAAAATTGTAGAAATTTTCCTTATTTTGGAACAAAAAGCAAAAATTACCCATATTTTGGGGATAAAGGGAGAAATTCCCCTTATTTTGAGGTAAAAAGCCTGAAATTCCTGTAATTTTGGGGAAAAAAGGCAGAAATTCCCCATATTTTGTGGCAAAAAGGCAGAAATTCCCCTTATTTGGAGGTAAAATGCTGAATTTCCCCTTATTTTCGGCAAAAAGGCAGAAATTCCTATTATTTTAGGGCAAAATTGAAGAAATTTCAATTATTTCAGGGCAAAAAGTCAGAAATTTGCCTTATTTTGGGGCGAAAAACAGAAATTCCCTAATTTTGGGGCCAAAAACAGAAATTCCCCTTATTTTGGGGTAAAATTGCAGAAATTTCAAATATTTCAGGGCAAAAAGGCAGAAATTCCACTTTATTTCGGACAATAACGCAGAAATTCCCCGTATTTTAAAGCTAAATTTCAGAAATTCCCCTTATATTGGTGCAAAAATGCAGAAATTCCCTCTATTTTTGTGCAATAAGGCAGATTTCCCCATATTTTGAAGCAAAATTGCACATTATCCCCTAATTTTGAGGGAAAATGCAGAAATTCACATTATTTTGGAACAAAAAGACAGAAATTCTCCTTATTTCAGGGCAAAAAGTCATAAATTCCCCTTATTATGGGGCAAAATTGCAGAAATTTCCTTTATTTTGGGGCAAAATTGCAGAAATTTCCCTTATTTTGGGGCAAAATTGCAGAAATTTCACTTATTTCAGGGAAAAAGCACAGAAATTTCTCTTATTTTGGGGAAAAAAGGCAGAAATTTCTTTTATTTTGGTACAAAATTGCAGAAATTTTTCTTATTTTGGGGCAAAAAGTCAGAAATTCCCCATATTTTGGGGCAAAAAGGCAGAAATTCCCCTTATTTTGAGGTAATAAGGCTGAAATTCCCTTTATTTTGGGGCAAAAATACAGAAATTTCGTTTATTTTGGGGAAAAGGCAGAAATTGCACTTATTTTGAGTCAAAAAGTGGAAAATTCCCTTATTTTGGGGCAAAAATGAAGAAATTTGCTTTTTTATGGCAAAAAGGTATACATTCCCTTTATTTTCGGGCAAAAAGGAAGAAATTCTTTGTATTTTGGAGCACAATTGCAGAAATTCCCCTAATTTTTCGGCAAAAAGGCAGAATTTTTTTTTATTTTGGGGTAAAACTGCAGAAATTTCACTTATTTTGCGGCAAAATGTCAGAAATTCCCCTTATTTTTGGCAAAAAATGCAGAAAATCCCCTTATTTTAGGGCAAAATTGCAGAAATTTCCCTTATTTGGGGGCAAAAACAGAAATTCCCCTTATTTTGGGGAAAAATTGCAGAAATTTCCCTTATTTTAAGGCAAAATTGCAGAAATTTCACTTATTTCAGAGAAAAAAAGCAAAAAATTTTTCTTATTTTGGGGCAAAAAGGCAGAAATTCCCATTATTTTGGGGCAAAAAGGCAGAATTTCACCTTATTTTGGGGTAAAATTGCAGAAATTTCACATATTTCAGGGCAAAACGGCAGAAATTCCCCTTATTTTGGGCAAAAAGGCAGAAATTTCCCTTATTTTGGAATAAAATTGCAGAAATTTCCCTTATTTGGGGGCAAAAAGGCAGAAAATCCACTTAATTTCGGGTAAAAAGGCAGAAATTTCTCGTATTTTGGAGCAAAATTGCAGAAACTCCCCTAATTTTGGGGCAAAAAGGCAGAATTTCCCTTTATTGTGGGGCAAAAATAGAGAAATTTTTTTTATTTTGGGGCAAAAATCAGAAATTTCCTTTATTTTGGAACAAAATTTTAGAAATTTCTTTTATATTGTTACAGACTTGCAGAAATTTTTCTTATTTTGTGGCAAAAAGGCAGAAATTCCCCATATTTTGGTGCAAAAAGGCTGAAATTCCCCTTATTTTGAGGTAAAATCCTGAAATTCCCCATATTTTGGGGCAAAAAGGCAGAAATTCCTAATATTTTGTGGCAAAAATGCAGAAATTCCCCTTATTTTGAGGTAAAAAGGCCAAAATTCCCCTTATTTGGGGGCAAAAAGGCAGAATTTTTTTTTTTTTTTGGTACAAAATTGCAGAAATTTTTCTTATTTTGGGGCAAAAAGTCAGAAATTCCCAATATTTTGGGGCAAAAAGGCAGAAATTCCCCTTATTTTGAGGTAAAAAGGCTGAAATTCCCATTATTTTGGGGCAAAAAGACAGAAATTTCGTTTATTTTGGGGAAAAGGCAGAAATTGCACTTATTTTGAGTCAAAAAGGTGGAAAATCCCCTTATTTTGGGGCAAAAATGAAGAAATTTGCTTTTTTTATAGCAAAAAGGTATACATTCCCTTTATTTTCGGGCAAAAAGGCAGAAATTACCCGTATTTTGGAGCAAAATTGCGGAAATTCCCCTAATTTTTGGGTAAAAAAGCAGAAATTCCCCTTATTTTGGGGTAAAACTGCAGAAATTTCACTTATTTTGCGGCAAAATGTCAGAAATTCCCCTTATTTTCGGCAAAAAAGGCAGAAAATCCCCTTATTTTAGGGCAAAATTGCAGAAATCTCCCTTATTTGGGGGCAAAATCAGAAATTCCCTTTATTTTGGGTCAAAATTGCAGAAATTTCCCTTATTATGGGGAAAAATTGCAGAAATTTCCCTTATTTTAGGGCAAAATTGCTGAAATTTCACTTATTTCAGAGAAAAAAAGCAAAAAATTTTCTTATTTTGGGGCAAAAAGGCAGAAATTCCCATTATTTTGGGGCAAAAAGGCAGAAATTCACCTTATTTTTGGGTAAAATTGCAGAAATTTCACATATTTCAGGGCAAAACGGCAGAAATTCCCCTTATTTTGGGATAAAATTGCAGAAATTTCCCTTATTTGGGGGCAAAAAGGCAGAAATTCCACTTAATTTCGGGTAAAAAGGCAGAAATTTCTCGTATTTTGGAGCAAAATTGCAGAAACTCCCCTAATTTTGGGGCAAAAAGGCAGAATTTCCCTTTATTGTGGGGCAAAAATAGAGAAATTCTTTTTATTTTGGGGCAAAAATCAGAAATTTCCCTTATTTTGGGGCAAAATTTTAGAAATTTCTTTTATATTGTTACAGACTTGCAGAAATTTTTCTTATTTTGTGGCAAAAAGGCAGAAATTCCCCATACTTTGGTGCAAAAAGGCTGAAATTCCCCATATTTTGGGGAAAAAAGGCAGAAATTCCTCTCATTTGGGGGCAAAAAGGCACAAATTTCCCTTATTTTCGGGCATAATTGCAGGAATTTCATTTATTTCAGGGCAAAAAGTCAGAAATTCCATTTATTTTGGGGAAAAAAGGCAGAAATCTCTTTTATTTTGATACAAAATTGTAGAAATTTTCCTTATTTTGGAACAAAAAGCAAAAATTACCCATATTTTGGGGATAAAGGCAGAAATTCCCCTTATTTTGAGGTAAAAAGCCTGAAATTCCTGTAATTTTGGGGAAAAAAGGCAGAAATTCCCCATATTTTGTGGCAAAAAGGCAGAAATTCCCCTTATTTGGAGGTAAAATGCTGAATTTCCCCTTATTTTCGGCAAAAAGGCAGAAATTCCTATTATTTTAGGGCAAAATTGCAGAAATTTCAATTATTTCAGGGCAAAAAGTCAGAAATTTGCCTTATTTTGGGGCGAAAAACAGAAATTCCCTAATTTTGGGGCCAAAAACAGAAATTCCCCTTATTTTGGGGTAAAATTGCAGAAATTTCAAATATTTCAGGGCAAAAAGGCAGAAATTCCACTTTATTTCGGACAATAACGCAGAAATTCCCCGTATTTTAAAGCTAAATTTCAGAAATTCCCCTTATATTGGTGCAAAAATGCAGAAATTCCCTCTATTTTTGTGCAATAAGGCAGATTTCCCCATATTTTGAAGCAAAATTGCACATTATCCCCTAATTTTGAGGGAAAATGCAGAAATTCACATTATTTTGGAACAAAAAGACAGAAATTCTCCTTATTTCAGGGCAAAAAGTCATAAATTCCCCTTATTATGGGGCAAAATTGCAGAAATTTCCTTTATTTTGGGGCAAAATTGCAGAAATTTCCCTTATTTTGGGGCAAAATTGCAGAAATTTCACTTATTTCAGGGAAAAAGCACAGAAATTTCTCTTATTTTGGGGAAAAAAGGCAGAAATTTCTTTTATTTTGGTACAAAATTGCAGAAATTTTCTTTATTTTGGGGAAAATGCAGAAATTCCCCATATTTTGGGGCAAAAAAGCAGAGATTCCCCTTATTATGAGGTAAAATGCTGAAATTCCCCTTATTTTGAGGCAAAAAGACAGAAATTCCCTTTATTTTGTGGCAAAAAGGCAGAAATTTCCCTTATTTTGGGGCAAAATTGCTGAAATTTCACTTATTTCAGGGCAAAATTCAAAAATTCCTTTCATTTTGGGGCAAAAAGACAGAAATTCCGTTTATTTTGGGTAAAAAGGCAGAAATTTCACTTATTTTGAGGTAAGAAGGCAGAAATTCCTCTTATTTGGGGGCAAAAATGAAGAAATTTCTCTTTTTTGTGGCAAAAGGTATACATTCCCCTTATTTTCGGGCAAAAAAGCAGAAATTCCCCCTATTTTGGTGCAGAATTGACGAAAATCCCCTAATTGTGGGGCAAAAAGGCAGAAATTACCTATATGTTGGGGCAAAAAGACATAAATTCTCCTTATTTTGGGGCAAAACTCAGAAATTCCACTTATTTTGGGGCAAAATTCCAGAAATTTTCCTTATTTTGAAGCAAAATTGCAGAAATTTTACTTATTTTGGGGCAAAATTGCAGAAATTTCACTTATTTCCGGTAAAAATGGCAGAAATTTTTCTTATTTTGGGGCAAAAAGGCAGAAATTCCTAATATTTTGTGGCAAAAATGCAGAAATTCCCCTTATTTTGAGGTAAAAAGGCTGAAATTTCCCTTATTTGGGGGCAAAAAGGCAGAAATTTCCCTTATTTTGGGGTAAAATTGCAAACATTTCACTTATTTCAGGGTAATAAGTCAGAAATTTTCCTTATTTTGGGGCAAAAAAGACAGAAATTCCCTTTGTTTTGGAAGGAAAATACAGAAATTCCACTTCTTCAGAGGCAAAAAGGCAGAAATTCCCCTTATTTTGAAGCAAAAATGAAGAAATTCCCCTAATTGTTGGGCCAAAAGGCAGAAATTCCCTATATGTTGGGGAAAAAAGACAGAAATTCTCCTTATTTTGGGACAAAACTCAGAAATTCCACTTATTTTGGGGCAAAATTGCAGGAATTTACCTTATTTTGAGGCAAAATTGCAGAAATTTCCCTTATTTAGGGCAAAATTGCAGAAATTTCACTTATTTTCAGGTAAAAAGGCTGAAATATCCTTTATTTTGGGGCAAAAAGGAAGAAATTCCCCTTATTTTGGGGCAAAATTGCAGAAATTTTCCTTATTTTGGGGCAAAAGGGCTGAAATTCTTATTTTGAGGTAAAATGCTGAAATTCCCCATATTTTGGGGCAAAAGGCAAAACTTCTTATTTTGGGGCAAAGAGGCACAAATTTCCCTTATTTTCGGGCAAAATTGCAGAAATTTCATTTATTTCAGGGCAAAAAGTCAGAAATTCCTTTTATTTTGGGGCAAAGAGCAGAAATTTCTTTTATTATGGTACAAAATTGAAGAAATTTATCTTATTTTGAAACAAAAAGGCAGAAAATTCCCCTTATTTTGAGGCAAAAGGCAGAAATTATTCTCAATTTGAGGTAAAATGCAGAAATTCCCTTTATTTTGGGGCTAAAAGGCAGAAATTCCCTGTATTTTGAAGCAAAATTGCAGAAATTCTCATAATTTTCGGGCAAAAAGGCAGAAATTCTCCTTATTTTGGGGCAAAAAGACAGAAAATCTCCTTTTTCGGGAGCAAACAGTCAGAAATTCCCCTTATTTTGGGGCAAAATTGCAGAAATTTCCCTTATTTTGGGGCACAATTGCAGAAATTTCACGTATTTCAGGGGAAAAAGGCAGAAATTTTTTTGGGGGGCAAAAAAGGAGAAATTTTTTTTATTTTGGTACAAAATTGCAGAAATTTTTCTTATTTTGGGGCAAAAAGTCAGAAATTCCCCATATTTTGGGGCAAAAAGGCAGAAATTCCCCTTATTTTGAGGTAATAAGGCTGAAATTCCCCTTATTTTGGGGCAAAAATGCAGAAATTTCGTTTATTTTGGGGAAAAGGCAGAAATTGCACTTATTTTGAGTCAAAAAGGTGGAAAATTCCCTTATTTTGGGGCAAAAATGAAGAAATTTGCTTTTTTATGGCAAAAAGGTATACATTCCCTTTATTTTCGGGCAAAAAGGCAGAAATTCTTTGTATTTTGGAGCAAAATTGCAGAAATTCCCCTAATTTTTGGGCAAAAAGGCAGAAATTTTTTTTATTTTGGGGTAAAACTGCAGAAATTTCACTTATTTTGCGGCAAAATGTCAGAAATTCCCCTTATTTTTGGCAAAAAATGCAGAAAATCCCCTTATTTTAGGGCAAAATTGCAGAAATTTCCCTTATTTGGGGGCAAAAACAGAAATTCCCCTTATTTTGGGGCAAAATTGCAGAAATTTCCCTTATTATGGGGAAAAATTGCAGAAATTTCCCTTATTTTAGGGCAAAATTGCAGAAATTTCACTTATTTCAGAGAAAAAAAGCAAAAAATTTTTCTTATTTTGGGGCAAAAAGGCAGAAATTCCCATTATTTTGGGGCAAAAAGGCAGAAATTCACCTTATTTTGGGGTAAAATTGCAGAAATTTCACATATTTCAGGGCAAAACGGCAGAAATTCCCCTTATTTTGGGCAAAAAGGCAGAAATTTCCCTTATTTTGGAATAAAATTGCAGAAATTTCCCTTATTTGGGGGCAAAAAGGCAGAAAATCCACTTAATTTCGGGTAAAAAGGCAGAAATTTCTCGTATTTTGGAGCAAAATTGCAGAAACTCCTCTAATTTTGGGGCAAAAAGGCAGAATTTCCCTTTATTGTGGGGCAAAAATAGAGAAATTTTTTTTATTTTGGGGCAAAAATCAGAAATTTCCTGTATTTTGGAACAAAATTTTAGAAATTTCTTTTATATTGTTACAGACTTGCAGAAATTTTTCTTATTTTGTGGCAAAAAGGCAGAAATTCCCCATATTTTGGTGCAAAAAAACTGAAATTCCCCTTATTTTGAGGTAAAATCCTGAAATTCCCCATATTTTGGGGCAAAAAGGCAGAAATTCCTAATATTTTGTGGCAAAAATGCAGAAATTCCCCTTATTTTGAGGTAAAAAGGCCAAAATTCCCCTTATTTGGGGGCAAAAAGGCAGAAATTTTTTTTTTATTGGTACAAAATTGCAGAAATTTTTCTTATTTTGGGGCAAAAAGTCAGAAATTCCCAATATTTTGGGGCAAAAAGGCAGAAATTCCCCTTATTTTGAGGTAAAAAGGCTGAAATTCCCCTTATTTTGGGGCAAAAAGACAGAAATTTCGTTTATTTTGGGGAAAAGGCAGAAATTGCACTTATTTTGAGTCAAAAAGGTGGAAAATCCCCTTATTTTGGGGCAAAAATGAAGAAATTTGCTTTTTTTATAGCAAAAAGGTATACATTCCCTTTATTTTCGGGCAAAAAGGCAGAAATTACCCGTATTTTGGAGCAAAATTGCAGAAATTCACCTAATTTTTAGGTAAAAAAGCAGAAATTCCCCTTATTTTGGGGTAAAACTGCAGAAATTTCACTTATTTTGCGTCAAAATGTCAGAAATTCCCCTTATTTTCGGCAAAAAAAAAGAAAATCCCCTTATTTTAGGGCAAAATTGCAGAAATCTCCCTTATTTGGGGGCAAAATCAGAAATTCCCTTTATTTTGGGGCAAAATTGCAGAAATTTCCCTTATTATGGGGAAAAATTGCAGAAATTTCCCTTATTTTAGGGCAAAATTGCAGAAATTTCACTTATTTCAGAGAAAAAAAGCAAAAAATTTTCTTATTTTGGGGCAAAAAGGCAGAAATTCCCATTATTTTGGGGCAAAAAGGCAGAATTCACCTTATTTTGGGATAAAATTGCAGAAATTTCCCTTATTTGGGGGCAAAAAGGCAGAAATTCCACTTAATTTCGGGTAAAAAGGCAGAAATTTCTCGTATTTTGGAGCAAAATTGCAGAAACTCCCCTAATTTTGGGGCAAAAAGGCAGAATTTCCCTTTATTGTGGGGGCAAAAATAGAGAAATTCTTTTTATTTTGGGGCAAAAATCAGAAATTTCCCTTATTTTGGGGCAAAATTTTAGAAATTTCTTTTATATTGTTACAGACTTGCAGAAATTTTTCTTATTTTGTGGCAAAAAGGCAGAAATTCCCCATACTTTGGTGCAAAAAGGCTGAAATTCCCCATATTTTGGGGAAAAAAGGCAGAAATTCCTCTCATTTGGGGGCAAAAAGGCACAAATTTCCCTTATTTTCGGGCATAATTGCAGGAATTTCATTTATTTCAGGGCAAAAAGTCAGAAATTCCATTTATTTTGGGGAAAAAAGGCAGAAATTTCTTTTATTTTCATACAAAATTGTAGAAATTTTTCTTATTTTGGAACAAAAAGCAAAAATTACCCATATTTTGGGGAAAAAGGCAGAAATTCCCCTTATTTTGAGGTAAAAAGGCTGAAATTCCCGTTATTTTGGGGAAAAAAGGCAGAAATTCCCTTTACTTTGTGGCAAAAAGGCAGAAATTCCCGTTAATTGGGGCAGAAAAGCAGAAATTTTCCTTATTTAAGGGCAATAGGGCAGAAATTCCCCATATTTTGTGGCAAAAAGGCAGAAATTCTCCTTATTTCAGGGCAAAAAGTCATAAATTCCCCTTATTTTGGGGTAAAATTGCAGAAATTTCCTTTATTTTGGGGCAAAATTGCAGAAATTTCCCTTATTTTGGGGCAAAATTGCAGAAATTTCACTTATTTCAGGGAAAAAGCACAGAAATTTCTCTTATTTTGGGGAAAAAAGGCAGAAATTTCTTTTATTTTGGTACAAAATTGCAGAAATTTTCTTTATTTTGGGGAAAATGCAGAAATTCCCCATATTTTGGGGCAAAAAAGCAGAGATTCCCCTTATTATGAGGTAAAATGCTGAAATTCCCCTTATTTTGAGGCAAAAAGACAGAAATTCCCTTTATTTTGTGGCAAAAAGGCAGAAATATCCCTTATTTTGGGGCAAAATTGCAGAAATTTCACTTATTTAAGGGCAAAATTCAAAAATTCCTTTTATTTTGGGGAAAAAAGACAGAAATTCCGTTTTTTTGGGTAAAAAGGCAGAAATTTCACTTATTTTGAGGTAAGAAGGCAGAAATTCCTCTTATTTTGGGGCAAAAATGAAGAAATTTCTCTTTTTTGTGGCAAAAGGTATACATTCCCCTTATTTTCGGGCAAAAAAGCAGAAATTCCCCCTATTTTGGAGCAGAATTGAAGAAAATCCCCTAATTGTGGGGCAAAAAGGCAGAAATTCCCTATATGTTGTGGCAAAAAGACAGAAATTCTCCTTATTTTGGGGCAAAACTCAGAAATTCCACTTATTTTGGGGCAAAATTCCAGAAATTTCCCTTATTTTAAAGCAAAATTGCAGAAATTTTACTTATTTTGGGGCAAAATTGCAGAAATTTCACTTATTTCAGGTAAAAATGGCAGAAATTTTTCTTATTTTGGGGCAAAAAGGCAGAAATTCCTAATATTTTGTGGCAAAAATGCAGAAATTCTCCTGATTTTGAGGTAAAAAGGCTGAAATTTCCCTTATTTGGGGGCAAAAAGGCAGAAATTTCCCTTATTTTGGGGTAAAATTGCAAACATTTCACTTATTTCAGGGTAATAAGTCAGAAATTTTCCTTATTTTGGGGCAAAAAAGGCAGAAATTCCCTTTGTTTTGGAAGGAAAATACAGAAATTCCACTTCTTTAGAGACAAAAAGGCAGAAATTCCCCTTATTTTGAAGCAAAAATGAAGAAATTCCCCTAATTGTTGGGCCAAAAGGCAGAAATTCCCTATATGTTGGGGCAAAAAGACAGAAATTCTCCTTATTTTGGGACAAAACTCAGAAATTCCACTTATTTTGGGGCAAAATTGCAGGAATTTACCTTATTTTGAGGCAAAATTGCAGAAATTTCCCTTATTTGGGGCAAAATTGCAGAAATTTCACTTATTTTCAGGTAAAAAGGCTGAAATATCCTTTATTTTGGGGCAAAAAGGAAGAAATTCCCCTTATTTTGGGGCAAAATTGCAGAAATTTTACTTAATTTGGGGCTAAAGGGCTGAAATTCTTATTTTGAGGTATAATGCTGAAATTCCCCATATTTTGGGGCAAAAGGCAAAACTTCTTCTTATTTTGGGGCAAAGAGGCACAAATTTCCCTTATTTTCGGGCAAAATTGCAGAAATTTCATTTATTTCAGGGCAAAAAGTCAGAAATTCCTTTTATTTTGGGGCAAAGAGCAGAAATTTCTTTTATTATGGTACAAAACTTGAAGAAATTTTTCTTATTTTGAAACAAAAAGGCAGAAAATTCCCCTTATTTTGAGGCAAAAGGCAGAAATTATTCTCAATTTGAGGTAAAATGCAGAAATTCCCTTTATTTTTGGGCTAAAAGGCAGAAATTCCCTGTATTTTGAAGCAAAATTGCAGAAATTCTCATAATTTTCGGGCAAAAAGGCAGAAATTCTCCTTATTTTGGGGCAAAAAGACAGAAAATCTCCTTTTTCGGGAGCAAACAGTCAGAAATTCCCCTTATTTTGGGGCAAAATTGCAGAAATTTCCTTTACATTGGGGCAAAATTGCAGAAATTTCCCTTATTTTGGGGCAAAATTGCAGAAATTTCACGTATTTCAGGGAAAAAAGGCAGAAATTTTTTTTGGGGGGGGCAAAAAGGCAGAAATTTTTTTTATTTTGGTACAAAATTGCAGAAATTTTTCTTATTTTGGGGCAAAAAGTCAGAAATTCCCCATATTTTGGGGCAAAAAGGCAGAAATTCTTCTTATTTTGAGGTAATAAGGCTGAAATTCCCCTTATTTTGGGGCAAAAATACAGAAATTTCGTTTATATTGGGGAAAAGGCAGAAATTGCACTTATTTTGAGTCAAAAAGGTGGAAGATCTCCTTATTTTGGGGCAAAAATGAAGAAATTTGCTTTTTAATGGCAAAAAGGTATACATTCCCTTTATTTTCGGGCAAAAAGGCAGAAATTCTTTGTATTTTGGAGCAAAATTGCAGAAATTTCCCTAATTTATGGGCAAAAAGGCAGAAATTTTCCTTATTTTGGGGTAAAACTGCAGAAATTTCACTTATTTGGCGGGAAAATGTCAGAAATTCCCCTTATTTTTGGCAAAAAATGCAGAAAATCCCCTTATTTTAGGGCAAAATTGCAGAAATTTCCCTTATTTGGTGGCAAAAACAGAAATTCCCCTTATTTTGGGGCAAAATTGCAGAAATTTCCCTTATTATGGGGAAAAATTGCAGAAATTTCCCTTATTTTGGAAAAAAATTGCAGAAATTTCACGTATTTCAGGGAAAAAAGGCAAAAATTTTTCTTATTTTGAGGCAAAAAGGCAGAAATTCCCATTATTTTGGGGCAAAAAGGCAGAAATTCCCCATATTTTGGGGCAAAAAGGCACAAATTCCCTTTATTTTGAGGTAATAAGGCTGAAATTCCCCTTATTTTGGGGCAAAAATACAGAAATTTCGTTTATTTTGGGGAAAAGGCAGAAATTGCACTTATTTTGAGTCAAAAAGGTGGAAAATCCCCTTATTTTGTAGCAAAAATGAAGTAATTTGCTTTTTTATGGCAAAAAGGTATACATTCCCTTTATTTTCGGGCAAAAAGGCAGAAATTCTTTGTATTTTGGAGCAAAATTGCAGAAATTCCCCTAATTTTTGGGCAAAAAGGCAGAAATTTTCCTTATTTTGGGGTAAAACTGCAGAAATTTCACTTATTTTGCGGCAAAATGTCAGAAATTCCCCTTATTTTTGGCAAAAAAGGCAGAAAATCCCCTTATTTTAGGGCAAAATTGCAGAAATTTCCCTTATTTGGGGGCAAAAACAGAAATTCCCCTTATTTTGGAGCAAAATTGCAGAAATTTCCCTTATTATGGGGAAAAATTGCAGAAATTTCCCTTATTTTAGGGCAAAATTGCAGAAATTTCACTTATTTCAGAGAAAAAAAGCAAAAATTTTTCTTATTTTGGGGCAAAAAGGCAGAAATTCCCATTATTTTGGGGCAAAAAGGCAGAAATTCACCTTATTTTGGGGAAAAATTGCAGAAATTTCCCTTATTTTGGAAAAAAATTGCAGAAATTTCACTTATTTCAGAGAAAAAAAGCAAAAATTTTTCTTATTTTGGGGCAAAAAGGCAGAAATTCCCATTATTTTGGGGCAAAAAGGCAGAAATTCCCCATATTTTGGGGCAAAAAGGCACAAATTCCCTTTATTTTGAGGTAATAAGGCTGAAATTCCCCTTATTTTGGGGCAAAAATACAGAAATTTCGTTTATTTTGGGGAAAAGGCAGAAATTGCACTTATTTTGAGTCAAAAAGGTGGAAAATCCCCTTATTTTGTAGCAAAAATGAAGTAATTTGCTTTTTTATGGCAAAAAGGTATACATTCCCTTTATTTTCGGGCAAAAAGGCAGAAATTCTTTGTATTTTGGAGCAAAATTGCAGAAATTCCCCTAATTTTTGGGCAAAAAGGCAGAAATTTTCCTTATTTTGGGGTAAAACTGCAGAAATTTCACTTATTTTGCGGCAAAATGTCAGAAATTCCCCTTATTTTTGGCAAAAAATGCAGAAAATCCCCTTATTTTAGGGCAAAATTGCAGAAATTTCCCTTATTTGGGGGCAAAAACAGAAATTCCCCTTATTTTGGAGCAAAATTGCAGAAATTTCCCATATTATGGGGGAAAATTGCAGAAATTTCCCTTATTTTAGGGCAAAATTGCAGAAATTTCACTTATTTCAGAGAAAAAAAGCAAAAATTTTTCTTATTTTGGGGCAAAAAGGCAGAAATTCCCATTATTTTGGGGCAAAAAGGCAGAAATTCACCTTATTTTGGGGTAAAATTGCAGAAATTTTACATATTTCAGGGCAAAACGGCAGAAATTCCCCTTATTTTGGGGCAAAAAGGCAGAAATTTCCCTTATTTTGGGATAAAATTGCAGAAATTTCCCTTTTTTGGGGGCAAAAAGGCAGAAAATCCACTTAATTTCGGGTAAAAAGGCAGAAATTTCTCGTATTTTGGAGCAAAATTGCAGAAACCCCCCATATTTGGGGCAAAAAGGCAGAATTTCCCTTTATTTTGGGGCAAAAATAGAGAAATTCTTTTTATTTTGGGGCAAAAATCAGAAATTTCCTTTATTTTGGGGCAAAATTTTAGAAATTTCTTTTATATTGTTACAGACTTGCAGAAATTTTTCTTATTTTGTGGCAAAAAGGCAGAAATTCCCCATATTTTGGTGCAAAAAGGCTGAAATTCCCCTTATTTTGAGGTAAAATCCTGAAATTCCCCATATTTTGGGGCAAAAAGGCAGAAATTCCCCTCATTTGGGGGCAAAAAGGCCCAAATTTCCCTTATTTTCGGGCATAATTGCAGGAATTTCATTTATTTCAGGGCAAAAAGTCAGAAATTCCTTTTATTTTCGGGCAAAAACAGAAATTTCTTTTATTTTGATACAAAATTGTAGAAATTTTCCTTATTTTGGAACAAAAAGGCAAAAATTACCCATATTTTGGGGAAAAAGGCAGAAATTCCCCTTATTTTGAGGTGAAAAGGCTGAAATTCCCGTTATTTTGGGGCAAAAAGGCAGAAATTCCTTTTACTTTGTGGCAAAAAGGCAGAAATTCCCGTTAATTGGGGCAGAAAAGCAGAAATTTTCCTTATTTAAGGGCAATAGGGCAGAAATTCCCCTTATTTTGTGGCAAAAAGGCAGAAATTCCCCTTATTTGAAGGTAAAATGCTGAAATTCCCCTTATTTTCGGCAAAAAGGCAGAAATTCCTATTATTTTGGGGCAAAATTGCAGAAATTTCAATTATTTCTGGGCAAAAAGTCAGATATTTGCCTTATTTTGGGGCAAAAAGCAGAAATTCCCTTAATTTTGGGGCCAAAAACAGAAATTCCCCTTATTTTGGGGTAAAATTGCAGAAATTTCAAATATTTCAGGGCAAAAAGGCAGAAATTCCACTTTATTTCGGACAATAACGCAGAAATTCCCCGTATTTTAAAACTAAATTTCAGAAATCCCCCTTATATTGGTGCAAAAATGGAGAAATTCCCTTTATTTTTGTGCAATAAGGCAGATTTCCCCGTATTTTGAAGGAAAATTGCACATATTTCCCTAATTTTGAAGGAAAATGCAGAAATTCACATTATTTTGGAACAAAAAGACAGAAATTCTCCTTATTTCAGGGCAAAAAGTCAGAAATTCCCCTTCTTTTGGGGTAAAATTGCAGAAATTTTCTTTATTTTGGGGCAAAATTGAAGAAATTTCCCTTATTTTGGGGCAAAATTGCAGAAATTTCACTTATTTCAGGGAAAAAGTGCAGAAATTTCTCTTATTTTGGGGCAAAAAGGCAGAAATTTCTTTTATTTTGGTACAAAATTGCAGAAATTTTCTTTATTTTGGGGCAAAATTGCAGAAATTTCCCTTATTTTGGGGCAAAATTGCAGAAATTTCACTTATTTCAGGGAAAAAGTGCAGAAATTTCTCTTATTTTGGGGCAAAAAGGCAGAAATTTCTTTTATTTTGGTACAAAATTGCAGAAATTTTCTTTATTTTGGGGCAAAAATGAAGAAATTCCCCATATTTTGGGGCAAAAAGGCAGAGATTTGCCTTATTATGAGGTAAAATGCTGAAATTCCCCTTATTTTGGGGCAAAAATACAGAAATTCCCTTTATTTTGTGGCAAAAAGGCAGAAATTTCCCTTATTTTGGGGCAAAATTGCAGAAATTTCACTCATTTCAGGGCAAAATTCAAAAATTCCTTTTATTTTGGGGCAAAAAGACAGAAATTCCGTTCATTTTTAGGTAAAAAGGCAGAAATTTCACTTATTTTGTGGTAAGAAGTCAGAAATTCCTCTTATTTTGGGGCAAAAATGAAGAAATTTCTCTTTTTTGTGGCAAAAGGTATACATTCCCCTTATTTTCGGGCAAAAAAAGCAGAAATTCCCCGTATTTTGGAGCAGAATTGAAGAAAATCCCCTAATTGTGGGGCAAAAAGACAGAAATTCTCCTTATTTTGGGTCAAAACTCAGAAATTCCACTTATTTTGGGGCAAAATTCCAGAAATTTCCCTTATTTTCGGGCAAAATTGCAGAAATTTTACTTATTTTGGGGCAAAATTGCAGAAATTTTACTTATTTCAGGTAAAAATGGCAGAAATTTTTCTTATTTTGGGGCAAAAATGCAGAAATTCCTAATATTTTGTGGCAAAAATGCAGAAATTCCCCTTATTTTGAGGTAAAAAGGCTGAAATTCCCCTTATTTGGGGGCAAAAAGGCAGAAATTTCCCTTATTTTAGGGCAAAATTGCAAACATTTCACTTATTTCAGGGTAATAAGTCAGAAATTTTCCTTATTTTGGGGCAAAAAAGACAGAAATTTCCTTTGTTTTGGAAGGAAAATACAGAAATTCCACTTCTTTAGAGACAAAAAGGCAGAAATTCCCCTTATTTTGAAGCAAAAATGAAGAAATTCCCCTAATTGTTGGGCAAAAAGGCAGAAATTCCCTATATGTTGGGGCAAAAAAACAGAAATTCTCCTTATTTTGGGACAAAACTCAGAAATTCCACTTATTTTGGGGCAAAATTGCAGAAATTTCACTTATTTTCAGGTAAAAAGGCTGAAATATCCTTTATTTTGGGGCAAAAAAGAAGAAATTCCCCTTATTTTGGGGCAAAATTGCAGAAATTTTCCTTATTTTGGGGCAAAAGGGCTGAAATTCTTATTTTGAGGTAAAATGCTGAAATTCCCCATATTTTGGGGCAAAAGGCAAAACTTCTTCTTATTTTGGGGCAAAGAGGCACAAATTTCCCTTATTTTCGGGCATAATTGCAGAAATTTCATTTATTTCAGGGCAAAAAGTCAGAAATTCCTTTTATTTTGGGGCAAAGAGCAGAAATTTCTTTTATTATGGTACAAAATTGAAGAAATTTTTCTTATTTTGAAACAAAAAGGCAGAAAATTCCCCTTATTTTGAGGCAAAAGGCAGAAATTATTCTCAATTTGAGGTAAAATGCAGAAATTCCCTTTATTTTGGGGCTAAAAGACAGAAATTCCCTGTATTTTGAAGCAAAATTGCAGAAATACTCATAATTTTCGGGCAAAAAGGCAGAAATTCTCCTTATTTTGGGGCAAAAAGACAGAAAATCTCCTTTTTCGGGAGCAAACAGTCAGAAATTCCCCTTATTTTGGGGCAAAATTGCAGAAATTTCCTTTACATTGGGGCAAAATTGCAGAAATTTCCCTTATTTTGGGGCAAAATTGCAGAAATTTCACGTATTTCAGGGAAAAAAGGCAGAAATATTTTTTGGGGGGGGCAAAAAGGCAGAAATTTTTTTTATTTTGGTACAAAATTGCAGAAATTTTTCTTATTTTGTGGCAAAAAGTCAGAAATTCCCCATATTTTGGGGCAAAAAGGCAGAAATTCCCCTTATTTTGAGGTAATAAGGCTGAAATTCCCCTTATTTTGGGGCAAAAAGACAGAAATTTCGTTTATTTTGGGGAAAAGGCAGAAATTGCACTTATTTTGAGTCAAAAAGGTGGAAATTCCCCTTATTTTGGGGCAAAAATGAAGAAATTTGCTTTTTTATGTCAAAAAGGTATACATTCCCTTTATTTTCGGGCAAAAAGGCAGAAATTCTTTGTATTTTGGAGCAAAATTGCAGAAATTCCCCTAATTTTTGCGCAAAAAGGCAGAAATTTTCCTTATTTTGGGGTAAAACTGCAGAAATTTCACTTATTTTGCGGCAAAATGTCAAAAATTCCTTTTATTTTTGGCAAAAAATTCAGAAAATCCCCTTATTTTAGGGCAAAATTGCAGAAATTTCCCTTATTTAGGGGCAAAAACAGAAATTCCCCTTATTTTGGGGCAAAATTGCAGAAATTTCCCTTATTATGGGAAAAAATTGCAGAAATTTCCTTTATTTTAGGGCAAAATTGCAGAAATTTCACTTATTTCAGAGAAAAAAAAGCAAAAATTTTTTTTATTTTGGGGCAAAAAGGCAGAAATTCCCATTATTTTGGGGCAAAAAGGCAGAAATTCACCTTATTTTGGGGTAAAATTGCAGAAATTTCACATATTTCGGAGCAAAACGGCAGAAATTCTTCTTATTTTGGTGCAAAAAGGCAGAAATTTCCCTTATTTTGGAATAAAATTGCAGAAATTTTTTCTTATTTGGGGGCAAAAAGGCAGAAAATCCACTTAATTTCGGGTAAAAAGGCAGAAATTTCTCGTATTTTGGAGCAAAATTGCAGAAACTCCCTTAATTTTGGGGCAAAAAGGCAGAAATTCCCTTTATTTTGGGGCAAAAATAGAGAAATTCTTTTTATTTTGGGGCAAAAATCAGAAATTTCCTTTATTTTGGGGCAAAATTTTAGAAATTTCTTTTATATTGTTACAGACTTGCAGAAATTTTTCTTATTTTGTGGCAAAAAGGCAGAAATTCCCCATATTTTGGTGCAAAAAGGCTGAAATTCCCCTTATTTTGAGGTAAAATCCTGAAATTCCCCATATTTTGGGGCAAAAATGCAGAAATTCCCCTCATTTGGGGGCAAAAAGGCACAAATTTCCCTTATTTTCGGGCATAATTGCAGGAATTTCATTTATTTCAGGGCAAAAAGTCAGAAATTCCTTTTATTTTCGGGCAAAAACAGAAATTTCTTTTCTTTTGATACAAAATTGTAGAAATTTTCCTTATTTTGGAACAAAAAGGCAAAAATTACCCATATTTTTGGGAAAAAGGCAGAAATTCCCCTTATTTTGAGGTAAAAAGGCTGAAATTCCCGTTATTTTGGGGCAAAAAGGCAGAAATTCCCTTTACTTTGTGGCAAAAAGGCAGAAATACCCGTTAATTGGGGCAGAAAAGCAGAAATTTTCCTTATTTAAGGGCAATAGGGCAGGAATTCCCCTTATTTTGTGGCAAAAAGGCAGAAATTCCCCTTATTTGAAGGTAAAATGCTGAAATTCCCCTTATTTTCGGCAAAAAGGCAGAAATTCCTATTATTTTGGGGCAAAATTGCAGAAATTTCAATTATTTCTGGGCAAAAAGTCAGATATTTGCCTTATTTTGGGGCAAAAAGCAGAAATTCCCTTAATTTTGGGGCCAAAAACAGAAATTCCCCTTATTTTGGGGTAAAATTGCAGAAATTTCAAATATTTCAGGGCAAAAAGGCAGAAATTCCACTTTATTTCGGACAATAACGCAGAAATTCCCCGTATTTTAAAGCTAAATTTCAGAAATTCCCCTTATATTGGTGCAAAAATGGAGAAATTCCCTTTATTTTTGTGCAATAAGGCAGATTTCCCCGTATTTTGAAGCAAAATTGCACATATTTCCCTAATTTTGAAGGAAAATGCAGAAATTCACATTATTTTGGAACAAAAAGACAGAAATTCTCCTTATTTCAGGGCAAAAAGTCAGAAATTCCCCTTATTTTGGGGTAAAATTGCAGAAATTTTCTTTATTTTGAGGCAAAATTGCAGAAATTTCACTTATTTCAGGGAAAAAGTGCAGAAATTTCTCTTATTTTGGGGCAAAAAGGCAGAAATTTCTTTTATTTTGGTACAAAATTGCAGAAATTTTCTTTATTTTGGGGCAAAATTGCAGAAATTTCCCTTATTTGGGGCAAAATTGCAGAAATTTCACTTATTTCAGGGAAAAAGTGCAGAAATTTCTCTTATTTTGGGGCAAAAAGGCAGAAATTTCTTTTATTTTGGTACAAAATTGCAGAAATTTTCTTTATTTTGGGGCAAAAATGAAGAAATTCCCCATATTTTGGGGCAAATAAGCAGAGATTTGCCTTATTATGAGGTAAAATGCTGAAATTCCCCTTATTTTGGGGCAAAAATACAGAAATTCCCTTCATTTTGTGGCAAAAAGGCAGAAATTTCTCTTATTTTGGGGAAAAATTGCAGAAATTTCACTTATTTCAGGGCAAAATTCAAAAATTCCTTTTATTTTGGGGCAAAAAGAAAGAAATTCCGTTCATTTTTAGGTAAAAAGGCAGAAATTTCACTTATTTTGAGGGAAGAAGGCAGAAATTCCTCTTATTTTGGTGCAAAAATGAAGAAATTTCTCTTTTTTGTGGCAAAAGGTATACATTCCCCTTATTTTCGGGCAAAAAAGCAGAAATTCCCCCTATTTTGGAGCAGAATTGAAGAAAATCCCCTAATTGTGGGACAAAAAGGCAGAAATTCCCTATATGTTTGGGCAAAAAGACAGAAATTCTCCTTATTTTGGGGCAAAACTCAGAAATTCCACTTATTTTGGGGCAAAATTCCAGAAATTTCCCTTATTTTGGGGCAAAATTGCAGAAATTTTACTTATTTTGGGGCACAATTGCAGAAATTTCACTTATTTCAGGTAAAAATGGCAGAAATTTTTCTTATTTTGGGGCAAAAAGGCAGAAATTCCTAATATTTTGTGGCAAAAATGCAGAAATTCCCCTTATTTTGAGGTAAAAAGGCTGAAATTCCCCTTATTTGGGGACAAAAAGGCAGAAATTTCCCTTATTTTGGGGCAAAATTGCAAACATTTCACTTATTTCAGGGTAATAAGTCAGAAATTTTCCTTATTTTGGGGCAAAAAACACAGAAATTCCCTTTGTTTTGGAAGGAAAATACAGAAATTCCACTTCTTTAGAGGCAAAAAGGCAGAAATTCCCCTTATTTTGAAGCAAAAATGAAGAAATTCCCCTAATTGTTGGGCAAAAAGGCAGAAATTCCCTATATGTTGGGGCAAAAAGACAGAAATTCTCCTTATTTTGGGACAAAACTCAGAAATTCCACTTATTTTGGGGCAAAATTGCAGGAATTTACCTTATTTTGAGGCAAAATTGCAGAAATTTCCCTTATTTGGGGCAAAATTGCAGAAATTTCACTTATTTTCAGGTAAAAAGGCTGAAATATCCTTTATTTTGGGGCAAAAAAGAAGAAATTCCCCTTATTTTGGGGCAAAATTGCAGAAATTTTCCTTATTTTGGGGCAAAAAGGCTGAAATTCTTATTTTGAGGTAAAATGCTGAAATTCCCCATATTTTGGGGCAAAAGGCAAAACTTCTTCTTATTTTGGGGCAAAGAGGCACAAATTTCTCTTATTTTCGGGCAAAATTGCAGAAATTTCATTTATTTCAGGGCAAAAAGTCAGAAATTCCTTTTATTTTGGGGCAAAGAGCAGAAATTTCTTTTATTATAGTACAAAATTGAAGAAATTTATCTTATTTTGAAACAAAAAGTCAGAAAATTCCCCTTATTTTGAGGCAAAAGGCAGAAATTATTCTCAATTTGAGGTAAAATGCAGAAATTCCCTTTATTTTGGGGCTAAAAGGCAGAAATTCCCTGTATTTTGAAGCAAAATTGCAGAAATTCTCTTAATTTTCGGGCAGAAAGGCAGAAATTCTCCTTATTTTGGGGCAAAAAGACAGAAAATCTCCTTTTTCGGGAGCAAACAGTCAGAAATTCCCCTTATTTTGGGGCAAAATTGCAGAAATTTCCTTTACATTGGGGCAAAATTGCAGAAATTTCCCTTATTTTGGGGCAAAATTGCAGAAATTTCAGGTATTTGAGAAAAAAAAGGCAGAAATTTTTTGGGGGGGGCAAAAAGGCAGAAATTTTTTTTATTTTGGTACAAAATTGCAGAAATTTTTCTTATTTTGGGGCAAAAAGTCAGAAATTCCCCATATTTTGGGGCAAAAAGGTAGAAATTCCCCTTATTTTGAGGTAATAAGGCTGAAATTCCCCTTATTTTGGGGCAAAAAGGCAGAAATTTTGTTTATTTTGGGGAAAAGGCAGAAATTGCACTTATTTTGAGTCAAAAAGGTGGAAAATCCCCTTATTTTGGGGCAAAAATGAAGAAATTTGCTTTTTTATGGCAAAAAGGTATACATTCCCTTTATTTTCGGGCAAAAAGGCAGAAATTCTTTGTATTTTGGAGCAAAATTGCAGAAATTCCCCTAATTTTTGGGCAAAAAGGCAGAAATTTTCCTTATTTTGGGGTAAAACTGCAGAAATTTCACTTATTTTGCGGCAAAATGTCAGAAATTCCCCTTATTTTTGGCAAAAAATGCAGAAAATCCCCTTATTTTAGGGCAAAATTGCAGAAATTTCCCTTATTTGGGGACAAAAACAGAAATTCCCCTTATTTTGGGGCAAAATTGCAGAAATTTCCCTTATTATGGGGAAAAATTGCAGAAATTTCCCTTATTTTAGGGCAAAATTGCAGAAATTTCACTTATTTCAGAGAAAAAAAGCAAAAATTTTTCTTATTTTGGGGCAAAAAGGCAGAAATTCCCATTATTTTGGGGCAAAAAGGCATAAATTCACCTTATTTTGGGGTAAAATTGCAGAAATTTCACATATTTCAGGGCAAAACGGCAGAAATTCCCCTTATTTTGGGGCAAAAAGGCAGAAATTTCCCTTATTTTGGGATAAAATTGCAGAAATTTCCCTTATTTGGAGGCAAAAAGGCAGAAAATCCACTTAATTTCGGGTAAAAAGGCAGAAATTTCTCGTATTTTGGAGCAAAATTGCAGAAACTCCCCTAATTTTGGGGCTAAAAGGCAGAATTTCCCTTTATTTTGGGGCAAAAATAGAGAAATTCTTTTTATTTTGGGGCAAAAATCAGAAATTTCCTTTATTTTGGGGCAAAATTTTAAAAATTTCTTTTATATTGTTACAGACTTGCAGAAATTTTTCTTATTTTGTGGCAAAAAGGCAGAAATTCCCCATATTTTGGTGCAAAATGCTGAAATTCCCCTTATTTTGAGGTAAAATCCTGAAATTCCCCATATTTTGGGGCAAAAAGGCAGAAATTCCCCTCATTTGGGGGCAAAAAGGCACAAATTTCCCTTATTTTCGGGCATAATTGCAGGAATTTCATTTATTTCAGGGCAAAAAGTCAGAAATTCCTTTTATTTTCGGGCAAAAACAGAAATTTCTTTAATTTTGATACAAAATTGTAGAAATTTTCCTTATTTTGGAACAAAAAGGCAAAAATTACCCATATTTTGGGGAAAAAGGCAGAAATTCCTTTTATTTTGAGGTAAAAAGGCTGAAATTCCCGTTATTTTGGGGCATAAAGGCAGAAATTCCCTTTACTTTGTGGCAAAATGGCAGAAATTCCCGTTAATAGGGGCAGAAAAGCAGAAATTTTCCTTATTTAATGGTAATAGGGCAGAAATTCCCCTTATTTTGTGGCAAAAAGGCAGAAATTCCCCTTATTTGAAGGTAAAATGCTGAAATTCCCCTTATTTTCGGCAAAAAGGCAGAAATTCCTATTATTTTGGGGCAAAATTGCAGAAATTTCAATTATTTCTGGGCAAAAAGTCAGATATTTGCCTTATTTTGGGGCAAAAAGCAGAAATTCCCTTAATTTTGGGGCCAAACACAGAAATTCCCCTTATTTTGGGGTAAAATTGCAGAAATTTCAAATATTTCAGGGCAAAAAGGCAGAGATTCCACTTTATTACGGACAATAACGCAGAAATTCCTTGTATTTTAAAGCTAAATTTCAGAAATTCCCCTTATATTGGTGCAAAAATGGAGAAATTCCCTTTATTTTTGTGCAATAAGGCAGATTTCCCCGTATTTTGAAGCAAAATTGCACATATTTCCCTAATTTTGAAGGAAAATGCAGAAATTCACATTATTTTGGAACAAAAAGACAGAAATTCTCCTTATTTCAGGGCAAAAAGTCAGAAATTCCCCTTATTTTGGGGTAAAATTGCAGAAATTTTCTTTATTTTGGGGCAAAATTGCAGAAATTTCTCTTATTTTGGGGCAAAATTGCAGAAATTTCACTTATTTCAGGGAAAAAGTGCAGAAATTTCTCTTATTTTGGGGCAAAAAGGCAGAAATTTCTTTTATTTTGGTACAAAATTGCAGAAATTTTCTTTATTTTGGGGCAAAATTGCAGAAATTTCCCTTATTTTGGGGCAAAATTGCAGAAATTTCACTTATTTCAGGGAAAAAGTGCAGAAATTTCTCTTATTTTGGGGCAAAAAGGCAGAAATTTCTTTTATTTTGGTACAAAATTGCAGAAATTTTCTTTATTTTGGGGCAAAAATGAAGAAATGCCCCATATTTTGGGGCAAAAAGGCAGAGATTTGCCTTATTATGAGGTAAAATGCTGAAATTCCCCTTATTTTGGGGCAAAAATACAGAAATTCCCTTTATTTTGTGGCAAAAAGGCAGAAATTTCCCTTATTTTGGGGCAAAATTGCAGAAATTTCACTTATTTCAGGGCAAAATTCAAAAATTCCTTTTATTTTTGGGCAAAAAGACAGAAATTTTGTTTATTTTTGGGTAAAAAGGCAGAAATTTTACTTATTGTGAGGTAAGAAGGCAGAAATTTTTCTTATTTTGGTGCAAAAATGAAGAAATTTCTCTTTTTTTGTGGCAAAAGGTATATATTCTCCTTATTTTCGGGCAAAAAAGCAGAAATATCCCGTTTTTTGTAGCAGAATTGAAGAAAATCCCCTAATTGTGGGGCAAAAAGGCAGAAATTCCCTATATGTTGGGGCAAAAAGACAGAAATTCTCCTCCTTTAGGGGCAAAACTCAGAAATTCCACTTATTTTGGGGCAAAATTCCAGAAATTTCCCTTATTTTGGGGCAAATTTGCAGAAATTTCACTTATTTTGGGGCAAAATTGCAGAAATTTCACTTATTTCAGATAAAAAAAAGGCAGAAATTTTTCTTATTTTGGGGCAAAAAGGCAGAAATTCCTAATATTTTGTGGCAAAAATGCAGAAATTCCCCTTATTTTGAGGTAAAAAGGCTGAAATTCCCATTATTTGGGGCCAATAAGGCAGAAATTTCCCTTATTTTGGGGCAAAATTGCAGAAATTTCACTTATTTCAGGGCAAAATTCAAAAATTCCTTTTATTTTGGAGCTAAAAGTCAGAAATTCGGTTTATTTTTGGGTAAAAAGGCAGAAATTTCACTTATTTTGAGGTAAGAAGGCAGAAATTCCTCTTATTTTGGGGCAAAAATGAAGAAATTTCCCTTTTTTGTGGCAAAAGGTATATATTCCCCTTATTTTCGGGCAAAAAAGCAGAAATATCCCGTTTTTTGGAGCACAATTGCAGAAAATCCCCTAATTGTGGGGCAAAAAGGCAGAAATTCCCTATATGATGGGGCAAAAAGACAGAAATTCTCCTTATTTTGGGGCAAAACTCAGAAATTCCACTTATTTTGGGGCAAAATTCCAGAAATTTCCCTTATTTTGGGGCAAAATTGCAGAAATTTTACTTATTTTGGGGCACAATTGCAGAAATTTCACTTATTTCAGGTAAAAATGGCAGAAATTTTTCTTATTTTGGGGCAAAAAGGCAGAAATTCCTAATATTTTGTGGCAAAAATGCAGAAATTCCCCTTATTTTGAGGTAAAAAGGCTGAAATTCCCCTTATTTGGGGGCAAAAAGGCAGAAATTTCCCTTATTTTGGGGCAAAATTGCAAACATTTCACTTATTTCAGGGTAATAAGTCAGAAATTTTCCTTATTTTGGGGCAAAAAACACAGAAATTCCCTTTGTTTTGGAAGGAAAATACAGAAATTCCACTTCTTTAGAGGCAAAAAGGCAGAAATTCCTATTATTTTGAAGCAAAAATGAAGAAATTCCCCTAATTGTTGGGCAAAAAGGCAGAAATTCCCTATATGTTGGGGCAAAAAGACAGAAATTCTCCTTATTTTGGGACAAAACTCAGAAATTCCACTTATTTTGGGGCAAAATTGCAGGAATTTACCTTATTTTGAGGCAAAATTGCAGAAATTTCCCTTATTTGGGGCAAAATTGCAGAAATTTCACTTATTTTCAGGTAAAAAGGCTGAAATATCCTTTATTTTGGGGCAAAAAGGAAGAAATTCCCCTTATTTTGGGGCAAAATTGCAGAAATTTTCCTTATTTTGGGGCAAAAAGGCTGAAATTCTTATTTTGAGGTAAAATGCTGAAATTCCCCATATTTTGGGGCAAAAGGCAAAACTTCTTATTTTGGGGCAAAGAGGCACAAATTTCTCTTATTTTCGGGCAAAATTGCAGAAATTTCATTTATTTCAGGGCAAAAAGTCAGAAATTCCTTTTATTTTGGGGCAAAGAGCAGAAATTTCTTTTATTATGGTACAAAATTGAAGAAATTTATCTTATTTTGAAACAAAAAGGCAGAAAATTCCCCTTATTTTGAGGCAAAAGGCAGAAATTATTCTCAATTTGAGGTAAAATGCAGAAATTCCCTTTATTTTGGGGCTAAAAGGCAGAAATTCCCTGTATTTTGAAGCAAAATTGCAGAAATTCTCTTAATTTTCGGGCAAAAAGGCAGAAATTCTCCTTATTTTGGGGCAAAAAGACAGAAAATCTCCTTTTTCGGGAGCAAACAGTCAGAAATTCCCCTTATTTTGGGGAAAAATTGCAGAAATTTCCTTTACATTGGGGCAAAATTGCAGAATTTTCCCTTATTTTGGGGCAAAATTGCAGAAATTTCAGGTATTTGAGAAAAAAAAGGCAGAAATTTTTTTGGGGGGGCAAAAAGGCAGAAATTTTTTTTATTTTGGTACAAAATTGCAGAAATTTTTTTTATTTTGGGGCAAAAAGTCAGAAATTCCCCATATTTTGGGGCAAAAATGCAGAAATTCCCCTTATTTTGAGGTAATAAGGCTGAAATTCCCCTTATTTTGGGGCAAAAAGGCAGAAATTTCGTTTATTTTGGGGAAAAGGCAGAAATTGCACTTATTTTGAGTCAAAAAGTTGGAAAATCCCCTTATTTTGGGTCAAAAATGAAGAAATTTGCTTTTTTATGGCAAAAAGGTATACATTCCCTTTATTTTCGGGCAAAAAGGAAGAAATTCTTTGTATTTTGGAGCAAAATTGCAGAAATTCCCCTAATTTTTGGGCAAAAAGGCAGAAATTTTCCTTATTTTGGGGTAAAACTGCAGAAATTTCACTTATTTTGCGGCAAAATGTCAGAAATTCCCCTTAGTTTTGGCAAAAAATGCAGAAAATCCCCTTATTTTAGGGCAAAATTGTAGAAATTTCCCTTATTTGGGGACAAAAACAGAAATTCCCCTTATTTTGGGGCAAAATTGCAGAAATTTCCCTTATTATGGGGAAAAATTGCAGAAATTTCCTTTATTTTAGGGCAAAATTGCAGAAATTTCACTTATTTCAGAGAAAAAAAGCAAAAATTTTTCTTATTTTGGGGCAAAAATGCAGAAATTCCCATTATTTTGGGGTAAAATTGTAGAAATTTTACATATTTCAGGGCAAAACAGCAGAAATTCCCCTTATTTTGGGGCAAAAAGGCAGAAATTTCCCTTATTTTGGGATAAAATTGCAGAAATTTCCCTTATTTGGGGGCAAAAATGAAGAAAATCCACTTAAATTCGGGTAAAAAGGCAGAAATTTCTCGTATTTTGGAGCAAAATTGCAGAAACTCCCCTAATTTTGGGGCTAAAAGGCAGAATTTCCCTTTATTTTGTGGCAAAAATAGAGAAATTCTTTTTATTTTGGGGCAAAAATCAGAAATTTCCTTTATTTTGGGGCAAAATTTTAGAAATTTCTTTTATATTGTTACAGACTTGCAGAAATTTTTCTTATTTTGTGGCAAAAAGGCAGAAATTCCCCATATTTTGGTGCAAAAAGGCTGAAATTCCCCTTATTTTGAGGTAAAATCCTGAAATTCCCCATATTTTGGGGCAAAAAGGCAGAAATTCCCCTCATTTGGGGGCAAAAAGGCACAAATTTCCCTTATTTTCGGGCATAATTGCAGGAATTTCATTTATTTCAGGGCAAAAAGTCAGAAATTCCTTTTATTTTCGGGCAAAAACAGAAATTTCTTTTATTTTGATACAAAATTGTAGAAATTTTCCTTATTTTGGAACAAAAAGGCAAAAATTACCCATATTTTGGGGAAAAAGGCAGAAATTCCCCTTATTTTGAGGTAAAAAGGCTGAAATTCCCGTTATTTTGGGGCAAAAAGGCAGAAATTCCCTTTACTTTGTGGCAAAAAGGCAGAAATTCCCGTTAATTGGGGCAGAAAAGCAGAAATTTTCCTTATTTAAGGGCAATAGGGCAGAAATTCCCCTTATTTTGTGGCAAAAAGTCAGAAATTCCCCTTATTTGAAGGTAAAATGCTGAAATTCCCCTTATTTTCGGCAAAAAGGCAGAAATTCCTATTATTTTGGGGCAAAAGTGCAGAAATTTCTCTTATTTTGGGGCAAAAAGGCAGAAATTTCTTTTATTTTGGTACAAAATTGCAGAAATTTTCTTTATTTTGGGGCAAAATTGCAGAAATTTCCCTTATTTTGGGGCAAAATTGCAGAAATTTCACTTATTTCAGGGAAAAAGTGCAGAAATTTCTCTTATTTTGGGGCAAAAAGGCAGAAATTTCTTTTATTTTGGTACAAAATTGCAGAAATTTTCTTTATTTTGGGGCAAAAATGAAGAAAATCCCCATATTTTGGGGCAAAAAGGCAGAGATTTGCCTTATTATGAGGTAAAATGCTGAAATTCCCCTTATTTTGGGGCAAAAATACAGAAATTCCCTTCATTTTGTGCCAAAAAGGCAGAAATTTCCCTTATTTTGGGGAAAAATTGCAGAAATTTCACTTATTTCAGGGCAAAATTCAAAAATTCCTTTTATTTTGGGGCAAAAAGAAAGAAATTCCGTTCATTTTTAGGTAAAAAGGCAGAAATTTCACTTATTTTGAGGGAAGAAGGCAGAAATTCCTCTTATTTTGGGGCAAAAATGAAGAAATTTCTCTTTTTTGTGGCAAAAGTTATACATTCCCCTTATTTTCGGGCAAAAAAGCAGAAATTCCCCCTATTTTGGAGCAGAATTGAAGAAAATCCCCTAATTGTGGGGCAAAAAGGCAGAAATTCCCTATATGTTGGGGCAAAAAGACAGAAATTCTCCTTATTTTGGGGCAAAACTCAGAAATTCCACTTATTTTGGGGCAAAATTCCAGAAATTTCCCTTATTTTGGGGCAAAATTGCAGAAATTTTACTTATTTTGGGGCACAATTGCAGTAATTTCACTTATTTCAGGTAAAAATGGCAGAAATTTTTCTTATTTTGGGGCAAAAAGGCAGAAATTCCTAATATTTTGTGGCAAAAATGCAGAAATTCCCCTTATTTTGAGGTAAAAAGGCTGAAATTCCCCTTATTTTGGGGCAAAAAGGCAGAAATTTCCCTTATTTTGGGGCAAAATTGCAAATATTTAACTTATTTCAGGGTAATAAGTCAGAAATTTTCCTTATTTTGGGGCAAAAAACACAGAAATTCCCTTTGTTTTGGAAGGAAAATACAGAAATTCCACTTCTTTAGAGGGAAAAAGGCAGAAATTCCCCTTATTTTGAAGCAAAAATGAAGAAATTCCCCTAATTGTTGGGCAAAAAGGCAGAAATTCCCTATATGTTGGGGCAAAAAGACAGAAATTCTCCTTATTTTGGGACAAAACTCAGAAATTCCACTTATTTTGGGGCAAAATTGCAGGAATTTACCTTATTTTGAGGCAAAATTGCAGAAATTTCCCTTATTTGGGGCAAAATTGCAGAAATTTCACTTATTTTCAGGTAAAAAGGCTGAAATATCCTTTATTTTGGGGCAAAAAGGAAGAAATTCCCCTTATTTTGGGGCAAAATTGCAGAAATTTTCCTTATTTTGGGGCAAAAAGGCTGAAATTCTTATTTTGAGGTAAAATGCTGAAATTCCCCATATTTTGGGGCAAAAGGCAAAATTTCTTATTTTGGGGCAAAGAGGCACAAATTTCTCTTATTTTCGGGCAAAATTGCAGAAATTTCATTTATTTCAGGGCAAAAAGTCAGAAATTCCTTTTATTTTGGGGCAAAGAGCAGAAATTTCTTTTATTATGGTACAAAATTGAAGAAATTTATCTTATTTTGAAACAAAAAGGCAGAAAATTCCCCTTATTTTGAGGCAAAAGGCAGAAATTATTCTCAATTTGAGGTAAAATGCAGAAATTCCCTTTATTTTGGGGCTAAAAGGCAGAAATTCCCTGTATTTTGAAGCAAAATTGCAGAAATTCTCTTAATTTTCGGGCAAAAAGGCAGAAATTCTCCTTATTTTGGGGCAAAAAGACAGAAAATCTCCTTTTTCGGGAGCAAACAGTCAGAAATTCCCCTTATTTTGGGGAAAAATTGCAGAAATTTCCTTTACATTGGGGCAAAATTGCAGAATTTTCCCTTATTTTGGGGCAAAATTGCAGAAATTTCAGGTATTTGAGAAAAAAAAGGCAGAAATTTTTTTGGGGGGGCAAAAAGGCAGAAATTTTTTTTATTTTGGTACAAAATTGCAGAAATTTTTCTTATTTTGGGGCAAAAAGTCAGAAATTCCCCATATTTTGGGGCAAAAAGGCAGAAATTCCCCTTATTTTGAGGTAATAAGGCTGAAATTCCCCTTATTTTGGGGCAAAAAGGCAGAAATTTCGTTTATTTTGGGGAAAAGGCAGAAATTGCACTTATTTTGAGTCAAAAAGGTGGAAAATCCCCTTATTTTGGGGCAAAAATGAAGAAATTTGCTTTTTTATGGCAAAAAGATATACATTCCCTTTATTTTCGGGCAAAAAGGCAGAAATTCTTTGTATTTTGGAGCAAAATTGCAGAAATTCCCCTAATTTTTGGGCAAAAAGGCAGAATTTTTCCTTATTTTGGGGTAAAACTGCAGAAATTTCACTTATTTTGCGGCAAAATGTCAGAAATTCCCCTTATTTTTGGCAAAAAATGCAGAAAATCCCCTTATTTTAGGGCAAAATTGCAGAAATTTCCCTTATTTGGGGACAAAAACAGAAATTCCCCTTATTTTGGGGCAAAATTGCAGAAATTTCCCTTATTATGGGGAAAAATTGCAGAAATTTCCCTTATTTTAGGGCAAAATTGCAGAAATTTCACTTATTTCAGAGAAAAAAAGCAAAAATTTTTCTTATTTTGGGGCAAAAAGGCAGAAATTCACCTTATTTTGGGGTAAAATTGCAGAAATTTCACATATTTCAGGGCAAAACGGCAGAAATTCCCCTTATTTTGGGGCAAAAAGGCAGAAATTTCCCTTATTTTGGGATAAAATTGCAGAAATTTCCCTTATTTGGGGGCAAAAAGGCAGAAAATCCACTTAATTTCGGGTAAAAAGGCAGAAATTTCTCATATTTTGGAGCAAAATTGCAGAAACTCCCCTAATTTTGGGGCTAAAAGGCAGAATTTCCCTTTATTTTGTGGCAAAAATAGAGAAATTCTTTTTATTTTGGGGCAAAAATCAGAAATTTCCTTTATTTTGGGGCAAAATTTTAGAAATTTCTTTTATATTGTTACAGACTTGCAGAAATTTTTCTTATTTTGTGGCAAAAAGGCAGAAATTCCCCATATTTTGGTGCAAAAAGGCTGAAATTCCCCTTATTTTGAGGTAAAATCCTGAAATTCCCCATATTTTGGGGCAAAAAGGCAGAAATTCCCCTCATTTGGGGGCAAAAAGGCACAAATTTCCCTTATTTTCGGGCATAATTGCAGGAATTTCATTTATTTCAGGGCAAAAAGTCAGAAATTCCTTTTATTTTCGGGCAAAAACAGAAATTTCTTTTATTTTGATACAAAATTGTAGAAATTTTCCTTATTTTGGAACAAAAAGGCAAAAATTACCCATATTTTGGGGAAAAAGGCAGAAATTCCTTTTATTTTGAGGTAAAAAGGCTGAAATTCCCGTTATTTTGGGGCATAAAGGCAGAAATTCCCTTTACTTTCTGGCAAAAGGGCAGAAATTCCCGTTAATTGGGGCAGAAAAGCAGAAATTTTCCTTATTTAAGGGCAATAGGGCAGAAATTCCCCTTATTTTGTGGCAAAAAGGCAGAAATTCCCCTTATTTGAAGGTAAAATGCTGAAATTCCCCTTATTTTCGGCAAAAAGGCAGAAATTCCTATTATTTTGGGGCAAAATTGCAGAAATTTCAATTATTTCTGGGCAAAAAGTCAGATATTTGCCTTATTTTGGGGCAAAAAGCAGAAATTCCCTTAATTTTGGGGCCAAAAACAGAAATTCCCCTTATTTTGGGGTAAAATTGCAGAAATTTCAAATATTTCAGGGCAAAAAGGCAGAAATTCCACTTTATTTCGGACAATAACGCAGAAATTCCCCGTATTTTAAAGCTAAATTTCAGAAATTCCCCTTATATTGGTGCAAAAATGGAGAAATTCCCTTTATTTTTGTGCAATAAGGCAGATTTCCCCGTATTTTGAAGCAAAATTGCACATATTTCCCTAATTTTGAAGGAAAATGCAGAAATTCACATTATTTTGGAACAAAAAGACAGAAATTCTCCTTATTTCAGGGCAAAAAGTCAGAAATTCCCCTTATTTTGGGGTAAAATTGCAGAAATTTTCTTTATTTTGGGGCAAAATTGCAGAAATTTCCCTTATTTTGGGGCAAAATTGCAGAAATTTCACTTATTTCAGGGAAAAAGTGCAGAAATTTCTCTTATTTTGGGGCAAAAAGGCAGAAATTTCTTTTATTTTGGTACAAAATTGCAGAAATTTTCTTTATTTTGGGGCAAAATTGCAGAAATTTCCCTTATTTTGGGGCAAAATTGCAGAAATTTCACTTATTTCAGGGAAAAAGTGCAGAAATTTCTCTTATTTTGGGGCAAAAAGGCAGAAATTTCTTTTATTTTGGTACAAAATTGCAGAAATTTTCTTTATTTTGAGGCAAAAATGAAGAAATTCCCCATATTTTGGGGCAAAAAGGCAGAGATTCGCCTTATTATGAGGTAAAATGCTGAAATTCCCCTTATTTTGGGGCAAAAATACAGAAATTCCCTTTATTTTGTGGCAAAAAGGCAGAAATTTCCCTTATTTTGGGGCAAAATTGCAGAAATTTCACTTATTTCAGGGCAAAATTCAAAAGTTCCTTTTATTTTTGGGCAAAAAGACAGAAATTTTGTTTATTTTTGGGTAAAAAGGCAGAAATTTCACTTATTGTGAGGTAAGAAGGCAGAAATTCCTCTTATTTTGGGGCAAAAATGAAGAAATTTCCCTTTTTTGTGGCAAAAGGTATATATTCTCCTTATTTTCGGGCAAAAAAGCAGAAATTCCCCCTATTTTGGAGCAGAATTGAAGAAAATCCCCTAATTGTGGGGCAAAAAGGCAGAAA
This sequence comes from Micromys minutus, assembly GCF_963924665.1. NCBI lineage: Eukaryota > Metazoa > Chordata > Mammalia > Rodentia > Muridae > Micromys > Micromys minutus. Next base: position 347,190 of record NW_027667682.1, on the reverse strand, counting down.
TTCCCTATATGTTGGGGCAAAAAGACAGAAATTCTCCTTATTTTGGGGCAAAACTCAGAAATTCCACTTATTTTGGGGCAAAATTCCAGAAATTTCCCTTATTTTGGGGCAAAATTGCAGAAATTGCACTTATTTTGGGGCAAAATTGCAGAAATTTCACTTATTTCAGATAAAAAAAAGGCAGAAATTTTTTTCTTATTTTGGGGCAAAAAGGCAGAAATTCCTAATATTTTGTGGCAAAAATGCAGAAATTCCCCTTATTTTGAGGTAAAAAGGCTGAAATTCCCCTTCTTTTGGGGCAAAAATACAGAAATTCCCTTTATTTTGTGGCAAAAAGGCAGAAATTTCCCTTATTTTGGGGCAAAATTGCAGAAATTTCACTTATTTCAGGGCAAAATTCAAAAATTCCTTTTATTTTGAGGCAAAAAGACAGAAATTCCGTTCATTTTTAGGTAAAAAGGCAGAAATTTCACTTATTTTGAGGGAAGAAGGCAGAAATTCCTCTTATTTTGGGGCAAAAATGAAGAAATTTCTCTTTTTTGTGGCAAAAGGTATACATTCCCCTTATTTTCGGGCAAAAAAGCAGAAATTCCCCCTATTTTGGGGCAGAATTGAAGAAAATCCCCTAATTGTGGGGCAAAAAGGCAGAAATTCCCTATAAGTTGGGGCAAAAAGACAGAAATTCTCCTTATTTTGGGGCAAAACTCAGAAATTCCACTTATTTTGGGGCAAAATTCCAGAAATTTCCCTTATTTTGGGGCAAAATTGCAGAAATTTTACTTATTTTGGGGCACAATTGCAGAAATTTCACTTATTTCAGGTAAAAATGGCAGAAATTTTTCTTATTTTGGGGCAAAAAGGCAGAAATTCCTAATATTTTGTGGCAAAAATGCAGAAATTCCCCTTATTTTGAGGTAAAAAGGCTGAAATTCCCCTTATTTGGGGGCAAAAAGGCAGAAATTTCCCTTATTTTGGGGCAAAATTGCAAACATTTCACTTATTTCAGGGTAATAAGTCAGAAATTTTCTTTATTTTGGGGCAAAAAACACAGAAATTCCCTTTGTTTTGGAAGGAAAATACAGAAATTCCACTTCTTTAGAGGCAAAAAGGCAGAAATTCCCCTTATTGTGAAGCAAAAATGAAGAAATTCCCCTAATTGTTGGGCAAAAAGGCAGAAATTCCCTATATGTTGGGGCAAAAAGACAGAAATTCTCCTTATTTTGGGACAAAACTCAGAAATTCCACTTATTTTGGGGCAAAATTGCAGGAATTTACCTTATTTTGAGGCAAAAAGGCAGAAATTCCACTTTATTTCGGACAATAACGCAGAAATTCCCCGTATTTTAAAGCTAAATTTCAGAAATTCCCCTTATATTGGTGCAAAAATGGAGAAATTCCCTTTATTTTTGTGCAATAAGGCAGATTTCCCCGTATTTTGAAGCAAAATTGCACATATTTCCCTAATTTTGAAGGAAAATGCAGAAATTCACATTATTTTGGAACAAAAAGACAGAAATTCTCCTTATTTCAGGGCAAAAAGTCAGAAATTCCCCTTATTATGGGGTAAAATTGCAGAAATTTTCTTTATTTTGGGGCAAAATTGCAGACATTTCTCTTATTTTGGGGCAAAATTGCAGAAATTTCACTTATTTCAGGGAAAAAGTGCAGAAATTTCTCTTATTTTGGGGCAAAAAGGCAGAAATTTCTTTTATTTTGGTACAAAATTGCAGAAATTTTCTTTATTTTGGGGCAAAATTGCAGAAATTTCCCTTATTTTGGGGCAAAATTGCAGAAATTTCACTTATTTCAGGGAAAAAGTGCAGAAATTTCTCTTATTTTGGGGCAAAAAGGCAGAAATTTCTTTTATTTTGGTACAAAATTGCAGAAATTTTTTTTATTTTGGGGCAAAAATGAAGAAATTCCCCATATTTTGGGGGAAAAAGGCAGAGATTTGCCTTATTATGAGGTAAAATGCTGAAATTCCCCTTATTTTGGGGCAAAAATACAGAAATTCCCTTTATTTTGTGGCAAAAAGGCAGAAATTTCCCTTATTTTGGGGCAAAATTGCAGAAATTTCACTTATTTCAGGGCAAAATTCAAAAATTCCTTTTATTTTGGGGCAAAAAGACAGAAATTCCGTTCATTTTTAGGTAAAAAGGCAGAAATTTCACTTATTTTGAGGGAAGAAGGCAGAAATTCCTCTTATTTTGGGGCAAAAATGAAGAAATTTCTCTTTTTTGTGGCAAAAGGTATACATTCCCCTTATTTTCGGGCAAAAAAGCAGAAATTCCCCCTATTTTGGGGCAGAATTGAAGAAAATCCCCTAATTGTGGGGCAAAAAGGCAGAAATTCCCTATATGTTGGGGCAAAAAGACAGAAATTCTCCTTATTTTGGGGCAAAACTCAGAAATTCCACTTATTTTGGGGCAAAATTCCAGAAATTTCCCTTATTTTGGGGCAAAATTGCAGAAATTTTACTTATTTTGGGGCACAATTGCAGAAATTTCACTTATTTCAGGTAAAAATGGCAGAAATTTTTCTTATTTTGGGGCAAAAAGGCAGAAATTCCTAATATTTTGTGGCAAAAATGCAGAAATTCCCCTTATTTTGAGGTAAAAAGGCTGAAATTCCCCTTATTTGGGGGCAAAAAGGCAGAAATTTCCCTTATTTTGGGGCAAAATTGCAAACATTTCACTTATTTCAGGGTAATAAGTCAGAAATTTTCTTTATTTTGGGGCAAAAAACACAGAAATTCCCTTTGTTTTGGAAGGAAAATACAGAAATTCCACTTCTTTAGAGGCAAAAAGGCAGAAATTCCCCTTATTGTGAAGCAAAAATGAAGAAATTCCCCTAATTGTTGGGCAAAAAGGCAGAAATTCCCTATATGTTGGGGCAAAAAGACAGAAATTCTCCTTATTTTGGGACAAAACTCAGAAATTCCACTTATTTTGGGGCAAAATTGCAGGAATTTACCTTATTTTGAGGCAAAAAGGCAGAAATTCCACTTTATTTCGGACAATAACGCAGAAATTCCCCGTATTTTAAAGCTAAATTTCAGAAATTCCCCTTATATTGGTGCAAAAATGGAGAAATTCCCTTTATTTTTGTGCAATAAGGCAGATTTCCCCGTATTTTGAAGCAAAATTGCACATATTTCCCTAATTTTGAAGGAAAATGCAGAAATTCACATTATTTTGGAACAAAAAGACAGAAATTCTCCTTATTTCAGGGCAAAAAGTCAGAAATTCCCCTTATTATGGGGTAAAATTGCAGAAATTTTCTTTATTTTGGGGCAAAATTGCAGACATTTCTCTTATTTTGGGGCAAAATTGCAGAAATTTCACTTATTTCAGGGAAAAAGTGCAGAAATTTCTCTTATTTTGGGGCAAAAAGGCAGAAATTTCTTTTATTTTGGTACAAAATTGCAGAAATTTTCTTTATTTTGGGGCAAAATTGCAGAAATTTCCCTTATTTTGGGGCAAAATTGCAGAAATTTCACTTATTTCAGGGAAAAAGTGCAGAAATTTCTCTTATTTTGGGGCAAAAAGGCAGAAATTTCTTTTATTTTGGTACAAAATTGCAGAAATTTTTTTTATTTTGGGGCAAAAATGAAGAAATTCCCCATATTTTGGGGGAAAAAGGCAGAGATTTGCCTTATTATGAGGTAAAATGCTGAAATTCCCCTTATTTTGGGGCAAAAATACAGAAATTCCCTTTATTTTGTGGCAAAAAGGCAGAAATTTCCCTTATTTTGGGGCAAAATTGCAGAAATTTCACTTATTTCAGGGCAAAATTCAAAAATTCCTTTTATTTTGGGGCAAAAAGACAGAAATTCCGTTCATTTTTAGGTAAAAAGGCAGAAATTTCACTTATTTTGAGGGAAGAAGGCAGAAATTCCTCTTATTTTGGGGCAAAAATGAAGAAAGTTCTCTTTTTTGTGGCAAAAGGTATACATTCCCCTTATTTTCGGGCAAAAAAGCAGAAATTCCCCCTATTTTGGAGCAGAATTGAAGAAAATCCCCTAATTGTGGGGCAAAAAGGCAGAAATTCCCTATATGTTGGGGCAAAAAGACAGAAATTCTCCTTATTTTGGGGCAAAACTCAGAAATTCCACTTATTTTGGGGCAAAATTCCAGAAATTTCCCTTATTTTGGGGCAAAATTGCAGAAATTTTACTTATTTTGGGGCACAATTGCAGAAATTTCACTTATTTCAGGTAAAAATGGCAGAAATTTTTCTTATTTTGGGGCAAAAAGGCAGAAATTCCTAATATTTTGTGGCAAAAATGCAGAAATTCCCCTTATTTTGAGGTAAAAAGGCTGAAATTCCCCTTATTTGGGGGCAAAAAGGCAGAAATTTCCCTTATTTTGGGGCAAAATTGCAAACATTTCACTTATTTCAGGGTAATAAGTCAGAAATTTTCCTTATTTTGGGGCAAAAAACACAGAAATTCCCTTTGTTTTGGAAGGAAAATACAGAAATTCCACTTCTTTAGAGGCAAAAAGGCAGAAATTCCTATTATTTTGAAGCAAAAATGAAGAAATTCCCCTAATTGTTGGGCAAAAAGGCAGAAATTCCCTATATGTTGGGGCAAAAAGACAGAAATTCTCCTTATTTTGGGACAAAACTCAGAAATTCCACTTATTTTGGGGCAAAATTGCAGGAATTTACCTTATTTTGAGGCAAAATTGCAGAAATTTCCCTTATTTGGGGCAAAATTGCAGAAATTTCACTTATTTTCAGGTAAAAAGTCTGAAATATCCTTTATTTTGAAGCAAAAAGGAAGAAATTCCCCTTATTTTGGGGCAAAATTGCAGAAATTTTCCTTATTTTGGGGCAAAAAGGCTGAAATTCTTATTTTGAGGTAAAATGCTGAAATTTCCCATATTTTGGGGCAAAAGGCAAAACTTCTTATTTTGGGGCAAAGAGGCACAAATTTCTCTTATTTTCGGGCAAAATTGCAGAAATTTCATTTATTTCAGGGCAAAAAGTCAGAAATTCCTTTTATTTTGGGGCAAAGAGCAGAAATTTCTTTTATTATGGTACAAAATTGAAGAAATTTATCTTATTTTGAAACAAAAAGGCAGAAAATTCCCCTTATTTTGAGGCAAAAGGCAGAAATTATTCTCAATTTGAGGTAAAATGCAGAAATTCCCTTTATTTTGGGGCTAAAAGGCAGAAATTCCCTGTATTTTGAAGCAAAATTGCAGAAATTCTCTTAATTTTCGGGCAAAAAGGCAGAAATTCTCCTTATTTTGGGGCAAAAAGACAGAAAATCTCCTTTTTCGGGAGCAAACAGTCAGAAATTCCCCTTATTTTGGGGAAAAATTGCAGAAATTTCCTTTACATTGGGGCAAAATTGCAGAATTTTCCCTTATTTTGGGGCAAAATTGCAGAAATTTCAGGTATTTGAGAAAAAAAAGGCAGAAATTTTTTTGGGGGGGCAAAAAGGCAGAAATTTTTTTTATTTTGGTACAAAATTGCAGAAATTTTTCTTATTTTGGGGCAAAAAGTCAGAAATTCCCCATATTTTGGGGCAAAAAGGCAGAAATTCCCCTTATTTTGAGGTAATAAGGCTGAAATTCCCCTTATTTTGGGGCAAAAAGGCAGAAATTTTGTTTATTTTGGGGAAAAGGCAGAAATTGCACTTATTTTGAGTCAAAAAGGTGGAAAATCCCCTTATTTTGGGGCAAAAATGAAGAAATTTGCTTTTTTATGGCAAAAAGATATACATTCCCTTTATTTTCGGGCAAAAAGGCAGAAATTCTTTGTATTTTGGAGCAAAATTGCAGAAATTCCCCTAATTTTTGGGCAAAAAGGCAGAAATTTTCCTTATTTTGGGGTAAAACTGCAGAAATTTCACTTATTTTGCGGCAAAATGTCAGAAATTCCCCTTATTTTTGGCAAAAAATGCAGAAAATCCCCTTATTTTAGGGCAAAATTGCAGAAATTTCCCTTATTTGGAGACAAAAACAGAAATTCCCCTTATTTTGGGGCAAAATTGCAGAAATTTCCCTTATTATGGGGAAAAATTGCAGAAATTTCCCTTATTTTAGGGCAAAATTGCAGAAATTTCACTTATTTCAGAGAAAAAAAGCAAAAATTTTTCTTATTTTGGGGCAAAAAGGCAGAAATTCCCATTATTTTGGGGCAAAAAGGCAGAAATTCACCTTATTTTGGGGTAAAATTGCAGAAATTTCACATATTTCAGGGCAATACGGCAGAAATTCCCCTTATTTTGGGGCAAAAAGGCAGAAATTTCCCTTATTTTGGGATAAAATTGCAGAAATTTCCCTTATTTGGGGGCTAAAAGGCAGAAAATCCACTTAATTTCGGGTAAAAAGGCAGAAATTTCTCGTATTTTGGAGCAAAATTGCAGAAACTCCCCTAATTTTGGGGCTAAAAGGCAGAATTTCCCTTTATTTTGTGGCAAAAATAGAGAAATTCTTTTTATTTTGGGGCAAAAATCAGAAATTTCCTTTATTTTGGGGCAAAATTTTAGAAATTTCTTTTATATTGTTACAGACTTGCAGAAATTTTTCTTATTTTGTGGCAAAAAGGCAGAAATTCCCCATATTTTGGTGCAAAAAGGCTGAAATTCCCCTTATTTTGAGGTAAAATCCTGAAATTCCCCATATTTTGGGGCAAAAAGGCAGAAATTCCCCTCATTTGGGGGCAAAAAGGCACAAATTTCCCTTATTTTCGGGCATAATTGCAGGAATTTCATTTATTTCAGGGCAAAAAGTCAGAAATTCCTTTTATTTTCGGGCAAAAACAGAAATTTCTTTTCTTTTGATACAAAATTGTAGAAATTTTCCTTATTTTGGAACAAAAAGGCAAAAGTTACCCATATTTTGGGGAAAAAGGCAGAAATTCCTTTTATTTTGAGGTAAAAAGGCTGAAATTCCCGTTATTTTGGGGCATAAAGGCAGAAATTCCCTTTACTTTCTGGCAAAAGGGCAGAAATTCCCGTTAATTGGGGCAGAAAAGCAGAAATTTTCCTTATTTAAGGGCAATAGGGCAGAAATTCCCCTTATTTTGTGGCAAAAAGGCAGAAATTCCCCTTATTTGAAGGTAAAATGCTGAAATTCCCCTTATTTTCGGCAAAAAGGCAGAAATTCCTATTATTTTGGGGCAAAATTGCAGAAATTTCAATTATTTCTGGGCAAAAAGTCAGATATTTGCCTTATTTTGGGGCAAAAAGCAGAAATTCCCTTAATTTTGGGGCCAAAAACAGAAATTCCCCTTATTTTGGGGTAAAATTGCAGAAATTTCAAATATTTCAGGGCAAAAAGGCAGAAATTCCACTTTATTACGGACAATAACGCAGAAATTCCCCGTATTTTAAAGCTAAATTTCAGAAATTCCCCTTATATTGGTGCAAAAATGGAGAAATTCCCTTTATTTTTGTGCAATAAGGCAGATTTCCCCGTATTTTGAAGCAAAATTGCACATATTTCCCTAATTTTGAAGGAAAATGCAGAAATTCACATTATTTTGGAACAAAAAGACAGAAATTCTCCTTATTTCAGGGCAAAAAGTCAGAAATTCCCCTTATTTTGGGGTAAAATTGCAGAAATTTTCTTTATTTTGGGGCAAAATTGAAGAAATTTCCCTTATTTTGGGGCAAAATTGCAGAAATTTCACTTATTTCAGGGAAAAAGTGCAGAAATTTCTCTTATTTTGGGGCAAAAAGGCAGAAATTTCTTTTATTTTGGTACAAAATTGCAGAAATTTTCTTTATTTTGGGGCAAAATTGCAGAAATTTCCCTTATTTTGGGGCAAAATTGCAGAAATTTCACTTATTTCAGGGAAAAAGTGCAGAAATTTCTCTTATTTTGGGGCAAAAAGGCAGAAATTTCTTTTATTTTGGTACAAAATTGCAGAAATTTTCTTTATTTTGGGGCAAAAATGAAGAAATTCCCCATATTTTGGGGCAAAAAGGCAGAGATTCGCCTTATTATGAGGTAAAATGCTGAAATTCCCCTTATTTTGGGGCAAAAATACAGAAATTCCCTTTATTTTGTGGCAAAAAGGCAGAAATTTCCCTTATTTTGGGGCAAAATTGCAGAAATTTCACTTATTTCAGGGCAAAATTCAAAAGTTCCTTTTATTTTTGGGCAAAAAGACAGAAATTTTGTTTATTTTTGGGTAAAAAGGCAGAAATTTCACTTATTGTGAGGTAAGAAGGCAGAAATTCCTCTTATTTTGGGGCAAAAATGAAGAAATTTCCCTTTTTTGTGGCAAAAGGTATATATTCTCCTTATTTTCGGGCAAAAAAGCAGAAATTCCCCGTATTTTGGAGCAGAATTGAAGAAAATCCCCTAATTGTGGGGCAAAAAGGCAGAAATTCCCTATATGTTGGGGCAAAAAGACAGAAATTCTCCTTATTTTGGGGCAAAACTCAGAAATTCCACTTATTTTGGGGCAAAATTCCAGAAATTTCCCTTATTTTGGGGCAAAATTGCAGAAATTTCACTTATTTTGGGGCAAAATTGCAGAAATTTCACTTATTTCAGATAAAAAAAAGGCAGAAATTTTTTTCTTATTTTGGGGCAAAAAGGCAGAAATTCCTAATATTTTGTGGCAAAAATGCAGAAATTCCCCTTATTTTGAGGTAAAAAGGCTGAAATTCCCCTTATTTTGGGGCAAAAATACAGAAATTCCCTTTATTTTGTGGCAAAAAGGCAGAAATTTCCCTTATTTTGGGGCAAAATTGCAGAAATTTCACTTATTTCAGGGCAAAATTCAAAAATTCCTTTTATTTTGGGGCAAAAAGACAGAAATTCCGTTCATTTTTAGGTAAAAAGGCAGAAATTTCACTTATTTTGAGGGAAGAAGGCAGAAATTCCTCTTATTTTGGGGCAAAAATGAAGAAATTTCTCTTTTTTGTGGCAAAAGGTATACATTCCCCTTATTTTCGGGCAAAAAAGCAGAAATTCCCCCTATTTTGGGGCAGAATTGAAGAAAATCCCCTAATTGTGGGGCAAAAAGGCAGAAATTCCCTATATGTTGGGGCAAAAAGACAGAAATTCTCCTTATTTTGGGGCAAAACTCAGAAATTCCACTTATTTTGGGGCAAAATTCCAGAAATTTCCCTTATTTTGGGGCAAAATTGCAGAAATTTCACTTATTTCAGTTAAAAAGGGCAGAAATTTTTCTTATTTTGGGGCAAAAAGGCAGAAATTCCTAATATTTTGTGGCAAAAATGCAGAAATTCCCCTTATTTTGAGGTAAAAAGGCTGAAATTCCCCTAATTTGGGGGCAAAAAGGCAGAAATTTCCCTAATTTTGGGGCAAAATTGCAAACATTTCACTTATTTCAGGCTAATAAGTCAGAAATTTTCCTTATTTTGGGGCAAAAAACACAGAAATTCCCTTTGTTTTGGAAGGAAAATACAGAAATTCCACTTCTTTAGAGGCAAAAAGGCAGAAATTCCCCTTATTGTGAAGCAAAAATGAAGAAATTCCCCTAATTGTTGGGCAAAAAGGCAGAAATTCCCTATATGTTGGGGCAAAAAGACAGAAATTCCACTTATTTTGGGACAAAACTCAGAAATTCCACTTATTTTGGGGCAAAATTGCAGGAATTTACCTTATTTTGAGGCAAAAAGGCAGAAATTCCACTTTATTTCGGACAATAACGCAGAAATTCCCCGTATTTTAAAGCTAAATTTCAGAAATTCCCCTTTATATTGGTGCAAAAATGGAGAAATTCCCTTTATTTTTGTGCAATAAGGCAGATTTCCCCGTATTTTGAAGCAAAATTGCACATATTTCCCTAATTTTGAAGGAAAATGCAGAAATTCACATTATTTTGGAACAAAAAGACAGAAATTCTCCTTATTTCAGGGCAAAAAGTCAGAAATTCCCCTTATTATGGGGTAAAATTGCAGAAATTTTCTTTATTTTGGGGCAAAATTGCAGACATTTCTCTTATTTTGGGGCAAAATTGCAGAAATTTCACTTATTTCAGGGAAAAAGTGCAGAAATTTCTCTTATTTTGGGGCAAAAAGGCAGAAATTTCAATTATTTTGGTACAAATTTGCAGAAAATTTTTTTATTTTGGGGCAAAAATGAAGAAATTCCCCATATTTTGGGGCAAAAAGGCAGAGATTTGCCTTATTATGAGGTAAAATGCTGAAATTCCCCTTATTTTGGGGCAAAAATACAGAAATTCCCTTTATTTTGTGGCAAAAAGGCAGAAATTTCCCTTATTTTGGGGCAAAATTGCAGAAATTTCACTTATTTCAGGGCAAAATTCAAAAATTCCTTTTATTTTGGGGCAAAAAGACAGAAATTCCGTTCATTTTTAGGTAAAAAGGCAGAAATTTCACTTATTTTGAGGGAAGAAGGCAGAAATTCCTCTTATTTTGGGGCAAAAATGAAGAAAGTTCTCTTTTTTGTGGCAAAAGGTATACATTCCCCTTATTTTCGGGCAAAAAAGCAGAAATTCCCCCTATTTTGGAGCAGAATTGAAGAAAATCCCCTAATTGTGGGGCAAAAAGGCAGAAATTCCCTATATGTTGGGGCAAAAAGACAGAAATTCTCCTTATTTTGGGGCAAAACTCAGAAATTCCACTTATTTTGGGGCAAAATTCCAGAAATTTCCCTTATTTTGGGGCAAAATTGCAGAAATTTTACTTATTTTGGGGCACAATTGCAGAAATTTCACTTATTTCAGGTAAAAATGGCAGAAATTTTTCTTATTTTGGGGCAAAAAGGCAGAAATTCCTAATATTTTGTGGCAAAAATGCAGAAATTCCCCTTATTTTGAGGTAAAAAGGCTGAAATTCCCCTTATTTGGGGGCAAAAAGGCAGAAATTTCCCTTATTTTGGGGCAAAATTGCAAACATTTCACTTATTTCAGGGTAATAAGTCAGAAATTTTCCTTATTTTGGGGCAAAAAACACAGAAATTCCCTTTGTTTTGGAAGGAAAATACAGAAATTCCACTTCTTTAGAGGCAAAAAGGCAGAAATTCCTATTATTTTGAAGCAAAAATGAAGAAATTCCCCTAATTGTTGGGCAAAAAGGCAGAAATTCCCTATATGTTGGGGCAAAAAGACAGAAATTCTCCATATTTTGGGACAAAACTCAGAAATTCCACTTATTTTGGGGCAAAATTGCAGGAATTTACCTTATTTTGAGGCAAAATTGCAGAAATTTCCCTTATTTGGGGCAAAATTGCAGAAATTTCACTTATTTTCAGGTAAAAAGGCTGAAATATCCTTTATTTTGGGGCAAAAAGGAAGAAATTCCCCTTATTTTGGGGCAAAATTGCAGAAATTTTCCTTATTTTGGGGCAAAAAGGCTGAAATTCTTATTTTGAGGTAAAATGCTGAAATTCCCCATATTTTGGGGCAAAAGGCAAAACTTCTTATTTTGGGGCAAAGGGGCACAAATTTCTCTTATTTTCGGGGAAAATTGCAGAAATTTCATTTATTTCAGGGCAAAAAGTCAGAAATTCCTTTTATTTTGGGGCAAAGAGCAGAAATTTCTTTTATTATGGTACAAAATTGAAGAAATTTATCTTATTTTGAAACAAAAAGGCAGAAAATTCCCCTTATTTTGAGGCAAAAGGCAGAAATTATTCTCAATTTGAGGTAAAATCCTGAAATTCTTCATATTTTGGGGCAAAAAGGCAGAAATTCCCCTCATTTGGGGGCAAAAAGGCACAAATTTCCCTTATTTTCAGGCATAATTGCAGGAATTTCATTTATTTCAGGGCAAAAAGTCAGAAATTCCTTTTATTTTCGGGCAAAAACAGAAATTTCTTTTATTTTGATACAAAATTGTAGAAATTTTCCTTATTTTGGAACAAAAAGGCAAAAATTACCCATATTTTGGGGAAAAAGGCAGAAATTCCTTTTATTTTGAGGTAAAAAGGCTGAAATTCCCGTTATTTTGGGGCATAAAGGCAGAAATTCCCTTTACTTTCTGGCAAAAGGGCAGAAATTCCCGTTAATTGGGGCAGAAAAGCAGAAATTTTCCTTATTTAAGGGCAATAGGGCAGAAATTCCCCTTATTTTGTGGCAAAAAGGCAGAAATTCCCCTTATTTGAAGGTAAAATGCTGAAATTCCCCTTATTTTCGGCAAAAAGGCAGAAATTCCTATTATTTTGGGGCAAAATTGCAGAAATTTCAATTATTTCTGGGCAAAAAGTCAGATATTTGCCTTATTTTGGGGCAAAAAGCAGAAATTCCCTTAATTTTGGGGCCAAAAACAGAAATTCCCCTTATTTTGGGGTAAAATTGCAGAAATTTCAAATATTTCAGGGCAAAAAGGCAGAAATTCCACTTTATTTCGGACAATAACGCAGAAATTCCCCGTATTTTAAAGCTAAATTTCAGAAATTCCCCTTATATTGGTGCAAAAATGGAGAAATTCCCTTTATTTTTGTGCAATAAGGCAGATTTCCCCGTATTTTGAAGCAAAATTGCACATATTTCCCTAATTTTGAAGGAAAATGCAGAAATTCACATTATTTTGGAACAAAAAGACAGAAATTCTCCTTATTTCAGGGCAAAAAGTCAGAAATTCCCCTTATTTTGGGGTAAAATTGCAGAAATTTTCTTTATTTTGGGGCAAAATTGCAGAAATTTCCCTTATTTTGGGGCAAAATTGCAGAAATTTCACTTATTTCAGGGAAAAAGTGCAGAAATTTCTCTTATTTTGGGGCAAAAAGGCAGAAATTTCTTTTATTTTGGTACAAAATTGCAGAAATTTTCTTTATTTTGGGGCAAAATTGCAGAAATTTCCCTTATTTTGGGGCAAAATTGCAGAAATTTCACTTATTTCAGGGAAAAAGTGCAGAAATTTCTCTTATTTTGGGGCAAAAAGGCAGAAATTTCTTTTATTTTGGTACAAAATTGCAGAAATTTTCTTTATTTTGGGGCAAAAATGAAGAAATTCCCCATATTTTGGGGCAAAAAGGCAGAGATTCGCCTTATTATGAGGTAAAATGCTGAAATTCCCCTTATTTTGGGGCAAAAATACAGAAATTCCCTTTATTTTGTGGCAAAAAGGCAGAAATTTCCCTTATTTTGGGGCAAAATTGCAGAAATTTCACTTATTTCAGGGCAAAATTCAAAAGTTCCTTTTATTTTTGGGCAAAAAGACAGAAATTTTGTTTATTTTTGGGTAAAAAGGCAGAAATTTCACTTATTGTGAGGTAAGAAGGCAGAAATTCCTCTTATTTTGGGGCAAAAATGAAGAAATTTCCCTTTTTTGTGGCAAAAGGTATATATTCTCCTTATTTTCGGGCAAAAAAGCAGAAATTCCCCGTATTTTGGAGCAGAATTGAAGAAAATCCCCTAATTGTGGGGCAAAAAGGCAGAAATTCCCTATATGTTGGGGCAAAAAGACAGAAATTCTCCTTATTTTGGGGCAAAACTCAGAAATTCCACTTATTTTGGGGCAAAATTCCAGAAATTTCCCTTATTTTGGGGCAAAATTGCAGAAATTTCACTTATTTTGGGGCAAAATTGCAGAAATTTCACTTATTTCAGATAAAAAAAAGGCAGAAATTTTTTTCTTATTTTGGGGCAAAAAGGCAGAAATTCCTAATATTTTGTGGCAAAAATGCAGAAATTCCCCTTATTTTGAGGTAAAAAGGCTGAAATTCCCCTTATTTTGGGGCAAAAATACAGAAATTCCCTTTATTTTGTGGCAAAAAGGCAGAAATTTCCCTTATTTTGGGGCAAAATTGCAGAAATTTCACTTATTTCAGGGCAAAATTCAAAAATTCCTTTTATTTTGGGGCAAAAAGACAGAAATTCCGTTCATTTTTAGGTAAAAAGGCAGAAATTTCACTTATTTTGAGGGAAGAAGGCAGAAATTCCTCTTATTTTGGGGCAAAAATGAAGAAATTTCTCTTTTTTGTGGCAAAAGGTATACATTCCCCTTATTTTCGGGCAAAAAAGCAGAAATTCCCCCTATTTTGGGGCAGAATTGAAGAAAATCCCCTAATTGTGGGGCAAAAAGGCAGAAATTCCCTATATGTTGGGGCAAAAAGACAGAAATTCTCCTTATTTTGGGGCAAAACTCAGAAATTCCACTTATTTTGGGGCAAAATTCCAGAAATTTCCCTTATTTTGGGGCAAAATTGCAGAAATTTCACTTATTTCAGTTAAAAAGGGCAGAAATTTTTCTTATTTTGGGGCAAAAAGGCAGAAATTCCTAATATTTTGTGGCAAAAATGCAGAAATTCCCCTTATTTTGAGGTAAAAAGGCTGAAATTCCCCTAATTTGGGGGCAAAAAGGCAGAAATTTCCCTAATTTTGGGGCAAAATTGCAAACATTTCACTTATTTCAGGCTAATAAGTCAGAAATTTTCCTTATTTTGGGGCAAAAAACACAGAAATTCCCTTTGTTTTGGAAGGAAAATACAGAAATTCCACTTCTTTAGAGGCAAAAAGGCAGAAATTCCCCTTATTGTGAAGCAAAAATGAAGAAATTCCCCTAATTGTTGGGCAAAAAGGCAGAAATTCCCTATATGTTGGGGCAAAAAGACAGAAATTCCACTTATTTTGGGACAAAACTCAGAAATTCCACTTATTTTGGGGCAAAATTGCAGGAATTTACCTTATTTTGAGGCAAAAAGGCAGAAATTCCACTTTATTTCGGACAATAACGCAGAAATTCCCCGTATTTTAAAGCTAAATTTCAGAAATTCCCCTTTATATTGGTGCAAAAATGGAGAAATTCCCTTTATTTTTGTGCAATAAGGCAGATTTCCCCGTATTTTGAAGCAAAATTGCACATATTTCCCTAATTTTGAAGGAAAATGCAGAAATTCACATTATTTTGGAACAAAAAGACAGAAATTCTCCTTATTTCAGGGCAAAAAGTCAGAAATTCCCCTTATTATGGGGTAAAATTGCAGAAATTTTCTTTATTTTGGGGCAAAATTGCAGACATTTCTCTTATTTTGGGGCAAAATTGCAGAAATTTCACTTATTTCAGGGAAAAAGTGCAGAAATTTCTCTTATTTTGGGGCAAAAAGGCAGAAATTTCAATTATTTTGG
Organism: Micromys minutus; assembly: GCF_963924665.1. Taxonomy (NCBI): domain Eukaryota; kingdom Metazoa; phylum Chordata; class Mammalia; order Rodentia; family Muridae; genus Micromys; species Micromys minutus. Next base: position 332,163 of record NW_027667682.1, on the reverse strand, counting down.
TACAAATTTGCAGAAAATTTTTTTATTTTGGGGCAAAAATGAAGAAATTCCCCATATTTTGGGGCAAAAAGGCAGAGATTTGCCTTATTATGAGGTAAAATGCTGAAATTCCCCTTATTTTGGGGCAAAAATACAGAAATTCCCTTTATTTTGTGGCAAAAAGGCAGAAATTTCCCTTATTTTGGGGCAAAATTGCAGAAATTTCACTTATTTCAGGGCAAAATTCAAAAATTCCTTTTATTTTGGGGCAAAAAGACAGAAATTCCGTTCATTTTTAGGTAAAAAGGCAGAAATTTCACTTATTTTGAGGGAAGAAGGCAGAAATTCCTCTTATTTTGGGGCAAAAATGAAGAAAGTTCTCTTTTTTGTGGCAAAAGGTATACATTCCCCTTATTTTCGGGCAAAAAAGCAGAAATTCCCCCTATTTTGGAGCAGAATTGAAGAAAATCCCCTAATTGTGGGGCAAAAAGGCAGAAATTCCCTATATGTTGGGGCAAAAAGACAGAAATTCTCCTTATTTTGGGGCAAAACTCAGAAATTCCACTTATTTTGGGGCAAAATTCCAGAAATTTCCCTTATTTTGGGGCAAAATTGCAGAAATTTTACTTATTTTGGGGCACAATTGCAGAAATTTCACTTATTTCAGGTAAAAATGGCAGAAATTTTTCTTATTTTGGGGCAAAAAGGCAGAAATTCCTAATATTTTGTGGCAAAAATGCAGAAATTCCCCTTATTTTGAGGTAAAAAGGCTGAAATTCCCCTTATTTGGGGGCAAAAAGGCAGAAATTTCCCTTATTTTGGGGCAAAATTGCAAACATTTCACTTATTTCAGGGTAATAAGTCAGAAATTTTCCTTATTTTGGGGCAAAAAACACAGAAATTCCCTTTGTTTTGGAAGGAAAATACAGAAATTCCACTTCTTTAGAGGCAAAAAGGCAGAAATTCCTATTATTTTGAAGCAAAAATGAAGAAATTCCCCTAATTGTTGGGCAAAAAGGCAGAAATTCCCTATATGTTGGGGCAAAAAGACAGAAATTCTCCATATTTTGGGACAAAACTCAGAAATTCCACTTATTTTGGGGCAAAATTGCAGGAATTTACCTTATTTTGAGGCAAAATTGCAGAAATTTCCCTTATTTGGGGCAAAATTGCAGAAATTTCACTTATTTTCAGGTAAAAAGGCTGAAATATCCTTTATTTTGGGGCAAAAAGGAAGAAATTCCCCTTATTTTGGGGCAAAATTGCAGAAATTTTCCTTATTTTGGGGCAAAAAGGCTGAAATTCTTATTTTGAGGTAAAATGCTGAAATTCCCCATATTTTGGGGCAAAAGGCAAAACTTCTTATTTTGGGGCAAAGAGGCACAAATTTCTCTTATTTTCGGGGAAAATTGCAGAAATTTCATTTATTTCAGGGCAAAAAGTCAGAAATTCCTTTTATTTTGGGGCAAAGAGCAGAAATTTCTTTTATTATGGTACAAAATTGAAGAAATTTATCTTATTTTGAAACAAAAAGGCAGAAAATTCCCCTTATTTTGAGGCAAAAGGCAGAAATTATTCTCAATTTGAGGTAAAATGCAGAAATTCCCTTTATTTTGGGGCTAAAAGGCAGAAATTCCCTGTATTTTGAAGCAAAATTGCAGAAATTCTCTTAATTTTCGGGCAAAAAGGCAGAAATTCTCCTTATTTTGGGGCAAAAAGACAGAAAATCTCCTTTTTCGGGAGCAAACAGTCAGAAATTCCCCTTATTTTGGGGCAAAATTGCAGAAATTTCCTTTACATTGGGGCAAAATTGCAGAATTTTCCCTTATTTTGGGGCAAAATTGCAGAAATTTCAGGTATTTGAGAAAAAAAAGGCAGAAATTTTTTTGGGGGGGCAAAAAGGCAGAAATTTTTTTTATTTTGGTACAAAATTGCAGAAATTTTTCTTATTTTGGGGCAAAAAGTCAGAAATTCCCCATATTTTGGGGCAAAAAGGCAGAAATTCCCCTTATTTCGAGGTAATAAGGCTGAAATTCCCCTTATTTTGGGGCAAAAAGGCAGAAATTTCGTTTATTTTGGGGAAAAGGCAGAAATTGCACTTATTTTGAGTCAAAAAGGTGGAAAATCCCCTTATTTTGGGGCAAAAATGAAGAAATTTGCTTTTTTATGGCAAAAAGATATACATTCCCTTTATTTTCGGGCAAAAAGGCAGAAATTCTTTGTATTTTGGAGCAAAATTGCAGAAATTCCCCTAATTTTTGGGCAAAAAGGCAGAAATTTTCCTTATTTTGGGGTAAAACTGCAGAAATTTCACTTATTTTGCGGCAAAATGTCAGAAATTCCCCTTATTTTTGGCAAAAAATGCAGAAAATCCCCTTATTTTAGGGCAAAATTGCAGAAATTTCCCTTATTTGGGGACAAAAACAGAAATTCCCCTTATTTTGGGGCAAAATTGCAGAAATTTCCCTTATTATGGGGAAAAATTGCAGAAATTTCCCTTATTTTAGGGCAAAATTGCAGAAATTTCACTTATTTCAGAGAAAAAAAGCAAAAATTTTTCTTATTTTGGGGCAAAAAGGCAGAAATTCCCATTATTTTGGGGCAAAAAGGCAGAAATTCACCTTATTTTGGGGTAAAATTGCAGAAATTTCACATATTTCAGGGCAAAACGGCAGAAATTCCCCTTATTTTGGGGCAAAAAGGCAGAAATTTCCCTTATTTTGGGATAAAATTGCAGAAATTTCCCTTATTTGGGGGCAAAAAGGCAGAAAATCCACTTAATTTCGGGTAAAAAGGCAGAAATTTCTCGTATTTTGGAGCAAAATTGCAGAAACTCCCCTAATTTTGGGGCAAAAAGGCAGAATTTCCCTTTATTTTGGGGCAAAAATAGAGAAATTCTTTTTATTTTGGGGCAAAAATCAGAAATTTCCTTTATTTTGGGGCAAAATTTTAGAAATTTCTTTTATATTGTTAAAGACTTGCAGAAATTTTTCTTATTTTGTGGCAAAAAGGCAGAAATTCCCCATATTTTGGTGCAAAAAGGCTGAAATTCCCCTTATTTTGAGGTAAAATCCTGAAATTCCCCATATTTTGGGGCAAAAAGGCAGAAATTCCCCTCATTTGGGGGCAAAAAGGCACAAATTTCCCTTATTTTCCGGCATAATTGCAGGAATTTCATTTATTTCAGGGCAAAAAGTCAGAAATTCCTTTTATTTTCGGGCAAAAACAGAAATTTCTTTTCTTTTGATACAAAATTGTAGAAATTTTCCTTATTTTGGAACAAAAAGGCAAAAGTTACCCATATTTTGGGGAAAAAGGCAGAAATTCCTTTTATTTTGAGGTAAAAAGGCTGAAATTCCCGTTATTTTGGGGCATAAAGGCAGAAATTCCCTTTACTTTCTGGCAAAAGGGCAGAAATTCCCGTTAATTGGGGCAGAAAAGCAGAAATTTTCCTTATTTAAGGGCAATAGGGCAGAAATTCCCCTTATTTTGTGGCAAAAAGGCAGAAATTCCCCTTATTTGAAGGTAAAATGCTGAAATTCCCCTTATTTTCGGCAAAAAGGCAGAAATTCCTATTATTTTGGGGCAAAATTGCAGAAATTTCAATTATTTCTGGGCAAAAAGTCAGATATTTGCCTTATTTTGGGGCAAAAAGCAGAAATTCCCTTAATTTTGGGGCCAAAAACAGAAATTCCCCTTATTTTGGGGTAAAATTGCAGAAATTTCAAATATTTCAGGGCAAAAAGGCAGAAATTCCACTTTATTACGGACAATAACGCAGAAATTCCCCGTATTTTAAAGCTAAATTTCAGAAATTCCCCTTATATTGGTGCAAAAATGGAGAAATTCCCTTTATTTTTGTGCAATAAGGCAGATTTCCCCGTATTTTGAAGCAAAATTGCACATATTTCCCTAATTTTGAAGGAAAATGCAGAAATTCACATTATTTTGGAACAAAAAGACAGAAATTCTCCTTATTTCAGGGCAAAAAGTCAGAAATTCCCCTTATTTTGGGGTAAAATTGCAGAAATTTTCTTTATTTTGGGGCAAAATTGCAGAAATTTCCCTTATTTTGGGGCAAAATTGCAGAAATTTCACTTATTTCAGGGAAAAAGTGCAGAAATTTCTCTTATTTTGGGGCAAAAAGGCAGAAATTTCTTTTATTTTGGTACAAAATTGCAGAAATTTTCTTTATTTTGGGGCAAAATTGCAGAAATTTCCCTTATTTTGGGGCAAAATTGCAGAAATTTCACTTATTTCAGGGAAAAAGTGCAGAAATTTCTCTTATTTTGGGGCAAAAAGGCAGAAATTTCTTTTATTTTGGTACAAAATTGCAGAAATTTTCTTTATTTTGGGGCAAAAATGAAGAAATTCCCCATATTTTGGGGCAAAAAGGCAGAGATTCGCCTTATTATGAGGTAAAATGCTGAAATTCCCCTTATTTTGGGGCAAAAATACAGAAATTCCCTTTATTTTGTGGCAAAAAGGCAGAAATTTCCCTTATTTTGGGGCAAAATTGCAGAAATTTCACTTATTTCAGGGCAAAATTCAAAAGTTCCTTTTATTTTTGGGCAAAAAGACAGAAAGTTTGTTTATTTTTGGGTAAAAAGGCAGAAATTTCACTTATTGTGAGGTAAGAAGGCAGAAATTCCTCTTATTTTGGGGCAAAAATGAAGAAAGTTCTCTTTTTTGTGGCAAAAGGTATACATTCCCCTTATTTTCGGGCAAAAAAGAAGAAATTCCCCCTATTTTGGGGCAGAATTGAAGAAAATCCCCTAATTGTGGGGCAAAAAGGCAGAAATTCCCTATATGTTGGGGCAAAAAGACAGAAATTCTCCTTATTTTGGGGCAAAACTCAGAAATTCCACTTATTTTGGGGCAAAATTCCAGAAATTTCCCTTATTTTGGGGCAAAATTGCAGAAATTTCACTTATTTTGGGGCAAAATTGCAGAAATTTCACTTATTTCAGATAAAAAAAAGGCAGAAATTTTTTTCTTATTTTGGGGCAAAAAGGCAGAAATTCCTAATATTTTGTGGCAAAAATGCAGAAATTCCCCTTATTTTGAGGTAAAAAGGCTGAAATTCCCCTTATTTTGGGGCAAAAATACAGAAATTCCCTTTATTTTGTGGCAAAAAGGCAGAAATTTCCCTTATTTTGGGGCAAAATTGCAGAAATTTCACTTATTTCAGGGCAAAATTCAAAAATTCCTTTTATTTTGGGGCAAAAAGACAGAAATTCCGTTCATTTTTAGGTAAAAAGGCAGAAATTTCACTTATTTTGAGGGAAGAAGGCAGAAATTCCTCTTATTTTGGGGCAAAAATGAAGAAAGTTCTCTTTTTTGTGGCAAAAGGTATACATTCCCCTTATTTTCGGGCAAAAAAGCAGAAATTCCCTCTATTTTGGGGCAGAATTGAAGAAAATCCCCTAATTGTGGGGCAAAAAGGCAGAAATTCCCTATATGTTGGGGCAAAAAGACAGAAATTCTCCTTATTTTGGGGCAAAACTCAGAAATTCCACTTATTTTGGGGCAAAATTCCAGAAATTTCCCTTATTTTGGGGCAAAATTGCAGAAATTTTACTTATTTTGGGGCACAATTGCAGAAATTTCACTTATTTCAGGTAAAAATGGCAGAAATTTTTCTTATTTTGGGGCAAAAAGGCAGAAATTCCTAATATTTTGTGGCAAAAATGCAGAAATTCCCCTTATTTTGAGGTAAAAAGGCTGAAATTCCCCTTATTTGGGGGCAAAAAGGCAGAAATTTCCCTTATTTTGGGGCAAAATTGCAAACATTTCACTTATTTCAGGGTAATAAGTCAGAAATTTTCCTTATTTTGGGGCAAAAAACACAGAAATTCCCTTTGTTTTGGAAGGAAAGTACCGAAATTCCACTTCTTTAGAGGCAAAAAGGCAGAAATTCCCCTTATTTTGAAGCAAAAATGAAGAAATTCCCCTAATTGTTGGGCAAAAAGGCAGAAATTCCCTATATGTTGGGGCAAAAAGACAGAAATTCTCCTTATTTTGGGACAAAACTCAGAAATTCCACTTATTTTGGGGCAAAATTGCAGGAATTTACCTTATTTTGAGGCAAAAAGGCAGAAATTCCACTTTATTTCGGACAATAACGCAGAAATTCCCCGTATTTTAAAGCTAAATTTCAGAAATTCCCCTTATATTGGTGCAAAAATGGAGAAATTCCCTTTATTTTTGTGCAATAAGGCAGATTTCCCCGTATTTTGAAGCAAAATTGCACATATTTCCCTAATTTTGAAGGAAAATGCAGAAATTCACATTATTTTGGAACAAAAAGACAGAAATTCTCCTTATTTCAGGGCAAAAAGTCAGAAATTCCCCTTATTATGGGGTAAAATTGCAGAAATTTTCTTTATTTTGGGGCAAAATTGCAGACATTTCTCTTATTTTGGGGCAAAATTGCAGAAATTTCACTTATTTCAGGGAAAAAGTGCAGAAATTTCTCTTATTTTGGGGCAAAAAGGCAGAAATTTCTTTTATTTTGGTACAAAATTGCAGAAATTTTCTTTATTTTGGGGCAAAATTGCAGAAATTTCCCTTATTTTGGGGCAAAATTGCAGAAATTTCACTTATTTCAGGGAAAAAGTGCAGAAATTTCTCTTATTTTGGGGCAAAAAGGCAGAAATTTCAATTATTTTGGTACAAATTTGCAGAAAATTTTTTTATTTTGGGGCAAAAATGAAGAAATTCCCCATATTTTGGGGGAAAAAGGCAGAGATTTGCCTTATTATGAGGTAAAATGCTGAAATTCCCCTTATTTTGGGGCAAAAATACAGAAATTCCCTTTATTTTGTGGCAAAAAGGCAGAAATTTCCCTTATTTTGGGGCAAAATTGCAGAAATTTCACTTATTTCAGGGCAAAATTCAAAAATTCCTTTTATTTTGGGGCAAAAAGACAGAAATTCCGTTCATTTTTAGGTAAAAAGGCAGAAATTTCACTTATTTTGAGGGAAGAAGGCAGAAATTCCTCTTATTTTGGGGCAAAAATGAAGAAAGTTCTCTTTTTTGTGGCAAAAGGTATACATTCCCCTTATTTTCGGGCAAAAAAGCAGAAATTCCCCCTATTTTGGAGCAGAATTGAAGAAAATCCCCTAATTGTGGGGCAAAAAGGCAGAAATTCCCTATATGTTGGGGCAAAAAGACAGAAATTCTCCTTATTTTGGGGCAAAACTCAGAAATTCCACTTATTTTGGGGCAAAATTCCAGAAATTTCCCTTATTTTGGGGCAAAATTGCAGAAATTTTACTTATTTTGGGGCACAATTGCAGAAATTTCACTTATTTCAGGTAAAAATGGCAGAAATTTTTCTTATTTTGGGGCAAAAAGGCAGAAATTCCTAATATTTTGTGGCAAAAATGCAGAAATTCCCCTTATTTTGAGGTAAAAAGGCTGAAATTCCCATTATTTGGGGGCAAAAAGGCAGAAATTTCCCTTATTTTGGGGCAAAATTGCAAACATTTCACTTATTTCAGGGTAATAAGTCAGAAATTTTCCTTATTTTGGGGCAAAAAACACAGAAATTCCCTTTGTTTTGGAAGGAAAATACAGAAATTCCACTTCTTTAGAGGCAAAAAAGCAGAAATTCCCCTTATTTTGAAGCAAAAATGAAGAAATTCCCCTCATTGTTGGGCAAAAAGGCAGAAATTCTTTATATGTTGGGGCAAAAATACAGAAATTCTCCTTATTTTGGGACAAAACTCAGAAATTCCACTTATTTTGGGGCAAAATTGCAGGAATTTACCTTATTTTGAGGCAAAATTGCAGAAATTTTCCTTATTTGGGGCAAAATTGCAGAAATTTCACTTATTTTCAGGTAAAAAGGCTGAAATATCCTTTATTTTGGGGCAAAAAGGAAGAAATTCCCCTTATTTTGGGGCAAAATTGCAGAAATTTTCCTTATTTTGGGGCAAAAAGGCTGAAATTCTTATTTTGAGGTAAAATGCTGAAATTCCCCATATTTTGGGGCAAAAGGCAAAACTTCTTCTTATTTTGGGGCAAAGAGGCACAAATTTCCCTTATTTTCGGGCAAAATTGCAGAAATTTCATTTATTTCAGGGCAAAAAGTCAGAAATTCCTTTTATTTTAGGGCAAAGAGCAGAAATTTCTTTTATTATGGTACAAAATTGAAGAAATTTATCTTATTTTGAAACAAAAAGGCAGAAAATTCCCCTTATTTTGAGGCAAAAGGCAGAAATTATTCTCAATTTGAGGTAAAATGCAGAAATTCCCTTTATTTTGGGACTAAAAGGCAGAAATTCCCTGTATTTTGAAGCAAAATTGCAGAAATTCTCATAATTTTCGGGCAAAAAGGCAGAAATTCTCCTTATTATGGGGCAAAAAGACAGAAAATCTCCTTTTTCGGAAGAAAACAGTCAGAAATTCCCCTTATTTTGGGGCAAAATTGCAGAAATTTCCTTTTATTGGGGCAAAATTGTAGAAATTTCCCTTATTTTGGGGCAAAATTGCAGAAATTTCACGTATTTCAGGGAAAAAAGGCAGAAATTTTTTTGGGGGGGCAAAAAGGCAGAAATTCCCTTTACTTTGGGGCAAAAAGGCAGAAATTCCCGTTAATTGGGGCAGAAAAGCAGAAATTTTCCTTATGTAAGGGCAATAGGGCAGAAATTCCCCTTATTTTGTGGCAAAAAGTCAGAAATTCCTCTTATTTGAAGGTAAAATGCTGAAATTCCCCTTATTTTCGGCAAAAAGGCAGAAATTCCTATTATTTTGGGGCAAAATTGCAGAAATTTCAATTATTTCTGGGCAAAAAGTCAGATATTTGCCTTATTTTGGGGCAGAAAGCAGAAATTCCCTTAATTTTGGGGCCAAAAACAGAAATTCCCCTTATTTTGGGGTAAAATTGCAGAAATTTCAAATATTTCAGGGCAAAAAGGCAGAAATTCCACTTTATTTCGGACAATAACGCAGAAATTCCCCGTATTTTAAAGCTAAATTTCAGAAATTCCCCTTATATTGGTGCAAAAATGGAGAAATTCCCTTTATTTTTGTGCAATAAGGCAGATTTCCCCGTATTTTGAAGCAAAATTGCACATATTTCCCTAATTTTGAAGGAAAATGCAGAAATTCACATTATTTTGGAACAAAAAGACAGAAATTCTCCTTATTTCAGGGCAAAAAGTCAGAAATTCCCCTTATTATGGGGTAAAATTGCAGAAATTTTCTTTATTTTGGGGCAAAATTGCAGACATTTCTCTTATTTTGGGGCAAAATTGCAGAAATTTCACTTATTTCAGGGAAAAAGTGCAGAAATTTCTCTTATTTTGGGGCAAAAAGGCAGAAATTTCTTTTATTTTGGTACAAAATTGCAGAAATTTTCTTTATTTTGGGGCAAAATTGCAGAAATTTCCCTTATTTTGGGGCAAAATTGCAGAAATTTCACTTATTTCAGGGAAAAAGTGCAGAAATTTCTCTTATTTTGGGGCAAAAAGGCAGAAATTTCTTTTATTTTGGTACAAAATTGCAGAAATTTTTTTTATTTTGGGGCAAAAATGAAGAAATTCCCCATATTTTGGAGCAAAAAGGCAGAGATTTGCCTTATTATGAGGTAAAATGCTGAAATTCCCCTTATTTTGGGGCAAAAATACAGAAATTCCCTTTATTTTGTGGCAAAAAGGCAGAAATTTCCCTTATTTTGGGGCAAAATTGCAGAAATTTCACTTATTTCAGGGCAAAATTCAAAAATTCCTTTTATTTTGGGGCAAAAAGACAGAAATTCCGTTCATTTTTAGGTAAAAAGGCAGAAATTTCACTTATTTTGAGGGAAGAAGGCAGAAATTCCTCTTATTTTGGGGCAAAAATGAAGAAAGTTCTCTTTTTTGTGGCAAAAGGTATACATTCCCCTTATTTTCGGGCAAAAAAGAAGAAATTCCCCCTATTTTGGGGCAGAATTGAAGAAAATCCCCTAATTGTGGGGCAAAAAGGCAGAAATTCCCTATATGTTGGGGCAAAAAGACAGAAATTCTCCTTATTTTGGGGCAAAACTCAGAAATTCCACTTATTTTGGGGCAAAATTCCAGAAATTTCCCTTATTTTGGGGCAAAATTGCAGAAATTTTACTTATTTTGGGGCACAATTGCAGAAATTTCACTTATTTCAGGTAAAAATGGCAGAAATTTTTCTTATTTTGGGGCAAAAAGGCAGAAATTCCTAATATTTTGTGGCAAAAATGCAGAAATTCCCCTTATTTTGAGGTAAAAAGGCTGAAATTCCCCTTATTTGGGGGCAAAAAGGCAGAAATTTCCCTTATTTTGGGGCAAAATTGCAAACATTTCACTTATTTCAGGGTAATAAGTCAGAAATTTTCCTTATTTTGGGGCAAAAAACACAGAAATTCCCTTTGTTTTGGAAGGAAAATACAGAAATTCCACTTCTTTAGAGGCAAAAAGGCAGAAATTCCCCTTATTTTGAAGCAAAAATGAAGAAATTCCCCTAATTGTTGGGCAAAAAGGCAGAAATTCCCTATATGTTGGGGCAAAAAGACAGAAATTCTCCTTATTTTGGGACAAAACTCAGAAATTCCACTTATTTTGGGGCAAAATTGCAGGAATTTACCTTATTTTGAGGCAAAATTGCAGAAATTTCCCTTATTTGGGGCAAAATTGCAGAAATTTCACTTATTTTCAGGTAAAAAGGCTGAAATATCCTTTATTTGGGGGCAAAAAGGAAGAAATTCCCCTTATTTTGGGGCAAAATTGCAGAAATTTTCCTTATTTTGGGGCAAAAAGGCTGAAATTCTTATTTTGAGGTAAAATGCTGAAATTCCCCATATTTTGGGGCAAAAGGCAAAACTTCTTCTTATTTTGGGGCAAAGAGGCACAAATTTCTCTTATTTTCGGGCAAAATTGCAGAAATTTCATTTATTTCAGGGCAAAAAGTCAGAAATTCCTTTTATTTTGGGGAAAAGAGCAGAAATTTCTTTTATTATGGTACAAAATTGAAGAAATTTATCTTATTTTGAAACAAAAAGGCAGAAAATTCCCCTTATTTTGAGGCAAAAGGCAGAAATTATTCTCAATTTGAGGTAAAATGCAGAAATTCCCTTTATTTTGGGGCTAAAAAACAGAAATTCCCTGTATTTTGAAGCAAAATTGCAGAAATTCTCATAATTTTTGGGCAAAAAGGCAGAAATTCTCCTTATTATGGGGCAAAAAGACAGAAAATCTCCTTTTTCGGGAGCAAACAGTCAGAAATTCCCCTTATTTTGGGGCAAAATTGCAGAAATTTCCTTTACATTGGGGCAAAATTGCAGAAATTTCCCTTATTTTGGGGCAAAATTGCAGAAATTTCACGTATTTCAGGGAAAAAAGGCAGAAATTTTTTTGGGGGGGCAAAAAGGCAGAAATTTTTTTTATTTTGGTACAAAATTGCAGAAATTTTTCTTATTTTGGGGCAAAAAGTCAGAAATTCCCCATATTTTGGGGCAAAAAGGCAGAAATTCCCCTTATTTTGAGGTAAAAAGGCTGAAATTCCCCTTATTTTGGGGCAAAAAGACAGAAATTTCGTTTATTTTGGGGAAAAGGCAGAAATTGCACTTATTTTGAGTCAAAAAGGTGGAAATTCCCCTTATTTGGGGGCAAAAATGAAGAAATTTGCTTTTTTATGGCAAAAAGGTATACATTCCCTTTATTTTCGGGCAAAAAGGCAGAAATTCTTTGTATTTTGGAGCAAAATTGCAGAAATTCTCATAATTTTCGGGCAAAAAGGCAGAAATTCTCCTTATTTTGGGGCAAAAAGACAGAAAATCTCCTTTTTCGGGAGCAAACAGTCAGAAATTCCCCTTATTTTGGGGCAAAATTGCAGAAATTTCCTTTACATTGGGGCAAAATTGCAGAAATTTCTTTTATTTTGGGGCAAAATTGCAGAAATTTCAGGTATTTGAGAAAAAAAGGCAGAAATTTTTTTGGGGGGGCAAAAAGGCAGAAATTTTTTTTATTTTGGTACAAAATTGCAGAAATTTTTCTTATTTTGGGGCAAAAAGTCAGAAATTCCCCATATTTTGGGGCAAAAAGGCAGAAATTCCCCTTACTTTGAGGTAATAAGGCTGAAATTCCCCTTATTTTGGGGCAAAAAGGCAGAAATTTCGTTTATTTTGGGGAAAAGGCAGAAATTGCACTTATTTTGAGTCAAAAAGGTGGAAAATCCTTTTATTTTGGGGCAAAAATGAAGAAATTTGCTTTTTTATGGCAAAAAGGTATACATTCCCTTTATTTTCGGGCAAAAAGGAAGAAATTCTTTGTATTTTGGAGCAAAATTGCAGAAATTCCCCTAATTTTTGGGCAAAAAGGCAGAAATTTTCCTTATTTTGGGGTAAAACTGCAGAAATTTCACTTATTTTGCGGCAAAATGTCAGAAATTCCCCTTATTTTTGGCAAAAAATGCAGAAAATCCCCTTATTTTAGGGCAAAAATGCAGAAATTTCCCTTATTTGGGGACAAAAACAGAAATTCCACTTATTTTGGGGCAAAATTGCAGAAATTTCCCTTATTATGGGGAAAAATTGCAGAAATTTTCCTTATTTTAGGGCAAAATTGCAGAAATTTCACTTATTTCAGAGAAAAAAAGCAAAAATTTTTCTTATTTTGGGGCAAAAAGGCAGAAATTCCCATTATTTTGGGGCAAAAAGGCAGAAATTCACCTTATTTTGGGGTAAAATTGCAGAAATTTTACATATTTCAGGGCAAAACGGCAGAAATTCCCCTTATTTTGGGGCAAAAAGGCAGAAATTTCCCTTATTTTGGGATAAAATTGCAGAAATTTCCCTTATTTAGAGGCAAAAAGGCAGAAAATCCACTTAATTTCGGGTAAAAAGGCAGAAATTTCTCGTATTTTGGAGCAAAATTGCAGAAACTCCCCTAATTTTGGGGCTAAAAGGCAGAATTTCCCTTTATTTTGTGGCAAAAATAGAGAAATTCTTTTTATTTTGGGGCAAAAATCAGAAATTTCCTTTATTTTGGGGCAAAATTTTAGAAATTTCTTTTATATTGTTACAGACTTGCAGAAATTTTTCTTATTTTGTGGCAAAAAGGCAGAAATTCCCCATATTTTGGTGCAAAAAGGCTGAAATTCCCCTTATTTTGAGGTAAAATCCTGAAATTCCCCATATTTTGGGGCAAAAAGGCAGAAATTCCCCTCATTTGGGGGCAAAAAGGCACAAATTTCCCTTATTTTCCGGCATAATTGCAGGAATTTCATTTATTTCAGGGCAAAAAGTCAGAAATTCCTTTTATTTTCAGGCAAAAACAGAAATTTCTTTTATTTTGATACAAAATTGTAGAAATTTTCCTTATTTTGGAACAAAAAGGCAAAAATTACCCATATTTTGGGGAAAAAGGCAGAAATTCCTTTTATTTTGAGGTAAAAAGGCTGAAATTCCCGTTATTTTGGGGCATAAAGGCAGAAATTCCCTTTACTTTCTGGCAAAAGGGCAGAAATTCCCGTTAATTGGGGCAGAAAAGCAGAAATTTTCCTTATTTAAGGGCAATAGGGCAGAAATTCCCCTTATTTTGTGGCAAAAAGGCAGAAATTCCCCTTATTTGAAGGTAAAATGCTGAAATTCCCCTTATTTTCGGCAAAAAGGCAGAAATTCCTATTATTTTGGGGCAAAATTGCAGAAATTTCAATTATTTCTGGGCAAAAAGTCAGATATTTGCCTTATTTTGGGGCAAAAAGCAGAAATTCCCTTAATTTTGGGGCCAAAAACAGAAATTCCCCTTATTTTGGGGTAAAATTGCAGAAATTTCAAATATTTCAGGGCAAAAAGGAAGAAATTCCACTTTATTTCGGACAATAACGCAGAAATTCCCCGTATTTTAAAGCTAAATTTCAGAAATTCCCCTTATATTGGTGCAAAAATGGAGAAATTCCCTTTATTTTTGTGCAATAAGGCAGATTTCCCCGTATTTTGAAGCAAAATTGCACATATTTCCCTAATTTTGAAGGAAAATGCAGAAATTCACATTATTTTGGAACAAAAAGACAGAAATTCTCCTTATTTCAGGGCAAAAAGTCAGAAATTCCCCTTATTATGGGGTAAAATTGCAGAAATTTTCTTTATTTTATGGCAAAATTGCAGACATTTCTCTTATTTTGGGGCAAAATTGCAGAAATTTCACTTATTTCAGGGAAAAAGTGCAGAAATTTCTCTTATTTTGGGGCAAAAAGGCAGAAATTTCTTTTATTTTGGTACAAAATTGCAGAAATTTTCTTTATTTTGGGGCAAAATTGCAGAAATTTCCCTTATTTTGGGGCAAAATTGCAGAAATTTCACTTATTTCAGGGAAAAAGTGCAGAAATTTCTCTTATTTTGGGGCAAAAAGGCAGAAATTTCTTTTATTTTGGTACAAAATTGCAGAAATTTTTTTTATTTTGGGGCAAAAATGAAGAAATTCCCCATATTTTGGAGCAAAAAGGCAGAGATTTGCCTTATTATGAGGTAAAATGCTGAAATTCCCCTTATTTTGGGGCAAAAATACAGAAATTCCCTTTATTTTGTGGCAAAAAGGCAGAAATTTCCCTTATTTTGGGGCAAAATTGCAGAAATTTCACTTATTTCAGGGCAAAATTCAAAAATTCCTTTTATTTTGGGGCAAAAAGACAGAAATTCCGTTCATTTTTAGGTAAAAAGGCAGAAATTTCACTTATTTTGAGGGAAGAAGGCAGAAATTCCTCTTATTTTGGGGCAAAAATGAAGAAAGTTCTCTTTTTTGTGGCAAAAGGTATACATTCCCCTTATTTTCGGGCAAAAAAGAAGAAATTCCCCCTATTTTGGGGCAGAATTGAAGAAAATCCCCTAATTGTGGGGCAAAAAGGCAGAAATTCCCTATATGTTGGGGCAAAAAGACAGAAATTCTCCTTATTTTGGGGCAAAACTCAGAAATTCCACTTATTTTGGGGCAAAATTCCAGAAATTTCCCTTATTTTGGGGCAAAATTGCAGAAATTTTACTTATTTTGGGGCACAATTGCAGAAATTTCACTTATTTCAGGTAAAAATGGCAGAAATTTTTCTTATTTTGGGGCAAAAAGGCAGAAATTCCTAATATTTTGTGGCAAAAATGCAGAAATTCCCCTTATTTTGAGGTAAAAAGGCTGAAATTCCCCTTATTTGGGGGCAAAAAGGCAGAAATTTCCCTTATTTTGGGGCAAAATTGCAAACATTTCACTTATTTCAGGGTAATAAGTCAGAAATTTTCCTTATTTTGGGGCAAAAAACACAGAAATTCCCTTTGTTTTGGAAGGAAAATACAGAAATTCCACTTCTTTAGAGGCAAAAAGGCAGAAATTCCCCTTATTTTGAAGCAAAAATGAAGAAATTCCCCTAATTGTTGGGCAAAAAGGCAGAAATTCCCTATATGTTGGGGCAAAAAGACAGAAATTCTCCTTATTTTGGGACAAAACTCAGAAATTCCACTTATTTTGGGGCAAAATTGCAGGAATTTACCTTATTTTGAGGCAAAATTGCAGAAATTTCCCTTATTTGGGGCAAAATTGCAGAAATTTCACTTATTTTCAGGTAAAAAGGCTGAAATATCCTTTATTTTGGGGGCAAAAAGGAAGAAATTCCCCTTATTTTGGGGCAAAATTGCAGAAATTTTCCTTATTTTGGGGCAAAAAGGCTGAAATTCTTATTTTGAGGTAAAATGCTGAAATTCCCCATATTTTGGGGCAAAAGGCAAAACTTCTTCTTATTTTGGGGCAAAGAGGCACAAATTTCTCTTATTTTCGGGCAAAATTGCAGAAATTTCATTTATTTCAGGGCAAAAAGTCAGAAATTCCTTTTATTTTGGGGCAAAGAGCAGAAATTTCTTTTATTATGGTACAAAATTGAAGAAATTTATCTTATTTTGAAACAAAAAGGCAGAAAATTCCCCTTATTTTGAGGCAAAAGGCAGAAATTATTCTCAATTTGAGGTAAAATGCAGAAATTCCCTTTATTTTGGGGCTAAAAAACAGAAATTCCCTGTATTTTGAAGCAAAATTGCAGAAATTCTCATAATTTTTGGGCAAAAAGGCAGAAATTCTCCTTATTATGGGGCAAAAAGACAGAAAATCTCCTTTTTCGGGAGCAAACAGTCAGAAATTCCCCTTATTTTGGGGCAAAATTGCAGAAATTTCCTTTACATTGGGGCAAAATTGTAGAAATTTCCCTTATTTTGGGGCAAAATTGCAGAAATTTCACGTATTTCAGGGAAAAAAGGCAGAATTTTTTTTGGGGGGGCAAAAAGGCAGAAATTTTTTTTATTTTGGTACAAAATTGCAGAAATTTTTCTTATTTTGGGGCAAAAAGTCAGAAATTCCCCATATTTTGGGGCAAAAAGGCAGCAATTCCCCTTATTTTGAGGTAAAAAGGCTGAAATTCCCCTTATTTTGGGGCAAAAAGACAGAAATTTCGTTTATTTTGGGGAAAAGGCAGAAATTGCACTTATTTTGAGTCAAAAAGGTGGAAATTCCCCTTATTTTGGGGCAAAAATGAAGAAATTTGCTTTTTTATGGCAAAAAGGTATACATTCCCTTTATTTTCGGGCAAAAAGGCAGAAATTCTTTGTATTTTGGAGCAAAATTGCAGAAATTCTCATAATTTTCGGGCAAAAAGGCAGAAATTCTCCTTATTTTGGGGCAAAAAGACAGAAAATCTCCTTTTTCGGGAGCAAACAGTAAGAAATTCCCCTTATTTTGGGGCAAAATTGCAGAAATTTCCTTTACATTGGGGCAAAATTGCAGAAATTTCCCTTATTTTGGGGCAAAATTGCAGAAATTTCAGGTATTTGAGAAAAAAAGGCAGAAATTTTTTTGGGGGGGCAAAAAGGCAGAAATTTTTTTTATTTTGGTACAAAATTGCAGAAATTTTTCTTATTTTGGGGCAAAAAGTCAGAAATTCCCCATATTTTGGGGCAAAAAGGCAGAAATTTCCCTTATTTTGAGGTAATAAGGCTGAAATTCCCCTTATTTTGGGGCAAAAAGGCAGAAATTTCGTTTATTTTGGGGAAAAGGCAGAAATTGCACTTATTTTGAGTCAAAAAGGTGGAAAATCCTTTTATTTTGGGGCAAAAATGAAGAAATTTGCTTTTTTATGGCAAAAAGGTATACATTCCCTTTATTTTCGGGCAAAAAGGAAGAAATTCTTTGTATTTTGGAGCAAAATTGCAGAAATTCCCCTAATTTTTGGGCAAAAAGGCAGAAATTTTCCTTATTTTGGGGTAAAACTGCAGAAATTTCACTTATTTTGCGGCAAAATGTCAGAAATTCCCCTTATTTTTGGCAAAAAATGCAGAAAATCCCCTTATTTTAGGGCAAAAATGCAGAAATTTCCCTTATTTGGGGACAAAAACAGAAATTCCCCTTATTTTGGGGCAAAATTGCAGAAATTTCCCTTATTATGGGGAAAAATTGCAGAAATTTTCCTTATTTTAGGGCAAAATTGCAGAAATTTCACTTATTTCAGAGAAAAAAAGCAAAAATTTTTCTTATTTTGGGGCAAAAAGGCAGAAATTCCCATTATTTTGGGGCAAAAAGGCAGAAATTCACCTTATTTTGGGGTAAAATTGCAGAAATTTTACATATTTCAGGGCAAAACGGCAGAAATTCCCCTTATTTTGGGGCAAAAAGGCAGAAATTTCCCTTATTTTGGGATAAAATTGCAGAAATTTCCCTTATTTGGGGGCAAAAAGGCAGAAAATCCACTTAATTTCGGGTAAAAAGGCAGAAATTTCTCGTATTTTGGAGCAAAATTGCAGAAACTCCCCTAATTTTGGGGCTAAAAGGCAGAATTTCCCTTTATTTTGTGGCAAAAATAGAGAAATTCTTTTTATTTTGGGGCAAAAATCAGAAATTTCCTTTATTTTGGGGCAAAATTTTAGAAATTTCTTTTATATTGTTACAGACTTGCAGAAATTTTTCTTATTTTGTGGCAAAAAGGCAGAAATTCCCCATATTTTGGTGCAAAAAGGCTGAAATTCCCCTTATTTTGAGGTAAAATCCTGAAATTCCCCATATTTTGGGGCAAAAAGGCAGAAATTCCCCTCATTTGGGGGCAAAAAGGCACAAATTTCCCTTATTTTCCGGCATAATTGCAGGAATTTCATTTATTTCAGGGCAAAAAGTCAGAAATTCCTTTTATTTTCAGGCAAAAACAGAAATTTCTTTTATTTTGATACAAAATTGTAGAAATTTTCCTTATTTTGGAACAAAAAGGCAAAAATTACCCATATTTTGGGGAAAAAGGCAGAAATTCCTTTTATTTTGAGGTAAAAAGGCTGAAATTCCCGTTATTTTGGGGCATAAAGGCAGAAATTCCCTTTACTTTCTGGCAAAAGGGCAGAAATTCCCGTTAATTGGGGCAGAAAAGCAGAAATTTTCCTTATTTAAGGGCAATAGGGCAGAAATTCCCCTTATTTTGTGGCAAAAAGGCAGAAATTCCCCTTATTTGAAGGTAAAATGCTGAAATTCCCCTTATTTTCGGCAAAAAGGCAGAAATTCCTATTATTTTGGGGCAAAATTGCAGAAATTTCAATTATTTCTGGGCAAAAAGTCAGATATTTGCCTTATTTTGGGGCAAAAAGCAGAAATTCCCTTAATTTTGGGGCCAAAAACAGAAATTCCCCTTATTTTGGGGTAAAATTGCAGAAATTTCAAATATTTCAGGGCAAAAAGGAAGAAATTCCACTTTATTTCGGACAATAACGCAGAAATTCCCCGTATTTTAAAGCTAAATTTCAGAAATTCCCCTTATATTGGTGCAAAAATGGAGAAATTCCCTTTATTTTTGTGCAATAAGGCAGATTTCCCCGTATTTTGAAGCAAAATTGCACATATTTCCCTAATTTTGAAGGAAAATGCAGAAATTCACATTATTTTGGAACAAAAAGACAGAAATTCTCCTTATTTCAGGGCAAAAAGTCAGAAATTCCCCTTATTATGGGGTAAAATTGCAGAAATTTTCTTTATTTTATGGCAAAATTGCAGACATTTCTCTTATTTTGGGGCAAAATTGCAGAAATTTCACTTATTTCAGGGAAAAAGTGCAGAAATTTCTCTTATTTTGGGGCAAAAAGGCAGAAATTTCTTTTATTTTGGTACAAAATTGCAGAAATTTTCTTTATTTTGGGGCAAAATTGCAGAAATTTCCCTTATTTTGGGGCAAAATTGCAGAAATTTCACTTATTTCAGGGAAAAAGTGCAGAAATTTCTCTTATTTTGGGGCAAAAAGGCAGAAATTTCTTTTATTTTGGTACAAAATTGCAGAAATTTTTTTTATTTTGGGGCAAAAATGAAGAAATTCCCCATATTTTGGAGCAAAAAGGCAGAGATTTGCCTTATTATGAGGTAAAATGCTGAAATTCCCCTTATTTTGGGGCAAAAATACAGAAATTCCCTTTATTTTGTGGCAAAAAGGCAGAAATTTCCCTTATTTTGGGGCAAAATTGCAGAAATTTCACTTATTTCAGGGCAAAATTCAAAAATTCCTTTTATTTTGGGGCAAAAAGACAGAAATTCCGTTCATTTTTAGGTAAAAAGGCAGAAATTTCACTTATTTTGAGGGAAGAAGGCAGAAATTCCTCTTATTTTGGGGCAAAAATGAAGAAAGTTCTCTTTTTTGTGGCAAAAGGTATACATTCCCCTTATTTTCGGGCAAAAAAGAAGAAATTCCCCCTATTTTGGGGCAGAATTGAAGAAAATCCTCTAATTGTGGGGCAAAAAGGCAGAAATTCCCTATATGTTGGGGCAAAAAGACAGAAATTCTCCTTATTTTGGGGCAAAATTCAGAAATTCCACTTATTTTGGGGCAAAATTCCAGAAATTTCCCTTATTTTGGGGCAAATTTGCAGAAATTTTACTTATTTTGGGGCAAAATTCCAGAAATTTCCCTTATTTTGGGGCAAAATTGCAGAAATTTTACTTATTTTGGGGCACAATTGCAGAAATTTCACTTATTTCAGGTAAAAATGGCAGAAATTTTTCTTATTTTGGGGCAAAAAGGCAGAAATTCCTAATATTTTGTGGCAAAAATGCAGAAATTCCCCTTATTTTGAGGTAAAAAGGCTGAAATTCCCCTTATTTGGGGGCAAAAAGGCAGAAATTTCCCTTATTTTGGGGCAAAATTGCAAACATTTCACTTATTTCAGGGTAATAAGTCAGAAATTTTCCTTATTTTGGGGCAAAAAACACAGAAATTCCCTTTGTTTTGGAAGGAAAATACAGAAATTCCACTTCTTTAGAGGCAAAAAGGCAGAAATTCCCCTTATTTTGAAGCAAAAATGAAGAAATTCCCCTAATTGTTGGGCAAAAAGGCAGAAATTCCCTATATGTTGGGGCAAAAAGACAGAAATTCTCCTTATTTTGGGACAAAACTCAGAAATTCCACTTATTTTGGGGCAAAATTGCAGGAATTTACCTTATTTTGAGGCAAAATTGCAGAAATTTCCCTTATTTGGGGCAAAATTGCAGAAATTTCACTTATTTTCAGGTAAAAAGGCTGAAATATCCTTTATTTTGGGGCAAAAAGGAAGAAATTCCCCTTATTTTGGGGCAAAATTGCAGAAATTTTCCTTATTTTGGGGCAAAAAGGCTGAAATTCTTATTTTGAGGTAAAATGCTGAAATTCCCCATATTTTGGGGCAAAAGGCAAAACTTCTTATTTTGGGGCAAAGAGGCACAAATTTCTCTTATTTTCGGGCAAAATTGCAGAAATTTCATTTATTTCAGGGCAAAAAGTCAGAAATTCCTTTTATTTTGGGGCAAAGAGCAGAAATTTCTTTTATTATGGTACAAAATTGAAGAAATTTATCTTATTTTGAAACAAAAAGGCAGAAAATTCCCCTTATTTTGAGGCAAAAGGCAGAAATTATTCTCAATTTGAGGTAAAATGCAGAAATTCCCTTTATTTTGGGGCTAAAAGGCAGAAATTCCCTGCATTTTGAAGCAAAATTGCAGAAATTCTCTTAAATTTCGGGCAAAAAGGCAGAAATTCTCCTTATTTTGGGGCAAAAAGACAGAAAATCTCCTTTTTCAGGAGCAAACAGTCAGAAATTCCCCTTATTTTGGGGCAAAATTGCAGAAATTTCCTTTACATTGGGGCAAAATTGCAGAAATTTCCCTTATTTGGGGGCAAAATTGCAGAAATTTCAGGTATTTGAGAAAAAAAAGGCAGAAATTTTTTTGGGGGGGCAAAAAGGCAGAAATTTTTTTTATTTTGGTACAAAATTGCAGAAATTTTTCTTATTTTGGGGCAAAAAGTCAGAAATTCCCCATATTTTGGGGCAAAAATGCAGAAATTCCTCTTATTTTGAGGTAATAAGGCTGAAATTCCCCTTATTTTGGGGCAAAAAGGCAGAAATTTCATTTATTTTGGGGAAAAGGCAGAAATTGCACTTATTTTGAGTCAAAAAGGTGGAAAATCCCCTTATTTTGGGGCAAAAATGAAGAAATTTGCTTTTTTATGGCAAAAAGGTATACATTCCCTTTATTTTCGGGCAAAAAGGAAGAAATTCTTTGTATTTTGGAGCAAAATTGCAGAAATTCCCCTTTTTTTTGGGCAAAAAGTCAGAAATTTTCCTTATTTTGGGGTAAAACTGCAGAAATTTCACTTATTTTGTGGCAAAATATCAGAAATTCCCCTTATTTTTGGCAAAAAATGCAGAAAATCCCCTTATTTTAGGGCAAAATTGCAGAAATTTCCCTTATTTGGGGACAAAAACAGAAATTCCCCTTATTTTGGGGCAAAATTGCAGAAATTTCCCTTATTATGGGGAAAAATTGAAGAAATTTCCCTTATTTTAGGGCAAAATTGCAGAAATTTCACTTATTTCAGAGAAAAAAAGCAAAAATTTTTCTTATTTTGGGGCAAAAAGGCAGAAATTCCCATTATTTTGGGGCAAAAAGGCAGAAATTCACCTTATTTTGGGGTAAAATTGCAGAAATTTCACATATTTCAGGGCAAAACGGCAGAAATTCCCCTTATTTTGGGGCAAAAAGGCAGAAATTTCCCTTATTTTGGGATAAAATTGCAGAAATTTCCCTTATTTAGAGGCAAAAAGGCAGAAAATCCACTTAATTTCGGGTAAAAAGGCAGAAATTTCTCGTATTTTGGAGCAAAATTGCAGAAACTCCCCTAATTTTGGGGCTAAAAGGCAAAATTTCCCTTTATTTTGGGGCAAAAATAGAGAAATTCTTTTTATTTTGGGGCAAAAATCAGAAATTTCCTTTATTTTGGGGCAAAATTTTAGAAATTTCTTTTATATTGTTACAGACTTGCAGAAATTTTTCTTATTTTGTGGCAAAAAGGCAGAAATTCCCCATATTTTGGTGCAAAAAGGCTGAAATTCCCCTTATTTTGAGGTAAAATCCTGAAATTCCCCATATTTTGGGGCAAAAAGGCAGAAATTCCCCTCATTTGGGGGCAAAAAGGCACAAATTTCCCTTATTTTCGTGCATAATTGCAGGAATTTCATTTATTTCAGGGCAAAAAGTCAGAAATTCCTTTTATTTTCGGGCAAAAACAGAAATTTCTTTTATTTTGATACAAAATTGTAGAAATTTTCCTTATTTTGGAACAAAAAGGCAAAAATTACCCATATTTTGGGGAAAAAGTCAGAAATTCCCCTTATTTTGAGGTAAAAAGGCTGAAATTCCCGTTATTTTGGGGCAAAAAGGCAGAAATTCCCTTTACTTTGTGGCAAAAAGGCAGAAATTCCCATTAATTGGGGCAGAAAAGCGAAATTTTCCTTATTTAAGGGCAATAGGGCAGAAATTCCCCTTATTTTGTGACAAAAAGGCAGAAATTCCCCTTATTTGAAGGTAAAATGCTGAAATTCCCCTTATTTTCGGCAAAAAGGCAGAAATTCCTATTATTTTGGGGCAAAATTGCAGAAATTTCAATTATTTCTGGGCAAAAAGTCAGATATTTGCCTTATTTTGGGGCAAAAAGCAGAAATTCCCTTAATTTTGGGGCCAAAAACAGAAATTCCCCTTATTTTGGGGTAAAATTGCAGAAATTTCAAATATTTCAGGGCAAAAAGGCAGAAATTCCACTTTATTTCGGACAATAACGCAGAAATTCCCCGTATTTTAAAGCTAAATTTCAGAAATTCACCTTATATTGGTGCAAAAATGGAGAAATTCCCTTTATTTTTGTGCAATAAGGCAGATTTCCCCGTATTTTGAAGCAAAATTGCACATATTTCCCTAATTTTGAAGGAAAATGCAGAAATTCACATTATTTTGGAACAAAAAGACAGAAATTCTCCTTATTTCAGGGCAAAAAGTCAGAAATTCCCCTTATTTTGGGGTAAAATTGCAGAAATTTCCCTTATTTTGGGGCAAAATTGCAGAAATTTCACTTATTTCAGGGAAAAAGTGCAGAAATTTCTCTTATTTTGGGGCAAAAAGGCAGAAATTTCTTTTATTTTGGTACAAAATTGCAGAAATTTTCTTTATTTTGGGGCAAAATTGCAGAAATTTCCCTTATTTTGGGGCAAAATTGCAGAAATTTCACTTATTTCAGGGAAAAAGTGCAGAAATTTCTCTTATTTTGGGGCAAAAAGGCAGAAATTTCTTTTATTTTGGTACAAAATTGCAGAAATTTTCTTTATTTTGGGGCAAAAATGAAGAAATTCCCCATATTTTGGGGCAAAAAGGCAGAGATTCGCCTTATTATGAGGTAAAATGCTGAAATTCCCCTTATTTTGGGGCAAAAATACAGAAATTCCCTTTATTTTGTGGCAAAAAGGCAGAAATTTCCCTTATTTTGGGGCAAAATTGCAGAAATTTCACTTATTTCTGGGCAAAATTCAAAAATTCCTTTTATTTTTGGGCAAAAAGACAGAAATTTTGTTTATTTTTGGGTAAAAAGGCCGAAATTTCACTTATTGTGAGGTAAGAAGGCAGAAATTCCTCTTATTTTGGGGCAAAAATGAAGAAATTTCTCTTTTTTTGTGGCAAAAGGTATATATTCTCCTTATTTTCGGGCAAAAAAGCAGAAATATCCCGTTTTTTTGGAGCACAATTGCAGAAAATCCCCTAATTGTGGGGCAAAAAGGCAGAAATTCCCTATATGTTGGGGCAAAAAGACAGAAATTCTCCTTATTTTGGGGCAAAACTCAGAAATTCCACTTATTTTGGGGCAAAATTCCAGAAATTTCCCTTATTTTGGGGCAAATTTGCAGAAATTTCACTTATTTTGGGGCAAAATTGCAGAAATTTCACTTATTTCAGATAAAAAAAAGGCAGAAATTTTTCTTATTTTGGGGCAAAAAGGCAGAAATTCCCTTTATTTTGGGGCTAAAAGGCAGAAATTCCCTGTATTTTGAAGCAAAATTGCAGAAATTCTCATAATTTTCGGGCAAAAAGGCAGAAATTCTCCTTATTTTGGGGCAAAAAGACAGAAAATCTCCTTTTTCGGGAGCAAACAGTCAGAAATTCCCCTTATTTTGGGGCAAAATTGCAGAAATTTCCTTTACATTGGGGCAAAATTGTAGAAATTTCCCTTATTTTGGGGCAAAATTGCAGAAATTTCACGTATTTCAGGGAAAAAAGGCAGAATTTTTTTTGGGGGGGCAAAAAGGCAGAAATTTTTTTTATTTTGGTACAAAATTGCAGAAATTTTTCTTATTTTGGGGCAAAAAGTCAGAAATTTCCCATATTTTGGGGCAAAAATGCAGAAATTCCTCTTATTTTGAGGTAAAAAGGCTGGAATTCCCCTTATTTTGGGGCAAAAAGACAGAAATTTCGTTTATTTTGGGGAAAAGGCAGAAATTGCACTTATTTTGAGTCAAAAAGGTGGAAATTCCCCTTATTTGGGGGCAAAAATGAAGAAATTTGCTTTTTTATGGCAAAAAGGTATACATTCCCTTTATTTTCGGGCAAAAAGGCAGAAATTCTTTGTATTTTGGAGCAAAATTGCAGAAATTCTCATAATTTTCGGGCAAAAAGGCAGAAATTCTCCTTATTTTGGGGCAAAAAGACAGAAAATCTCCTTTTTCGGGAGCAAACAGTCAGAAATTCCCCTTATTTTGGGGCAAAATTGCAGAAATTTCCTTTACATTGGGGCAAAATTGCAGAAATTTCCCTTATTTTGGGGCAAAATTGCAGAAATTTCAGGTATTTGAGAAAAAAAAGGCAGAAATTTTTTTGGGGGGGCAAAAAGGCAGAAATTTTTTTTATTTTGGTACAAAATTGCAGAAATTTTTCTTATTTTGGGGCAAAAAGTCAGAAATTCCCCATATTTTGGGGCAAAAAGGCAGAAATTCCCCTTATTTTGAGGTAATAAGGCTGAAATTCCCCTTATTTTGGGGCAAAAAGGCAGAAATTTCGTTTATTTTGGGGAAAAGGCAGAAATTGCACTTATTTTGAGTCAAAAAGGTGGAAAATCCCCTTATTTTGGAGCAAAAATGAAGAAATTTGCTTTTTTATGGCAAAAAGGTATACATTCCCTTTATTTTCGGGCAAAAAGGCAGAAATTCTTTGTATTTTGGAGCAAAATTGCAGAAATTCCCCTAATTTTTGGGCAAAAAGGCAGAAATTTTCCTTATTTTTGGGTAAAACTGCAGAAATTTCACTTATTTTGCGGCAAAATGTCAGAAATTCCCCTTATTTTTGGCAAAAAATGCAGAAAATCCCCTTATTTTAGGGCAAAATTGCAGAAATTTCCCTTATTTGGGGGCAAAAACAGAAATTCCCCTTATTTTGGGGCAAAATTGCAGAAATTTCCCTTATTATGGGGAAAAATTGCAGAAATTTCCCTTATTTGGGGGCAAAAAGGCAGAAAATCGACTTAATTTCGGTTAAAAATGCAGAAATTTCTCGTATTTTGGAGCAAAATTGCAGAAACTCCCCTAATTTTCGGGCAAAAAGGCAGAATTTCCCTTTATTGTGGGGCAAAAATAGAGAAATTCTTTTTATTTTGGGGCCAAAATCAGAAATTTCCCTTATTTTGGGGCAAAATTTTAGAAATTTCTTTTATATTGTTACAGACTTGCAGAAATTTTTCTTATTTTGTGGAAAAAAGGCAGAAATTCCCCATACTTTGGTGCAAAAAGGCTGAAATTCCCCATATTTTGGGGAAAAAAGGCAGAAATTCCTCTCATTTGGGGGCAAAAAGGCACAAATTTCCCTTATTTTCGGGCATAATTGCAGGAATTTCATTTATTTCAGGGCAAAAAGTCAGAAATTCCATTTATTTTGGGGAAAAAAGGCAGAAATTTCTTTTATTTTGATACAAAATTGTAGAAATTTTCCTTATTTTGGAACAAAAAGCAAAAATTACCCATATTTTGGGCAAAAAGGCGGAAATTCCCCTTATTTTGAGGTAAAAAGGCTGAAATTCCTGTAATTTTGGGGAAAAAAAGGCAGAAATTCCCTTTACTTTGTGGCAAAAAGGCAGAAATTCCCGTTAATTGGGGCAGAAAAGCAGAAATTTTCCTTATTTAAAGGGAATAGTGCAGAAATTCCCCATATTTTGTGGCAAAAAGGCAGAAATTCCCCTTATTTGGAGGTAAAATGCTGAATTTCCCCTTATTTTCGGCAAAAAGGCAGAAATTCCTATTATTTTGGGGCAAAATTGCAGAAATTTCAATTATTTCAGGGCAAAAAGTCAGAAATTAGCCTTATTTTGGGGCGAAAAACAGAAATTCCCTAATTTTGGGGCCAAAAACAGAAATTCCCCTTATTTTGGGGTAAAATTGCAGAAATTTCAAATATTTCCGGGCAAAAAGGCAGAAATTCCACTTTATTTCGGACAATAACGCAGAAATTCCCCGTATTTTAAAGCTAAATTTCAGAAATTCCCCTTATATTGGTGCAAAAATGCAGAAATTCCCTCTATTTTTGTGCAATAAGGCAGATTTCCCCGTATTTTGAAGCAAAATTGCACATTATCCCCTAATTTTGAGGGAAAATGCAGAAATTCACATTATTTTGGAACAAAAAGACAGAAATTCTCCTTATTTCAGGGCAAAAAGTCATAAATTCCCCTTATTTTGGGGCAAAATTGCAGAAATTTCCTTTATTTTGGGGCAAAATTGCAGAAATTTCCCTTATTTTGGGGCAAAATTGCAGAAATTTCACTTATTTCAGGGAAAAAGCACAGAAATTTCTCTTATTTTGGGGAAAAAAGGCAGAAATTTCTTTTATTTTGGTACAAAATTGCAGAAATTTTCTTTATTTTGGGGAAAATGCAGAAATTCCCCATATTTTGGGGCATAAAAGCAGAGATTCCCCTTATTATGAGGTAAAATGCTGAAATTCCCCTTATTTTGAGGCAAAAAGACAGAAATTCCCTTTATTTTGTGGCAAAAAGGCAGAAATTTCCCTTATTTTGGGGCAAAATTGCAGAAATTTCACTTATTTCAGGGCAAAATTCAAAAATTCCTTTTATTTTGGGGCAAAAAGACAGAAATTCCCTTTTTTTTGGGTAAAAAGGCAGAAATTTCACTTATTTTGAGGTAAGAAGGCAGAAATTCCTCTTATTTTGGGGCAAAAATTAAGAAATTTCTTTTTTTTGTGGCAAAAGGTATACATTCCCCTTATTTTCGGGCAAAAAAGAAGAAATTCTCCCTATTTTGGAGCAGAATTGAAGAAAATCCCCTAATTGTGGGGCAAAAAGGCAGAAATTCCCTATATGTTGGGGCAAAAAGACAGAAATTCTCCTTATTTTGGGGCAAAACTCAGAAATTCCACTTATTTTGGGGCAAAATTCCAGAAATTTCCCTTATTTTGAAGCAAAATTGCAGAAATTTTACTTATTTTGGGGCAAAATTGCAGAAATTTCACTTATTTCAGGTAAAAATGGCAGAAATTTTTCTTATTTTGGGGCAAAAAGGCAGAAATTCCTAATATTTTGTGGCAAAAATGCAGAAATTCTCCTTATTTTGAGGTAAAAAGGCTAAAATTTCCCTTATTTGGGGGCAAAAAGGCAGAAATTTCCCTTATTTTGGGGTAAAATTGCAAACATTTCACTTATTTTAGGGTAATAAGTCAGAAATTTTCCTTATTTTGGGGCAAAAAAGACAGAAATTCCCTTTGTTTTGGAAGGAAAATACAGAAATTCCACTTCTTTAGAGACAAAAAGGCAGAAATTCCCCTTATTTTGAAGCAAAAATGAAGAAATTCCCCTAATTGTTGGGCCAAAAGGCAGAAATTCCCTATATGTTGAGGCAAAAAGACAGAAATTCTCCTTATTTTGGGACAAAACTCAGAAATTCCACTTATTTTGGGGCAAAATTGCAGGAATTTACCTTATTTTGAGGCAAAATTGCAGAAATTTCCCTTATTTGAGGGCAAAATTGCAGAAATTTCACTTATTTTCAGGTAAAAAGGCTGAAATATCCTTTATTTTGGGGCAAAAAGGAAGAAATTCCCCTTATTTTGGGGCAAAATTGCAGAAATTTTCCTTATTTTGGGGCAAAAGGGCTGAAATTCTTATTTTGAGGTAAAATGCTGAAATTCCCCATATTTTGGGGCAAAAGGCAAAACTTCTTCTTATTTTGGGGCAAAGAGGCACAAATTTCCCTTATTTTCTGGCAAAATTGCAGAAATTTCATTTATTTCAGGGCAAAAAGTCAGAAATTCCTTTTATTTTGGGGCAAAGAGCAGAAATTTCTTTTATTATGGTACAAAATTGAAGAAATTTTTCTTATTTTGAAACAAAAAGGCAGAAAATTCCCCTTATTTTGAGGCAAAAAGCAGAAATTATTCTCAATTTGAGTTAAAATGCAGAAATTCCCTTTATTTTGGGGCTAAAAGGCAGAAATTCCCTGTATTTTGAAGCAAAATTGCAGAAATTCTCATAATTTTCGGGCAAAAAGGCAGAAATTCTCCTTATTTTGGGGCAAAAAGACAGAAAATCTCCTTTTTCGGGAGCAAACAGTCAGAAATTCCCCTTATTTTGGGGCAAAATTGCAGAAATTTCCTTTACATTGGGGCAAAATTGTAGAAATTTCCCTTATTTTGGGGCAAAATTGCAGAAATTTCAGGTATTTGAAAAAAAAAAGGCAGAAATTTTTTGGGGGGGGAAAAAAGGCAGAAATTTTTTTTATTTTGGGGCAAAAAGTCAGAAATTCCCCATATTTTGGGGCAAAAAGGCAGAAATTCCCCTTATTTTGAGGTAATAAGGCTGAAATTCCCCTTATTTTGGGGCAAAAAGGCAGAAATTTCGTTTATTTTGGGGAAAAGGCAGAAATTGCACTTATTTTGAGTCAAAAAGGTGGAAAATCGCCTTATTTTGGGGCAAAAATGAAGAAATTTGCTTTTTTATGGCATAAAGGTATACATTCCCTTTATTTTCGGGCAAAAAGGCAGAAATTCTTTGTATTTTGGAGCAAAATTGCAGAAATTCCCCTAATTTTTGGGCAAAAAGGCAGAAATTTTCCTTATTTTGGGGTAAAACTGCAGAAATTTCACTTATTTTGCGGCAAAATGTCAGAAATTCCCCTTATTTTTGGCAAAAAATGCAGAAAATCCCCTTATTTTAGGGCAAAATTGCAGAAATTTCCCTTATTTGGGGACAAAAACAGAAATTCCCCTTATTTTGGGGCAAAATTGCAGAAATTTCCCTTATTATGGGGAAAAATTGCAGAAATTTCCCTTATTTTAGGGCAAAATTGCAGAAATTTCACTTATTTCAGAGAAAAATGCAAAAATTTTTCTTATTTTGGGGCAAAAAGGCAGAAATTCCCATTATTTTGGGGCAAAAAGGCAGAAATTCACCTTATTTTGGGGTAAAATTGCAGAAATTTCACATATTTCAGGGCAAAACGGCAGAAATTCCCCTTATTTTGGGGCAAAAAGGCAGAAATTTCCCTTATTTTGGGATAAAATTGCAGAAATTTCCCTTATTTGGGGGCAAAAAGGCAGAAAATCCACTTAATTTCAGGTAAAAAGGCAGAAATTTCTCGTATTTTGGAGCAAAATTGCAGAAACTCCCCTAATTTTGGGACAAAAAGGCAGAATTTCCCTTTATTTTGGGGCAAAAATAGAGAAATTCTTTTTATTTTGGGGCAAAAATCAGAAATTTCCTTTATTTTGGGGCAAAATTTTAGAAATTTCTTTTATATTGTTACAGACTTGCAGAAATTTTTCTTATTTTGTGGCAAAAAGGCAGAAATTCCCCATATTTTGGTGCAAAAAGGCTGAAATTCCCCTTATTTTGAGGTAAAATCCTGAAATTCCCCATATTTTGGGGCAAAAAGGCAGAAATTCCCCTCATTTGGGGGCAAAAAGGCCCAAATTTCCCTTATTTTCGGGCATAATTGCAGGAATTTTATTTATTTCAGGGCAAAAAGTCAGAAATTCCTTTTATTTTGGGGCAAAAACAGAAATTTCTTTTATTTTGATACAAAATTGTAGAAATTTTCCTTATTTTGGAACAAAAAGGCAAAAATTACCCATATTTTGGGGAAAAAGGCAGAAATTCCTTTTATTTTGAGGTAAAAAGGCTGAAATTCCCGTTATTTTGGGGCATAAAGGCAGAAATTCCCTTTACTTTGTGGCAAAAGGGCAGAAGTTCCCGTTAATTGGGGCAGAAAAGCAGAAATTTTCCTTATTTAAGGGCAATAGGGCAGAAATTCCCCTTATTTGAAGGTAAAATGCTGAAATTCCCCTTATTTTCGGCAAAAAGGCAGAAATTCCTATTATTTTGGGGCAAAATTGCAGAAATTTCAATTATTTCTGGGCAAAAAGTCAGATATTTGCCTTATTTTGGGGCAAAAAGCAGAAATTCCCTTAATTTTGGGGCCAAAAACAGAAATTCCCCTTATTTTGGGGTAAAATTGCAGAAATTTCAAATATTTCAGGGCAAAAAGGCAGAAATTCCACTTTATTTCGGACAATAACGCAGATATTCCCCGTATTTTAAAACTAAATTTCAGAAATCCCCCTTATATTGGTGCAAAAATGGAGAAATTCCCTTTATTTTTGTGCAATAAGGCAGATTTCCCCGTATTTTGAAGCAAAATTGCACATATTTCCCTAATTTTGAAGGAAAATGCAGAAATTCACATTATTTTGGAACAAAAAGACAGAAATTCTCCTTATTTCAGGGCAAAAAGTCAGAAATTCCCCTTCTTTTAGGGTAAAATTGCAGAAATTTTCTTTATTTTGGGGCAAAATTGCAGAAATTTTTCTTATTTTGGGGCAAAATTGCAGAAATTTCACTTATTTCAGGGAAAAAGTGCAGAAATTTCTCTTATTTTGGGGCAAAAAGGCAGAAATTTCTTTTATTTTGGTACAAAATTGCAGAAATTTTCTTTATTTTGGGGCAAAATTGCAGAAATTTCCCTTATTTTGGGGCAAAATTGCAGAAATTTCACTTATTTCAGGGAAAAAGTGCAGAAATTTCTCTTATTTTGGGGCAAAAAGGCAGAAATTTCTTTTATTTTGGTACAAAATTGCAGAAATTTTCTTTATTTTGGGGCAAAAATGAAGAAATTCCCCATATTTTGGGGCAAAAAGGCAGAGATTTGCCTTATTATGAGGTAAAATGCTGAAATTCCCCTTATTTTGGGGCAAAAATACAGAAATTCCCTTTATTTTGTGGCAAAAAGGCAGAAATTTCCCTTATTTTGGGGCAAAATTGCAGAAATTTCACTTATTTCAGGGCAAAATTCAAAAATTCCTTTTATTTTAGGGCAAAAAGACAGAAATTCCGTTCATTTTTAGGTAAAAAGGCAGAAATTTCACTTATTTTGAGGTAAGAAGGCAGAAATTCCTCTTATTTTGGGGCAAAAATGAAGAAATTTCTCTTTTTTGTGGCAAAAGGTATACATTCCCCTTATTTTCGGGCAAAAAAAGCAGAAATTCCCCGTATTTTGGAGCAGAATTGAAGAAAATCCCCTAATTGTGGGGCAAAAAGGCAGAAATTCCCTATATGTTGGGGCAAAAACACAGAAATTCTCCTTATTTTGGGGCAAAACTCAGAAATTCCACTTATTTTGGGGCAAATTTCCAGAAATTTCCCATATTTTGGGGCAAAATTGCAGAAATTTTACTTATTTTGGGGCACAATTGCAGAAATTTCACTTATTTCAGGTAAAAATGGCAGAAATTTTTCTTATTTTGGGGCAAAAATGCAGAAATTCCTAATATTTTGTGGCAAAAATGCAGAAATTCCCCTTATTTTGAGGTAAAAAGGCTGAAATTCCCCTTATTTGGGGGCAAAAAGGCAGAAATTTCCCTAATTTTGGGGCAAAAGTGCAAACATTTCACTTATTTCAGGGTAATAAGTCAGAAATTTTCCTTATTTTGGGGCAAAAAAGACAGAAATTCCCTTTGTTTTGGAAGGAAAATACAGAAATTCCACTTCTTTAGAGACAAAAAGGCAGAAATTCCCCTTATTTTGAAGCAAAAATGAAGAAATTCCCCTAATTGTTGGGCCAAAAGGCAGAAATTCCCTATATGTTGGGGAAAAAAGACAGAAATTCTCCTTATTTTGGGACAAAACTAAGAAATTCCACTTATCTTGGGGCAAAATTGCAGGAATTTACCTTATTTTGAGGCAAAATTGCAGAAATTTCCCTTATTTGGGGCAAAATTGCAGAAATTTCACTTATTTTCAGGTAAAAAGGCTGAAATATCCTTTATTTTGGGGCAAAAAAGAAGAAATTCCCCTTATTTTGGGGCAAAATTGCAGAAATTTTCCTTATTTTGGGGCAAAAGGGCTGAAATACTTATTTTGAGGTAAAATGCTGAAATTCCCCATATTTTGGGGCAAAAGGCAAAACTTCTTCTTATTTTGGGGCAAAGAAGCACAAATTTCCCTTATTTTCAGGCAAAATTGCAGAAATTTCATTTATTTCAGGGCAAAACGTCAGAAATTTTTTTTATTTTGGGGCAAAGAGCAGAAATTTCTTTTATTATGGTACAAAATTGAAGAAATTTTTCTTATTTTGAAACAAAAAGGCAGAAAATTCCCCTTATTTTGAGGCAAAAGGCAGAAATTATTCTCAATTTGAGGTAAAATGCAGAAATTCCCTTTATTTTGGGGCAAAAAGGCAGAAATTCCCCTCATTTGGGGGCAAAAAGGCCCAAATTTCCCTTATTTTCGGGCATAATTGCAGGAATTTCATTTATTTCAGGGCAAAAAGTCAGAAATTCCTTTTATTTTGGGGCAAAAACAGAAATTTCTTTTATTTTGATACAAAATTGTAGAAATTTTCCTTATTTTGGAACAAAAAGGCAAAAATTACCCATATTTTGGGGAAAAAGGCGGAAATTCCCCTTATTTTGAGGTAAAAAGGCTGAAATTCCCGTTATTTTGGGGCAAAAAGGCAGAAATTCCCTTTACTTTGTGGCAAAAAGGCAGAAATTCCCGTTAATTGGGGCAGAAAAGCAGAAATTTTCCTTATTTAAGGGCAATAGGGCAGAAATTCCCCTTATTTTGTGGCAAAAAGGCAGAAAATCCTCTTATTTGAAGGTAAAATGCTGAAATTCCCCTTATTTTCGGCAAAAAGGCAGAAATTCCTATTATTTTGGGGCAAAATTGCAGAAATTTCAATTATTTCTGGGCAAAAAGTCAGATATTTGCCTTATTTTGGGGCAAAAAGCAGAAATTCCCTTAATTTTGGGGCCAAAAACAGAAATTCCCCTTATTTTGGGGTAAAATTGCAGAAATTTCAAATATTTCAGGGCAAAAAGGCAGAAATTCCACTTTATTTCGGACAATAACGCAGAAATTCCCCGTATTTTAAAGCTAAATTTCAGAAATTCCCCTTATATTGGTGCAAAAATGGAGAAATTCCCTTTATTTTTGTGCAATAAGGCAGATTTCCCCGTATTTTGAAGCAAAATTGCACATATTTCCCTAATTTTGAAGGAAAATGCAGAAATTCACATTATTTTGGAACAAAAAGACAGAAATTCTCCTTATTTCAGGGCAAAAAGTCAGAAATTCCCCTTCTTTTGGGGTAAAATTGCAGAAATTTTCTTTATTTTGGGGCAAAATTGCAGAAATTTCTCTTATTTTGGGGCAAAATTGCAGAAATTTCACTTATTTCAGGGAAAAAGTGCAGAAATTTCTCTTATTTTGGGGCAAAAAGGCAGAAATTTCTTTTATTTTGGTACAAAATTGCAGAAATTTTCTTTATTTTGGGGCAAAATTGCAGAAATTTCCCTTATTTTGGGGCAAAATTGCAGAAATTTCACTTATTTCAGGGAAAAAGTGCAGAAATTTCTCTTATTTTGGGGCAAAAAGGCAGAAATTTCTTTTATTTTGGTACAAAATTGCAGAAATTTTCTTTATTTTGGGGCAAAAATGAAGAAATTCCCCATATTTTGGGGCAAAAAGGCAGAGATTTGCCTTATTATGAGGTAAAATGCTGAAATTCCCCTTATTTTGGGGCAAAAATGCAGAAATTCCCTTTATTTTGTGGCAAAAAGGCAGAAATTTCCCTTATTTTGGGGCAAAATTGCAGAAATTTCACTTATTTCAGGGCAAAATTCAAAAATTCCTTTTATTTTGGGGCAAAAAGACAGAAATTCCGTTCATTTTTAGGTAAAAAGGAAGAAATTTCACTTATTTTGAGGTAAGAAGGCAGAAATTCCTCTTATTTTGGGGCAAAAATGAAGAAATTTCTCTTTTTTGTGGCAAAAGGTATACATTCCCCTTATTTTCGGGCAAAAAAAGCAGAAATTCCCCGTATTTTGGAGCAGAATTGAAGAAAATCCCCTAATTGTGGGGCAAAAAGGCAGAAATTCCCTATATGTTGGGGCAAAAAGACAGAAATTCTCCTTATTTTGGGGCAAAACTCAGAAATTCCATTTATTTTGGGGCAAAATTCCAGAAATTTCCCTTATTTTGGGGCAAAATTGCAGAAATTTTACTTATTTTGGGGCAAAATTGCAGAAATTTCACTTATTTCAGATAAAATGGCAGAAATTTTTCTTATTTTGGGGCAAAAAGGCAGAAATTCCTAATATTTTGTGGCAAAAATGCAGAAATTCCCCTTATTTTGAGGTAAAAAGGTTGAAATTCCCCTTATTTGGGAGCAAAAAGGCAGAAATTTCCCTAATTTTGGGGCAAAATTGCAAACATTTCACTTATTTCAGGGTAATAAGTCAGAAATTTTCCTTATTTTGGGGCAAAAAAGACAGAAATTCCCTTTGTTTTGGAAGGAAAATACAGAAATTCCACTTCTTTAGAGACAAAAAGGCAGAAATTCCCCTTATTTTGAAGCAAAAATGAAGAAAATCCCCTAATTGTTGGGCCAAAAGGCAGAAATTCCCTATATGTTGGGGCAAAAAGACAGAAATTCTCCTTATTTTGGGACAAAACTCAGAAATTCCACTTATTTTGGGGCAAAATTGCAGGAATTTACCTTATTTTGAGGCAAAATTGCAGAAATTTCCCTTATTTGGGGCAAAATTGCAGAAATTTCACTTATTTTCAGGTAAAAAGGCTGAAATATCCTTTATTTTGGGGCAAAAAAGAAGAAATTCCCCTTATTTTGGGGCAAAATTGCAGAAATTTTCCTTATTTTGGGGCAAAAGGGCTGAAATTCTTATTTTGAGGTAAAATGCTGAAATTCCCCATATTTTGGGGCAAAAGGCAAAACTTCTTCTTATTTTGGGGCAAAGAGGCACAAATTTCCCTTATTTTCGGGCAAAATTGCAGAAATTTCATTTATTTCAGGGCAAAAAGTCAGAAATTTTTTTTATTTTGGGGCAAAGAGCAGAAATTTCTTTTATTATGGTACAAAATTGAAGAAATTTTTCTTATTTTGAAACAAAAAGGCAGAAAATTCCCCTTATTTTGAGGCAAAAGGCAGATATTATTCTCAAATTGAGGTAAAATGCAGAAATTCCCTTTATTTTGGGGCTAAAAGGCAGAAATTCCCTGTATTTTGAAGCAAAATTGCAGAAATTCTCATAATTTTCGGGCAAAAAGGCAGAAATTCTCCTTATTTTGGGGCAAAAAGACAGAAAATCTCCTTTTTCGGGAGCAAACAGTCAGAAATTCCCCTTATTTTGGGGCAAAATTGCAGAAATTTTCCTTGTTTTGTGGCAAAATTGCAGAAATTTCAGGTATTTGAGAAAAAAAGGCAGAATTTTTTTTTGGGGGGGCAAAAAGGCAGAAATTTTTTTTTATTTTGGTACAAAATGGCAGAAATTTTTCTTATTTTGGGGCAAAAAGTCAGAAAATCCCCATATTTTGGGGCAAAAAGGCAGAAATTCCCCTTATTTTGAGGTAATAAGGCTGAAATTCCCCTTATTTTGGGGCAAAAAGGCAGAAATTTCGTTTATTTTGGGGAAAAGGCAGAAATTGCACTTATTTTGAGTCAAAAAGGTGGAAAATCCCCTTATTTTGGGGCAAAAATGAAGAAATTTGCTTTTTTATGGCAAAAAGGTATACATTCCCTTTATTTTCGGGCAAAAAGGCAGAAATTCTTTGTATTTTGGAGCAAAATTGCAGAAATTCCCCTAATTTTTGGGCAAAAAGGCAGAAATTTTTCTTATTTTGGGGTAAAACTGCAGAAATTTCACTTATTTTGCGGCAAAATGTCAGAAATTCCCCTTATTTTTGGCAAAAAATGCAGAAAATCCCCTTATTTTAGGGCAAAATTGCAGAAATTTCCCTTATTTGGGGACAAAAACAGAAATTCCCCTTATTTTGGGGCAAAATTGCAGAAATTTCCCTTATTATGGGGAAAAATTGCAGAAATTTCCCTAATTTTAGGGCAAAATTGCAGAAATTTCACTTATTTCAGAGAAAAAAAGCAAAAATTTTTCTTATTTTGGGGCAAAAAGGCAGAAATTCCCATTATTTTGGGGCAAAAAGGCAGAAATTCACCTTATTTTGGGGTAAAATTGCAGAAATTTCACATATTTCAGGGCAAAACGGCAGAAATTCCCCTTATTTTGTGGCAAAAAGGCAGAAATTTCCCTTATTTTGGGATAAAATTGCAGATTTTCCCTTATTTGGAGGCAAAAAGGCAGAAAATCCACTTAATTTCGGGTAAAAAGGCAGAAATTTCTCGTATTTTGGAGCAAAATTGCAGAAACTCCCCTAATTTTGGGGCTAAAAGGCAGAATTTCCCTTTATTTTGGGGCAAAAATAGAGAAATTCTTTTTATTTTGGGGCAAAAATCAGAAATTTCCTTTATTTTGGGGCATAATTTTAGAAATTTCTTTTATATTGTTACAGACTTGCAGAAATTTTTCTTATTTTGTGGCAAAAAGACAGAAATTCCCCATATTTTGGTGCAAAAAGGCTGAAATTCCCCTTATTTTGAGGTAAAATCCTGAAATTCCCCATATTTTGGGGCAAAAAGGCAGAAATTCCCCTCATTTGGGGGCAAAAAGGCACAAATTTCCCTTATTTTCGGGCATAATTGCAGGAATTTCATTTATTTCAGGGCAAAAAGTCAGAAATTCCTTTTATTTTGGGGCAAAAACAGAAATTTCTTTTATTTTGATACAAAATTGTAGAAATTTTTCTTATTTTGGAACAAAAAGGCAAAAATTACCCATATTTTGGGGAAAAAGGCAGAAATTCCTTTTATTTTGAGGTAAAAAGGCTGAAATTCCCGTTATTTTGGGGCATAAAGGCAGAAATTCCCTTTACTTTGTGGCAAAAAGGCAGAAATTCCCATTAATTGGGGCAGAAAAGCAGAAATTTTCCTTATTTAAGGGCAATAGGGCAGAAATTCCCCTTATTTGAAGGTAAAAAAGGCAGAAAATCCCCTTATTTTAGGGCAAAATTGCAGAAATCTCCCTTATTTGGGGGCAAAAACAGAAATTCCCTTTATTTTGGGGCAAAATTGCAGAAATTTCCCTTATTATGGGGAAAAATTGCAGAAATTTCCCTTATTTGGGGGCAAAAAGGCAGAAAATCCACTTAATTTCGGGTAAAAAGGCAGAAATTTCTCGTATTTTGGAGCAAAATTGCAGAAACTCCCCTAATTTTGGGGCAAAAAGGCAGAATTTCCCTTTATTGTGGGGCAAAAATAGAGAAATTCTTTTTATTTTGGGGCAAAAATCAGAAATTTCCCTTATTTTGGGGCAAAATTTTAGAAATTTCTTTTATATTGTTACAGACTTGCAGAAATTTTTCTTATTTTGTGGCAAAAAGGCAGAAATTCCCCATACTTTGGTGCAAAAAGGCTGAAATTCCCCATATTTTGGGGAAAAAAGGCAGAAATTCCTCTCATTTGGGGGCAAAAAGGCACAAATTTCCCTTATTTTCGGGCATAATTGCAGGAATTTCATTTATTTCAGGGCAAAAAGTCAGAAATTCCATTTATTTTGGGGAAAAAAGGCAGAAATTTCTTTTATTTTGATACAAAATTGTAGAAATTTTCCTTATTTTGGAACAAAAAGCAAAAATTACCCATATTTTGGGCAAAAAGGCAGAAATTCCCCTTATTTTGAGGTAAAAAGGCTGAAATTCCTGTAATTTTGGGGAAAAAAAGGCAGAAATTCCCTTTACTTTGTGGCAAAAAGGCAGAAATTCCCGTTAATTGGGGCAGAAAAGCAGAAATTTTCCTTATTTAAAGGGAATAGGGCAGAAATTCCCCATATTTTGTGGCAAAAAGGCAGAAATTCCCCTTATTTGGAGGTAAAATGCTGAATTTCCCCTTATTTTCGGCAAAAAGGCAGAAATTCCTATTATTTTGGGACAAAATTGCAGAAATTTCAATTATTTCAGGGCAAAAAGTCAGAAATTAGCCTTATTTTGGGGCGAAAAACAGAAATTCCCTAATTTTGGGGCCAAAAACAGAAATTCCCCTTATTTTGGGGTAAAATTGCAGAAATTTCAAATATTTCAGGGCAAAAAGGCAGAAATTCCACTTTATTTCGGACAATAACGCAGAAATTCCCCGTATTTTAAAGCTAAATTTCAGAAATTCCCCTTATATTGGTGCAAAAATGAAGAAATTCCCTCTATTTTTGTGCAATAAGGCAGATTTCCCCGTATTTTGAAGCAAAATTGCACATTATCCCGTAATTTTGAGGGAAAATGCAGAAATTCACATTATTTTGGAACAAAAAGACAGAAATTCTCCTTATTTCAGGGCAAAAAGTCATAAATTCCCCTTATTTTGGGGCAAAATTGCAGAAATTTCCTTTATTTTGGGGCAAAATTGCAGAAATTTCCCTTATTTTGGGGCAAAATTGCAGAAATTTTACTTATTTCAGGGAAAAAGCACAGAAATTTCTCTTATTTTGGGGCAAAAAGGCAGAAATTTCTTTTATTTTGGTACAAAATTGCAGAATTTTCTTTATTTTGGGGAAAATGCAGAATTTCCCCATATTTTGGGGCAAAAAAGCAGAGATTCCCCTTATTATGAGGTAAAATGCTGAAATTCCCCTTATTTTGAGGCAAAAAGACAGAAATTCCCTTTATTTTGTGGCAAAAAGGCAGAAATTTCCCTTATTTTGGGGCAAATTGCAGAAATTTCAATTATTTCAGGGCAAAATTCAAAAATTCCTTTTATTTTGGGGCAAAAAGACAGAAATTCCGTTTATTTTTGGGTAAAAAGGCAGAAATTTCACTTATTTTGAGGTAAGAAGGCAGAAATTCCTCTTATTTTGGGGCAAAAATGAAGAAATTTCTCTTTTTTGTGGCAAAAGGTATACATTCCCCTTATTTTCGGGCAAAAAAGCAGAAATTCCCCCTATTTTGGAGCAGAATTGAAGAAAATCCCCTAATTGTGGGGCAAAAAGGCAGAAATTCCCTATATGTTGGGGCAAAAAGACAGAAATTCTCCTTATTTTGGGGCAAAACTCAGAAATTCCACTTATTTTGGGGCAAAATTCCAGAAATTTCCCTTATTTAGAAGCAAAATTGCAGAAATTTCACTTATTTTGGGGCAAAATTGCAGAAATTTCACTTATTTCAGGTAAAAATGGCAGAATTTTTTCTTATTTTGGGGCAAAAAGGCAGAAATTTCTAATATTTTGTGGCAAAAATGCAGAAATTCTCCTTATTTTGAGGTAAAAAGGCTGAAATTCCCCTTATTTGGGGGCAAAAAGGCAGAAATTTCCCTTATTTTGGGGTAAAATTGCAAACATTTCACTTATTTCAGGGTAATAAGTCAGAAATTTTCTTTATTTTGGGGCAAAAAAGACAGAAATTCCCTTTGTTTTGGAAGGAAAATACAGAAATTCCACTTCTTTAGAGGCAAAATGGCAGAAATTCCCCTTATTTTGAAGCAAAAATGAAGAAATTCCCCTAATTGTTGGGCCAAAAGGCAGAAATTCCCTATATGTTGGGGCAAAAAGACAGAAATTCTCCTTATTTTGGGACAAAACTCAGAAATTCCACTTATTTTGGGGCAAAATTGCAGGAA
Organism: Micromys minutus; assembly: GCF_963924665.1. Classification (NCBI taxonomy): domain Eukaryota; kingdom Metazoa; phylum Chordata; class Mammalia; order Rodentia; family Muridae; genus Micromys; species Micromys minutus. The sequence goes on along the minus strand of NW_027667682.1, from coordinate 291,860 downwards.
TTTACCTTATTTTGAGGCAAAATTGCAGAAATTTCCTTTATTTGGGGCAAAATTGCAGAAATTTCACTTATTTTCAGGTAAAAAGGCTGAAATATCCTTTATTTTGGGGCAAAAAGGAAGAAATTCCCCTTATTTTGGGGCAAACTTGCAGAAATTTTTCTTATTTTGGGGCAAAAGGGCTGAAATTCTTATTTTGAGGTAAAATGCTGAAATTCCCCTTATTTTGGGGCAAAAGGCAAAACTTCTTCTTATTTTGGGGCAAAGAGGCACAAATTTCCCTTATTTTCGGGCAAAATTGCAGAAATTTCATTTATTTCAGGGCAAAAAGTCAGAAATTCCTTTTATTTTGGGGCAAAGAGCAGAAATTTCTTTTATTATGGTACAAAATTGAAGAAATTTATCTTATTTTGAAAGAAAAAGGCAGAAAATTCCCCTTATTTTGAGGCAAAAGGCAGAAATTATTCTCAATTTGAGGTAAAATGCAGAAATTCCCTTTATTTTGGGGCTAAAAGGCAGAAATTCCCCGTATTTTGAAGCAAAATTGCAGAAATTCTCATAATTTTCGGGCAAAAAGGCAGAAATTCTCCTTATTTTGGGGCAAAAAGACAGAAAATCTCCTTTTTCGGGAGCAAACAGTCAGAAATTCCCCTTATTTTGGGGCAAAATTGCAGAAATTTCCCTTATTTTGGGGCAAAATTGCAGAAATTTCACGTATTTCAGGAAAAAAGGCAGAAATTTTTTTGGGGGGGGCAAAAAGGCAGAAATTTTTTTTATTTTGGTACAAAATTGCAGAAATTTTTCTTATTTTGGGGCAAAAAGTCAGAAATTCCCCATATTTTGGGGCAAAAAGAAAGAAATTCCCCTTATTTTGAGGTAATAAGGCTGAAATTCCCCTTATTTGGGGGCAAAAATGCAGAAATTTTGTTTATTTTGGGGAAATGGCAGAAATTGCACTTATTTTGAGTCAAAAAGGTGGAAAATCCCCTTATTTTGGGGCAAAAATGAAGAAATTTGCTTTTTTATGGCAAAAAGGTATACATTCCCTTTATTTTCGGGCAAAAAGGCAGAAATTCTTTGTATTTTGGAGCAAAATTGCAGAAATTCCTCTAATTTTTGCGCAAAAAGGCAGAAATTTTCCTTATTTTGGGGTAAAACTGCAGAAATTTCACTTATTTTGCGGCAAAATGTCAGAAATTCCTTTTATTTTTGGCAAAAAATGCAGAAAATCCCCTTATTTTAGGGCAAAATTGCAGAAATTTCCCTTATTTGGGGGCAAAAACAGAAATTCCCCTTATTTTGGGGCAAAATTGCAGAAATTTCCCTTATTATGGGGAAAATTGCAGAAATTTCCCTTATTTTAGGGCAAAATTGCAGAAATTTCACTTATTTCAGAGAAAAAAAGCAAAAATTTTTCTTATTTTGGGGCAAAAAGGCAGAAATTCCCATTATTTTGGGGCAAAAAGGCAGAAATTCACCTTATTTTGGGGTAAAATTGCAGAAATTTCACATATTTCAGGGCAAAACGGCAGAAATTCCCCTTATTTTGGGGCAAAAAGGCAGAAATTTCCCTTATTTTGGGATAAAATTGCAGAAATTTCCCTTATTTGGGGGCAAAAAGGCAGAAAATCCACTTAATTTCGGGTAAAAAGGCAGAAATTTCTCGTATTTTGGAGCCAAATTGCAGAAACTCCCCTAATTTTGGGGGAAAAAGGCAGAATTTCCCTTTATTTTGGGGCAAAAATAGAGAAATTCTTTTTATTTTGGGGCAAAAATCAGAAATTTCCTTTATTTTGGGGCAAAATTTTAGAAATTTCTTTTATATTGTTACAGACTTGAGAAATTTTTCTTATTTTGTGGCAAAAAGGCAGAAATTCCCCATATTTTGGTGCAAAAAGGCTGAAATTCCCCTTATTTTGAGGTAAAATCCTGAAATTCTCCACATTTTGGGGCAAAAAGGCAGAAATTCCTAATATTTTGTGGCAAAAATGCAGAAATTCCCCTTATTTTGAGGTAAAAAGGCTGAAATTCCCCTTATTTGGGGGGCAAAAAGGCAGAAATTTTTTTTATTTTGGTACAAAATTGCAGAAATTTTTCTTATTTTGGGGCAAAAAGTCAGAAATTCCCAATATTTTGGGGCAAAAAGGCAGAAATTCCCCTTATTTTGAGGTAAAAAGTCTGAAATTCCCCTTATTTTGGGGCAAAAAGACAGAAATTTCGTTTATTTTGGGGAAAAGGCAGAAATTGCACTTATTTTGAGTCAAAAAGGTGGAAAATCCCCTTATTTTGGGGCAAAAATGAAGAAATTTGCTTTTTTATGGCAAAAAGGTATACATTCCCTTTATTTTCGGGCAAAAAGGCAGAAATTCTTTGTATTTTGGAGCAAAATTGCAGAAATTCCCCTAATTTTTGGGCAAAAAGGCAGAAATTCCCCTTATTTTGGGGTAAAACTGCAGAAATTTCACTTATTTTGCGGCAAAATGTCAGAAATTCCCCTTATTTTTGGCAAAAAATGCAGAAAATCCCCTTATTTTAGGGCAAAATTGCAGAAATCTCCCTTATTTGGGGGCAAAAACAGAAATTCCCTTTATTTTGGGGCAAAATTGCAGAAATTTCTCTTATTATGGGGAAAAATGGCAGAAATTTCCCTTATTTTAGGGCAAAATTGCAGAAATTTCACTTATTTCAGAGAAAAAAAGCAAAAAATTTTCTTATTTTGGGGCAAAAAGGCAGAAATTCCCATTATTTTGGGGCAAAAAGGCAGAAATTCACCTTATTTTGGGGTAAAATTGCAGAAATTTCACATATTTCAGGGCAAAACGGCAGAAATTCCCCTTATTTTGGGGCAAAATGCAGAAATTCCCCTTATTTTGTGATAAAAATTGCAGAAATTTCCCTTATTTTGGGGCAAAAAGGCAGAAAATCCACTTCATTTCGGGTAAAAAGGCAGAAATTTCTCGTATTTTGGAGCAAAATTGCAGAAACTCCCCTAATTTTGGGGCAAAAAGGCAGAATTTCCCTTTATTGTGAAGCAAAAATAGAGAAATTCTTTTTATTTTGGGGCAAAAATCAGAAATTTCCCTTATTTTGGGGCAAAATTTTAGAAATTTCTTTTATATTGTTACAGACTTGCAGAAATTTTTCTTATTTTGTGGCAAAAAGGCAAAAATTCCCCATACTTTGGTGCAAAAAGGCTGAAATTCCCCATATTTTGGGGAAAAAAGGCAGAAATTCCTCTCATTTGGAGGCAAAAAGGCACAAATTTCCCTTATTTTCGGGCATAATTGCAGGAATTTCATTTATTTCAGGGCAAAAAGTCAGAAATTCCATTTATTTTGGGGCAAAAAGGCAGAAATTTATTTTATTTTGATACAAAATTGTAAAAATTTTCCTTATTTTGGAACAAAAAACAAAAATTACCCATATTTTGGGGAAAAAGGCAAAAATTCCTTTCTTTTTGAGGTAAAAAGTCTGAAATTCCCCTTATTTGGGGGCAAAAAGGCAGAAATTCCCCTAATTGTGGGGCAAAAAGGCAGAAATTCCCTATATGTTAGGGCAAAAAGACAGAAATTCTCCTTATTTTGGGGCAAAACTCAGAAATTCCACTTATTTTGGGGCAAAATTCCAGAAATTTCCTTTATTTTGGGGCTAAATTGCAGAAATTTTACTTATTTTGGGGCAAAATTGCAGAAATTTCACTTATTTCAGGTAAAAATGGCAGAAATTGTTCTTATTTTGGGGCAAAAATGCAGAAATTCCTAATATTTTGTGGCAAAAATGCCGAAATTCCCCTTATTTTGAGGTAAAAAGGCTGAAATTCCCCTTATTTGGGGGCAAAAAGGCAGAAATTTCCCTAATTTTGGGGCAAAAGTGCAAACATTTCACTTATTTCAGGGTAATAAGTCAGAAATTTTCCTTATTTTGGGGCAAAAAAGACAGAAATTCCCTTTGTTTTGGAAGGAAAATACAGAAATTCCACTTCTTTAGAGACAAAAAGGCAGAAATTCCCCTTATTTTGAAGCAAAAATGAAGAAATTCCCCTAATTATTTGGCCAAAAGGCAGAAATTCCCTATATGTTGGGGAAAAAAGACAGAAATTCTCCTTATTTTGGGACAAAACTCAGAAATTCCACTTATTTTGGGGCAAAATTGCAGGAATTTAGCTTATTTTGAGGCAAAATTGCAGAAATTTCCCTTATTTCGGGCAAAATTGCAGAAATTTCACTTATTTTCAGGTAAAAAGGCTGAAATATCCTTTATTTTGGGGCAAAAAAGAAGAAATTCCCCTTATTTTGGGGTAAAATTGCAGAAATTTTCCTTATTTTGGGGCAAAAGGGCTGAAATTCTTATTTTGAGGTAAAATGCTGAAATTCCCCATATTTTGGGGCAAAAGGCAAAACTTCTTCTTATTTTGGGGCAAAGAGGCACAAATTTCCCTTATTTTCGGGCAAAATTGCAGAAATTTCATTTATTTCAGGGCAAAAAGTCAGAAATTTTTTTTATTTTGGGGCAAAGAGCAGAAATTTCTTTTATTATGGTACAAAATTGAAGAAATTTTTCTTATTTTGAAACAAAAAGGCAGAAAATTCCCCTTATTTTGAGGCAAAAGGCAGAAATTATTCTCAATTTGAGGTAAAATGCAGAAATTCCCTTTATTTTGGGGCTAAAAGGCAGAAATTCCCTGTATTTTGAAGCAAAATTGAAGAAATTCTCATAATTTTCGGGCAAAAAGGCAGAAATTCTCCTTATTTTGGGGCAAAAAGACAGAAAATCTCCTTTTTCGGGAGCAAACAGTCAGAAATTTCCCTTATTTTGGGGCAAAATTGCAGAAATTTCCTTTACATTGGGGCAAAATTGCAGAAATTTCCCTTATTTTGGGGCAAAATTGCAGAAATTTCACGTTTTTCAGGGAAAAAAGGCAGAAATTTTTTTTTGGGGGGGGGAAAGGCAGAAATTTTTTTTATTTTGGTACAAAATTGCAGAAATTTTTCTTATTTTGGGGCAAAAAGTCAGAAATTCCCCATATTTTGGGGCAAAACGGCAGAAATTCCCCTTATTTTGAGGTAATAATGCTGAAATTCCCCTTATTTTGGTGTAAAAATACAGAAATTTCGTTTATATTGGGGAAAAGGCAGAAATTGCACTTATTTTTAGTCAAAAAGGTGGAAAATCTCCTTATTTTGGGGCAAAAATGAAGAAATTTGCTTTTTTATGGCAAAAAGGTATACATTCCCTTTATTTTCGGGCAAAAAGGCAGAAATCCTTTGTATTTTGGAGCAAAATTGCAGAAATTCCCCTTATTTGGGGGCAAAAACAGAAATTCCCCTTATTTTGGAGCAAAATTGCAGAAATTTCCCTTATTATGGGGAAAAATTGCAGAAATTTCTTTTATTTTAGGGCAAAATTGCAGAAATTTCACTTATTTCAGAGAAAAAAACAAAAATTTTTCTTTTTGGGGCAAAAAGGCAGAAATTCCCATTATTTTGGGGCAAAAAGGCAGAAATTCACCTTATTTTGGGGTAAAATTGCAGAAATTTCACATATTTCAGGGCAAAACGGCAGAAATTCCCCTTATTTTGGGGCAAAAAGGCAGAAATTTCCCTTATTTTGGGATAAAATTGCAGAATTTTCCCTTATTTGGGGGCAAAAAGGCAGAAAATCCACTTAATTTCGGGTAAAAAGGCAGAAATTTCTCGTATTTTGGAGCAAAATTGCAGAAATTCCCCTAATTTTGGGGCAAAAAGGCAGAATTTCCCTTTATTTTGGGGCAAAAATAGAGAAATTCTTTTTATTTTGGGGCAAAAATCAGAAATTTCCTTTATTTTGGGGCAAAATTTTAGAAATTTCTTTTATATTGTTACAGACTTGCAGAAATTTTTCTTATTTTGTGGCAAAAAGGCAGAAATTCCCCATATTTTGGTGCAAAAAGGCTGAAATTCCCCTTATTTTGAGGTAAAATCCTGAAATTCCCCATATTTTGGGGCAAAAAGGCAGAAATTCCCCTCATTTGGGGGCAAAAAGGCACAAATTTCCCTTATTTTCGGGCATAATTGCAGGAATTTCATTTATTTCAGGGCAAAAAGTCAGAAATTCCTTTTATTTTGGGGCAAAAACAGAAATTTCCTTTATTTTGATACAAAATTGTAGAAATTTTCCTTATTTTGGAACAAAAAGGCAAAAATTACCCATATTTTGGGGAAAAAGGCGGAAATTCCCCTTATTTTGAGGTAAAAAGGCTGAAATTCCCGTTATTTTGGGGCAAAAAGGCAGAAATTCCCTTTACTTTGTGGCAAAAAGGCAGAAATTCCCGTTAATTGGGGCAGAAAAGCAGAAATTTTCCTTATTTAAGGGCAATAGGGCAGAAATTCCCCTTATTTTGTGGCAAAAAGGCAGAAATTCCCCTTATTTGAAGGTAAAATGCTGAAATTCCCCTTATTTTTGGCAAAAAGGCAGAAATTCCTATTATTTTGGGGCAAAATTGCAGAAATTTCAATTATTTCTGGGCAAAAAGTCAGATATTTGCCTTATTTTGGGGCAAAAAGCAGAAATTCCCTTAATTTTGGGGCCAAAAACAGAAATTCCCCTTATTTTGGAGTAAAATTGCAGAAATTTCAAATATTTCAGGGCAAAAAGGCAGAAATTCCACTTTATTTCGGACAATAACGCAGAAATTCCCCGTATTTTAAAGCTAAATTTCAGAAATTCCCCTTATATTGGTGCAAAAATGGAGAAATTCCCTTTATTTTTGTGCAATAAGGCAGATTTCCCCGTATTTTGAAGCAAAATTGCACATATTTCCCTAATTTTGAAGCAAAATGCAGAAATTCACATTATTTTGGAACAAAAAGACAGAAATTCTCCTTATTTCAGGGCAAAAAGTCAGAAATTCCCCTTCTTTTGGGGTAAAATTGCAGAAATTTTCTTTATTTTGGGGCAAAATTGCAGAAATTTCTCTTATTTTGGGGCAAAATTGCAGAAATTTCACTTATTTCAGGGAAAAAGTGCAGAAATTTCTCTTATTTTGGGGCAAAAAGGCAGAAATTTCTTTTATTTTGGTACAAAATTGCAGAAATTTTCTTTATTTTGGGGCAAAAATGAAGAAATTCCCCATATTTTGGGGCAAAAAGGCAGAGATTTGCCTTATTATGAGGTAAAATGCTGAAATTCCTTTTATTTTGGGGCAAAAATACAGAAATTCCCTTTATTTTGTGGCAAAAAGGCAGAAATTTCCCTTATTTTGGGGCAAAATTGCAGAAATTTCACTTATTTCAGGGCAAAATTCAAAAATTCCTTTTATTTTGGGGCAAAAAGACAGAAATTCCGTTCATTTTTAGGTAAAAAGGCAGAAATTTCACTTATTTTGAGGGAAGAAGGCAGAAATTCCTCTTATTTTGGGGCAAAAATGAAGAAATTTCTCTTTTTTGTGGCAAAAGGTATACATTCCCCTTATTTTCGGGCAAGAAAAGCAGAAATTCCCCGTATTTTGGAGCAGAATTGAAGAAAATCCCCTAATTGTGGGGCAAAAAGGCAGAAATTCCCTATATGTTGGGGCAAAAAGACAGAAATTCTCCTTATTTTGGGGCAAAACTCAGAAATTCCACTTATTTTGGGGCAAAATTCCAGAAATTTCCCTTATTTTGGGGCAAAATTGCAGAAATTTCACTTATTTCAGGTAAAAATGGCAGAAATTTTTCTTATTTTGGGGCAAAAAGGCAGAAATTCCTAATATTTTGTGGCAAAAATGCAGAAATTCCCCTTATTTTGAGGTAAAAAGGCTGAAATTCCCCTTATTGTGGGCAAAAAGGCAGAAATTTCCCTAATTTTGGGGCAAAATTGCAAACATTTCACTTATTTCAGGGTAATAAGTCAGAAATTTTCCTTATTTTGGGGCAAAAAAGACAGAATTTCCCTTTGTTTTGGAAGGAAAATACAGAAATTCCACTTCTTTAGAGACAAAAAGGCAGAAATTCCCCTTATTTTGCAGCAAAAATGAAGAAATTCCCCTAATTGTTGGGCCAAAAGGCAGAAATTCCCTATATGTTGGGGAAAAAAGACAGAAATTCTCCTTATTTTGGGACAAAACTCAGAAATTTTACTTATTTTGGGGCAAAATTGCAGGAATTTACCTTATTTTGAGGCAAAATTGCAGAAATTTCCCTTATTTGGGGCAAAATTGCAGAAATTTCACTTATTTTCAAGTAAAAAGGCTGAAATATCCTTTATTTTGGGGCAAAAAAGAAGAAATTCCCCTTATTTTGGGGCAAAATTGCAGAAATTTTCCTTATTTTGGGGCAAAAGGGCTGAAATTCTTATTTTGAGGTAAAATGCTGAAATTCCCCATATTTTGGGGCAAAAGGCAAAACTTCTTCTTATTTTGGGGCAAAGAGGCACAAATTTCCCTTATTTTCGGGCAAAATTGCAGAAATTTCATTTATTTCAGGGCAAAAAGTCAGAAATTCCTTTTATTTTGGGGCAAAGAGCAGAAATTTCTTTTATTATGGTACAAAATTGAAGAAATTTATCTTATTTTGAAACAAAAAGGCAGAAAATTCCCCTTATTTTGAGGCAAAAGGCAGAAATTATTCTCAATTTGAGGTAAAATGCAGAAATTCCCTTTATTTTGGGGCTAAAAGGCAGAAATTCCCTGTATTTTGAAGCAAAATTGCAGAAATTCTCTTAATTTTCGGGCAAAAAGGCAGAAATTCTCCTTATTTTGGGGCAAAAAGACAGAAAATCTCCTTTTTCGGGAGCAAACAGTCAGAAATTCCACTTATTTTGGGGCAAAATTGCAGAAATTTCCTTTACATTGGGGCAAAATTGCAGAAATTTCCTTTATTTTGGGGCAAAATTGCAGAAATTTCAAGTATTTGAGAAAAAAAAGGCAGAAATTTTTTTGGGGGGGCAAAAAGGCAGAAATTTTTTTTATTTTGGTACAAAATTGCAGAAATTTTTCTTATTTTGGGGCAAAAAGTCAGAAATTCCCCATATTTTGGGGCAAAAAGGCAGAAATTCCCCTTATTTTGAGGTAATAAGGCTGAAATTCCCCTTATTTTGGGGCAAAAAGGCAGAAATTTCGTTTATTTTGGAGAAAAGGCAGAAATTGCACTTATTTTGAGTCAAAAAGTGGAAAATCCCCTTATTTTGGGGCAAAAATGAAGAAATTTGCTTTTTTATGGCAAAAAGGTATACATTCCCTTTATTTTCGGGCAAAAAGGCAGAAATTCTTTGTATTTTGGAGCAAAATTGCAGAAATTCTCCTAATTTTTGGGCAAAAAGCAGAAATTTTCCTTATTTTGGGGTAAAACTGCAGAAATTTCACTTATTTTGCGGCAAAATGTCAGAAATTCCCCTTATTTTGGCAAAAAATGCAGAAAATCCCCTTATTTTAGGGCAAAATTGCAGAAATTTCCCTTATTTGGGGACAAAAACAGAAATTCCCCTTATTTTGGGGCAAAATTGCAGAAATTTCCCTTATTATGGGGAAAAATTGCAGAAATTTCCCTTATCTTAGGGCAAAATTGCAGAAATTTCACTTATTTCAGAGAAAAAAAGCAAAAATTTTTCTTATTTTGGGGCAAAAAGGCAGAAATTCCCATTATTTTGGGGCAAAAAGGCAGAAATTCACCTTATTTTGGGGTAAAATTGCAGAAATTTCACATATTTCAGGGCAAAACGGCAGAAATTCCCCTTATTTTGGGGCAAAAAGGCAGAAATTTCCCTTATTTTGGGATAAAATTGCAGAAATTTCCCTTATTTGGAGGCAAAAAGGCAGAAAATCCACTTAATTTCGGGTAAAAAGGCAGAAATTTCTCGTATTTTGGAGCAAAATTGCAGAAACTCCCCTACTTTTGGGGCTAAAAGGCAGAATTTCCCTTTATTTTGGGGCAAAAATAGAGAAATTCTTTTTATTTAGGGGCAAAAATCAGAAATTTCCTTTATTTTGGGGCAAAATTTTAGAAATTTCTTTTATATTGTTACAGACTTGCAGAAATTTTTCTTATTTTGTGGCAAAATGGCAGAAATTCCCCATATTTTGGTGCAAAAAGGCTGAAATTCCCCTTATTTTGAGGTAAAATCCTGAAATTCCCCATATTTTCGGGCAAAAAGGCAGATATTCCCCTCATTTGGGGGCAAAAAGGCACAAATTTCCCTTATTTTCGGGCATAATTGCAGGAATTTCACTTATTTCAGGGCAAAAAGTCAGAAATTCCTTTTATTTTCGGGCAAAAACAGAAATTTCTTTTATTTTGATACAAAATTGTAGAAATTTTCCTTATTTTGGAACAAAAAGGCAAAAATTACCCATATTTTGGGGAAAAAGGCAGAAATTCCTTTTATTTTGAGGTAAAAAGGCTGAAATTCCCGTTATTTTGGGGCAAAAAGGCAGAAATTCCCTTTACTTTGTGGCAAAAAGGCAGAAATTCCCGTTAATTGGGGCAGAAAAGCGAAATTTTCCTTATTTAAGGGCAATAGGGCAGAAATTCCCCTTATTTTGTGGCAAAAAGGCAGAAATTCCCCTTATTTGAAGGTAAAATGCTGAAATTCCCCTTATTTTCGGCAAAAAGGCAGAAATTCCTATTATTTTGGGGCAAAATTGCAGAAATTTCAATTATTTCTGGGCAAAAAGTCAGATATTTGCCTTATTTTGGGGCAAAAAGCAGAAATTCCCTTAATTTTGGGGCCAAAAACAGAAATTCCCCTTATTTTGGGGTAAAATTGCAGAAATTTCAAATATTTCAGGGCAAAAAGGCAGAAATTCCACTTTATTTCGGACAATAACGCAGAAATTCCCCGTATTTTAAAGCTAAATTTCAGAAATTCCCCTTATATTGGTGCAAAAATGGAGAAATTCCCTTTATTTTTGTGCAATAAGGCAGATTTCCCCGTATTTTGAAGCAAAATTGCACATATTTCCCTAATTTTGAAGGAAAATGCAGAAATTCACATTATTTTGGAACAAAAAGACAGAAATTCTCCTTATTTCAGGGCAAAAAGTCAGAAATTCCCCTTCTTTTGGGGTAAAATTGCAGAAATTTTCTTTATTTTGGGACAAAATTGCAGAAATTTCCCTTATTTGGGGGCAAAATTGCAGAAATTTCACTTATTTCAGGGAAAAAGTGCAGAAATTTCTCTTATTTTGGGGCAAAAAGGCAGAAATTTCTTTTATTTTGGTACAAAATTGCAGAAATTTTCTTTATTTTGGGGCAAAAATGAAGAAATTCCCCATATTTTGGGGCAAAAAGGCAGAGATTCGCCTTATTATGAGGTAAAATGCTGAAATTCCCCTTATTTTGGGGCAAAAATACAGAAATTCCCTTTATTTTGTGTCAAAAAGGCAGAAATTTCCCTTATTTTGGGGCAAAATTGCAGAAATTTCACTTATTTCAGGGCAAAATTCAAAAATTCCTCTTATTTTTGGGCAAAAAGACAGAAATTTTGTTTATTTTTGGGTAAAAAGGCAGAAATTTCACTTATTGTGAGGTAAGAAGGCAGAAATTCCTCTTATTTTGGGGCAAAAATGAAGAAATTTCTCTTTTTTTGTGGCAAAAGGTATATATTCTTTTTATTTTCGGGCAAAAAAGCAGAAATATCCCGTTTTTTGGAGCACAATTGCAGAAAAATCCCCTAATTGTGGGGCAAAAAGGCAGAAATTCCCTATATGTTGGGGCAAAAAGACAGAAATTCTCCTTATTTTGGGGCAAAACTCAGAAATTCCACTTATTTTGAAGCAAAATTCCAGAAATTTCCCTTATTTTGGGGCAAAATTGCAGAAATTTCACTTATTTTGGGGCAAAATTGCAGAAATTTCACTTATTTCAGATAAAAAAAAGGCAGAAATTTTTCTTATTTTGGGGCAAAAAGGCAAAAATTCCTAATATTTTGTGGCAAAAATGCAGAAATTCCCCTTATTTTGAGGTAAAAAGGCTGAAATTCCCCTTATTTGGGGGCAAAAAGGCAGAAATTTCCCTTATTTTGGGGCAAAATTGCAGAAATTTCACTTATTTCAGGGCAAAATTCAAAAATTCCTTTTATTTTGGGGCTAAAAGTCAGAAATTCCGTTTATTTTTGGGTAAAAAGGCAGAAATTTCACTTATTTTGAGGTAAGAAGGCAGAAATTCCTCTTATTTTGGGGCAAAAATGAAGAAATTTCCCTTTTTTGTGGCAAAAGGTATATATTCCCCTTATTTTCGGGCAAAAAAGCATAAATATCCCGTTTTTTGGAGCACAATTGCAGAAAATCCCCTAATTGTGGGGCAAAAAGGCAGAAATTCCCTATATGTTGGGGCAAAAAGACAGAAATTCTCCTTATTTTGGGGCAAAACTCAGAAATTCCACTTATTTTGGGGCAAAATTCCAGAAATTTCCCTTATTTTGGGGCAAAATTGCAGAAATTTTACTTATTTTGGGGCAAAATTGCAGAAATTTCACTTATTTCAGGTAAAAATGGCAGACATTTTTCTTATTTTGGGGCAAAAAGGCAGAAATTCCTAATATTTTGTGGCAAAAATGCAGAAATTCCCCTTATTTTGAGGTAAAAAGGCTGAAATTCCCCTTATTTGGGGGCAAAAAGGCAGAAATTTCGCTTTTTTTGGGGCAAAATTGCAAACATTTCACTTATTTCAGGGTAATAAGTCAGAAATTTTCCTTATTTTGGGGCAAAAAACAAAGAAATTCCCTTTGTTTTTGAAGGAAAATACAGAAATTCCACTTCTTTAAAGGCAAAAAGGCAGAAATTCCCCTTATTTTGAAGCAAAAATGAAGAAATTCCCCTAATTGTTGGGCAAAAAGGCAGAAATTCCCTATATGTTGGGGCAAAAAGACAGAAATTCTCCTTATTTTGGGACAAAACTCAGAAATTCCACTTATTTTGGGGCAAAATTGCAGGAATTTACCTTATTTTGAGGCAAAATTGCAGAAATTTCCCTTATTTGGGGCAAAATTGCAGAAATTTCACTTATTTTCAGGTAAAAAGGCTGAAATATCCTTTATTTTGGCGCAAAAAAGAAGAAATTCCCCTTATTTTGGGGCAAAATTGCAGAAATTTTCCTTATTTTGGGGCAAAAAGGCTGAAATTCTTATTTTGAGGTAAAATGCTGAAATTCCCATTTTTTGGGGCAAAAGGCAAAACTTCTTTTTATTTTGGGGCAAAGAGGCACAAATTTCCCTTATTTTCGGGAAAAATTGCAGAAATTTCATTTATTTCAGGGCAAAAAGTCAGAAATTCCTTTTATTTTGGGGCAAAGAGCAGAAATTTCTTTTATTATGGTACAAAATTGAAGAAATTTTTCTTATTTTGAAACAAAAAGGCAGAAAATTCCCCTTATTTTGAGGCAAAAGGCGGAAATTATTCTCAATTTGAGGTAAAATGCAGAAATTCCCTTTATTTTGGGGCTAAAAAACAGAAATTCCCTGTATTTTGAAGCAAAATTGCAGAAATTCTCATAATTTTTGGGCAAAAAGGCAGAAATTCTCCTTATTATGGGGCAAAAAGACAGAAAATCTCCTTTTTCGGGAGCAAACAGTCAGAAATTCCCCTTATTTTGGGGCAAAATTGCAGAAATTTCCTTTACATTGGGGCAAAATTGTAGAAATTTCCCTTATTTTGGGGCCAAATTGCAGAAATTTCACGTATTTCAGGGAAAAAAGGCAGAAATTTTTTTGGGGGGGGCAAAAAGGCAGAAATTTTTTTTATTTTGGTACAAAATTGCAGAAATTTTTCTTATTTTGGGGCAAAAAGTCAGAAATTCCCCATATTTTGGGGCAAAAAGGCAGAAATTCCCCTTATTTTGAGGTAAAAAGGCTGAAATTCCCCTTATTTTGGGGCAAAAAGACAGAAATTTCGTTTATTTTGGGGAAAAGGCAGAAATTGCACTTATTTTGAGTCAAAATGGTGGAAATTCCTCTTATTTTGGGGCAAAAATGAAGAAATTTGCTTTTTTATGGCAAAAAGGTATACAATCCCTTTATTTTCGGGCAAAAAGGCAGAAATTCTTTGTATTTTGGAGCAAAATTGCAGAAATTCTCTTAATTTTCGGGCAAAAAGGCAGAAATTCTCCTTATTTTGGGGCAAAAAGACAGAAAATCTCCTTTTTCGGGAGCAAACAGTCAGAAATTCCCCTTATTTTGGGGCAAAATTGCAGAAATTTCCTTTACATTGGGGCAAAATTGCAGAAATTTCCCTTATTTGGGGGCAAAATTGCAGAAATTTCAGGTACTTGAGAAAAAAAAGGCAGAAATTTTTTTGGGGGGGCAAAAAGGCAGAAATTTTTTTTATTTTGGTACAAAATTGCAGAAATTTTTCTTATTTTGGGGCAAAAAGTCAGAAATTCCCCATATTTTGGGGCAAAAATGCAGAAATTCCCCTTATTTTGAGGTAATAAGGCTGAAATTCCCCTTATTTGGGGGCAAAAATACAGAAATTTTGTTTATTTTGGGGAAAAGGCAGAAATTGCACTTATTTTGAGTCAAAAAGTTGGAAAATTCCCTTATTTTGGGGCAAAAATGAAGAAATTTGCTTTTTTATGGCAAAAAGGTATACATTCCCTTTATTTTCGGGCAAAAAGGCAGAAATTCTTTGTATTTTGGAGCAAAATTGCAGAAATTCCCCTAATTTTTGGGCAAAAAGGCAGAAATTTTCCTTATTTTGGGGTAAAACTGCAGAAATTTCACTTATTTTGCGGCAAAATGTCAGAAATTCCCCTTATTTTTGGCAAAAAAGGCAGAAAATCCCCTTATTTTAGGGCAAAATTGCAGAAATTTCCCTTATTTGGGGGCAAAAACAGAAATTCCCCTTATTTTGGGGCATAATTGCAGAAATTTCCCTTATTATGGGGAAAAATTGCAGAAATTTCCCTTATTTTAGGGCAAAATTGCAGAAATTTCACTTATTTCAGAGAAAAAAAGCAAAAATTTTTCTTATTTTGGGGCAAAAAGGCAGAAATTCCCATTATTTTGGGGCAAAAAGGCAGAAATTCACCTTATTTTGGGGTAAAATTGCAGAAATTTTACATATTTCAGGGCAAAACGGCAGAAATTCCCCTTATTTTGAGGCAAAAAGGCAGAAATTTCCCTTATTTTGGGATAAAATTGCAGAAATTTCCCTTATTTGGGGGCAAAAAGGCAGAAAATCCACTTCATTTTGGGTAAAAAGGCAGAAATTTCTCGTATTTTGGAGCAAAATTGCAGAAACTCCCCTAATTTTGGGGCAAAAAGGCAGAATTTCCCTTTATTTTGGGGCAAAAATAGAGAAATTCTTTTTATTTTGGGGCAAAAATCAGAAATTTCCTTTATTTTGGGGCAAAATTTTAGAAATTTCTTTTATATTGTTACAGACTTGCAGAAATTTTTCTTATTTTGTGGCAAAAAGGCAGAAATTCCCCATATTTTGGTGCAAAAAGGCTGAAATTCCCCTTATTTTGAGGTAAAATCCTGAAATTCCCCATATTTTAGGGCAAAAAGGCAGAAATTCCTAATATTTTGTGGCAAAAATGCAGAAATTCCCCTTATTTTGAGGTAAAAAGGCTGAAATTCCCCTTATTTGGGGGCAAAAAGGCAGAAATTTTTTTTATTTTGGTACAAAATTGCAGAAATTTTTCTTATTTTGGGGCAAAAAGTCAGAAATTCCCAATATTTTGGGGCAAAAAGGCAGAAATTCCCCTTATTTTGAGGTAAAAATGCTGAAATTCCCCTTATTTTGGGGGCAAAAAGACAGAAATTTTGTTTATTTTGGGGAAAAGGCAGAAATTGCACTTATTTTGAGTCAAAAAGGTGGAAAATCCCCTTATTTTGGGGCAAAAATGAAGAAATTTGTTTTTTTAAGGCAAAAAGGTATACATTCCCTTTACTTTCGGGCAAAAAGGCAGAAATTACCCGTATTTTGGAGCAAAATTGCAGAAATTCCCCTAATTTTTGGGTAAAAAGGCAGAAATTCCCCTTATTTTGGGGTAAAACTGCAGAAATTACACTTATTTTGCGGCAAAATGTCAGAAATTCCCCTTATTTTTGGCAAAAAAGGCAGAAAATCCCCTTATTTTAGGGCAAAATTGCAGAAATCTCCCTTATTTAAGGGCAAAAACAGAAATTCCCTTTATTTTGGGGCAAAATTGCAGAAATTTCCCTTATTATGGGGAAAAATTGCAGAAATTTCCCTTATTTTAGGGCAAAATTGCAGAAATTTCACTTATTTCAGAGAAAAAAAGCAAAAAATTTTGTTATTTTGGGGCAAAAAGGCAGAAATTCCCATTATTTTGGGGCAAAAAGGCAGAAATTCACCTTATTTTGGGGTAAAATTGCAGAAATTTCACATATTTCAGGGCAAAACGGCAGAAATTCCCCTTATTTAGGGGGAAAATGCAGAAATTCCCCTTATTTTGGGATAAAATTGCAGAAATTTCCCTTATTTTGGGGCAAAAAGGCAGAAAATCCACTTCATTTCGGGTAAAAACGCAGAAATTTCTCGTATTTTGGAGCAAAATTGCAGAAACTCCCCTAATTTTGGGGCAAAAAGGCAGAATTTCCCTTTATTGTGAAGCAAAAATAGAGAAATTCTTTTTATTTTGGGGCAAAAATCAGAAATTTCCCTTAATTTCGGGCAAAATTTTAGAAATTTCTTTTATATTGTTACAGACTTGCAGAAATTTTTCTTATTTTGTGGCAAAAAGGCAAAAATTCCCCATACTTTGGTGCAAAAAGGCTGAAGTTTTCCATATTTTGGGGAAAAAAGGCAGAAATTCCTCTCATTTGGAGGCAAAAAGGCACAAATTTCCCTTATTTTCGGGCATAATTGCAGGAATTTCATTTATTTCAGGGCAAAAAGTCAGAAATTCCATTTATTTTCGGGCAAAAAGGCAGAAATTTATTTTATTTTGATACAAAATTGTAAAAATTTTCCTTATTATGGAACAAAAAACAAAAATTACCCATATTTTGGGGAAAAAGGCAAAAATTCCCCTCTTTTTGAGGTAAAAAGGCTGAAATTCCCCTTAATTGGGGGCAAAAAGGCAGAAATTCCCCTAATTGTGGGGCAAAAAGGCAGAAATTCCCTATATGTTAGGGCAAAAAGACAGAAATTCTCCTTATTTTGGGGCAAAACTCAGAAATTCCACTTATTTTGGGGCAAAATTCCAGAAATTTCCTTTATTTTGGGGCAAAATTGCAGAAATTTTACTTATTTTGGGGCAAAATTGCAGAAATTTCACTTATTTCAGGTAAAAATGGCAGAAATTGTTCTTATTTTGGGGCAAAAATGCAGAAATTCCTAATATTTTGTGGCAAAAATGCAGAAATTCCCCTTATTTTGAGGTAAAAAGGCTGAAATTCCCCTTATTTGGGGGCAAAAAGGCAGAAATTTCCCTAATTTTGGGGCAAAAGTGCAAACATTTCACTTATTTCAGGGTAATAAGTCAGAAATTTTCCTTATTTTGGGGCAAAAAAGACAGAAATTCCCTTTGTTTTGGAAGGAAAATACAGAAATTCCACTTCTTTAGAGACAAAAAGGCAGAAATTCCCCTTATTTTGAAGCAAAAATGAAGAAATTCCCCTAATTATTTGGCCAAAAGGCAGAAATTCCCTATATGTTGGGGAAAAAAGACAGAAATTCTCCTTATTTTGGGACAAAACTCAGAAATTCCACTTATTTTGGGGCAAAATTGCAGGAATTTAGCTTATTTTGAGGCAAAATTGCAGAAATTTCCCTTATTTCGGGCAAAATTGCAGAAATTTCACTTATTTTCAGGTAAAAAGGCTGAAATATCCTTTATTTTGGGGCAAAAAAGAAGAAATTCCCCTTATTTTGGGGCAAAATTGCAGAAATTTTCCTTATTTTGGGGCAAAAGGGCTGAAATTCTTATTTTGAGGTAAAATGCTGAAATTCCCCATATTTTGGGGCAAAAGGCAAAACTTCTTCTTATTTTGGGGCAAAGAGGCACAAATTTCCCTTATTTTCGGGCAAAATTGCAGAAATTTCATTTATTTCAGGGCAAAAAGTCAGAAATTTTTTTTATTTTGGGGCAAAGAGCAGAAATTTCTTTTATTATGGTATAAAATTGAAGAAATTTTTCTTATTTTGAAACAAAAAGGCAGAAAATTCCCCTTATTTTGAGGCAAAAGGCAGAAATTATTCTCAATTTGAGGTAAAATGCAGAAATTCCCTTTATTTTGGGGCTAAAAGGCAGAAATTCCCTGTATTTTGAAGCAAAATTGCAGAAATTCTCATAATTTTCGGGCAAAAAGGCAGAAATTCTCCTTATTTTGGGGGAAAAAGACAGAAAATCTCCTTTTTCGGGAGCAAACAGTCAGAAATTTCCCTTATTTTGGGGCAAAATTGCAGAAATTTCCTTTACATTGGGGCAAAATTGCAGAAATTTCCCTTATTTTGGGGCAAAATTGCAGAAATTTCACGTTTTTCAGGGAAAAAAGGCAGAAATTTTTTTTGGGGGGGGGAAAAGGCAGAAATTTTTTTTATTTTGGTACAAAATTGCAGAAATTTTTCTTATTTTGGGGCAAAAAGTCAGAAATTCCCCATATTTTGGGGCAAAACGGCAGAAATTCCCCTTATTTTGAGGTAATAATGCTGAAATTCCCCTTATTTTGGGGCAAAAATACAGAAATTTCGTTTATATTGGGGAAAAGGCAGAAATTGCACTTATTTTGAGTCAAAAAGGTGGAAAATCTCCTTATTTTGGGGCAAAAATGAAGAAATTTGCTTTTTTATGGCAAAAAGGTATACATTCCCTTTATTTTCGGGCAAAAAGGCAGAAATCCTTTGTATTTTGGAGCAAAATTGCAGAAATTCCCCTTATTTGGGGGCAAAAACAGAAATTCCCCTTATTTTGGAGCAAAATTGCAGAAATTTCCCTTATTATGGGGAAAAATTGCAGAAATTTCCCTTATTTTAGGGCAAAATTGCAGAAATTTCACTTATTTCAGAGAAAAAAACAAAAATTTTTCTTTTTGGGGCAAAAAGGCAGAAATTCCCATTATTTTGGGGCAAAAAGGCAGAAATTCACCTTATTTTGGGGTAAAATTGCAGAAATTTCACATATTTCAGGGCAAAACGGCAGAAATTCCCCTTATTTTGGGGCAAAAAGGCAGAAATTTCCCTTATTTTGGGATAAAATTGCAGAAATTTCCCTTATTTGGGGGCAAAAAGGCAGAAAATCCACTTAATTTCGGGTAAAAAGGCAGAAATTTCTCGTATTTTGGAGCAAAATTGCAGAAATTCCCCTAATTTTGGGGCAAAAAGGCAGAATTTCCCTTTATTTTGGGGCAAAAATAGAGAAATTCTTTTTATTTTGGGGCAAAAATCAGAAATTTCCTTTATTTTGGGGCAAAATTTTAGAAATTTCTTTTATATTGTTACAGACTTGCAGAAATTTTTCTTATTTTGTGGCAAAAAGGCAGAAATTCCCCATATTTTGGTGCAAAAAGGCTGAAATTCCCCTTATTTTGAGGTAAAATCCTGAAATTCCCCATATTTTGGGGCAAAAAGGCAGAAATTCCCCTCATTTGGGGGCAAAAAGGCACAAATTTCCCTTATTTTCGGGCATAATTGCAGGAATTTCATTTATTTCAGGGCAAAAAGTCAGAGATTCCTTTCATTTTGGGGCAAAAACAGAAATTTCCTTTATTTTGATACAAAATTGTAGAAATTTTCCTTATTTTGGAACAAAAAGGCAAAAATTACCCATATTTTGGGGAAAAAGGCAGAAATTCCCCTTATTTTGAGGTAAAAAGGCTGAAATTCCCGTTATTTTGGGGCAAAAAGGCAGAAATTCCCTTTACTTTGTGGCAAAAAGGCAGAAATTCCCGTTAATTGGGGCAGAAAAGCAGAAATTTTCCTTATTTAAGGGCAATAGGGCAGAAATTCTTCTTATTTTGTGGCAAAAAGGCAGAAATTCCCCTTATTTGAAGGTAAAATGCTGAAATTCCCCTTATTTTTGGCAAAAAGGCAGAAATTCCTATTATTTTGGGGCAAAATTGCAGAAATTTCAATTATTTCTGGGCAAAAAGTCAGATATTTGCCTTATTTTGGGGCAAAAAGCAGAAATTCCCTTAATTTTGGGGCCAAAAACAGAAATTCCCCTTATTTTGGGGTAAAATTGCAGAAATTTCAAATATTTCAGGGCAAAAAGGCAGAAATTCCACTTTATTTCGGACAATAACGCAGAAATTCCCCGTATTTTAAAGCTAAATTTCAGAAATTCCCCTTATATTGGTGCAAAAATGGAGAAATTCCCTTTATTTTTGTGCAATAAGGCAGATTTCCCCGTATTTTGAAGCAAAATTGCACATATTTCCCTAATTTTGAAGGAAAATGCAGAAATTCACATTATTTTGGAACAAAAAGACAGAAATTCTCCTTATTTCAGGGCAAAAAGTCAGAAATTCCCCTTCTTTTGGGGTAAAATTGCAGAAATTTTCTTTATTTTGGGGCAAAATTGCAGAAATTTCCCTTATTTTGGGGCAAAATTGCAGAAATTTCACTTATTTCAGGGAAAAAGTGCAGAAATTTCTCTTATTTTGGGGCAAAAAGGCAGAAATTTCTTTTATTTTGGTACAAAATTGCAGAAATTTTCTTTATTTTGGGGCAAAATTGCAGAAATTTCCCTTATTTTGGGGCAAAATTGCAGAAATTTCACTTATTTCAGGGAAAAAGTGCAGAAATTTCTCTTATTTTGGGGCAAAAAGGCAGAAATTTCTTTTATTTTGGTACAAAATTGCAGAAATTTTCTTTATTTTGGGGCAAAAATGAAGAAATTCCCCATATTTTGGGGCAAAAAGGCAGAGATTTGCCTTATTATGAGGTAAAATGCTGAAATTCCTTTTATTTTGGGGCAAAAATACAGAAATTCCCTTTATTTTGTGGCAAAAAGGCAGAAATTTCCCTTATTTTGGGGCAAAATTGCAGAAATTTCACTTATTTCAGGGCAAAATTCAAAAATTCCTTTTATTTTGGGGCAAAAAGACAGAAATTCCGTTCATTTTTAGGTAAAAAGGCAGAAATTTCACTTATTTTGAGGGAAGAAGGCAGAAATTCCTCTTATTTTGGGGCAAAAATGAAGAAATTTCTCTTTTTTGTGGCAAAAGGTATACATTCCCCTTATTTTCGGGCAAGAAAAGCAGAAATTCCCCGTATTTTGGAGCAGAATTGAAGAAAATCCCCTAATTGTGGGGCAAAAAGGCAGAAATTCCCTATATGTTGGGGCAAAAAGACAGAAATTCTCCTTATTTTGGGGCAAAACTCAGAAATTCCACTTATTTTGGGGCAAAATTCCAGAAATTTCCCTTATTTTGGGGCAAAATTGCAGAAATTTCACTTATTTCAGGTAAAAATGGCAGAAATTTTTCTTATTTTGGGGCAAAAAGGCAGAAATTCCTAATATTTTGTGGCAAAAATGCAGAAATTCCCCTTATTTTGAGGTAAAAAGGCTGAAATTCCCCTTATTTGGGGGCAAAAAGGCAGAAATTTCCCTAATTTTGGGGCAAAAGTGCAAAAATTTCACTTATTTCAGGGTAATAAGTCAGAAATTTTCCTTATTTTGGGGCAAAAAAGACAGAATTTCCCTTTGTTTTGGAAGGAAAATACAGAAATTCCACTTCTTTAGAGACAAAAAGGCAGAAATTCCCCTTATTTTGAAGCAAAAATGAAGAAATTCCCCTAATTGTTGGGCCAAAAGGCAGAAATTCCCTATATGTTGGGGAAAAAAGACAGAAATTCTCCTTATTTTGGGACAAAACTCAGAAATTTTACTTATTTTGGGGCAAAATTGCAGGAATTTACCTTTTTTTGAGGCAAAATTGCAGAAATTTCCCTTATTTGGGGCAAAATTGCAGAAATTTCACTTATTTTCAGGTAAAAAGGCTGAAATATCCTTTATTTTGGGGCAAAAAAGAAGAAATTCCCCTTATTTTGGGGCAAAATTGCAGAAATTTTCCTTATTTTGGGGCAAAAGGGCTGAAATTCTTATTTTGAGGTAAAATGCTGAAATTCCCCATATTTTGGGGCAAAAGGCAAAACTTCTTATTTTGGGGCAAAGAGGCACAAATTTCCCTTATTTTCGGGCAAAATTGCAGAAATTTCATTTATTTCAGGGCAAAAAGTCAGAAATTCCTTTTATTTTGGGACAAAGAGCAGAAATTTCTTTTATTATGGTACAAAATTGAAGAAATTTATCTTATTTTGAAACAAAAAGGCAGAAAATTCCCCTTATTTTGAGGCAAAAGGCAGAAATTATTCTCAATTTGAGGGAAAATGCAGAAATTCCCTTTATTTTGGGGCTAAAAGGCAGAAATTCCCTGTATTTTGAAGCAAAATTGCAGAAATTCTCATAATTTTCGGGCAAAAAGGCAGAAATTCTCCTTATTTTGGGGCAAAAAGACAGAAAATCTCCTTTTTCGGGAGCAAACAGTCAGAAATTCCCCTTATTTTGGGGCAAAATTGCAGAAATTTCCTTTACATTGGGGCAAAATTGCAGAAATTTCCCTTATTTTGGGGCAAAATTGCAGAAATTTCAGGTATTTGAGAAAAAAAAGGCAGAAATTTTTTTGGGGGGGCAAAAAGGCAGAAATTTTTTTTATTTTGGTACAAAATTGCAGAAATTTTTCTTATTTTGGGGAAAAAGTCAGAAATTCCCTATATTTTGGGGCAAAAAGGCAGAAATTCCCCTTATTTTGAGGTAATAAGGCTGAAATTCCCCTTATTTTGGGGCAAAAAGGCAGAAATTTCGTTTATTTTGGGGAAAAGGCAGAAATTGCACTTATTTTGAGTCAAAAAGGTGGAAAATCCCCTTATTTTGGGGCAAAAATGAAGAAATTTGCTTTTTTATGGCAAAAAGGTATACATTCCCTTTATTTTCGGGCAAAAAGGCAGAAATTCTTTGTATTTTGGAGCAAAATTGCAGAAATTCCCCTAATTTTTGGGCAAAAAGGCAGAAATTTTCCTTATTTTGGGGTAAAACTGCAGAAATTTCACTTATTTTGCGGCAAAATGTCAGAAATTCTCCTTATTTTTGGCAAAAAATGCAGAAAATCCCCTTATTTTAGGGCAAAATTGCAGAAATTTCCATAATTTGGGGACAAAAACAGAAATTCCCCTTATTTTGGGGCAAAAATTGCAGAAATTTCCCTTATTATGGGGAAAAATTGCAGAAATTTCCCATATTTAAGGCAAAATTGCAGAAATTTCACTTATTTCAGAGAAAAAAAGCAAAAATTTTTCTTATTTTGGGGCAAAAAGGCAGAAATTCCCATTATTTTGGGGCAAAAAGGCAGAAATTCACCTTATTTTGGGGTAAAATTGCAGAAATTTCACATATTTCAGGGCAAAACGGCAGAAATTCCCCTTATTTTGGGGCAAAAAGGCAGAAATTTCCCTTATTTTGGGATAAAATTGCAGAAATTTCCCTTATTTGGAGGCAAAAAGGCAGAAAATCCACTTAATTTCTGGTAAAAAGGCAGAAATTTCTCGTATTTTGGAGCAAAATTGCAGAAACTCCCCTAATTTTGGGGCTAAAAGGCAGAATTTCCCTTTATTTTGGGGCAAAAATAGAGAAATTCTTTTTATTTTGGGGCAAAAATCAGAAATTTCCTTTATTTTGGGGCAAAATTTTAGAAATTTCTTTTATATTGTTACAGACTTGCAGAAATTTTTCTTATTTTGTGGCAAAATGGAAGAAATTCCCCATATTTTGGTGCAAAAAGGCTGAAATTCCCCTTATTTTGAGGTAAAATCCTGAAATTCCCCATATTTTGGGGCAAAAAGGCAGAAATTCCCCTCATTTGGGGGCAAAAAGGCACAAATTTCCCTTATTTTCGGGCATAATTGCAGGAATTTCATTTATTTCAGGGCAAAAAGTCAG
This sequence comes from Micromys minutus, assembly GCF_963924665.1. Lineage (NCBI taxonomy): Eukaryota > Metazoa > Chordata > Mammalia > Rodentia > Muridae > Micromys > Micromys minutus. The sequence goes on along the minus strand of NW_027667682.1, from coordinate 268,005 downwards.
AAATTCCTTTTATTTTCGGGCAAAAACAGAAATTTCTTTTATTTTGATACAAAATTGTAGAAATTTTCCTTATTTTGGAACAAAAAGGCAAAAATTACCCACATTTTGGGGAAAAAGGCAGAAATTCCCCTTATTTTGAGGTAAAAAGGCTGAAATTCCCGTTATTTTGGGGCAAAAAGGCAGAAATTCCCTTTACTTTGTGGCAAAAAGGCAGAAATTCCCGTTAATTGGGGCAGAAAAGCGAAATTTTCCTTATTTAAGGGCAATAGGGCAGAAATTCCCCTTATTTTGTGGCAAAAAGGCAGAAATTCCCCTTATTTGAAGGTAAAATGCTGAAATTCCCCTTATTTTCGGCAAAAAGGCAGAAATTCCTATTATTTTGGGGCAAAATTGCAGAAATTTCAATTATTTCTGGGCAAAAAGTCAGATATTTGCCTTATTTTGGGGCAAAAAGCAGAAATTCCCTTAATTTTGGGGCCAAAAACAGAAATTCCCCTTATTTTGGGGTAAAATTGCAGAAATTTCAAATATTTCAGGGCAAAAAGGCAGAAATACCACTTTATTTCGGACAATAACGCAGAAATTCCCCATATTTTAAAGCTAAATTTCAGAAATTCCCCTTATATTGGTGCAAAAATGGAGAAATTCCCTATATTTTTGTGCAATAAGGCAGATTTCCCCGTATTTTGAAGCAAAGTTGCACATATTTCCCTAATTTTGAAGGAAAATGCAAGAATTCACATTATTTTGGAACAAAAAGACAGAAATTCTCCTTATTTCAGGGCAAAAAGTCAGAAATTCCCCTTATTTTGGGGTAAAATTGCAGAAATTTTCTTTATTTTGTGGCAAAAATACAGAAATTCCCTTTATTTTGTGGCAAAAAGGCAGAAATTTCCCTTATTTTGGGGCAAAATTGCAGAAATTTCACTTATTTCAGGGAAAAAGTGCAGAAATTTCTCTTATTTTGGGGCAAAAAGGCAGAAATTTCTTTTATTTTGGTACAAAATTGCAGAAATTTTCTTTATTTTGGGGCAAAAATGAAGAAATTCCCCATATTTTGGGGCAAAAAGGCAGAGATTCGCCTTATTATGAGGTAAAATGCTGAAATTCCCCTTATTTTGGGGCAAAAATACAGAAATTCCCTTTATTTTGTGGCAAAAAGGCAGAAATTTCCCTTATTTTGGGGCAAAATTGCAGAAATTTCACTTATTTCAGGGCAAAATTCAAAAATTCCTTTTATTTTTGGGCAAAAAGACAGAAATTTTGTTTATTTTTGGGTAAAAAGGCAGAAATTTCACTTATTGTGAGGTAAGAAGGCAGAAATTCCTCTTATTTTGGGGCAAAAATGAAGAAATTTCCCTTTTTTTGTGGCAAAAGGTATATATTCTCCTTATTTTCGGGCAAAAAAGCAGAAATATCCCGTTTTTTGGAGCACAATTGCAGAAAATCCCCTAATTGTGGGGCAAAAAGGCAGAAATTCCCTATATGTTAGAACAAAAAGACAGAAATTCTCCTTATTTTGGGGAAAAACTCAGAAATTCCACTTATTTTGGGGCAAATTCCAGAAATTTCCCTTATTTTGGGGCAAATTTGCAGAAATTTCACTTATTTTGGGGCAAAATTGCAGAAATTTCACTTATTTCAGATAAAAAAAAGGCAGAAATTTTTCTTATTTTGGGACAAAAAGGCAGAAATTCCTAATATTTTGTGGCAAAAATGCAGAAATTCCCCTTATTTTGAGGTAAAAATGCTGAAATTCCCCTTATTTGGGGGCAAAAAGGGAGAAATTTCCCTTATTTTGGGGCAAAATTGCAGAAATTTCACTTATTTCAGGGCAAAATTCAAAAATTCCTTTTATTTTGGGGCAAAAAGTCAGAAATTCCGTTTATTTTTGGGTAAAAAGGCAGAAATTTCACTTATTTTGAGGTAAGAAGGCAGAAATTCCTCTTATTTTGGGGCAAAAATGAAGAAATTTCCCTTTTTTGTGGCAAAAGGTATACATTCCCCTTATTTTCGGGCAAAAAAGCAGAAATTCCCCCTATTTTGGAGCAGAATTGCAGAAAATCCCCTAATTGTGGGGCAAAAAGGCAGAAATTCCCTATATGTTGGGGCAAAAATACAGAAATTCTCCTTATTTTGGGGCAAAACTCAGAAATTCCACTTATTTTGGGGCAAAATTGCAGAAATTTCCCTTATTTTGGGGCAAAATTGCAGAAATTTTACTTATTTTGGGGCAAAATTGCAGAAATTTCACTTATTTCAGGTAAAAATGGCAGAAATTTTTCTTATTTTGGGGCAAAAAGGCAGAAATTCCTAATATTTTGTGGCAAAAATGCAGAAATTCCCCTTATTTTGAGGTAAAAAGGCTGAAATTCCCCTTATTTGGGGGCAAAAAGGCAGAAATTTCCCTTATTTGGGGGCAAAATTGCAAACATTTCACTTATTTCAGGGTAATAAGTCAGAAATTTTCCTTATTTTGGGGCAAAAAACACAGAAATTCCCTTTGTTTTGGAAGGAAAGTACAGAAATTCCACTTCTTTAGAGGCAAAAAGGCAGAAATTCCCCTTATTTTGAAGCAAAAATGAAGAAATTCCCCTAATTGTTGGGCAAAAAGGCAGAAATTCCCTATATGTTGGGGCAAAAAGACAGAAATTCTCCTTATTTTGGGACAAAACTCAGAAATTCCACTTATTTTGGGGCAAAATTGCAGGAATTTACCTTATTTTGAGGCAAAATTGCAGAAATTTCCCTTATTTGGGGCAAAATTGCAGAAATTTTACTTATTTTCAGGTAAAAAGGCTGAAATATCCTTTATTTGGGGCAAAAAGGAAGAAATTCCCCTTATTTTGGGGCAAAATTGCAGAAATTTTCCTTATTTTGGGGCAAAAAGGCTGAAAATCTTATTTTGAGGTAAAATGCTGAAATTCCCCATATTTTGGGGCAAAAGGCAAAACTTCTTTTTATTTTGGGGCAAAGAGGCACAAATTTCCCTTATTTTCGGGCAAAATTGCAGAAATTTCATTTATTTCAGGGCAAAAAGTCAGAAATTCCTTTTATTTTGGGGCAAAGAGCAGAAATTTCTTTTATTATGGTACAAAATTGAAGAAATTTTTCTTATTTTGAAACAAAAAGGCAGAAAATTCCCCTTATTTTGAGGCAAAAGGCAGAAATTATTCTCAATTTGAGGTAAAATGCAGAAATTCCCTTTATTTTGGGGCTAAAAAACAGAAATTCCCTGTATTTTGAAGCAAAATTGCAGAAATTCTCATAATTTTCGGGCAAAAAGGGAGAAATTCTCCTTATTATGGGGCAAAAAGACAGAAAATCTCCTTTTTCGGGAGCAAACAGTCACAAATTCCCCTAATTTTGGGGCAAAATTGCTGAAATTTCCTTTACATTGGGGCAAAATTGTAGAAATTTCCCTTATTTTGGGGCAAAATTGCAGAAATTTCACGTATTTCAGGGAAAATAGGCAGAAATTTTTTTGGGGGGTGCAAAAAGGCAGAAATTTTTTTTATTTTGGTACAAAATTGCAGAAATTTTTCTTATTTTGGGGCAAAAAGTCAGAAATTCCCTATATTTTGGGGCAAAAAGGCAGAAATTCCCCTTATTTTGAGGTAAAAAGGCTGAAATTCCTCTTATTTTGGGGCAAAAAGACAGAAATTTCGTTTATTTTGGGGAAAAGGCAGAAATTGCACTTATTTTGAGTCAAAAAGGTGGAAATTCCCCTTATTTTGGGGCAAAAATGAAGAAATTTGCTTTTTTATGTCAATAAGGTATACATTCCCTTTATTTTCGGGCAAAAAGGCAGAAATTCTTTGTATTTTGGAGCAAAATTGCAGAAATTCCCCTAATTTTTGCGCAAAAAGGCAGAAATTTTCCTTATTTTGGGGTAAAACTGCAGAAATTTCACTTATTTTGCGGCAAAATGTCAGAAATTCCTTTTATTTTTGGCAAAAAATGCAGAAAATCCCCTTATTTTAGGGCAAAATTGCAGAAATTTCCCTTATTTGGGGGCAAAAACAGAAATTCCCCTTATTTTGGGGCAAAATTGCAGAAATTTCCCTCATTATGGGAAAAAATTGCAGAAATTTCCTTTATTTTAGGGCAAAATTGCAGAAATTTCACTTATTTCAGAGAAAAAAAAGCAAAAATTTTTCTTGTTTTGGGGCAAAAAGGCAGAAATTCCCATTATTTTGGGGCAAAAAGGCAGAAATTCACCTTATTTTGGGGTAAAATTGCAGAAATTTCACATATTTCGGGGCAAAACGGCAGAAATTCCCCTTATTTTGGGGCAAAAAGGCAGAAATTTCCCTTATTTTGGGATAAAATTGCAGAAATTTTTTCTTATTTGGGGGCAAAAAGGCAGAAAATCCACTTAATTTCGGGTAAAAAGGCAGAAATTTCTCGTATTTTGGAGCAAAATTGCAGAAACTCCCCTAATTTTGGGGCAAAAAGGCAGAAATTCCCTTTATTTTGGGGCAAAAATAGAGAAATTCTTTTTATTTTGGGGCAAAAATCAGAAATTTCCTTTATTTTGGGGCAAAATTTTAGAAATTTCTTTTATATTGTTACAGACTTGCAGAAATTTTTCTTATTTTGTGGCAAAAAGGCAGAAATTCCCCATATTTTGGTGCAAAAAGGCTGAAATTCCCCTTATTTTGAGGTAAAATCCTGAAATTCCCCATATTTTGGGGCAAAAAGGCAGAAATTCCCCTCATTTGGGGGCAAAAAGGCACAAATTTCCCTTATTTTCGGGCATAATTGCAGGAATTTCATTTATTTCAGGGCAAAAAGTCAGAGATTCCTTTTATTTTGGGGCAAAAACAGAAATTTCTTTTATTTTGATACAAAATTGTAGAAATTTTCCTTATTTTGGAACAAAAAGGCAAAAATTACCCATATTTTGGGGAAAAAGGCAGAAATTCCCCTTATTTTGAGGTAAAAAGGCTGAAATTCCCGTTATTTTGGGGCAAAAAGGCAGAAATTCCCTTTACTTTGTGGCAAAAAGGCAGAAATTCCCGTTAATTGGGGCAGAAAAGCAGAAATTTTCCTTATTTAAGGGCAATAGGGCAGAAATTCCCCTTATTTTGTGGCAAAAAGGCAGAAATTCCCCTTATTTGAAGGTAAAATGCTGAAATTCCCCTTATTTTCGGCAAAAAGGCAGAAATTCCTATTATTTTGGGGCAAAATTGCAGAAATTTCAATTATTTCTGGGCAAAAAGTCAGATATTTGCCTTATTTTGGGGCAAAAAGCAGAAATTCCCTTAATTTTGGGGCCAAAAACAGAAATTCCCCTTATTTTGGGGTAAAATTGCAGAAATTTCAAATATTTCAGGGCAAAAAGGCAGAAATTCCACTTTATTTCGGACAATAACGCAGAAATTCCCCGTATTTTAAAGCTAAATTTCAGAAATTCCCCTTATATTGGTGCAAAAATGGAGAAATTCCCTTTATTTTTGTGCAATAAGGCAGATTTCCCCGTATTTTGAAGCAAAATTGCACATATTTCTCTAATTTTGAAGGAAAATGCAGAAATTCACATTATTTTGGAACAAAAAGACAGAAATTCTCCTTATTTCAGGGCAAAAAGTCAGAAATTGCCCTTCTTTTGGGGTAAAATTGCAGAAATTTTCTTTATTTTGGGGCAAAATTGCAGAAATTTCACTTATTTCAGGGAAAAAGTGCAGAAATTTCTCTTATTTTGGGGCAAAAAGGCAGAAATTTCTTTTATTTTGGTACAAAATTGCAGAAATTTTCTTTATTTTGGGGCAAAATTGCAGTAATTTCCCTTATTTTGGGGCAAAATTGCAGAAATTTCACTTATTTCAGGGAAAAGGTGCAGAAATTTCTCTTATTTTGGGGCAAAAAGGCAGAAATTTCTTTTATTTTGGTACAAAATTGCAGAAATTTTCTTTATTTTGGGGCAAAAATGAAGAAATTCCCCATATTTTGGGGCAGAAAGGCAGAGATTTGCCTTATTATGAGGTAAAATGCTGAAATTCCCCTTATTTTGGGGCAAAAATACAGAAATTCCCTTCATTTTGTGGCAAAAAGGCAGAAATTTCTCTTATTTTGGGGCAAAATTGCAGAAATTTCACTTATTTCAGGGCAAAATTCAAAAATTCCTTTTATTTTGGGGCTAAAAGTCAGAAATTCCGTTTATTTTTGGGTAAAAAGGCAGAAATTTCACTTATTTTGAGGTAAGAAGGCAGAAATTCCTCTTATTTTGGGGCAAAAATGAAGAAATTTGCTTTTTTATGTCAAAAAGGTATACATTCCCTTTATTTTCGGGCAAAAAGGCAGAAATTCTTTGTATTTTGGAGCAAAATTGCAGAAATTCCCCTAATTTTTGCGCAATAAGGCAGAAATTTTCCTTATTTTGGGGTAAAACTGCAGAAATTTCACTTATTTTGCGGCAAAATGTCAGAAATTCCCCTTATTTTTGGCAAAAAATGCAGAAAATCCCCTTATTTTAGGGCAAAATTGCAGAAATTTCCCTTATTTGGGGGCAAAAACAGAAATTCCCCTTATTTTGGGGCAAAATTGCAGAAATTTCCCTTATTATAGGAAAAATTGCAGAAATTTCCTTTATTTTAGGGCAAAATTGCAGAAATTTTACTTATTTCAGAGAAAAAAAAGCAAAAATTTTTCTTATTTTGGGGCAAAAAGGCAGAAATTCCCATTATTTTGGGGCAAAAAGGCAGAAATTCACCTTATTTTGGGGTAAAATTGCAGAAATTTCACATATTTCGGGGCAAAACGGCAGAAATTCCCCTTATTTTGGGGCAAAAAGGCAGAAATTTCCCTTATTTTGGGATAAAATTGCAGAAATTTTTTCTTATTTGGGGGCAAAAAGGCAGAAAATCCACTTAATTTCGGGTAAAAAGGCAGAAATTTCTCGTATTTTGGAGCAAAATTGCAGAAACTCCCCTAATTTTGGGGCAAAAAGGCAGAAATTCCCTTTATTTTGGGGCAAAAATAGAGAAATTCTTTTTATTTTGGGGCAAAAATCAGAAATTTCCTTTATTTTGGGGCAAAATTTTAGAAATTTCTTTTATATTGTTACAGACTTGCAGAAATTTTTCTTATTTTGTGGCAAAAAGGCAGAAATTCCCCATATTTTGGTGCAAAAAGGCTGAAATTCCCCTTATTTTGAGGTAAAATCCTGAAATTCCCCATATTTTGGGGCAAAAAGGCAGAAATTCCCCTCATTTGGGGGCAAAAAGGCCCAAATTTCCCTTATTTTCGGGCATAATTGCAGGAATTTCATTTATTTCAGGGCAAAAAGTCAGAAATTCTTTTTATTTTGGGGCAAAAACAGAAATTTCTTTTATTTTGATACAAAATTGTAGAAATTTTCCTTATTTTGGAACAAAAAGGCAAAAATTACCCATATTTTGGGGAAAAAGGCAGAAATTCCCCTTATTTTGAGGTAAAAAGGCTGAAATTCCCGTTATTTTGGGGCAAAAAGGCAGAAATTCCCTTTACTTTGTGGCAAAAAGGCAGAAATTCCCGTTAATTGGGGCAGAAAAGCAGAAATTTTCCTTATTTAAGGGCAATAGGGCAGAAATTCCCCTTATTTTGTGGCAAAAAGGCAGAAATTCCCCTTATTTGAAGGTAAAATGCTGAAATTCCCCTTATTTTCGGCAAAAAGGCAGAAATTCCTATTATTTTGGGGCAAAATTGCAGAAATTTCAATTATTTCTGGGCAAAAAGTCAGATATTTGCCTTATTTTGGGGCAAAAAGCAGAAATTCCCTTAATTTTGGGGCCAAAAACAGAAATTCCCCTTATTTTGGGGTAAAATTGCAGAAATTTCAAATATTTCAGGGCAAAAAGGCAGAAATTCCACTTTATTTCGGACAATAACGCAGAAATTCCCCGTATTTTAAAGCTAAATTTCAGAAATTCCCCTTATATTGGTGCAAAAATGGAGAAATTCCCTTTATTTTTGTGCAATAAGGCAGATTTCCCCGTATTTTGAAGCAAAATTGCACATATTTCCCTAATTTTGAAGCAAAATGCAGAAATTCACATTATTTTGGAACAAAAAGACAGAAATTCTCCTTATTTCAGGGCAAAAAGTCAGAAATTCCCCTTCTTTTGGGGTAAAATTGCAGAAATTTTCTTTATTTTGGGGCAAAATTGCAGAAATTTCTCTTATTTTGGGGCAAAATTGCAGAAATTTCACTTATTTCAGGGAAAAAGTGCAGAAATTTCTCTTATTTTGGGGCAAAAAGGCAGAAATTTCTTTTATTTTGGTACAAAATTGCAGAAATTTTCTTTATTTTGGGGCAAAATTGCAGTAATTTCCCTTATTTTGGGGCAAAATTGCAGAAATTTCACTTATTTCAGGGAAAAAGTGCAGAAATTTCTCTTATTTTGGGGCAAAAAGGCAGAAATTTCTTTTATTTTGGTACAAAATTGCAGAAATTTTCTTTATTTTGGGGAAAAAAATGAAGAAATTCCCCATATTTTGGGGCAAAAAGGCAGAGATTTGCCTTATTATGAGGTAAAATGCTGAAATTCCCCTTATTTTGGGGCAAAAATACAGAAATTCCCTTCATTTTGTGGCAAAAAGGCAGAAATTTCTCTTATTTTGGGGCAAAATTGCAGAAATTTCACTTATTTCAGGGCAAAATTCAAAAATTCCTTTTATTTTGGGGCTAAAAGTCAGAAATTCCGTTTATTTTTGGGTAAAAAGGCAGAAATTTCACTTATTTTGAGGTAAGAAGGCAGAAATTCCTCTTTTTTTGGGGCAAAAATGAAGAAATTTCCCTTTTTTGTGGCAAAAGGTATATATTCCCCTTATTTTCGGGCAAAAAAGCAGAAATTCCCCTTATTTTGGAGCAGAATTGCAGAAAATCCCCTAATTGTGGGGCAAAAAGGCAGAAATTCCCTATATGTTGGGGCAAAAAGACAGAAATTCTCCTTATTTTGGGGCAAAACTCAGAAATTCCACTTATTTTGGGGCAAAATTGCAGAAATTTCCCTTATTTTGGGGCAAAATTGCAGAAATTTTACTTATTTTGGGGCAAAATTGCAGAAATTTCACTTATTTCAGGTAAAAATGGCAGAAATTTTTCTTATTTTGGGGCAAAAAGGCAGAAATTCCTAATATTTTGTGGCAAAAATGCAGAAATTCCCCTTATTTTGAGGTAAAAAGGCTGAAATTCCCCTTATTTGGGGGCAAAAAGGCAGAAATTTCCCTTATTTTGGGGCAAAATTGCAAACATTTCACTAATTTCAGGGTAATAAGTCAGAAATTTTCCTTATTTTGGGGCAAAAAACACAGAAATTCCCTTTGTTTTGGAAGGAAAATACAGAAATTCCACTTCTTTAGAGGCAAAAAGGCAGAAATTCCCCTTATTTTGAAGCAAAAATGAAGAAATTCCCCTAATTGTTGGGCAAAAAGGCAGAAATTCCCTATATGTTGGGGCAAAAAGACAGAAATTCTCCTTATTTTGGGACAAAACTCAGAAATTCCACTTATTTTGGGGCAAAATTGCAGGAATTTACCTTATTTTGAGGCAAAATTGCAGAAATTTCCCTTATTTGGGGCAAAATTGCAGAAATTTCACTTATTTTCAGGTAAAAAGGCTGAAATATCCTTTATTTTGGGGCAAAAAGGAAGAAATTCCCCTTATTTTGGGGCAAAATTGCAGAAATTTTCCTTATTTTGGGGCAAAAAGGCTGAAATTCTTATTTTGAGGTAAAATGCTGAAATTCCCCATATTTTGGGGCAAAAGGCAAAACTTCTTTTTATTTTGGGGCAAAGAGGCACAAATTTCCCTTATTTTCGGGCAAAATTGCAGAAATTTCATTTATTTCAGGGCAAAAAGTCAGAAATTCCTTTTATTTTGGGGCAAAGAGCAGAAATTTCTTTTATTATGGTACAAAATTGAAGAAATTTTTCTTATTTTGAAACAAAAAGGCAGAAAATTTCCCTCATTTTGAGGCAAAAGGCAGAAATTATTCTCAATTTGAGGTAAAATGCAGAAATTCCCTTTATTTTGGGGCTAAAAACAGAAATTCCCTGTATTTTGAAGCAAAATTGCAGAAATTCTCATAATTTTCAGGCAAAAAGGCAGAAATTCTCCTTATTATGGGGCAAAAAGACAGAAAATCTCCTTTTTCGGGAGCAAACAGTCACAAATTCCCCTAATTTTGGGGCAAAATTGCTGAAATTTCCTTTACATTGGGGCAAAATTGTAGAAATTTCCCTTATTTTGGGGCAAAATTGCAGAAATTTCACGTATTTCAGGGAAAATAGGCAGAAATTTTTTTGGGGGGGCAAAAAGGCAGAAATTTTTTTTTATTTTGGTACAAAATTGCAGAAATTTTTCTTATTTTGGGGCAAAAAGTCAGAAATTCCCCATATTTTGGGGCAAAAAGGCAGAAATTCCCCTTATTTTGAGGTAAAAAGGCTGAAATTCCCCTTATTTTGGGGCAAAAAGACAGAAATTTCGTTTATTTTGGGGAAAAGGCAGAAATTGCACTTATTTTGAGTCAAAAAGGTGGAAATTCCCCTTATTTTGGGGCAAAAATGAAGAAATTTGCTTTTTTATGTCAAAAAGGTATACATTCCCTTTATTTTCGGGCAAAAAGGCAGAAATTCTTTGTATTTTGGAGCAAAATTGCAGAAATTCCCCTAATTTTTGCGCAAAAAGGCAGAAATTTTCCTTATTTTGGGGTAAAACTGCAGAAATTTCACTTATTTTGCGGCAAAATGTCAGAAATTCCCCTTATTTTTGGCAAAAAATGCAGAAAATCCCCTTATTTTAGGGCAAAATTGCAGAAATTTCCCTTATTTGGGGGCAAAAACAGAAATTCCCCTTATTTTGGGGCAAAATTGCAGAAATTTCCCTTATTATAGGAAAAATTGCAGAAATTTCCTTTATTTTAGGGCAAAATTGCAGAAATTTTACTTATTTCAGAGAAAAAAAAGCAAAAATTTTTCTTATTTTGGGGCAAAAAGGCAGAAATTCCCATTATTTTGGGGCAAAAAGGCAGAAATTCACCTTATTTTGGGGTAAAATTGCAGAAATTTCACATATTTCGGGGCAAAACGGCAGAAATTCCCCTTATTTTGGGGCAAAAAGGCAGAAATTTCCCTTATTTTGGGATAAAATTGCAGAAATTTTTTCTTATTTGGGGGCAAAAAGGCAGAAAATCCACTTAATTTCGGGTAAAAAGGCAGAAATTTCTCGTATTTTGGAGCAAAATTGCAGAAACTCCCCTAATTTTGGGGCAAAAAGGCAGAAATTCCCTTTATTTTGGGGCAAAAATAGAGAAATTCTTTTTATTTTGGGGCAAAAATCAGAAATTTCCTTTATTTTGAGGCAAAATTTTAGAAATTTCTTTTATATTGCTACAGACTTGCAGAAATTTTTCTTATTTTGTGGCAAAAAGGCAGAAATTCCCCATATTTTGGTGCAAAAAGGCTGAAATTCCCCTTATTTTGAGGTAAAATCCTGAAATTCCCCATATTTTGGGGCAAAAAGGCAGAAATTCCCCTCATTTGGGGGCAAAAAGGCCCAAATTTCCCTTATTTTCGGGCATAATTGCAGGAATTTCATTTATTTCAGGGCAAAAAGTCAGAAATTCCTTTTATTTTGGGGCAAAAACAGAAATTTCTTTTATTTTGATACAAAATTGTAGAAATTTTCCTTATTTTGGAACAAAAAGGCAAAAATTACCCATATTTTGGGGAAAAAGGCAGAAATTCCCCTTATTTTGAGGTAAAAAGGCTGAAATTCCCGTTATTTTGGGGCAAAAAGGCAGAAATTCCCTTTACTTTGTGGCAAAAAGGCAGAAATTCCCGTTAATTGGGGCAGAAAAGCAGAAATTTTCCTTATTTAAGGGCAATAGGGCAGAAATTCCCCTTATTTTGTGGCAAAAAGGCAGAAATTCCCCTTAATTGAAGGTAAAATGCTGAAATTCCCCTTATTTTCGGCAAAAAGGCAGAAATTCCTATTATTTTGGGGCAAAATTGCAGAAATTTCAATTATTTCTGGGCAAAAAGTCAGATATTTGCCTTATTTTGGGGCAAAAAGCAGAAATTCCCTTAATTTTGGGGCCAAAAACAGAAATTCCCCTTATTTTGGGGTAAAATTGCAGAAATTTCAAATATTTCAGGGCAAAAAGGCAGAAATTCCACTTTATTTCGGACAATAACGCAGAAATTCCCCATATTTTAAAGCTAAATTTCAGAAATTCCCCTTATATTGGTGCAAAAATGGAGAAATTCCCTATATTTTTGTGCAATAAGGCAGATTTCCCCGTATTTTGAAGCAAAATTGCACATATTTCCCTAATTTTGAAGGAAAATGCAGAAATTCACATTATTTTGGAACAAAAAGACAGAAATTCTCCTTATTTCAGGGCAAAAAGTCAGAAATTCCCCTTCTTTTGGGGTAAAATTGCAGAAATTTTCTTTATTTTGGGGCATAATTGCAGAAATTTCTCTTATTTTGGGGCAAAATTGCAGAAATTTCACTTATTTCAGGGAAAAAGTGCAGAAATTTCTCTTATTTTGGGGCAAAAAGGCAGAAATTTCTTTTATTTTGGTACAAAATTGCAGAAATTTTCTTTATTTTGGGGCAAAATTGCAGAAATTTCCCTTATTTTGGGGCAAAATTGCAGAAATTTCACTTATTTCAGGGAAAAAGTGCAGAAATTTCTCTTATTTTGGGGCAAAAAGGCAGAAATTTCTTTTATTTTGGTACAAAATTGCAGAAATTTTCTTTATTTTGCGGCAAAAATGAAGAAATTCCCCATATTTTGGGGCAAAAAGGCAGAGATTTGCCTTATTATGAGGTAAAATGCTGAAATTCCCCTTATTTTGGGGCAAAAATACAGAAATTCCCTTCATTTTGTGGCAAAAAGGCAGAAATTTCCCTTATTTTGGGGCAAAATTGCAGAAATTTCACTTATTTCAGGGCAAAATTCAAAAATTCCTTTTATTTTGGGGCAAAAAGACAGAAATTCCGTTCATTTTTAGGTAAAAAGGCAGAAATTTCACTTATTTTGAGGGAAGAAGGCAGAAATTCCTCTTATTTTGGGGCAAAAATGACGAAATTTCTCTTTTTTGTGGCAAAAGGTATACATTCCCCTTATTTTCGGGCAAAAAAGCAGAAATTCCCCCTATTTTGGAGCAGAATTGAAGAAAATCCCCTAATTGTGGGGCAAAAAGGCAGAAATTCCCTATATGTTGGGGCAAAAAGACAGAAATTCTCCTTATTTTGGGGCAAAACTCAGAAATTCCACTTATTTTGGGGCAAAATTCCAGAAATTTCCCTTATTTTGGGGCAAAATTGCAGATATTTTACTTATTTTGGGGCACAATTGCAGAAATTTCACTTATTTCAGGGAAAAAAGGCAGAAATCTTACTAATTTTTGGGGCAAAAAGGCAGAAATTCCTAATATTTTGTGGCAAAAATGCAGAAATTCCCCTTATTTTGAGGTAAAAAGGCTGAAATTCCCCTTATTTTGGGGCAAAAAGGCAGAAATTTCCCTTATTTTGGGGCAAAATTGCAAATATTTAACTTATTTCAGGGTAATAAGTCAGAAATTTTCCTTATTTTGGGGCAAAAAACACAGAAATTCCCTTTGTTTTGGAAGGAAAATACAGAAATTCCACTTCTTTAGAGGCAAAAAGGCAGAAATTCCCCTTATTTTGAAGCAAAAATGAAGAAATTCCCCTAATTGTTGGGCAAAAAGGCAGAAATTCCCTATATGTTGGGGCAAAAAGACAGAAATTCTCCTTATTTTGGGACAAAACTCAGAAATTCCACTTATTTTGGGGCAAAATTGCAGGAATTTACCTTATTTTGAGGCAAAATTGCAGAAATTTCCCTTATTTGGGGCAAAATTGCAGAAATTTCACTTATTTTCAGGTAAAAAGGCTGAAATATCCTTTATTTTGGGGCAAAAAGGAAGAAATTCCCCTTATTTTGGGGCAAAATTGCAGAAATTTTCCTTATTTTGGGGCAAAAAGGCTGAAATTCTTATTTTGAGGTAAAATGCTGAAATTCCCCATATTTTGGGGCAAAAGGCAAAACTTCTTCTTATTTTGGGGCAAAGAGGCACAAATTTCCCTTATTTTCGGGCAAAATTGCAGAAATTTCATTTATTTCAGGGCAAAAAGTCAGAAATTCCTTTTATTTTGGGGCAAAGAGCAGAAATTTATTTTGGTACAAAATTGAAGAAATTTATCTTATTTTGAAACAAAAAGGCAGAAAATTCCCCTTATTTTGAGGCAAAAGGCAGAAATTATTCTCAATTTGAGGTAAAATGCAGAAATTCCCTTTATTTTGGGGCTAAAAGGCAGAAATTCCCTGTATTTTGAAGCAAAATTGCAGAAATTCTCTTAATTTTCGGGCAAAAAGGCAGAAATTCTCCTTATTTTGGGGCAAAAAGACAGAAAATCTCCTTTTTCGGGAGCAAACAGTCAGAAATTCCCCTTATTTTGGGGCAAAATTGCAGAAATTTCCTTTACATTGGGGCAAAATTGCAGAAATTTCCCTTATTTTGGGGCAAAATTGCAGAAATTTCAGGTATTTGAGAAAAAAAAGGCAGAAATTTTTTTGGGGGGGCAAAAAGGCAGAAATTTTTTTTATTTTGGTACAAAATTGCAGAAATTTTTCTTATTTTGGGGCAAAAAGTCAGAAATTCCCCATATTTTGGGGCAAAAATGCAGAAATTCCCCTTACTTTGAGGTAATAAGGCTGAAATTCCCCTTATTTTTGGGGCAAAACGGCAGAAATTTCGTTTATTTTGGGGAAAAGGCAGAAATTGCATTTATTTTGAGTCAAAAAGGTCGAAAATCCCCTTATTTTGGGGCAAAAATGAAGAAATTTGCTTTTTTATGGCAAAAAGGTATGCATTCCCTTTATTTTCGGGCAAAAAGGCAGAAATTCTTTGTATTTTGGAGCAAAATTGCAGAAATTCCCCTAATTTTTGGACAAAAAGGCAGAAATTCTTTATATGTTGGGGCAAAAAGACAGAAATTATCCTTATTTTGGGACAAAACTCAGAAATTCCACTTATTTTGGGGCGAAATTGCAGGAATTTACCTTATTTTGAGGCAAAATTGCAGAAATTTCCCTTATTTGGGGCAAAATTGCAGAAATTTCACTTATTTTCAGGTAAAAAGGCTGAAATATCTTTTATTTTGGGGCAAAAAGGAAGAAATTCCCCTTATTTTGGGGCAAAATTGCAGAAATTTTCCTTATTTTGGGGCAAAAAGGCTGAAATTCTTATTTTGAGGTAAAATGCTGAAATTCCCCATATTTTGGGGCAAAAGGCAAAACTTCTTTTTATTTTGGTGCAAAGAGGCACAAATTTCCCTTATTTTCGGGCAAAATTGCAGAAATTTCATTTATTTCAGGGCAAAAAGTCAGAAATTCCTTTTATTTTGGGGCAAAGAGCAGAAATTTCTTCTATTATGGTACAAAATTGAAAAAATTTTTCTTATTTTGAAACAAAAAGGCAGAAAATTCCCTTTATTTTGAGGCAAAAGGCAGAAATTATTCTCAATTTGAGGTAAAATGCAGAAATTCCCTTTATTTTGGGGCTAAAAAACAGAAATTCCCTGTATTTTGAAGCAAAATTGCAGAAATTCTCATAATTTTCAGGCAAAAAGGCAGAAATTCTCCTTATTATGGGGCAAAAAGACAGAAAATCTCCTTTTTCGGGAGCAAACAGTCACAAATTCCCCTAATTTTGGGGCAAAATTGCTGAAATTTCCTTTACATTGGGGCAAAATTGTAGAAATTTCCCTTATTTTGGGGCAAAATTGCAGAAATTTCACGTATTTCAGGGAAAATAGGCAGAAATTTTTTTGGGGGGCAAAAAGGCAGAAATTTTTTTTATTTTGGTACAAAATTGCAGAAATTTTTCTTATTTTGGGGCAAAAAGTCAGAAATTCCCTATATTTTGGGGCAAAAAGGCAGAAATTCCCCTTATTTTGAGGTAAAAAGGCTGAAATTCCCCTTATTTTGAGGCAAAAAGACAGAAATTTCGTTTATTTTGGGGAAAAGGCAAAAATTGCACTTATTTTGAGTCAAAAAGGTGGAAATTCCCCTTATTTTGGGGCAAAAATGAAGAAATTTGCTTTTTTATGTCAAAAAGGTATACATTCCCTTTGTTTTCGGGCAAAAAGGCAGAAATTCTTTGTATTTTGGAGCAAAATTGCAGAAATTCCCCTAATTTTTGCGCAAAAAGGCAGAAATTTTCCTTATTTTGGGGTAAAACTGCAGAAATTTCACTTATTTTGCGGCAAAATGTCAGAAATTCCTTTTATTTTTGGCAAAAAATGCAGAAAATCCCCTTATTTTAGGGCAAAATTGCAGAAATTTCCCTTATTTGGGGGCAAAAACAGAAATTCCCCTTATTTTGGGGCAAAATTGCAGAAATTTCCCTTATTATGGGAAAAAATTGCAGAAATTTCCTTTATTTTAGGGCAAAATTGCAGAAATTTCACTTATTTCAGAGAAAAAAAAGCAAAAATTTTTCTTATTTTTGGGCAAAAAGGCAGAAATTCCCATTATCTTGGGGCAAAAAGGCAGAAATTCACCTTATTTTGGGGTAAAATTGCAGAAATTTCACATATTTCGGGGCAAAACGGCAGAAATTCCCCTTATTTTGGGGCAAAAAGGCAGAAATTTCCCTTATTTTGGGATAAAATTGCAGAAATTTTTTCTTATTTGGGGGCAAAAAGGCAGAAAATCCACTTAATTTCGGGTAAAAAGGCAGAAATTTCTCGTATTTTGGAGCAAAATTGCAGAAACTCCCCTAATTTTGGGGCAAAAAGGCAGAAATTCCCTTTATTTTGGGGCAAAAATAGAGAAATTCTTTTTATTTTGGGGCAAAAATCAGAAATTTCCTTTATTTTGGGGCAAAATTTTAGAAATTTCTTTTATATTGTTACAGACTTGCAGAAATTTTTCTTATTTTGTGGCAAAAAGCAGAAATTCCCCATATTTTGGTGCAAAAAGGCTGAAATTCCCCTTATTTTGAGGTAAAATCCTGAAATTCCCCATATTTTCGGGCAAAAAGGCAGAAATTCCCCTCATTTGGGGGCAAAAAGGCCCAAATTTCCCTTATTTTCGGGCATAATTGCAGGAATTTTATTTATTTCAGGGCAAAAAGTCAGAAATTCCTTTTATTTTGGGGCAAAAACAGAAATTTCTTTTATTTTGATACAAAATTGTAGAAATTTTCCTTATTTTGGAACAAAAAGGCAAAAATTACCCATATTTTGGGGAAAAGGCAGAAATTCCCCTTATTTTGAGGTAAAAAGGCTGAAATTCCCGTTATTTTGGGGCAAAAAGGCAGAAATTCCCTTTACTTTGTGGCAAAAAGGCAGAAATTCCCGTTAATTGGGGCAGAAAAGCAGAAATTTTCCTTATTTAAGGGCAATAGGGCAGAAATTCCCCTTATTTTGTGGCAAAAAGGCAGAAATTCCCCTTATTTGAAGGTAAAATGCTGAAATTCCCCTTATTTTCGGCAAAAAGGCAGAAATTCCTATTATTTTGGGGCAAAATTGCAGAAATTTCAATTATTTCTGGGCAAAAAGTCAGATATTTGCCTTATTTTGGGGCAAAAAGCAGAAATTCCCTTAATTTTGGGGCCAAAAACAGAAATTCCCCTTATTTTGGGGTAAAATTGCAGAAATTTCAAATATTTCAGGGCAAAAAGGCAGAAATTCAACTTTATTTCGGACAATAACGCAGAAATTCCCCATATTTTAAAGCTAAATTTCAGAAATTCCCCTTATATTGGTGCAAAAATGGAGAAATTCCCTTTATTTTTGTGCAATAAGGCAGATTTCCCCGTATTTTGAAGCAAAATTGCACATATTTCCCTAATTTTGAAGGAAAATGCAGAAATTCACATTATTTTGGAACAAAAAGACAGAAATTCTCCTTATTTCAGGGCAAAAATCAGAAATTCCCCTTCTTTTGGGGTAAAATTGCAGAAATTTTCTTTATTTTGGGGCATAATTGCAGAAATTTCTCTTATTTTGGGGCAAAATTGCAGAAATTTCACTTATTTCAGGGAAAAAGTGCAGAAATTTCTCTTATTTTGGGGCAAAAAGGCAGAAATTTCTTTTATTTTGGTACAAAATTGCAGAAATTTTCTTTATTTTGGGGCAAAATTGCAGAAATTTACCTTATTTTGGGGCAAAATTGCAGAAATTTCACTTATTTCAGGGAAAAAGTGCAGAAATTTCTCTTATTTTGGGGCAAAAAGGCAGAAATTTCTTTTATTTTGGTACAAAATTGCAGAAATTTTCTTTATTTTGGGGCAAAAATGAAGAAATTCCCCATATTTTGGGGCAAAAAGGCAGAGATTTGCCTTATTATGAGGTAAAATGCTGAAATTCCCCTTATTTTGGGGCAAAAATACAGAAATTCCCTTCATTTTGTGGCAAAAAGGCAGAAATTTCCCTTATTTTGGGGCAAAATTGCAGAAATTTCACTTATTTCAGGGCAAAATTCAAAAATTCCTTTTATTTTGGGGCAAAAAGACAGAAATTCCGTTCATTTTTAGGTAAAAAGGCAGAAATTTCACTTATTTTGAGGGAAGAAGGCAGAAATTCCTCTTATTTTGGGGCAAAAATGACGAAATTTCTCTTTTTTGTGGCAAAAGGTATACATTCCTTTTATTTTCGGGCAAAAAAGCAGAAATTCCCCCTATTTTGGAGCAGAATTGAAGAAAATCCCCTAATTGTGGGGCAAAAAGGCAGAAATTCCCTATATGTTGGGGCAAAAAGACAGAAATTCTCCTTATTTTGGGGCAAAACTCAGAAATTCCACTTATTTTGGGGCAAAATTCCAGAAATTTCCCTTATTTTGGGGCAAAATTGCAGAAATTTTACTTATTTTGGGGCACAATTGCAGAAATTTCACTTATTTCAGGTAAAAATGGCAGAAATTTTTCTTATTTTGGGGCAAAAAGGCAGAAATTCCTAATATTTTGTGGCAAAAATGCAGAAATTCCCCTTATTTTGAGGTAAAAAGGCTGAAATTCCCATTATTTTGAGGCAAAAAGTCAGAAATTTCCCTTATTTTGGGGCAAAATTGCAAATATTTAACTTATTTCAGGGTAATAAGTCAGAAATTTTCCTTATTTTGGGGCAAAATACACAGAAATTCCCTTTGTTTTGGAAGGAAAATACAGAAATTCCACTTCTTTAGAGGCAAAAAGGTAGAAATTCCCCTTATTTTGAAGCAAAAATGAAGAAATTCCCCTAATTGTTGGGCAAAAAGGCAGAAATTCCCTATATGTTGGGGCAAAAAGACAGAAATTCTCCTTATTTTGGGACAAAACTCAGAAATTCCACTTATTTTGGGGCAAAATTGCAGGAATTTACCGTATTTTGAGGCAAAATTGCAGAAATTTCGCTTATTTGGGGCAAAATTGCAGAAATTTCACTTATTTTCAGGTAAAAAGGCTGAAATATCCTTTATTTTGGGGCATAAAGTAAGAAATTCCCCTTATTTTGGGGCAAAATTGCAGAAATTTTCCTTATTTTGGGGCAAAAAGGCTGAAATTCTTATTTTGAGGTAAAATGCTGAAATTCCCCATATTTTGGGGCAAAAGGCAAAACTTCTTATTATTTTGGGGCAAAGAGGCACAAATTTCCCTTATTTTCGGGCAAAATTGCAGAAATTTCATTTATTTCAGGGCAAAAAGTCAGAAATTCCTTTTATTTTGGGGCAAAGAGCAGAAATTTCTTTTATTATGGTACAAAATTGAAGAAATTTTTCTTATTTTGAAACAAAAAATCAGAAATTCCCCTTATTTTGAGGTAAAAAGGCTGAAATTCCCGTTATTTTGGGGCAAAAAGGCAGAAATTCCCTTTACTTTGTGGCAAAAAGGCAGAAATTCCCGTTAATTGGGGCAGAAAAACGAAATTTTCCTTATTTAAGGGCAATAGGGCAGAAATTCCCCTTATTTTGTGGCAAAAAGGCAGAAATTCCCCTTATTTGAAGGTAAAATGCTGAAATTCCCCTTATTTTCGGCAAAAAGGCAGAAATTCCTATTATTTTGGGGCAAAATTGCAGAAATTTCAATTATTTCTGGGCAAAAAGTCAGATATTTGCCTTATTTTGGGGCAAAAAGCAGAAATTCCCTTAATTTTGGGGCCAAAAACAGAAATTCCCCTTATTTTGGGGTAAAATTGCAGAAATTTCAAATATTTCAGGGCAAAAAGGCAGAAATTCCACTTTATTTCGGACAATAACGCAGAAATTCCCCGTATTTTAAAGCTAAATTTCAGAAATTCCCCTTATATTGGTGCAAAAATGGAGAAATTCCCTTTATTTTTGTGCAATAAGGCAGATTTCCCCGTATTTTGAAGCAAAATTGCACATATTTCCCTAATTTTGAAGGAAAATGCAGAAATTCACATTATTTTGGAACAAAAAGACAGAAATTCTCCTTATTTCAGGGCAAAAAGTCAGAAATTCCCCTTCTTTTGGGGTAAAATTGCAGAAATTTTCTTTATTTTGGGGCAAAATTGCAGAAATTTCCCTTATTTTGGGGCAAAATTGCAGAAATTTCACTTATTTCAGGGAAAAAGTGCAGAAATTTCTCTTATTTTGGGGCAAAAAGGCAGAAATTTCTTTTATTTTGGTACAAAATTGCAGAAATTTTCTTTATTTTGGGGCAAAAATGAAGAAATTCCCCATATTTTGGGGCAAAAAGGCAGAGATTCGCCTTATTATGAGGTAAAATGCTGAAATTCCCCTTATTTTGGGGCAAAAATACAGAAATTCCCTTTATTTTGTGGCAAAAAGGCAGAAATTTCCCTTATTTTGGGGCAAAATTGCAGAAATTTCACTTATTTCAGGGCAAAATTCAGAAATTCCTTTTATTTTTGGGCAAAAAGACAGAAATTTTGTTTATTTTTGGGTAAAAAGGCAGAAATTTCACTTATTGTGAGGTAAGAAGGCAGAAATTCCTCTTATTTTGGGGCAAAAATGAAGAAATTTCCCTTTTTTTGTGGCAAAAGGTATATATTCTCCTTATTTTCGGGCAAAAAAGCAGAAATATCCCGTTTTTTGGAGCACAATTGCAGAAAATCCCCTAATTGTGGGGCAAAAAGGCAGAAATTCCCTATATGTTGGGGCAAAAAGACAGAAATTCTCCTTATTTTGGGGCAAAACTCAGAAATTCCACTTATTTTGGGGCAAAATTCCAGAAATTTCCCTTATTTTGGGGCAAAATTGCAGAAATTTCACTTATTTTGGGGCAAAATTGCAGAAATTTCACTTATTTCAGATAAAAAAAAGGCAGAAATTTTTCTTATTTTGGGGCAAAAAGGCAGAAATTCCTAATATTTTGTGGCAAAAATGCAGAAATTCCCCTTATTTTGAGGTAAAAAGGCTGAAATTCCCCTTATTTTGGGGCAAAAAGGCAGAAATTTCCCTTATTTTGGGGCAAAATTGCAAACATTTAACATATTTCAGGGTAATAAGTCAGAAATTTTCCTTATTTTGGGGCAAAAAACACAGAAAATCCCTTTGTTTTGGAAGGAAAATACAGAAATTCCACTTCTTTAGAGGCAAAAAGGCAGAAATTCCCCTTATTTTGAAGCAAAAATGAAGAAATTCCCCTAATTGTTGGGCAAAAAGGCAGAAATTCCCTATATGTTGGGGCAAAAAGACAGAAATTCTCCTTATTTTGGGACAAAACTCAGAAATTCCACTTATTTTGGGGCAAAATTGCAGGAATTTACCTTATTTTGAGGCAAAATTGCAGAAATTTCCCTTATTTGGGGCAAAATTGCAGAAATTTCACTTATTTTCAGGTAAAAAGGCTGAAATATCCTTTATTTTGGGGCAAAAAGGAAGAAATTCCCCTTATTTTGGGGCAAAATTGCAGAAATTTTCCTTATTTTGGGGCAAAAAGGCTGAAATTCTTATTTTGAGGTAAAATGCTGAAATTCCCCATATTTTGGGGCAAAAGGCAAAACTTCTTCTTATTTTGGGGCAAAGAGGCACAAATTTCCCTTATTTTCGGGCAAAATTGCAGAAATTTCATTTATTTCAGGGCAAAAAGTCAGAAATTCCTTTTATTTTGGGGCAAAGAGCAGAAATTTCTTTTATTATGGTACAAAATTGAAGAAATTTATCTTATTTTGAAACAAAAAGGCAGAAAATTCCCCTTATTTTGAGGCAAAAGGCAGAAATTATTCTCAATTTGAGGTAAAATGCAGAAATTCCCTTTATTTTGGGGCTAAAAGGCAGAAATTCCCTGTATTTTGAAGCAAAATTGCAGAAATTCTCTTAATTTTCGGGCAAAAAGGCAGAAATTCTCCTTATTTTGGGGCAAAAAGACAGAAAATCTCCTTTTTCGGGAGCAAACAGTCAGAAATTCCCCTTATTTTGGGGCAAAATTGCAGAAATTTCCTTTACATTGGGGCAAAATTGCAGAAATTTCCCTTATTTTGGGGCAAAATTGCAGAAATTTCAGGTATTTGAGAAAAAAAAGGCAGAAATTTTTTTGGGGGGGCAAAAAGGCAGAAATTTTTTTTATTTTGGTACAAAATTGCAGAAATTTTTCTTATTTTGGGGCAAAAAGTCAGAAATTCCCCATATTTTGGGGCAAAAATGCAGAAATTCCCCTTATTTTAAGGTAATAAGGCTGAAATTCCCCTTATTTTTGGGGCAAAAAGGCAGAAATTTCGTTTATTTTGGGGAAAAGGCAGAAATTGCACTTATTTTGAGTCAAAAAGGTGGAAAATCCCCTTATTTTGGGGCAAAAATGAAGAAATTTGCTTTTTTATGGCAAAAAGGTATACATTCCCTTTATTTTCGGGCAAAAAGGCAGAAATTCTTTGTATTTTGGAGCAAAATTGCAGAAATTCCCCTAATTTTTGGGCAAAAAGGCAGAAATTTTCCTTATTTTGGGGTAAAACTGCAGAAATTTCACTTATTTTGCGGCAAAATGTCAGAAATTCCCCTTATTTTTGGCAAAAAATGCAGAAAATCCCCTTATTTTAGGGCAAAATTGCAGAAATTTCCCTTATTTGGGGACAAAAACAGAAATTCCCCTTATTTTGGTGCAAAATTGCAGAAATTTCCCTTATTATGGTGAAAAATTGCAGAAATTTCCCTTATTTTAGGGCAAAATTGCAGAAATTTCACTTATTTCCGAGAAAAAAAGCAAAAATTTTTCTTATTTTGGGGCAAAAAAGCAGAAATTCCCATTATTTTGGGGCAAAAAGGCAGAAATTCACCTTATTTTGGGGTAAAATTGCAGAAATTTTACATATTTCAGGGCAAAACGGCAGAAATTCCCCTTATTTTGGGGCAAAAAGGCAGAAATTTCCCTTATTTTGGGATAAAATTGCAGAAATTTCCCTTATTTGGGGGCAAAAAGGCAGAAAATCCACTTAATTTCGGGTAAAAAGGCAGAAATTTCTCGTATTTTGGAGCAAAATTGCAGAAACTCCCCTAAATTTGGGGCAAAAAGGCAGAATTTCCCTTTATTTTGGGGCAAAAATAGAGAAATTCTTTTTATTTTGGGGCAAAAATCAGAAATTTCCTTTATTTTGGGGCAAAATTTTAGAAATTTCTTTTATATTGTTACAGACTTGCAGAAATTTTTCTTATTTTGTGGCAAAAAGGCAGAAATTCCCCATATTTTGGTGCAAAAAGGCTGAAATTCCCCTTATTTTGAGGTAAAATCCTGAAATTCCCCATATTTTGGGGCAAAAAGGCAGAAATTCCCCTCATTTGGGGGCAAAAAGGCACAAATTTCCCTTATTTTCGGGCTAATTGCAGGAATTTCATTTATTTCAGGGCAAAAAGTCAGAAATTCCTTTTATTTTCGGGCAAAAACAGAAATTTCTTTTATTTTGATACAAAATTGTAGAAATTTTCCTTATTTTGGAACAAAAAGGCAAAAATTACCCATATTTTGGGGAAAAAGGCAGAAATTCCCCTTATTTTGAGGTAAAAAGGCTGAAATTCCCGTTATTTTGGGGCAAAAAGGCAGAAATTCCCTTTACTTTTTGGCAAAAAGGCAGAAATTCCCGTTAATTGGGGCAGAAAAGCGAAATTTTCCTTAATTAAGGGCAATAGGGCAGAAATTCCCCTTATTTTGTGGCAAAAAGGCAGAAATTCCCCTTATTTGAAGGTAAAATGCTGAAATTCCTCTTATTTTCGGCAAAAAGGCAGAAATTCCTATTATTTTGGGGCAAAATTGCAGAAATTTCAATTATTTCTGGGCAAAAAGTCAGATATTTGCCTTATTTTGGGGCAAAAAGCAGAAATTCCCTTAATTTTGGGGCCAAAAACAGAAATTCCCCTTATTTTGGGGTAAAATTGCAGAAATTTCAAATATTTCAGGGCAAAAAGGCAGAAATTCCACTTTATTTCGGACAATAACGCAGAAATTCCCCGTATTTTAAAGCTAAATTTCAGAAATTCCCCTTATATTGGTGCAAAAATGGAGAAATTCCCTATATTTTTGTGCAATAAGGCAGATTTCCCCGTATTTTGAAGCAAAATTGCACATATTTCCCTAATTTTGAAGGAAAATGCAGAAATTCACATTATTTTGGAATAAAAAGACAGAAATTCTCCTTATTTCAGGGCAAAAAGTCAGAAATTCCCTTTATTTTGGGGTAAAATTGCAGAAATTTTCTTTATTTTGGGGCAAAATTGCAGAAATTTCCCTTATTTTGGGGCAAAATTGCAGAAATTTCACTTATTTCAGGGAAAAAGTGCAGAAATTTCTCTTATTTTGGGGCAAAAAGGCAGAAATTTCTTTTATTTTGGTACAAAATTGCAGAAATTTTCTTTATTTTGGGGCAAAAATGAAGAAATTCCCCATATTTTGGGGCAAAAAGGCAGAGATTCGCCTTATTATGAGGTAAAATGCTGAAATTCCCCTTATTTTGGGGCAAAAATACAGAAATTCCCTTTATTTTGTGGCAAAAAGGCAGAAATTTCCCTTATTTTGGGGCAAAATTGCAGAAATTTCACTTATTTCAGGGCAAAATTCAAAAATTCCTTTTATTTTTGGGGAAAAAGTCAGAAATTTTGTTTATTTTTGGGTAAAAAGGCAGAAATTTCACTTATTGTGAGGTAAGAAGGCAGAAATTCCTCTTATTTTGGGGCAAAAATGAAGAAATTTCCCTTTTTTTGTGGCAAAAGGTATATATTCTCCTTATTTTCGGGCAAAAAAGCAGAAATATCCCGTTTTTTGGAGCACAATTGCAGAAAATCCCCTAATTGTGGGGCAAAAAGGCAGAAATTCCCTATATGTTGGGGCAAAAAGACAGAAATTCTCCTTATTTTGGGGCAAAACTCAGAAATTCCACTTATTTTGGGGCAAAATTCCAGAAATTTCCCTTATTTTGGGGCAAAATTGCAGAAATTTCACTTATTTTGGGGCAAAATTGCAGAAATTTCACTTATTTCAGGTAAAAAATGGCAGAAATTTTTCTTATTTTGGGGCAAAAAGGCAGAAATTCCTAATATTTTGTGGCAAAAATGCAGAAATTCCCCTTATTTTGAGGTAAAAAGGCTGAAATTCCCCTTATTTTGGGGCAAAAAGGCAGAAATTTCCCTTATTTTGGGGCAAAATTGCAAACATTTAACTTATTTCAGGGTAATAAGTCAGAAATTTTCCTTATTTTGGGGCAAAAAACACAGAAACTCCCTTTGTTTTGGAAGGAAAATACAGAAATTCCACTTCTTTAGAGGCAAAAAGGCAGAAATTCCCCTTATTTTGAAGCAAAAGTGAAGAAATTCCCCTAATTGTTGGGCAAAAAGGCAGAAATTCCCTATATGTTTGGGCAAAAAGACAGAAATTATCCTTATTTTGGGACAAAACTCAGAAATTCCACTTATTTTGGGGCAAAATTGCAGGAATTTACCTTATTTTGAGGCAAAATTGCAGAAATTTCCCTTATTTGGGGCAAAATTGCAGAAATTTTACTTATTTTCAGGTAAAAAGGCTGAAATATCCTTTATTTTGGGGCAAAAAGGAAGAAATTCCCCTTATTTTGGGGCAAAATTGCAGAAATTTTCCTTATTTTGGGGCAAAAAGGCTGAAATTCTTATTTTGAGGTAAAATGCTGAAATTCCCCATATTTTGGGGCAAAAGGCAAAACTTCTTCTTATTTTGGGGCAAAGAGGCACAAATTTCCCTTATTTTCGGGCAAAATTGCAGAAATTTCATTTATTTCAGGGCAAAAAATCAGAAATTCCTTTTATTTTGGGGCAAAGAGCAGAAATTTCTTTTATTATGGTACAAAATTGAAGAAATTTATCTTATTTTGAAACAAAAAGGCAGAAAATTCCCCTTATTTTGAGGCAAAAGGCAGAAATTATTCTCAATTTGAGGTAAAATGCAGAAATTCCCTTTATTTTGGGGCTAAAAGGCAGAAATTCCCTGCATTTTGAAGCAAAATTGCAGAAATTCTCTTAATTTTCGGGCAAAAAGGCAGAAATTCTCCTTATTTTGGGGCAAAAAGACAGAAAATCTCCTTTTTCGGGAGCAAACAGTCAGAAATTCCCCTTATTTTGGGGCAAAATTGCAGAAATTTCCTTTACATTGGGGCAAAATTGCAGAAATTTCCCTTATTTTGGGGCAAAATTGCAGAAATTTCAGGTATTTGAGAAAAAAAGGCAGAAATTTTTTTGGGGGGGCAAAAAGGCAGAAATTTTTTTTATTTTGGTACAAAATTGCAGAAATTTTTCTTATTTTGGGGCAAAAAGTCAGAAATTCCCCATATTTTGGGGCAAAAATGCAGAAATTCCCCTTATTTTGAGGTAATAAGGCTGAAATTCCCCTTATTTTGGGGCAAAAAGGCAGAAATTTCGTTTATTTTGGGGAAAAGGCAGAAATTGCACTTATTTTGAGTCAAAAAGGTGGAAAATCCTCTTATTTTGGGGCAAAAATGAAGAAATTTGCTTTTTTATGGCAAAAAGGTATACATTCCCTTTATTTTCGGGCAAAAAGGCAGAAATTCTTTGTATTTTGGAGCAAAATTGCAGAAATTCCCCTAATTTTTGCGCAAAAAGGCAGAAATTTTCCTTATTTTGGGGTAAAACTGCAGAAATTTCACTTATTTTGCGGCAAAATGTCAGAAATTCCCCTTATTTTTGGCAAAAAATGCAGAAAATCCCCTTATTTTAGGGCAAAATTGCAGAAATTTCCCTTATTTGGGGAGAAAAACAGAAATTCCTTTTATTTTGGGGCAAAATTGCAGAAATTTCCCTTATTATGGGGAAAACTTGCAGAAATTTCCCTTATTTTAGGGCAAAATTGCAGAAATTTCACTTATTTCCGAGAAAAAAAGCAAAAATTTTTCTTATTTTGGGGCAAAAAAGCAGAAATTCCCATTATTTTGGGGCAAAAAGGCAGAAATTCACCTTATTTTGGGGTAAAATTGCAGAAATTTTACATATTTCAGGGCAAAACGGCAGAAATTCCCCTTATTTTGGGGCAAAAAGGCAGAAATTTCCCTTATTTTGGGATAAAATTGCAGAAATTTCCCTTATTTGGGGGCAAAAAGGCAGAAAATCCACTTAATTTCGGGTAAAAAGGCAGAAATTTCTCGTATTTTGTAGCAAAATTGCAGAAACTCCCCTAATTTTGGGGCTAAAAGGCAGAATTTCCCTTTATTTTGGGGCAAAAATAGAGAAATTCTTTTTATTTTGGGGCAAAAATCAGAAATTTCCTTTATTTTGGGGCAAAATTTTAGAAATTTCTTTTATATTGTTACAGACTTGCAGAAATTTTTCTTATTTTGTGGCAAAAAGGCAGAAATTCCCCATATTTTGGTGCAAAAAGGCTGAAATTCCCCTTATTTTGAGGTAAAATCCTGAAATTCCCCATATTTTGGGGCAAAAAGGCAGAGATTCGCCTTATTATGAGGTAAAATGCTGAAATTCCCCTTATTTTGGGGCAAAAATACAGAAATTCCCTTTATTTTGTGGCAAAAAGGCAGAAATTTCCCTTATTTTGGGGCAAAATTGCAGAAATTTCACTTATTTCAGGGCAAAATTCAAAAATTCCTTTTATTTTTGGGCAAAAAGACAGAAATTTTGTTTATTTTTGGGTAAAAAGGCAGAAATTTCACTTATTGTGAGGTAAGAAGGCAGAAATTCCTCTTATTTTGGGGCAAAAATGAAGAAATTTCCCTTTTTTGTGGCAAAAGGTATATATTCTCCTAATTTTCGGGCAAAAAAGCAGAAATATCCCGTTTTTTGGAGCACAATTGCAGAAAATCCCCTAATTGTGGGGCAAAAAGGCAGAAATTCCCTATATGTTGGGGCAAAAAGACAGAAATTCTCCTTATTTTGGGGCAAAACTCAGAAATTCCACTTATTTTGGGGCAAAATTCCAGAAATTTCCCTTATTTTGGGGCAAAATTGCAGAAATTTCACTTATTTTGGGGCAAAATTGCAGAAATTTCACTTATTTCAGATAAAAAAAAGGCAGAAATTTTTCTTATTTTGGGGCAAAAAGGCAGAAATTCCTAATATTTTGTGGCAAAAATGCAGAAATTCCCCTTATTTTGAGGTAAAAAGGCTGAAATTCCCCTTATTTTGGGGCAAAAAGGCAGAAATTTCCCTTATTTTGGGGCAAAATTGCAAACATTTAACTTATTTCAGGGTAATAAGTCAGAAATTTTCTTTATTTTGGGGCAAAAAACACAGAAATTCCCTTTGTTTTGGAAGGAAAATACAGAAATTCCACTTCTTTAGAGGCAAAAAGGCAGAAATTCCCCTTATTTTGAAGCAAAAATGAAGAAATTCCCCTAATTGTTGGGCAAAAAGGCAGAAATTCCCTATATGTTGGGGCAAAAAGACAGAAATTCTCCTTATTTTGGGACAAAACTCAGAAATTCCACTTATTTTGGGGCAAAATTGCAGGAATTTACCTTATTTTGAGGCAAAATTGCAGAAATTTCCCTTATTTGGGGCAAAATTGCAGAAATTTCACTTATTTTCAGGTAAAAAGGCTGAAATATCCTTTATTTTGGGGCAAAAAGGAAGAAATTCCCCTTATTTTGGGGCAAAATTGCAGAAATTTTCCTTATTTTGGGGCAAAAAGGCTGAAATTCTTATTTTGAGGTAAAATGCTGAAATTCCCCATATTTTGGGGCAAAAGGCAAAACTTCTTCTTATTTTGGGGCAAAGAGGCACAAATTTCCCTTATTTTCGGGCAAAATTGCAGAAATTTCATTTATTTCAGGGCAAAAAGTCAGAAATTCCTTTTATTTTGGGGCAAAGAGCAGAAATTTCTTTTATTATGGTACAAAATTGAAGAAATTTATCTTATTTTGAAACAAAAAGGCAGAAAATTCCCCTTATTTTGAGGCAAAAGGCAGAAATTATTCTCAATTTGAGGTAAAATGCAGAAATTCCCTTTATTTTGGGGCTAAAAGGCAGAAATTCCCTGCATTTTGAAGCAAAATTGCAGAAATTCTCTTAATTTTCGGGCAAAAAGGCAGAAATTCTCCTTATTTTGGGGCAAAAAGACAGAAAATCTCCTTTTTCGGGAGCAAACAGTCAGAAATTCCCCTTATTTTGGGGCAAAATTGCAGAAATTTCCTTTACATTGGGGCATAATTGCAGAAATTTCCCTTATTATGGGGCAAAATTGCAGAAATTTCAGGTATTTGAGAAAAAAAAGGCAGAAATTTTTTTGGGGGGGCAAAAAGGCAGAAATTTTTTTTATTTTGGTACAAAATTGCAGAAATTTTTCTTATTTTGGGGCAAAAAGTCAAAAATTCCCCATATTTTGGGGCAAAAATGCAGAAATTCCCCTTATTTTGAGGTAATAAGGCTGAAATTCCCCTTATTTTAGGGCAAAACGGCAGAAATTTCGTTTATTTTGGGGAAAAGGCAGAAATTGCACTTATTTTGAGTCAAAAAGGTGGAAAATCCCCTTATTTTGGGGCAAAAATGAAGAAATTTGCTTTTTTATGGCAAAAAGGTATACATTCCCTTTATTTTCGGGCAAAAAGGCAGAAATTCTTTGTATTTTGGAGCAAAATTGCAGAAATTCCCCTAATTTTTGGGCAAAAAGGCAGAAATTTTCCTTATTTTGGGGTAAAACTGCAGAAATTTCACTTATTTTGCGGCAAAATGTCAGAAATTCCCCTTATTTTTGGCAAAAAATGCAGAAAATCCCCTTATTTTAGGGCAAAATTGCAGAAATTTCCCTTATTTGGGGACAAAAACAGAAATTCCCCTTATTTTGGGGCAAAATTGCAGAAATTTCCCTTATTATGGGGAAAAATTGCAGAAATTTCCCTTATTTTAGGGCAAAATTGCAGAAATTTCACTTATTTCTGAGAAAAAAAGCAAAAAATTTTCTTATTTTGAGGCAAAAAAGCAGAAATTCCCATTATTTTGGGGCAAAAAGGCAGAAATTCACCTTATTTTGGGGTAAAATTGCAGAAATTTTACATATTTCAGGGCAAAACGGCAGAAATTCCCCTTATTTTGGGGCAAAAAGGCAGAAATTTCCCTTATTTTGGGATAAAATTGCAGAAATTTCCCTTATTTGGGGGCAAAAAGGCAGAAAATCCACTTAATTTCGGGTAAAAAGGCAGAAATTTCTCGTATTTTGTAGCAAAATTGCAGAAACTCCCCTAATTTTGGGCTAAAAGGCAGAATTTCCCTTTATTTTGGGGCAAAAATAGAGAAATTCTTTTTATTTTGGGGCAAAAATCAGAAATTTCCTTTATTTTGGGGCAAAATTTTAGAAATTTCTTTTATATTGTTACAGACTTGCAGAAATTTTTCTTATTTTGTGGCAAAAAGGCAGAAATTCCCCATATTTTGGTGCAAAAAGGCTGAAATTCCCCTTATTTTGAGGTAAAATCCTGAAATTCCCCATATTTTGGGGCAAAAAGGCAGAGATTCGCCTTATTATGAGGTAAAATGCTGAAATTCCCCTTATTTTGGGGCAAAAATACAGAAATTCCCTTTATTTTGTGGCAAAAAGGCAGAAATTTCCCTTATTTTGGGGCAAAATTGCAGAAATTTCACTTATTTCAGGGCAAAATTCAAAAATTCCTTTTATTTTTGGGCAAAAAGACAGAAATTTTGTTTATTTTTGGGTAAAAAGGCAGAAATTTCACTTATTGTGAGGTAAGAAGGCAGAAATTCCTCTTAGTTTGGGGCAAAAATGAAGAAATTTCCCTTTTTTGTGGCAAAAGGTATATATTCTCCTTATTTTCGGGCAAAAAAGCAGAAATATCCCGTTTTTTGGAGCACAATTGCAGAAAATCCCCTAATTGTGGGGCAAAAAGGCAGAAATTCCCTATATGTTGGGGCAAAAAGACAGAAATTCTCCTTATTTTGGGGCAAAACTCAGAAATTCCACTTATTTTGGGGCAAAATTCCAGAAATTTCCCTTATTTTGGGGCAAAATTGCAGAAATTTCACTTATTTTGGGGCAAAATTGCAGAAATTTCACTTATTTCAGATAAAAAAAAGGCAGAAATTTTTCTTATTTTGGGGCAAAAAGGCAGAAATTCCTAATATTTTGTGGCAAAAATGCAGAAATTCCCCTTATTTTGAGGTAAAAAGGCTGAAATTCCCCTTATTTTGGGGCAAAAAGGCAGAAATTTCCCTTATTTTGGGGCAAAATTGCAAACATTTAACTTATTTCAGGGTAATAAGTCAGAAATTTTCCTTATTTTGGGGCAAAAAACACAGAAATTCCCTTTGTTTTGGAAGGAAAATACAGAAATTCCACTTCTTTAGAGGCAAAAAGGCAGAAATTCCCCTTATTTTGAAGCAAAAATGAAGAAATTCCCCTAATTGTTGGGCAAAAAGGCAGAAATTCCCTATATGTTTGGGCAAAAAGACAGAAATTATCCTTATTTTGGGACAAAACTCAGAAATTCCACTTATTTTGGGGCAAAATTGCAGGAATTTACCTTATTTTGAGGCAAAATTGCAGAAATTTCCCTTATTTGGGGCAAAATTGCAGAAATTTCACTTATTTTCAGGTAAAAAGGCTGAAATATCCTTTATTTTGGGGCAAAAAGGAAGAAATTCCCCTTATTTTGGGGCAAAATTGCAGAAATTTTCCTTATTTTGGGGCAAAAAGGCTGAAATTCTTATTTTGAGGTAAAATGCTGAAATTCCCCATATTTTGGGGCAAAAGGCAAAACTTCTTCTTATTTTGGGGCAAAGAGGCACAAATTTCCCTTATTTTCGGGCAAAATTGCAGAAATTTCATTTATTTCAGGGCAAAAAATCAGAAATTCCTTTTATTTTGGGGCAAAGAGCAGAAATTTCTTTTATTATGGTACAAAATTGAAGAAATTTATCTTATTTTGAAACAAAAAGGCAGAAAATTCCCCTTATTTTGAGGCAAAAGGCAGAAATTATTCTCAATTTGAGGTAAAATGCAGAAATTCCCTTTATTTTGGGGCTAAAAGGCAGAAATTCCCTGCATTTTGAAGCAAAATTGCAGAAATTCTCTTAATTTTCGGGCAAAAAGGCAGAAATTCTCCTTATTTTGGGGCAAAAAGACAGAAAATCTCCTTTTTCGGGAGCAAACAGTCAGAAATTCCCCTTATTTTGGGGCAAAATTGCAGAAATTTCCTTTACATTGGGGCAAAATTGCAGAAATTTCCCTTATTTTGGGGCAAAATTGCAGAAATTTCAGGTATTTGAGAAAAAAAAGGCAGAAATTTTTTGGGGGGGGCAAAAAGGCAGAAATTTTTTTATTTTGGTACAAAATTGCAGAAATTTTTCTTATTTTGGGGCAAAAAGTCAGAAATTCCCCATATTTTGGGGCAAAAATGCAGAAATTCCCCTTATTTTGAGGTAATAAGGCTGAAATTCCCCTTATTTTGGGGCAAAAAGGCAGAAATTTCGTTTATTTTGGGGAAAAGGCAGAAATTGCACTTATTTTGAGTCAAAAAGGTGGAAAATCCTCTTATTTTGGGGCAAAAATGAAGAAATTTGCTTTTTTATGGCAAAAAGGTATACATTCCCTTTATTTTCGGGCAAAAAGGCAGAAATTCTTTGTATTTTGGAGCAAAATTGCAGAAATTCCCCTAATTTTTGGGCAAAAAGGCAGAAATTTTCCTTATTTTGGGGTAAAACTGCAGAAATTTCACTTATTTTGCGGCAAAATGTCAGAAATTCCCCTTATTTTTGGCAAAAAATGCAGAAAATCCCCTTATTTTAGGGCAAAATTGCAGAAATTTCCCTTATTTGGGGACAAAAACAGAAATTCCCCTTATTTTGGGGCAAAATTGCAGAAATTTCCCTTATTATGGGGAAAAATTGCAGAAATTTCCCTTATTTTAGGGCAAAATTGCAGAAATTTCACTTATTTCAGAGAAAAAAAGCAAAAATTTTTCTTATTTTGGGGCAAAAAGGCAGAAATTCACCTTATTTTGGGGTAAAATTGCAGAAATTTTACATATTTCAGGGCAAAACGGCAGAAATTCCCCTTATTTTGGGGCAAAAAGGCAGAAATTTCCCTTATTTTGGGATAAAATTGCAGAAATTTCCCTTATTTGGGGGCAAAAAGGCAGAAAATCCACTTAATTTCGGGTAAAAAGGCAGAAATTTCTCGTATTTTGGAGCAAAATTGCAGAAACTCCCCTAATTTTGGGGCTAAAAGGCAGAATTTCCCTTTATTTTGGGGCAAAAATAGAGAATTTCTTTTTATTTTGGGGCAAAAATCAGAAATTTCCTTTATTTTGGGGCAAAATTTTAGAAATTTCTTTTATATTGTTACAGACTTGCAGAAATTTTTCTTATTTTGTGGCAAAAAGGCAGAAATTCCCCATATTTTGGTGCAAAAAGGCTGAAATTCCCCTTATTTTGAGGTAAAATCCTGAAATTCCCCATATTTTGGGGCAAAAAGGCAGAGATTCGCCTTATTATGAGGTAAAATGCTGAAATTCCCCTTATTTTGGGGCAAAAATACAGAAATTCCCTTTATTTTGTGGCAAAAAGGCAGAAATTTCCCTTATTTTGGGGCAAAATTGCAGAAATTTCACTTATTTCAGGGCAAAATTCAAAAATTCCTTTTATTTTTGGGCAAAAAGACAGAAATTTTGTTTATTTTTGGGTAAAAAGGCAGAAATTTCACTTATTGTGAGGTAAGAAGGCAGAAATTCCTCTTATTTTGGGGCAAAAATGAAGAAATTTCCCTTTTTTGTGGCAAAAGGTATATATTCTCCTTATTTTCGGGCAAAAAAGCAGAAATATCCCGTTTTTTGGAGCACAATTGCAGAAAATCCCCTAATTGTGGGGCAAAAAGGCAGAAATTCCCTATATGTTGGGGCAAAAAGACAGAAATTCTCCTTATTTTGGGGTAAAACTCAGAAATTCCACTTATTTTGGGGCAAAATTCCAGAAATTTCCCTTATTTTGGGGCAAAATTGCAGAAATTTCACTTATTTTGGGGCAAAATTGCAGAAATTTCACTTATTTCAGATAAAAAAAAGGCAGAAATTTTTCTTATTTTGGGGCAAAAAGGCAGAAATTCCTAATATTTTGTGGCAAAAATGCAGAAATTCCCCTTATTTTGAGGTAAAAAGGCTGAAATTCCCCTTATTTTGGGGCAAAAAGGCAGAAATTTCCCTTATTTTGGGGCAAAATTGCAAATATTTAACTTATTTCAGGGTAATAAGTCAGAAATTTTCCTTATTTTGGGGCAAAAAACACAGAAATTCCCTTTGTTTTGGAAGGAAAATACAGAAATTCCACTTCTTTAGAGGCAAAAAGGCAGAAATTCCCCTTATTTTGAAGCAAAAATGAAGAAATTCCCCTAATTGTTGGGCAAAAAGGCAGAAATTCCCTATATGTTGGGGCAAAAAGACAGAAATTCTCCTTATTTTGGGACAAAACTCAGAAATTCCACTTATTTTGGGGCAAAATTGCAGGAATTTACCTTATTTTGAGGCAAAATTGCAGAAATTTCCCTTATTTGGGGCAAAATTGCAGAAATTTCACTTATTTTCAGGTAAAAAGGCTGAAATATCCTTTATTTTGGGGCAAAAAGGAAGAAATTCCCCTTATTTTGGGGCAAAATTGCAGAAATTTTCCTTATTTTGGGGCAAAAAGGCTGAAATTCTTATTTTGAGGTAAAATGCTGAAATTCCCCATATTTTGGGGCAAAAGGCAAAACTTCTTCTTATTTTGGGGCAAAGAGGCACAAATTTCCCTTATTTTCGGGCAAAATTGCAGAAATTTCATTTATTTCAGGGCAAAAAATCAGAAATTCCTTTTATTTTGGGGCAAAGAGCAGAAATTTCTTTTATTATGGTACAAAATTGAAGAAATTTATCTTATTTTGAAACAAAAAGGCAGAAAATTCCCCTTATTTTGAGGCAAAAGGCAGAAATTATTCTCAATTTGAGGTAAAATGCAGAAATTCCCTTTATTTTGGGGCTAAAAGGCAGAAATTCCCTGCATTTTGAAGCAAAATTGCAGAAATTCTCTTAATTTTCGGGCAAAAAGGCAGAAATTCTCCTTATTTTGGGGCAAAAAGACAGAAAATCTCCTTTTTCGGGAGCAAACAGTCAGAAATTCCCCTTATTTTGGGGCAAAATTGCAGAAATTTCCTTTACATTGGGGCAAAATTGCAGAAATTTCCCTTATTTTGGGGCAAAATTGCAGAAATTTCAGGTATTTGAGAAAAAAAAGGCAGAAATTTTTTTGGGGGGGCAAAAAGGCAGAAAGTTTTTTTATTTTGGTACAAAATTGCAGAAATTTTTCTTATTTTGGGGCAAAAAGTCAGAAATTCCCCATATTTTGGGGCAAAAATGCAGAAATTCCCCTTATTTTGAGGTAATAAGGCTGAAATTCCCCTTATTTTAGGGCAAAACGGCAGAAATTTCGTTTATTTTGGGGAAAAGGCAGAAATTGCACTTATTTTGAGTCAAAAAGGTGGAAAATCCTCTTATTTTGGGGCAAAAATGAAGAAATTTGCTTTTTTATGGCAAAAAGGTATACATTCCCTTTATTTTCGGGCAAAAAGGCAGAAATTCTTTGTATTTTGGAGCAAAATTGCAGAAATTCCCCTAATTTTTGGGCAAAAATGCAGAAATTTTCCTTATTTTGTGGTAAAACTGCAGAAATTTCACTTATTTTGCGGCAAAATGTCAGAAATTCCCCTTATTTTTGGCAAAAAATGCAGAAAATCCCCTTATTTTAGGGCAAAATTGCAGAAATTTCCCTTATTTGGGGACAAAAACAGAAATTCCCCTTATTTTGGGGCAAAATTGCAGAAATTTCCCTTATTATGGGGAAAAATTGCAGAAATTTCCCTTATTTTAGGGCAAAATTGCAGAAATTTCACTTATTTCCGAGAAAAAAAGCAAAAATTTTTCTTATTTTGGGGCAAAAAAGCAGAAATTCCCATTATTTTGGGGCAAAAAGGCAGAAATTCACCTTATTTTGGGGTAAAATTGCAGAAATTTTACATATTTCAGGGCAAAACGGCAGAAATTCCCCTTATTTTGGGGCAAAAAGGCAGAAATTTCCCTTATTTTGGGATAAAATTGCAGAAATTTCCCTTATTTGGGGGCAAAAAGGCAGAAAATCCACTTAATTTCGGGTAAAAAGGCAGAAATTTCTCGTATTTTGGAGCAAAATTGCAGAAACTCCCCTAATTTTGGGGCTAAAAGGCAGAATTTCCCTTTATTTTGGGGCAAAAATAGAGAAATTCTTTTTATTTTGGGGCAAAAATCAGAAATTTCCTTTATTTTGGGGCAAAATTTTAGAAATTTCTTTTATATTGTTACAGACTTGCAGAAATTTTTCTTATTTTGTGGCAAAAAGGCAGAAATTCCCCATATTTTGGTGCAAAAAGGCTGAAATTCCCCTTATTTTGAGGTAAAATCCTGAAATTCCCCATATTTTGGGGCAAAAAGGCAGAGATTCGCCTTATTATGAGGTAAAATGCTGAAATTCCCCTTATTTTGGGGCAAAAATACAGAAATTCCCTTTATTTTGTGGCAAAAAGGCAGAAATTTCCCTTATTTTGGGGCAAAATTGCAGAAATTTCACTTATTTCAGGGCAAAATTCAAAAATTCCTTTTATTTTTGGGCAAAAAGACAGAAATTTTGTTTATTTTTGGGTAAAAAGGCAGAAATTTCACTTATTGTGAGGTAAGAAGGCAGAAATTCCTCTTATTTTGGGGCAAAAATGAAGAAATTTCCCTTTTTTTGTGGCAAAAGGTATATATTCTCCTTATTTTCGGGCAAAAAAGCAGAAATATCCCGTTTTTTGGAGCACAATTGCAGAAAATCCCCTAATTGTGGGGCAAAAAGGCAGAAATTCCCTATATGTTGGGGCAAAAAGACAGAAATTCTCCTTATTTTGGGGTAAAACTCAGAAATTCCACTTATTTTGGGGCAAAATTCCAGAAATTTCCCTTATTTTGGGGCAAAATTGCAGAAATTTCACTTATTTTGGGGCAAAATTGCAGAAATTTCACTTATTTCAGATAAAAAAAAGGCAGAAATTTTTCTTATTTTGGGGCAAAAAGGCAGAAATTCCTAATATTTTGTGGCAAAAATGCAGAAATTCCCCTTATTTTGAGGTAAAAAGGCGGAAATTCCCCTTATTTTGGGGCAAAAAGGCAGAAATTTCCCTTATTTTGGGGCAAAATTGCAAACATTTAACTTATTTCAGTGTAATAAGTCAGAAATTTTCCTTATTTTGGGGCAAAAAACACAGAAATTCCCTTTGTTTTGGAAGGAAAATACAGAAATTCCACTTCTTTAGAGGCAAAAAGGCAGAAATTCCCCTTATTTTGAAGCAAAAATGAAGAAATTCCCCTAATTTTTGGGCAAAAAGGCAGAAATTCCCTATATGTTGGGGCAAAAAGACAGAAATTCTCCTTATTTTGGGACAAAACTCAGAAATTCCACTTATTTTGGGGCAAAATTGCAGGAATTTACCTTATTTTGAGGCAAAATTGCAGAAATTTCCCTTATTTGGGGCAAAATTGCAGAAATTTCACTTATTTTCAGGTAAAAAGGCTGAAATATCCTTTATTTTGGGGCAAAAAGGAAGAAATTCCCCTTATTTTGGGGCAAAATTGCAGAAATTTTCCTTATTTTGGGGCAAAAAGGCTGAAATTCTTATTTTGAGGTAAAATGCTGAAATTCCCCATATTTTGGGGCAAAAGGCAAAACTTCTTCTTATTTTGGGGCAAAGAGGCACAAATTTCCCTTATTTTCGGGCAAAATTGCAGAAATTTCATTTATTTCAGGGCAAAAAATCAGAAATTCCTTTTATTTTGGGGCAAAGAGCAGAAATTTCTTTTATTATGGTACAAAATTGAAGAAATTTATCTTATTTTGAAACAAAAAGGCAGAAAATTCCCCTTATTTTGAGGCAAAAGGCAGAAATTATTCTCAATTTGAGGTAAAATGCAGAAATTCCCTTTATTTTGGGGCTAAAAGGCAGAAATTCCCTGCATTTTGAAGCAAAATTGCAGAAATTCTCTTAATTTTCGGGCAAAAAGGCAGAAATTCTCCTTATTTTGGGGCAAAAAGACAGAAAATCTCCTTTTTCGGGAGCAAACAGTCAGAAATTCCCCTTATTTTGGGGCAAAATTGCAGAAATTTCCTTTACATTGGGGCAAAATTGCAGAAATTTCCCTTATTTTGGGGCAAAATTGCAGAAATTTCAGGTATTTGAGAAAAAAAAGGCAGAAATTTTTTTGGGGGGGCAAAAAGGCAGAAATTTTTTTTATTTTGGTACAAAATTGCAGAAATTTTTCTTATTTTGGGGCAAAAAGTCAGAAATTCCCCATATTTTGGGGCAAAAATGCAGAAATTCCCCTTATTTTGAGGTAATAAGGCTGAAATTCCCCTTATTTTAGGGCAAAACAGCAGAAATTTCGTTTATTTTGGGGAAAAGGCAGAAATTGCACTTATTTTGAGTCAAAAAGGTGGAAAATCCTCTTATTTTGGGGCAAAAATGAAGAAATTTGCTTTTTTATGGCAAAAAGGTATACATTCCCTTTATTTTCGGGCAAAAAGGCAGAAATTCTTTGTATTTTGGAGCAAAATTGCAGAAATTCCCCTAATTTTTGGGCAAAAAGGCAGAAATTTTCCTTATTTTGGGGTAAAACTGCAGAAATTTCAATTATTTTGCGACAAAATGTCAGAAATTCCCCTTATTTTTGGCAAAAAATGCAGAAAATCCCCTTATTTTAGGGCAAAATTGCAGAAATTTCCCTTATTTGGGGACAAAAACAGAAATTCCCCTTATTTTGGGGCAAAATTGCAGAAATTTCCCTTATTATGGGGAAAAATTGCAGAAATTTCCCTTATTTTAGGGCAAAATTGCAGAAATTTCACTTATTTCCGAGAAAAAAAGCAAAAATTTTTCTTATTTTGGGGCAAAAAAGCAGAAATTCCCATTATTTTGGGGCAAAAAGGCAGAAATTCACCTTATTTTGGGGTAAAATTGCAGAAATTTTACATATTTCAGGGCAAAACGGCAGAAATTCCCCTTATTTTGGGGCAAAAAGGCAGAAATTTCCCTTATTTTGGGATAAAATTGCAGAAATTTCCCTTATTTGGGGGCAAAAAGGCAGAAAATCCACTTAATTTCGGGTAAAAAGGCAGAAATTTCTCGTATTTTGGAGCAAAATTGCAGAAACTCCCCTAATTTTGGGGCTAAAAGGCAGAATTTCCCTTTATTTTGGGGCAAAAATAGAGAAATTCTTTTTATTTTGGGG
The DNA here is from genome assembly GCF_963924665.1 of Micromys minutus. Taxonomy (NCBI): domain Eukaryota; kingdom Metazoa; phylum Chordata; class Mammalia; order Rodentia; family Muridae; genus Micromys; species Micromys minutus. Next base: position 228,275 of record NW_027667682.1, on the reverse strand, counting down.
CAAAAATCAGAAATTTCCTTTATTTTGGGGCAAAATTTTAGAAATTTCTTTTATATTGTTACAGACTTGCAGAAATTTTTCTTATTTTGTGGCAAAAAGGCAGAAATTCCCCATATTTTGGTGCAAAAAGGCTGAAATTCCCCTTATTTTGAGGTAAAATCCTGAAATTCCCCATATTTTGGGGCAAAAAGGCAGAGATTCGCCTTATTATGAGGTAAAATGCTGAAATTCCCCTTATTTTGGGGCAAAAATACAGAAATTCCCTTTATTTTGTGGCAAAAAGGCAGAAATTTCCCTTATTTTGGGGCAAAATTGCAGAAATTTCACTTATTTCAGGGCAAAATTCAAAAATTCCTTTTATTTTTGGGCAAAAAGACAGAAATTTTGTTTATTTTTGGGTAAAAAGGCAGAAATTTCACTTATTGTGAGGTAAGAAGGCAGAAATTCCTCTTATTTTGGGGCAAAAATGAAGAAATTTCCCTTTTTTTGTGGCAAAAGGTATATATTCTCCTTATTTTCGGGCAAAAAAGCAGAAATATCCCGTTTTTTGGAGCACAATTGCAGAAAATCCCCTAATTGTGGGGCAAAAAGGCAGAAATTCCCTATATGTTGGGGCAAAAAGACAGAAATTCTCCTTATTTTGGGGCAAAACTCAGAAATTCCACTTATTTTGGGGCAAAATTCCAGAAATTTCCCTTATTTTGGGGCAAAATTGCAGAAATTTCACTTATTTTGGGGCAAAATTGCAGAAATTTCACTTATTTCAGATAAAAAAAAGGCAGAAATTTTTCTTATTTTGGGGCAAAAAGGCAGAAATTCCTAATATTTTGTGGCAAAAATGCAGAAATTCCCCTTATTTTGAGGTAAAAAGGCTGAAATTCCCCTTATTTTGGGGCAAAAAGGCAGAAATTTCCCTTATTTTGGGGCAAAATTGCAAACATTTAACTTATTTCAGGGTAATAAGTCAGAAATTTTCCTTATTTTGGGGCAAAAAACACAGAAATTCCCTTTGTTTTGGAAGGAAAATACAGAAATTCCACTTCTTTAGAGGCAAAAAGGCAGAAATTCCCCTTATTTTGAAGCAAAAATGAAGAAATTCCCCTAATTGTTGGGCAAAAAGGCAGAAATTCCCTATATGTTGGGGCAAAAAGACAGAAATTCTCCTTATTTTGGGACAAAACTCAGAAATTCCACTTATTTTGGGGCAAAATTGCAGGAATTTACCTTATTTTGAGGCAAAATTGCAGAAATTTCCCTTATTTGGGGCAAAATTGCAGAAATTTCACTTATTTTCAGGTAAAAAGGCTGAAATATCCTTTATTTTGGGGCAAAAAGGAAGAAATTCCCCTTATTTTGGGGCAAAATTGCAGAAATTTTCCTTATTTTGGGGCAAAAAGGCTGAAATTCTTATTTTGAGGTAAAATGCTGAAATTCCCCATATTTTGGGGCAAAAGGCAAAACTTCTTCTTATTTTGGGGCAAAGAGGCACAAATTTCCCTTATTTTCGGGCAAAATTGCAGAAATTTCATTTATTTCAGGGCAAAAAATCAGAAATTCCTTTTATTTTGGGGCAAAGAGCAGAAATTTCTTTTATTATGGTACAAAATTGAAGAAATTTATCTTATTTTGAAACAAAAAGGCAGAAAATTCCCCTTATTTTGAGGCAAAAGGCAGAAATTATTCTCAATTTGAGGTAAAATGCAGAAATTCCCTTTATTTTGGGGCTAAAAGGCAGAAATTCCCTGCATTTTGAAGCAAAATTGCAGAAATTCTCTTAATTTTCGGGCAAAAAGGCAGAAATTCTCCTTATTTTGGGGCAAAAAGACAGAAAATCTCCTTTTTCGGGAGCAAACAGTCAGAAATTCCCCTTATTTTGGGGCAAAATTGCAGAAATTTCCTTTACATTGGGGCAAAATTGCAGAAATTTCCCTTATTTTGGGGCAAAATTGCAGAAATTTCAGGTATTTGAGAAAAAAAAGGCAGAAATTTTTTTGGGGGGGCAAAAAGGCAGAAATTTTTTTTATTTTGGTACAAAATTGCAGAAATTTTTCTTATTTTGGGGCAAAAAGTCAGAAATTCCCCATATTTTGGGGCAAAAATGCAGAAATTCCCCTTATTTTGAGGTAATAAGGCTGAAATTCCCCTTATTTTAGGGCAAAACAGCAGAAATTTCGTTTATTTTGGGGAAAAGGCAGAAATTGCACTTATTTTGAGTCAAAAAGGTGGAAAATCCTCTTATTTTGGGGCAAAAATGAAGAAATTTGCTTTTTTATGGCAAAAAGGTATACATTCCCTTTATTTTCGGGCAAAAAGGCAGAAATTCTTTGTATTTTGGAGCAAAATTGCAGAAATTCCCCTAATTTTTGGGCAAAAAGGCAGAAATTTTCCTTATTTTGGGGTAAAACTGCAGAAATTTCAATTATTTTGCGACAAAATGTCAGAAATTCCCCTTATTTTTGGCAAAAAATGCAGAAAATCCCCTTATTTTAGGGCAAAATTGCAGAAATTTCCCTTATTTGGGGACAAAAACAGAAATTCCCCTTATTTTGGGGCAAAATTGTAGAAATTTCCCTTATTATGGGGAAAAATTGCAGAAATTTCCCTTATTTTAGGGCAAAATTGCAGAAATTTCACTTATTTCCGAGAAAAAAAGCAAAAATTTTTCTTATTTTGGGGCAAAAAAGCAGAAATTCCCATTATTTTGGGGCAAAAAGGCAGAAATTCACCTTATTTTGGGGTAAAATTGCAGAAATTTTACATATTTCAGGGCAAAACGGCAGAAATTCCCCTTATTTTGGGGCAAAAAGGCAGAAATTTCCCTTATTTTGGGATAAAATTGCAGAAATTTCCCTTATTTGGGGGCAAAAAGGCAGAAAATCCACTTAATTTCGGGTAAAAAGGCAGAAATTTCTCGTATTTTGGAGCAAAATTGCAGAAACTCCCCTAATTTTGGGGCTAAAAGGCAGAATTTCCCTTTATTTTGGGGCAAAAATAGAGAAATTCTTTTTATTTTGGGGCAAAAATCAGAAATTTCCTTTATTTTGGGGCAAAATTTTAGAAATTTCTTTTATATTGTTACAGACTTGCAGAAATTTTTCTTATTTTGTGGCAAAAAGGCAGAAATTCCCCATATTTTGGTGCAAAAAGGCTGAAATTCCCCTTATTTTGAGGTAAAATCCTGAAATTCCCCATATTTTGGGGCAAAAAGGCAGAGATTCGCCTTATTATGAGGTAAAATGCTGAAATTCCCCTTATTTTGGGGCAAAAATACAGAAATTCCCTTTATTTTGTGGCAAAAAGGCAGAAATTTCCCTTATTTTGGGGCAAAATTGCAGAAATTTCACTTATTTCAGGGCAAAATTCAAAAATTCCTTTTATTTTTGGGCAAAAAGACAGAAATTTTGTTTATTTTTGGGTAAAAAGGCAGAAATTTCACTTATTGTGAGGTAAGAAGGCAGAAATTCCTCTTATTTTGGGGCAAAAATGAAGAAATTTGCCTTTTTTTGTGGCAAAAGGTATATATTCTCCTTATTTTCGGGCAAAAAAGCAGAAATATCCCGTTTTTTGGAGCACAATTGCAGAAAATCCCCTAATTGTGGGGCAAAAAGGCAGAAATTCCCTATATGTTGGGGCAAAAAGACAGAAATTCTCCTTATTTTGGGGCAAAACTCAGAAATTCCACTTATTTTGGGGCAAAATTCCAGAAATTTCCCTTATTTTGGGGCAAAATTGCAGAAATTTCACTTATTTTGGGGCAAAATTGCAGAAATTTCACTTATTTCAGATAAAAAAAAGGCAGAAATTTTTCTTATTTTGGGGCAAAAAGGCAGAAATTCCTAATATTTTGTGGCAAAAATGCAGAAATTCCCCTTATTTTGAGGTAAAAAGGCTGAAATTCCCCTTATTTTGGGGCAAAAAGGCAGAAATTTCCCTTATTTTGGGGCAAAATTGCAAACATTTAACTTATTTCAGGGTAATAAGTCAGAAATTTTCCTTATTTTGGGGCAAAAAACACAGAAATTCCCTTTGTTTTGGAAGGAAAATACAGAAATTCCACTTCTTTAGAGGCAAAAAGGCAGAAATTCCCCTTATTTTGAAGCAAAAATGAAGAAATTCCCCTAATTGTTGGGCAAAAAGGCAGAAATTCTCTATATGTTGGGGCAAAAAGACAGAAATTATCCTTATTTTGGGACAAAACTCAGAAATTCCACTTATTTTGGGGCAAAATTGCAGGAATTTACCTTATTTTGAGGCAAAATTGCAGAAATTTCCCTTATTTGGGGCAAAATTGCAGAAATTTCACTTATTTTCAGGTAAAAAGGCTGAAATATCCTTTATTTTGGGGCAAAAAGGAAGAAATTCCCCTTATTTTGGGGCAAAATTGCAGAAATTTTCCTTATTTTGGGGCAAAAAGGCTGAAATTCTTATTTTGAGGTAAAATGCTGAAATTCCCCATATTTTGGGGCAAAAGGCAAAACTTCTTCTTATTTTGGGGCAAAGAGGCACAAATTTCCCTTATTTTCGGGCAAAATTGCAGAAATTTCATTTATTTCAGGGCAAAAAATCAGAAATTCCTTTTATTTTGGGGCAAAGAGCAGAAATTTCTTTTATTATGGTACAAAATTGAAGAAATTTATCTTATTTTGAAACAAAAAGGCAGAAAATTCCCCTTATTTTGAGGCAAAAGGCAGAAATTATTCTCAATTTGAGATAAAATGCAGAAATTCCCTTTATTTTGGGGCTAAAAGGCAGAAATTCCCTGCATTTTGAAGCAAAATTGCAGAAATTCTCTTAATTTTCGGGCAAAAAGGCAGAAATTCTCCTTATTTTGGGGCAAAAAGACAGAAAATCTCCTTTTTCGGGAGCAAACAGTCAGAAATTCCCCTTATTTTGGGGCAAAATTGCAGAAATTTCCTTTACATTGGGGCAAAATTGCAGAAATTTCCCTTATTTTGGGGCAAAATTGCAGAAATTTCAGGTATTTGAGAAAAAAAAGGCAGAAATTTTTTTTGGGGGGGCAAAAAGGCAGAAATTTTTTTTATTTTGGTACAAAATTGCAGAAATTTTTCTTATTTTGGGGCAAAAAGTCAGAAATTCCCCATATTTTGGGGCAAAAATGCAGAAATTCCCCTTATTTTGAGGTAATAAGGCTGAAATTCCCCTTATTTTGGGGCAAAAAGACAGAAATTTCGTTTATTTTGGGGAAAAGGCAGAAATTGCACTTATTTTGAGTCAAAAAGGTGGAAAATCCTCTTATTTTGGGGCAAAAATGAAGAAATTTGCTTTTTTATGGCAAAAAGGTATACATTCCCTTTATTTTCGGGCAAAAAGGCAGAAATTCTTTGTATTTTGGAGCAAAATTGCAGAAATTCCCCTAATTTTTGGGCAAAAAGGCAGAAATTTTCCTTATTTTGGGGTAAAACTGCAGAAATTTCACTTATTTTGCGACAAAATGTCAGAAATTCCCCTTATTTTTGGCAAAAAATGCAGAAAATCCCCTTATTTTAGGGCAAAATTTCAGAAATTTCCCTTATTTGGGGACAAAAACAGAAATTCCCCTTATTTTGGGGCAAAATTGCAGAAATTTCCCTTATTATGGGGAAAAATTGCAGAAATTTCCCTTATTTTAGGGCAAAATTGCAGAAATTTCACTTATTTCCGAGAAAAAAAGCAAAAATTTTTCTTATTTTGGGGCAAAAAAGCAGAAATTCCCATTATTTTGGGGCAAAAAGGCAGAAATTCACCTTATTTTGGGGTAAAATTGCAGAAATTTTACATATTTCAGGGCAAAACGGCAGAAATTCCCTTTATTTTGGGGCAAAAAGGCAGAAATTTCCCTTATTTTGGGATAAAATTGCAGAAATTTCCCTTATTTGGGGGCAAAAAGGCAGAAAATCCACTTAATTTCGGGTAAAAAGGCAGAAATTTCTCGTATTTTGGAGCAAAATTGCAGAAACTCCCCTAATTTTGGGGCTAAAAGGCAGAATTTCCCTTTATTTTGGGGCAAAAATAGAGAAATTCTTTTTATTTTGGGGCAAAAATCAGAAATTTCCTTTATTTTGGGGCAAAATTTTAGAAATTTCTTTTATATTGTTACAGACTTGCAGAAATTTTTCTTATTTTGTGGCAAAAAGGCAGAAATTCCCCATATTTTGGTGCAAAAAGGCTGAAATTCCCCTTATTTTGAGGTAAAATCCTGAAATTCCCCATATTTTGGGGCAAAAAGGCAGAGATTCGCCTTATTATGAGGTAAAATGCTGAAATTCCCCTTATTTTGGGGCAAAAATACAGAAATTCCCTTTATTTTGTGGCAAAAAGGCAGAAATTTCCCTTATTTTGGGGCAAAATTGCAGAATTTTCACTTATTTCAGGGCAAAATTCAAAAATTCCTTTTATTTTTGGGCAAAAAGACAGAAATTTTGTTTATTTTTGGGTAAAAAGGCAGAAATTTCACTTATTGTGAGGTAAGAAGGCAGAAATTCCTCTTATTTTGGGGCAAAAATGAAGAAATTTCCCTTTTTTTGTGGCAAAAGGTATATATTCTCCTTATTTTCGGGCAAAAAAGCAGAAATATCCCGTTTTTTGGAGCACAATTGCAGAAAATCCCCTAATTGTGGGGCAAAAAGGCAGAAATTCCCTATATGTTGGGGCAAAAAGACAGAAATTCTCCTTATTTTGGGGCAAAACTCAGAAATTCCACTTATTTTGGGGCAAAATTCCAGAAATTTCCCTTATTTTTGGGCAAAATTGCAGAAATTTCACTTATTTTGGGGCAAAATTGCAGAAATTTCACTTATTTCAGATAAAAAAAAGGCAGAAATTTTTCTTATTTTGGGGCAAAAAGGCAGAAATTCCTAATATTTTGTGGCAAAAATGCAGAAATTCCCCTTATTTTGAGGTAAAAAGGCTGAAATTCCCCTTATTTTGGGGCAAAAAGGCAGAAATTTCCCTTATTTTGGGGCAAAATTGCAAACATTTAACTTATTTCAGGGTAATAAGTCAGAAATTTTCCTTATTTTGGGGCAAAAAACACAGAAATTCCCTTTGTTTTGGAAGAAAAATACAGAAATTCCACTTCTTTAGAGGCAAAAAGGCAGAAATTCCCCTTATTTTGAAGCAAAAATGAAGAAATTCCCCTAATTGTTGGGCAAAAAGGCAGAAATTCCCTATATGTTGGGGCAAAAAGACAGAAATTCTCCTTATTTTGGGACAAAACTCAGAAATTCCACTTATTTTGGGGCAAAATTGCAGGAATTTACCTTATTTTGAGGCAAAATTGCAGAAATTTCCCTTATTTGGGGCAAAATTGCAGAAATTTCACTTATTTTCAGGTAAAAAGGCTGAAATATCCTTTATTTTGGGGCAAAAAGGAAGAAAATCCCCTTATTTTGGGGCAAAATTGCAGAAATTTTCCTTATTTTGGGGCAAAAAGGCTGAAATTCTTATTTTGAGGTAAAATGCTGAAATTCCCCATATTTTGGGGCAAAAGGCAAAACTTCTTCTTATTTTGGGGCAAAGAGGCACAAATTTCACTTATTTTCGAGCAAAATTGCAGAAATTTCATTTATTTCAGGGCAAAAAATCAGAAATTCCTTTTATTTTGGGGCAAAGAGCAGAAATTTCTTTTATTATGGTACAAAATTGAAGAAATTTATCTTATTTTGAAACAAAAAGGCAGAAAATTCCCCTTATTTTGAGGCAAAAGGCAGAAATTATTCTCAATTTGAGGTAAAATGCAGAAATTCCCTTTATTTTGGGGCTAAAAGGCAGAAATTCCCTGCATTTTGAAGCAAAATTTCAGAAATTCTCTTAATTTTCGGGCAAAAAGGCAGAAATTCTCCTTATTTTGGGGCAAAAAGACAGAAAATCTCCTTTTTCGGGAGCAAACAGTCAGAAATTCCCCTTATTTTGGGGCAAAATTGCAGAAATTTCCTTTACATTGGGGCAAAATTGCAGAAATTTGCCTTATTTTGGGGCAAAATTGCAGAAATTTCAGGTATTTGAGATAAAAAAGGCAGAAATTTTTTGGGGGGGGCAAAAAGGCAGAAATTTTTTTTATTTTGGTACAAAATTGCAGAAATTTTTCTTATTTTGGGGCAAAAAGTCAGAAATTCCCCATATTTTGGGGCAAAAATGCAGAAATTCCCCTTATTTTGAGGTAATATGGCTGAAATTCCCCTTATTTTAGGGCAAAAAGGCAGAAATTTCATTTATTTTGGGGAAAAGGCAGAAATTGCACTTATTTTGAGTCAAAAAGGTGGAAAATCCTCTTATTTTGGGGCAAAAATGAAGAAATTTGCTTTTTTATGGCAAAAAGGTATACATTCCCTTTATTTTCGGGCAAAAAGGCAGAAATTCTTTGTATTTTGGAGCAAAATTGCAGAAATTCCCCTAATTTTTGGGCAAAAAGGCAGAAATTTTCCTTATTTTGGGGTAAAACTGCAGAAATTTCACTTATTTTGCGGCAAAATGTCAGAAATTCCCCTTATTTTTGGCAAAAAATGCAGAAAATCCCCTTATTTTAGGGCAAAATTGCAGAAATTTCCCTTATTTGGGGACAAAAACAGAAATTCCCCTTATTTTGGGGCAAAATTGTAGAAATTTCCCTTATTATGGGGAAAAATTGCAGAAATTTCCCTTATTTTAGGGCAAAATTGCAGAAATTTCACTTATTTCCGAGAAAAAAAGCAAAAATTTTTCTTATTTTTGGGCAAAAAAGCAGAAATTCCCATTATTTTGGGGCAAAAAGGCAGAAATTCACCTTATTTTGGGGTAAAATTGCAGAAATTTTACATATTTCAGGGCAAAACGGCAGAAATTCCCCTTATTTTGGGGCAAAAAGGCAGAAATTTCCCTTATTTTGGGATAAAATTGCAGAAATTTCCCTTATTTGGGGGCAAAAAGGCAGAAAATCCACTTAATTTCGGGTAAAAAGGCAGAAATTTCTCGTATTTTGGAGCAAAATTGCAGAAACTCCCCTAATTTGGGGGCTAAAAGGCAGAATTTCCCTTTATTTTGGGGCAAAAATAGAGAAATTCTTTTTATTTTGGGGCAAAAATCAGAAATTTCCTTTATTTTGGGGCAAAATTTTAGAAATTTCTTTTATATTGTTACAGACTTGCAGAAATTTTTCTTATTTTGTGGCAAAAAGGCAGAAATTCCCCATATTTTGGTGCAAAAAGGCTGAAATTCCCCTTATTTTGAGGTAAAATCCTGAAATTCCCCATATTTTGGGGCAAAAAGGCAGAAATTCCCCTCATTTGGGGGCAAAAAGGCACAAATTTCCCTTATTTTCGGGCATAATTGCAGGAATTTCATTTATTTCAGGGCAAAAAGTCAGAAATTCCTTTTATTTTCGGGCAAAAACAGAAATTTCTTTTATTTTGATACAAAATTGTAGAAATTTTCCTTATTTTGGAACAAAAAGGCAAAAATTACCCATATTTTGGGGGAAAAGGCAGAAATTCCCCTTATTTTGAGGTAAAAAGGCTGAAATTCCCGTTATTTTGGGGCAAAAAGGCAGAAATTCCCTTTACTTTGTGGCAAAAAGGCAGAAATTCCCGTTAATTGGGGCAGAAAAGCGAAATTTTCCTTATTTACGGGCAATAGGGCAGAAATTCCCCTTATTTTGTGGCAAAAAGGCAGAAATTCCCCTTATTTGAAGGTAAAATGCTGAAATTCCTCTTATTTTCGGCAAAAAGGCAGAAATTCCTATTATTTTGGGGCAAAATTGCAGAAATTTCAATTATTTCTGGGCAAAAAGTCAGATATTTGCCTTATTTTGGGGCAAAAAGCAGAAATTCCCTTAATTTTGGGGCCAAAAACAGAAATTCCCCTTATTTTGGGGTAAAATTGCAGAAATTTCAAATATTTCAGGGCAAAAAGGCAGAAATTCCACTTTATTTCAGACAATAACGCAGAAATTCCCCGTATTTTAAAGCTAAATTTCAGAAATTCCCCTTATATTGGTGCAAAAATGGAGAAATTCCCTTTATTTTTGTGCAATAAGGCAGATTTCCCCGTATTTTGAAGCAAAATTGCACATATTTCCCTAATTTTGAAGGAAAATGCAGAAATTCACATTATTTTGGAATAAAAAGACAGAAATTCTCCTTATTTCAGGGCAAAAAGTCAGAAATTCCCCTTATTTTGGGGTAAAATTGCAGAAATTTTCTTTATTTTGGGGCAAAATTGCAGAAATTTCCCTTATTTTGGGGCAAAATTGCAGAAATTTCACTTATTTCAGGGAAAAAGTGCAGAAATTTCTCTTATTTTGGGGCAAAAAGGCAGAAATTTCTTTTATTTTGGTACAAAATTGCAGAAATTTTCTTTATTTTGGGGCAAAAATGAAGAAATTCCCCATATTTTGGGGCAAAAAGGCAGAGATTCGCCTTATTATGAGGTAAAATGCTGAAATTCCCCTTATTTTGGGGCAAAAATACAGAAATTCCCTTTATTTTGTGGCAAAAAGGCAGAAATTTCCCTTATTTTGGGGCAAAATTGCAGAAATTTCACTTATTTCAGGGCAAAATTCAAAAATTCCTTTTATTTTTGGGCAAAAAGACAGAAATTTTGTTTATTTTTGGGTAAAAAGGCAGAAATTTCACTTATTGTGAGGTAAGAAGGCAGAAATTCCTCTTATTTTGGGGCAAAAATGAAGAAATTTCTCTTTTTTTGTGGCAAAAGGTATATATTCTCCTTATTTTCGGGCAAAAAAGCAGAAATATCCCGTTTTTTGGAGCACAATTGCAGAAAATCCCCTAATTGTGGGGCAAAAAGGCAGAAATTCCCTATATGTTGGGGCAAAAAGACAGAAATTCTCCTTATTTTGGGGGCAAAACTCAGAAATTCCACTTATTTTGGGGCAAAATTCCAGAAATTTCCCTTATTTTTGGGCAAAATTGCAGAAATTTCACTTATTTTGGGGCAAAATTGCAGAAATTTCACTTATTTCAGATAAAAAAAAGGCAGAAATTTTTCTTATTTTGGGGCAAAAAGGCAGAAATTCCTAATATTTTGTGGCAAAAATGCAGAAATTCCCCTTATTTTGAGGTAAAAAGGCTGAAATTCCCCTTATTTTGGGGCAAAAAGGCAGAAATTTCCCTTATTTTGGGGCAAAATTGTAAACATTTAACTTATTTCAGGGTAATAAGTCAGAAATTTTCCTTATTTTGGGGCAAAAAACACAGAAATTCCCTTTGTTTTGGAAGGAAAATACAGAAATTCCACTTCTTTAGAGGCAAAAAGGCAGAAATTCCCCTTATTTTGAAGCAAAAATGAAGAAATTCCCCTAATTGTTGGGCAAAAAGGCAGAAATTCCCTATATGTTGGGGCAAAAAGACAGAAATTCTCCTTATTTTGGGACAAAACTCAGAAATTCCACTTATTTTGGGGCAAAATTGCAGGAATTTACCTTATTTTGAGGCAAAATTGCAGAAATTTCCCTTATTTGGGGCAAAATTGCAGAAATTTCACTTATTTTCAGGTAAAAAGGCTGAAATATCCTTTATTTTGGGGCAAAAAGGAAGAAATTCCCCTTATTTTGGGGCAAAATTGCAGAAATTTTCCTTATTTTGGGGCAAAAAGGCTGAAATTCTTATTTTGAGGTAAAATGCTGAAATTCCCCATATTTTGGGGCAAAAGGCAAAACTTCTTCTTATTTTGGGGCAAAGAGGCACAAATTTCCCTTATTTTCGGGCAAAATTGCAGAAATTTCATTTATTTCAGGGCAAAAAATCAGAAATTCCTTTTATTTTGGGGCAAAGAGCAGAAATTTCTTTTATTATGGTACAAAATTGAAGAAATTTATCTTATTTTGAAACAAAAAGGCAGAAAATTCCCCTTATTTTGAGGCAAAAGGCAGAAATTATTCTCAATTTGAGGTAAAATGCAGAAATTCCCTTTATTTTGGGGCTAAAAGGCAGAAATTCCCTGCATTTTGAAGCAAAATTGCAGAAATTCTCTTAATTTTCGGGCAAAAAGGCAGAAATTCTCCTTATTTTGGGGCAAAAAGACAGAAAATCACCTTTTTCGGGATCAAACAGTCAGAAATTCCCCTTATTTTGGGGCAAAATTGCAGAAATTTCCTTTACATTGGGGCAAAATTGCAGAAATTTCCCTTATTTTGGGGCAAAATTGCAGAAATTTCAGGTATTTGAGAAAAAAAAGGCAGAAATTTTTTTGGGGGGGCAAAAAGGCAGAAATTTTTTTTATTTTGGTACAAAATTGCAGAAATTTTTCTTATTTTGGGGCAAAAAGTCAGAAATTCCCCATATTTTGGGGTAAAAATGCAGAAATTCCCCTTATTTTTAGGTAATAAGGCTGAAATTCCCCTTATTTTGGGGCAAAAAGGCAGAAATTTCGTTTATTTTGGGGAAAAGGCATAAATTGCACTTATTTTGAGTCAAAAAGGTGGAAAATCCTCTTATTTTGGGTCAAAAATGAAGAAATTTGCTTTTTTATGGCAAAAAGGTATACATTCCCTTTATTTTCGGGCAAAAAGGCAGAAATTCTTTGTATTTTGGAGCAAAATTGCAGAAATTCCCCTAATTTTTGGGCAAAAATGCAGAAATTTTCCTTATTTTGGGGTAAAACTGCAGAAATTTCACTTATTTTGCGGCAAAATGTCAGAAATTCCCCTTATTTTTGGCAAAAAATGCAGAAAATCCCCTTATTTTAGGGCAAAATTGCAGAAATTTCCCTTATTTGGGGACAAAAACAGAAATTCCCCTTATTTTGGGGCAAAATTGCAGAAATTTCCCTTATTATGGGGAAAAATTGAAGATATTTCCCTTATTTTAGGGCAAAATTGCAGAAATTTCACTTATTTCCGAGAAAAAAAGCAAAAATTTTTCTTATTTTGGGGCAAAATTGCAGAAATTTCACTTATTTAAGATAAAAAAAAGGCAGAAATTTTTCTTATTTTGGGGCAAAAAGGCAGAAATTCCTAATATTTTGTGGCAAAAATGCAGAAATTCCCCTTATTTTGAGGTAAAAAGGCTGAAATTCCCCTTATTTTGGGGCAAAAACGCAGAAATTTCCCTTACTTGGGGCAAAATTGCAAACATTTAACTTATTTCAGTGTAATAAGTCAGAAATTTTCCTTATTTTGGGGCAAAAAACACAGAAATTCCCTTTGTTTTGGAAGGAAAATACAGAAATTCCACTTCTTTAGAGGCAAAAAGGCAGAAATTCCCCTTATTTTGAAGCAAAAATGAAGAAATTCCCCTAATTGTTGGGCAAAAAGGCAGAAATTCCCTATATGTTGGGGCAAAAAGACAGAAATTCTCCTTATTTTGGGACAAAACTCAGAAATTCCACTTATTTTGGGGCAAAATTGCAGGAATTTACCTTATTTTGAGGCAAAATTGCAGAAATTTCCCTTATTTGGGGCAAAATTGCAGAAATTTCACTTATTTTCAGGTAAAAAGGCTGAAATATCCTTTATTTTGGGGCAAAAAGGAAGAAATTCCCCTTATTTTGGGGCAAAATTGCAGAAATTTTCCTTATTTTGGGGCAAAAAGGCTGAAATTCTTATTTTGAGGTAAAATGCTGAAATTCCCCATATTTTGGGGCAAAAGGCAAAACTTCTTCTTATTTTGGGGCAAAGAGGCACAAATTTCCCTTATTTTCGGGCAAAATTGCAGAAATTTCATTTATTTCAGGGCAAAAAATCAGAAATTCCTTTTATTTTGGGGCAAAGAGCAGAAATTTCTTTTATTATGGTACAAAATTGAAGAAATTTATCTTATTTTGAAACAAAAAGGCAGAAAATTCCCCTTATTTTGAGGCAAAAGGCAGAAATTATTCTCAATTTGAGGTAAAATGCAGAAATTCCCTTTATTTTGGGGCTAAAAGGCAGAAATTCCCTGCATTTTGAAGCAAAATTGCAGAAATTCTCTTAATTTTCGGGCAAAAAGGCAGAAATTCTCCTTATTTTGGGGCAAAAAGACAGAAAATCTCCTTTTTCGGGAGCAAACAGTCAGAAATTCCCCTTATTTTGGGGCAAAATTGCAGAAATTTCCTTTACATTGGGGCAAAATTGCAGAAATTTCCCTTATTTTGGGGCAAAATTGCAGAAATTTCAGGTATTTGAGAAAAAAAAGGCAGAAATTTTTTTGGGGGGGCAAAAAGGCAGAAATTTTTTTTATTTTGGTACAAAATTGCAGAAATTTTTCTTATTTTGGGGCAAAAAGTCAGAAATTCCCCATATTTTGGGGCAAAAATGCAGAAATTCCCCTTATTTTGAGGTAATAAGGCTGAAATTCCCCTTATTTTAGGGCAAAACAGCAGAAATTTCGTTTATTTTGGGGAAAAGGCAGAAATTGCACTTATTTTGAGTCAAAAAGGTGGAAAATCCTCTTATTTTGGGGCAAAAATGAAGAAATTTGCTTTTTTATGGCAAAAAGGTATACATTCCCTTTATTTTCGGGCAAAAAGGCAGAAATTCTTTGTATTTTGGAGCAAAATTGCAGAAATTCCCCTAATTTTTGGGCAAAAAGGCAGAAATTTTCCTTATTTTGGGGTAAAACTGCAGAAATTTCAATTATTTTGCGACAAAATGTCAGAAATTCCCCTTATTTTTGGCAAAAAATGCAGAAAATCCCCTTATTTTAGGGCAAAATTGCATAAATTTCCCTTATTTGGGGACAAAAACAGAAATTCCCCTTATTTTGGGGCAAAATTGCAGAAATTTCCCTTATTATGGGGAAAAATTGCAGAAATTTCCCTTATTTTAGGGCAAAATTGCAGAAATTTCACTTATTTCCGAGAAAAAAAGCAAAAATTTTTCTTATTTTGGGGCAAAAAAGCAGAAATTCCCATTATTTTGGGGCAAAAAGGCAGAAATTCACCTTATTTTGGGGTAAAATTGCAGAAATTTTACATATTTCAGGGCAAAACGGCAGAAATTCCCCTTATTTTGGGGCAAAAAGGCAGAAATTTCCCTTATTTTGGGATAAAATTGCAGAAATTTCCCTTATTTGGGGGCAAAAAGGCAGAAAATCCACTTAATTTCGGGTAAAAAGGCAGAAATTTCTCGTATTTTGGAGCAAAATTGCAGAAACTCCCCTAATTTTGGGGCTAAAAGGCAGAATTTCCCTTTATTTTGGGGCAAAAATAGAGAAATTCTTTTTATTTTGGGGCAAAAATCAGAAATTTCCTTTATTTTGGGGCAAAATTTTAGAAATTTCTTTTATATTGTTACAGACTTGCAGAAATTTTTCTTATTTTGTGGCAAAAAGGCAGAAATTCCCCATATTTTGGTGCAAAAAGGCTGAAATTCCCCTTATTTTGAGGTAAAATCCTGAAATTCCCCATATTTTGGGGCAAAAAGGCAGAGATTCGCCTTATTATGAGGTAAAATGCTGAAATTCCCCTTATTTTGGGGCAAAAATACAGAAATTCCCTTTATTTTGTGGCAAAAAGGCAGAAATTTCCCTTATTTTGGGGCAAAATTGCAGAAATTTCACTTATTTCAGGGCAAAATTCAAAAATTCCTTTTATTTTTGGGCAAAAAGACAGAAATTTTGTTTATTTTTGGGTAAAAAGGCAGAAATTTCACTTATTGTGAGGTAAGAAGGCAGAAATTCCTCTTATTTTGGGGCAAAAATGAAGAAATTTCCCTTTTTTTGTGGCAAAAGGTATATATTCTCCTTATTTTCGGGCAAAAAAGCAGAAATATCCCGTTTTTTGGAGCACAATTGCAGAAAATCCCCTAATTGTGGGGCAAAAAGGCAGAAATTCCCTATATGTTGGGGCAAAAAGACAGAAATTCTCCTTATTTTGGGGTAAAACTCAGAAATTCCACTTATTTTGGGGCAAAATTCCAGAAATTTCCCTTATTTTGGGGCAAAATTGCAGAAATTTCACTTATTTTGGGGCAAAATTGCAGAAATTTCACTTATTTCAGATAAAAAAAAGGCAGAAATTTTTCTTATTTTGGGGCAAAAAGGCAGAAATTCCTAATATTTTGTGGCAAAAATGCAGAAATTCCCCTTATTTTGAGGTAAAAAGGCGGAAATTCCCCTTATTTTGGGGCAAAAAGGCAGAAATTTCCCTTATTTTGGGGCAAAATTGCAAACATTTAACTTATTTCAGTGTAATAAGTCAGAAATTTTCCTTATTTTGGGGCAAAAAACACAGAAATTCCCTTTGTTTTGGAAGGAAAATACAGAAATTCCACTTCTTTAGAGGCAAAAAGGCAGAAATTCCCCTTATTTTGAAGCAAAAATGAAGAAATTCCCCTAATTTTTGGGCAAAAAGGCAGAAATTCCCTATATGTTGGGGCAAAAAGACAGAAATTCTCCTTATTTTGGGACAAAACTCAGAAATTCCACTTATTTTGGGGCAAAATTGCAGGAATTTACCTTATTTTGAGGCAAAATTGCAGAAATTTCCCTTATTTGGGGCAAAATTGCAGAAATTTCACTTATTTTCAGGTAAAAAGGCTGAAATATCCTTTATTTTGGGGCAAAAAGGAAGAAATTCCCCTTATTTTGGGGCAAAATTGCAGAAATTTTCCTTATTTTGGGGCAAAAAGGCTGAAATTCTTATTTTGAGGTAAAATGCTGAAATTCCCCATATTTTGGGGCAAAAGGCAAAACTTCTTCTTATTTTGGGGCAAAGAGGCACAAATTTCCCTTATTTTCGGGCAAAATTGCAGAAATTTCATTTATTTCAGGGCAAAAAATCAGAAATTCCTTTTATTTTGGGGCAAAGAGCAGAAATTTCTTTTATTATGGTACAAAATTGAAGAAATTTATCTTATTTTGAAACAAAAAGGCAGAAAATTCCCCTTATTTTGAGGCAAAAGGCAGAAATTATTCTCAATTTGAGGTAAAATGCAGAAATTCCCTTTATTTTGGGGCTAAAAGGCAGAAATTCCCTGCATTTTGAAGCAAAATTGCAGAAATTCTCTTAATTTTCGGGCAAAAAGGCAGAAATTCTCCTTATTTTGGGGCAAAAAGACAGAAAATCTCCTTTTTCGGGAGCAAACAGTCAGAAATTCCCCTTATTTTGGGGCAAAATTGCAGAAATTTCCTTTACATTGGGGCAAAATTGCAGAAATTTCCCTTATTTTGGGGCAAAATTGCAGAAATTTCAGGTATTTGAGAAAAAAAAGGCAGAAATTTTTTTGGGGGGGCAAAAAGGCAGAAATTTTTTTTATTTTGGTACAAAATTGCAGAAATTTTTCTTATTTTGGGGCAAAAAGTCAGAAATTCCCCATATTTTGGGGCAAAAATGCAGAAATTCCCCTTATTTTGAGGTAATAAGGCTGAAATTCCCCTTATTTTAGGGCAAAACAGCAGAAATTTCGTTTATTTTGGGGAAAAGGCAGAAATTGCACTTATTTTGAGTCAAAAAGGTGGAAAATCCTCTTATTTTGGGGCAAAAATGAAGAAATTTGCTTTTTTATGGCAAAAAGGTATACATTCCCTTTATTTTCGGGCAAAAAGGCAGAAATTCTTTGTATTTTGGAGCAAAATTGCAGAAATTCCCCTAATTTTTGGGCAAAAAGGCAGAAATTTTCCTTATTTTGGGGTAAAACTGCAGAAATTTCAATTATTTTGCGACAAAATGTCAGAAATTCCCCTTATTTTTGGCAAAAAATGCAGAAAATCCCCTTATTTTAGGGCAAAATTGCAGAAATTTCCCTTATTTGGGGACAAAAACAGAAATTCCCCTTATTTTGGGGCAAAATTGCAGAAATTTCCCTTATTATGGGGAAAAATTGCAGAAATTTCCCTTATTTTAGGGCAAAATTGCAGAAATTTCACTTATTTCCGAGAAAAAAAGCAAAAATTTTTCTTATTTTGGGGCAAAAAAGCAGAAATTCCCATTATTTTGGGGCAAAAAGGCAGAAATTCACCTTATTTTGGGGTAAAATTGCAGAAATTTTACATATTTCAGGGCAAAACGGCAGAAATTCCCCTTATTTTGGGGCAAAAAGGCAGAAATTTCCCTTATTTTGGGATAAAATTGCAGAAATTTCCCTTATTTGGGGGCAAAAAGGCAGAAAATCCACTTAATTTCGGGTAAAAAGGCAGAAATTTCTCGTATTTTGGAGCAAAATTGCAGAAACTCCCCTAATTTTGGGGCTAAAAGGCAGAATTTCCCTTTATTTTGGGGCAAAAATAGAGAAATTCTTTTTATTTTGGGGCAAAAATCAGAAATTTCCTTTATTTTGGGGCAAAATTTTAGAAATTTCTTTTATATTGTTACAGACTTGCAGAAATTTTTCTTATTTTGTGGCAAAAAGGCAGAAATTCCCCATATTTTGGTGCAAAAAGGCTGAAATTCCCCTTATTTTGAGGTAAAATCCTGAAATTCCCCATATTTTGGGGCAAAAAGGCAGAGATTCGCCTTATTATGAGGTAAAATGCTGAAATTCCCCTTATTTTGGGGCAAAAATACAGAAATTCCCTTTATTTTGTGGCAAAAAGGCAGAAATTTCCCTTATTTTGGGGCAAAATTGCAGAAATTTCACTTATTTCAGGGCAAAATTCAAAAATTCCTTTTATTTTTGGGCAAAAAGACAGAAATTTTGTTTATTTTTGGGTAAAAAGGCAGAAATTTCACTTATTGTGAGGTAAGAAGGCAGAAATTCCTCTTATTTTGGGGCAAAAATGAAGAAATTTCCCTTTTTTTGTGGCAAAAGGTATATATTCTCCTTATTTTCGGGCAAAAAAGCAGAAATATCCCGTTTTTTGGAGCACAATTGCAGAAAATCCCCTAATTGTGGGGCAAAAAGGCAGAAATTCCCTATATGTTGGGGCAAAAAGACAGAAATTCTCCTTATTTTGGGGCAAAACTCAGAAATTCCACTTATTTTGGGGCAAAATTCCAGAAATTTCCCTTATTTTGGGGCAAAATTGCAGAAATTTCACTTATTTTGGGGCAAAATTGCAGAAATTTCACTTATTTCAGATAAAAAAAAGGCAGAAATTTTTCTTATTTTGGGGCAAAAAGGCAGAAATTCCTAATATTTTGTGGCAAAAATGCAGAAATTCCCCTTATTTTGAGGTAAAAAGGCTGAAATTCCCCTTATTTTGGGGCAAAAAGGCAGAAATTTCCCTTATTTTGGGGCAAAATTGCAAACATTTAACTTATTTCAGGGTAATAAGTCAGAAATTTTCCTTATTTTGGGGCAAAAAACACAGAAATTCCCTTTGTTTTGGAAGGAAAATACAGAAATTCCACTTCTTTAGAGGCAAAAAGGCAGAAATTCCCCTTATTTTGAAGCAAAAATGAAGAAATTCCCCTAATTGTTGGGCAAAAAGGCAGAAATTCCCTATATGTTGGGGCAAAAAGACAGAAATTCTCCTTATTTTGGGACAAAACTCAGAAATTCCACTTATTTTGGGGCAAAATTGCAGGAATTTACCTTATTTTGAGGCAAAATTGCAGAAATTTCCCTTATTTGGGGCAAAATTGCAGAAATTTCACTTATTTTCAGGTAAAAAGGCTGAAATATCCTTTATTTTGGGGCAAAAAGGAAGAAATTCCCCTTATTTTGGGGCAAAATTGCAGAAATTTTCCTTATTTTGGGGCAAAAAGGCTGAAATTCTTATTTTGAGGTAAAATGCTGAAATTCCCCATATTTTGGGGCAAAAGGCAAAACTTCTTCTTATTTTGGGGCAAAGAGGCACAAATTTCCCTTATTTTCGGGCAAAATTGCAGAAATTTCATTTATTTCAGGGCAAAAAATCAGAAATTCCTTTTATTTTGGGGCAAAGAGCAGAAATTTCTTTTATTATGGTACAAAATTGAAGAAATTTATCTTATTTTGAAACAAAAAGGCAGAAAATTCCCCTTATTTTGAGGCAAAAGGCAGAAATTATTCTCAATTTGAGGTAAAATGCAGAAATTCCCTTTATTTTGGGGCTAAAAGGCAGAAATTCCCTGCATTTTGAAGCAAAATTGCAGAAATTCTCTTAATTTTCGGGCAAAAAGGCAGAAATTCTCCTTATTTTGGGGCAAAAAGACAGAAAATCTCCTTTTTCGGGAGCAAACAGTCAGAAATTCCCCTTATTTTGGGGCAAAATTGCAGAAATTTCCTTTACATTGGGGCAAAATTGCAGAAATTTCCCTTATTTTGGGGCAAAATTGCAGAAATTTCAGGTATTTGAGAAAAAAAAGGCAGAAATTTTTTTGGGGGGGCAAAAAGGCAGAAATTTTTTTTATTTTGGTACAAAATTGCAGAAATTTTTCTTATTTTGGGGCAAAAAGTCAGAAATTCCCCATATTTTGGGGCAAAAATGCAGAAATTCCCCTTATTTTGAGGTAATAAGGCTGAAATTCCCCTTATTTTAGGGCAAAACAGCAGAAATTTCGTTTATTTTGGGGAAAAGGCAGAAATTGCACTTATTTTGAGTCAAAAAGGTGGAAAATCCTCTTATTTTGGGGCAAAAATGAAGAAATTTGCTTTTTTATGGCAAAAAGGTATACATTCCCTTTATTTTCGGGCAAAAAGGCAGAAATTCTTTGTATTTTGGAGCAAAATTGCAGAAATTCCCCTAATTTTTGGGCAAAAAGGCAGAAATTTTCCTTATTTTGGGGTAAAACTGCAGAAATTTCAATTATTTTGCGACAAAATGTCAGAAATTCCCCTTATTTTTGGCAAAAAATGCAGAAAATCCCCTTATTTTAGGGCAAAATTGCAGAAATTTCCCTTATTTGGGGACAAAAACAGAAATTCCCCTTATTTTGGGGCAAAATTGTAGAAATTTCCCTTATTATGGGGAAAAATTGCAGAAATTTCCCTTATTTTAGGGCAAAATTGCAGAAATTTCACTTATTTCCGAGAAAAAAAGCAAAAATTTTTCTTATTTTGGGGCAAAAAAGCAGAAATTCCCATTATTTTGGGGCAAAAAGGCAGAAATTCACCTTATTTTGGGGTAAAATTGCAGAAATTTTACATATTTCAGGGCAAAACGGCAGAAATTCCCCTTATTTTGGGGCAAAAAGGCAGAAATTTCCCTTATTTTGGGATAAAATTGCAGAAATTTCCCTTATTTGGGGGCAAAAAGGCAGAAAATCCACTTAATTTCGGGTAAAAAGGCAGAAATTTCTCGTATTTTGGAGCAAAATTGCAGAAACTCCCCTAATTTTGGGGCTAAAAGGCAGAATTTCCCTTTATTTTGGGGCAAAAATAGAGAAATTCTTTTTATTTTGGGGCAAAAATCAGAAATTTCCTTTATTTTGGGGCAAAATTTTAGAAATTTCTTTTATATTGTTACAGACTTGCAGAAATTTTTCTTATTTTGTGGCAAAAAGGCAGAAATTCCCCATATTTTGGTGCAAAAAGGCTGAAATTCCCCTTATTTTGAGGTAAAATCCTGAAATTCCCCATATTTTGGGGCAAAAAGGCAGAGATTCGCCTTATTATGAGGTAAAATGCTGAAATTCCCCTTATTTTGGGGCAAAAATACAGAAATTCCCTTTATTTTGTGGCAAAAAGGCAGAAATTTCCCTTATTTTGGGGCAAAATTGCAGAAATTTCACTTATTTCAGGGCAAAATTCAAAAATTCCTTTTATTTTTGGGCAAAAAGACAGAAATTTTGTTTATTTTTGGGTAAAAAGGCAGAAATTTCACTTATTGTGAGGTAAGAAGGCAGAAATTCCTCTTATTTTGGGGCAAAAATGAAGAAATTTCCCTTTTTTTGTGGCAAAAGGTATATATTCTCCTTATTTTCGGGCAAAAAAGCAGAAATATCCCGTTTTTTGGAGCACAATTGCAGAAAATCCCCTAATTGTGGGGCAAAAAGGCAGAAATTCCCTATATGTTGGGGCAAAAAGACAGAAATTCTCCTTATTTTGGGGCAAAACTCAGAAATTCCACTTATTTTGGGGCAAAATTCCAGAAATTTCCCTTATTTTGGGGCAAAATTGCAGAAATTTCACTTATTTTGGGGCAAAATTGCAGAAATTTCACTTATTTCAGATAAAAAAAAGGCAGAAATTTTTCTTATTTTGGGGCAAAAAGGCAGAAATTCCTAATATTTTGTGGCAAAAATGCAGAAATTCCCCTTATTTTGAGGTAAAAAGGCTGAAATTCCCCTTATTTTGGGGCAAAAAGGCAGAAATTTCCCTTATTTTGGGGCAAAATTGCAAACATTTAACTTATTTCAGGGTAATAAGTCAGAAATTTTCCTTATTTTGGGGCAAAAAACACAGAAATTCCCTTTGTTTTGGAAGGAAAATACAGAAATTCCACTTCTTTAGAGGCAAAAAGGCAGAAATTCCCCTTATTTTGAAGCAAAAATGAAGAAATTCCCCTAATTGTTGGGCAAAAAGGCAGAAATTCTCTATATGTTGGGGCAAAAAGACAGAAATTATCCTTATTTTGGGACAAAACTCAGAAATTCCACTTATTTTGGGGCAAAATTGCAGGAATTTACCTTATTTTGAGGCAAAATTGCAGAAATTTCCCTTATTTGGGGCAAAATTGCAGAAATTTCACTTATTTTCAGGTAAAAAGGCTGAAATATCCTTTATTTTGGGGCAAAAAGGAAGAAATTCCCCTTATTTTGGGGCAAAATTGCAGAAATTTTCCTTATTTTGGGGCAAAAAGGCTGAAATTCTTATTTTGAGGTAAAATGCTGAAATTCCCCATATTTTGGGGCAAAAGGCAAAACTTCTTCTTATTTTGGGGCAAAGAGGCACAAATTTCCCTTATTTTCGGGCAAAATTGCAGAAATTTCATTTATTTCAGGGCAAAAAATCAGAAATTCCTTTTATTTTGGGGCAAAGAGCAGAAATTTCTTTTATTATGGTACAAAATTGAAGAAATTTATCTTATTTTGAAACAAAAAGGCAGAAAATTCCCCTTATTTTGAGGCAAAAGGCAGAAATTATTCTCAATTTGAGATAAAATGCAGAAATTCCCTTTATTTTGGGGCTAAAAGGCAGAAATTCCCTGCATTTTGAAGCAAAATTGCAGAAATTCTCTTAATTTTCGGGCAAAAAGGCAGAAATTCTCCTTATTTTGGGGCAAAAAGACAGAAAATCTCCTTTTTCGGGAGCAAACAGTCAGAAATTCCCCTTATTTTGGGGCAAAATTGCAGAAATTTCCTTTACATTGGGGCAAAATTGCAGAAATTTCCCTTATTTTGGGGCAAAATTGCAGAAATTTCAGGTATTTGAGAAAAAAAAGGCAGAAATTTTTTTTGGGGGGGCAAAAAGGCAGAAATTTTTTTTATTTTGGTACAAAATTGCAGAAATTTTTCTTATTTTGGGGCAAAAAGTCAGAAATTCCCCATATTTTGGGGCAAAAATGCAGAAATTCCCCTTATTTTGAGGTAATAAGGCTGAAATTCCCCTTATTTTGGGGCAAAAAGACAGAAATTTCGTTTATTTTGGGGAAAAGGCAGAAATTGCACTTATTTTGAGTCAAAAAGGTGGAAAATCCTCTTATTTTGGGGCAAAAATGAAGAAATTTGCTTTTTTATGGCAAAAAGGTATACATTCCCTTTATTTTCGGGCAAAAAGGCAGAAATTCTTTGTATTTTGGAGCAAAATTGCAGAAATTCCCCTAATTTTTGGGCAAAAAGGCAGAAATTTTCCTTATTTTGGGGTAAAACTGCAGAAATTTCACTTATTTTGCGACAAAATGTCAGAAATTCCCCTTATTTTTGGCAAAAAATGCAGAAAATCCCCTTATTTTAGGGCAAAATTTCAGAAATTTCCCTTATTTGGGGACAAAAACAGAAATTCCCCTTATTTTGGGGCAAAATTGCAGAAATTTCCCTTATTATGGGGAAAAATTGCAGAAATTTCCCTTATTTTAGGGCAAAATTGCAGAAATTTCACTTATTTCCGAGAAAAAAAGCAAAAATTTTTCTTATTTTGGGGCAAAAAAGCAGAAATTCCCATTATTTTGGGGCAAAAAGGCAGAAATTCACCTTATTTTGGGGTAAAATTGCAGAAATTTTACATATTTCAGGGCAAAACGGCAGAAATTCCCTTTATTTTGGGGCAAAAAGGCAGAAATTTCCCTTATTTTGGGATAAAATTGCAGAAATTTCCCTTATTTGGGGGCAAAAAGGCAGAAAATCCACTTAATTTCGGGTAAAAAGGCAGAAATTTCTCGTATTTTGGAGCAAAATTGCAGAAACTCCCCTAATTTTGGGGCTAAAAGGCAGAATTTCCCTTTATTTTGGGGCAAAAATAGAGAAATTCTTTTTATTTTGGGGCAAAAATCAGAAATTTCCTTTATTTTGGGGCAAAATTTTAGAAATTTCTTTTATATTGTTACAGACTTGCAGAAATTTTTCTTATTTTGTGGCAAAAAGGCAGAAATTCCCCATATTTTGGTGCAAAAAGGCTGAAATTCCCCTTATTTTGAGGTAAAA
The DNA here is from genome assembly GCF_963924665.1 of Micromys minutus. Classification (NCBI taxonomy): domain Eukaryota; kingdom Metazoa; phylum Chordata; class Mammalia; order Rodentia; family Muridae; genus Micromys; species Micromys minutus. The sequence continues at coordinate 203,921 of NW_027667682.1, read as the reverse complement.
TCCTGAAATTCCCCATATTTTGGGGCAAAAAGGCAGAGATTCGCCTTATTATGAGGTAAAATGCTGAAATTCCCCTTATTTTGGGGCAAAAATACAGAAATTCCCTTTATTTTGTGGCAAAAAGGCAGAAATTTCCCTTATTTTGGGGCAAAATTGCAGAATTTTCACTTATTTCAGGGCAAAATTCAAAAATTCCTTTTATTTTTGGGCAAAAAGACAGAAATTTTGTTTATTTTTGGGTAAAAAGGCAGAAATTTCACTTATTGTGAGGTAAGAAGGCAGAAATTCCTCTTATTTTGGGGCAAAAATGAAGAAATTTCCCTTTTTTTGTGGCAAAAGGTATATATTCTCCTTATTTTCGGGCAAAAAAGCAGAAATATCCCGTTTTTTGGAGCACAATTGCAGAAAATCCCCTAATTGTGGGGCAAAAAGGCAGAAATTCCCTATATGTTGGGGCAAAAAGACAGAAATTCTCCTTATTTTGGGGCAAAACTCAGAAATTCCACTTATTTTGGGGCAAAATTCCAGAAATTTCCCTTATTTTTGGGCAAAATTGCAGAAATTTCACTTATTTTGGGGCAAAATTGCAGAAATTTCACTTATTTCAGATAAAAAAAAGGCAGAAATTTTTCTTATTTTGGGGCAAAAAGGCAGAAATTCCTAATATTTTGTGGCAAAAATGCAGAAATTCCCCTTATTTTGAGGTAAAAAGGCTGAAATTCCCCTTATTTTGGGGCAAAAAGGCAGAAATTTCCCTTATTTTGGGGCAAAATTGCAAACATTTAACTTATTTCAGGGTAATAAGTCAGAAATTTTCCTTATTTTGGGGCAAAAAACACAGAAATTCCCTTTGTTTTGGAAGAAAAATACAGAAATTCCACTTCTTTAGAGGCAAAAAGGCAGAAATTCCCCTTATTTTGAAGCAAAAATGAAGAAATTCCCCTAATTGTTGGGCAAAAAGGCAGAAATTCCCTATATGTTGGGGCAAAAAGACAGAAATTCTCCTTATTTTGGGACAAAACTCAGAAATTCCACTTATTTTGGGGCAAAATTGCAGGAATTTACCTTATTTTGAGGCAAAATTGCAGAAATTTCCCTTATTTGGGGCAAAATTGCAGAAATTTCACTTATTTTCAGGTAAAAAGGCTGAAATATCCTTTATTTTGGGGCAAAAAGGAAGAAAATCCCCTTATTTTGGGGCAAAATTGCAGAAATTTTCCTTATTTTGGGGCAAAAAGGCTGAAATTCTTATTTTGAGGTAAAATGCTGAAATTCCCCATATTTTGGGGCAAAAGGCAAAACTTCTTCTTATTTTGGGGCAAAGAGGCACAAATTTCACTTATTTTCGAGCAAAATTGCAGAAATTTCATTTATTTCAGGGCAAAAAATCAGAAATTCCTTTTATTTTGGGGCAAAGAGCAGAAATTTCTTTTATTATGGTACAAAATTGAAGAAATTTATCTTATTTTGAAACAAAAAGGCAGAAAATTCCCCTTATTTTGAGGCAAAAGGCAGAAATTATTCTCAATTTGAGGTAAAATGCAGAAATTCCCTTTATTTTGGGGCTAAAAGGCAGAAATTCCCTGCATTTTGAAGCAAAATTTCAGAAATTCTCTTAATTTTCGGGCAAAAAGGCAGAAATTCTCCTTATTTTGGGGCAAAAAGACAGAAAATCTCCTTTTTCGGGAGCAAACAGTCAGAAATTCCCCTTATTTTGGGGCAAAATTGCAGAAATTTCCTTTACATTGGGGCAAAATTGCAGAAATTTGCCTTATTTTGGGGCAAAATTGCAGAAATTTCAGGTATTTGAGATAAAAAAGGCAGAAATTTTTTTGGGGGGGCAAAAAGGCAGAAATTTTTTTTATTTTGGTACAAAATTGCAGAAATTTTTCTTATTTTGGGGCAAAAAGTCAGAAATTCCCCATATTTTGGGGCAAAAATGCAGAAATTCCCCTTATTTTGAGGTAATATGGCTGAAATTCCCCTTATTTTAGGGCAAAAAGGCAGAAATTTCATTTATTTTGGGGAAAAGGCAGAAATTGCACTTATTTTGAGTCAAAAAGGTGGAAAATCCTCTTATTTTGGGGCAAAAATGAAGAAATTTGCTTTTTTATGGCAAAAAGGTATACATTCCCTTTATTTTCGGGCAAAAAGGCAGAAATTCTTTGTATTTTGGAGCAAAATTGCAGAAATTCCCCTAATTTTTGGGCAAAAAGGCAGAAATTTTCCTTATTTTGGGGTAAAACTGCAGAAATTTCACTTATTTTGCGGCAAAATGTCAGAAATTCCCCTTATTTTTGGCAAAAAATGCAGAAAATCCCCTTATTTTAGGGCAAAATTGCAGAAATTTCCCTTATTTGGGGACAAAAACAGAAATTCCCCTTATTTTGGGGCAAAATTGTAGAAATTTCCCTTATTATGGGGAAAAATTGCAGAAATTTCCCTTATTTTAGGGCAAAATTGCAGAAATTTCACTTATTTCCGAGAAAAAAAGCAAAAATTTTTCTTATTTTTGGGCAAAAAAGCAGAAATTCCCATTATTTTGGGGCAAAAAGGCAGAAATTCACCTTATTTTGGGGTAAAATTGCAGAAATTTTACATATTTCAGGGCAAAACGGCAGAAATTCCCCTTATTTTGGGGCAAAAAGGCAGAAATTTCCCTTATTTTGGGATAAAATTGCAGAAATTTCCCTTATTTGGGGGCAAAAAGGCAGAAAATCCACTTAATTTCGGGTAAAAAGGCAGAAATTTCTCGTATTTTGGAGCAAAATTGCAGAAACTCCCCTAATTTGGGGGCTAAAAGGCAGAATTTCCCTTTATTTTGGGGCAAAAATAGAGAAATTCTTTTTATTTTGGGGCAAAAATCAGAAATTTCCTTTATTTTGGGGCAAAATTTTAGAAATTTCTTTTATATTGTTACAGACTTGCAGAAATTTTTCTTATTTTGTGGCAAAAAGGCAGAAATTCCCCATATTTTGGTGCAAAAAGGCTGAAATTCCCCTTATTTTGAGGTAAAATCCTGAAATTCCCCATATTTTGGGGCAAAAAGGCAGAAATTCCCCTCATTTGGGGGCAAAAAGGCACAAATTTCCCTTATTTTCGGGCATAATTGCAGGAATTTCATTTATTTCAGGGCAAAAAGTCAGAAATTCCTTTTATTTTCGGGCAAAAACAGAAATTTCTTTTATTTTGATACAAAATTGTAGAAATTTTCCTTATTTTGGAACAAAAAGGCAAAAATTACCCATATTTTGGGGGAAAAGGCAGAAATTCCCCTTATTTTGAGGTAAAAAGGCTGAAATTCCCGTTATTTTGGGGCAAAAAGGCAGAAATTCCCTTTACTTTGTGGCAAAAAGGCAGAAATTCCCGTTAATTGGGGCAGAAAAGCGAAATTTTCCTTATTTACGGGCAATAGGGCAGAAATTCCCCTTATTTTGTGGCAAAAAGGCAGAAATTCCCCTTATTTGAAGGTAAAATGCTGAAATTCCTCTTATTTTCGGCAAAAAGGCAGAAATTCCTATTATTTTGGGGCAAAATTGCAGAAATTTCAATTATTTCTGGGCAAAAAGTCAGATATTTGCCTTATTTTGGGGCAAAAAGCAGAAATTCCCTTAATTTTGGGGCCAAAAACAGAAATTCCCCTTATTTTGGGGTAAAATTGCAGAAATTTCAAATATTTCAGGGCAAAAAGGCAGAAATTCCACTTTATTTCAGACAATAACGCAGAAATTCCCCGTATTTTAAAGCTAAATTTCAGAAATTCCCCTTATATTGGTGCAAAAATGGAGAAATTCCCTTTATTTTTGTGCAATAAGGCAGATTTCCCCGTATTTTGAAGCAAAATTGCACATATTTCCCTAATTTTGAAGGAAAATGCAGAAATTCACATTATTTTGGAATAAAAAGACAGAAATTCTCCTTATTTCAGGGCAAAAAGTCAGAAATTCCCCTTATTTTGGGGTAAAATTGCAGAAATTTTCTTTATTTTGGGGCAAAATTGCAGAAATTTCCCTTATTTTGGGGCAAAATTGCAGAAATTTCACTTATTTCAGGGAAAAAGTGCAGAAATTTCTCTTATTTTGGGGCAAAAAGGCAGAAATTTCTTTTATTTTGGTACAAAATTGCAGAAATTTTCTTTATTTTGGGGCAAAAATGAAGAAATTCCCCATATTTTGGGGCAAAAAGGCAGAGATTCGCCTTATTATGAGGTAAAATGCTGAAATTCCCCTTATTTTGGGGCAAAAATACAGAAATTCCCTTTATTTTGTGGCAAAAAGGCAGAAATTTCCCTTATTTTGGGGCAAAATTGCAGAAATTTCACTTATTTCAGGGCAAAATTCAAAAATTCCTTTTATTTTTGGGCAAAAAGACAGAAATTTTGTTTATTTTTGGGTAAAAAGGCAGAAATTTCACTTATTGTGAGGTAAGAAGGCAGAAATTCCTCTTATTTTGGGGCAAAAATGAAGAAATTTCTCTTTTTTTGTGGCAAAAGGTATATATTCTCCTTATTTTCGGGCAAAAAAGCAGAAATATCCCGTTTTTTGGAGCACAATTGCAGAAAATCCCCTAATTGTGGGGCAAAAAGGCAGAAATTCCCTATATGTTGGGGCAAAAAGACAGAAATTCTCCTTATTTTGGGGCAAAACTCAGAAATTCCACTTATTTTGGGGCAAAATTCCAGAAATTTCCCTTATTTTTGGGCAAAATTGCAGAAATTTCACTTATTTTGGGGCAAAATTGCAGAAATTTCACTTATTTCAGATAAAAAAAAGGCAGAAATTTTTCTTATTTTGGGGCAAAAAGGCAGAAATTCCTAATATTTTGTGGCAAAAATGCAGAAATTCCCCTTATTTTGAGGTAAAAAGGCTGAAATTCCCCTTATTTTGGGGCAAAAAGGCAGAAATTTCCCTTATTTTGGGGCAAAATTGTAAACATTTAACTTATTTCAGGGTAATAAGTCAGAAATTTTCCTTATTTTGGGGCAAAAAACACAGAAATTCCCTTTGTTTTGGAAGGAAAATACAGAAATTCCACTTCTTTAGAGGCAAAAAGGCAGAAATTCCCCTTATTTTGAAGCAAAAATGAAGAAATTCCCCTAATTGTTGGGCAAAAAGGCAGAAATTCCCTATATGTTGGGGCAAAAAGACAGAAATTATCCTTATTTTGGGACAAAACTCAGAAATTCCACTTATTTTGGGGCAAAATTGCAGGAATTTACCTTATTTTGAGGCAAAATTGCAGAAATTTCCCTTATTTGGGGCAAAATTGCAGAAATTTCACTTATTTTCAGGTAAAAAGGCTGAAATATCCTTTATTTTGGGGCAAAAAGGAAGAAATTCCCCTTATTTTGGGGCAAAATTGCAGAAATTTTCCTTATTTTGGGGCAAAAAGGCTGAAATTCTTATTTTGAGGTAAAATGCTGAAATTCCCCATATTTTGGGGCAAAAGGCAAAACTTCTTCTTATTTTGGGGCAAAGAGGCACAAATTTCCCTTATTTTCGGGCAAAATTGCAGAAATTTCATTTATTTCAGGGCAAAAAATCAGAAATTCCTTTTATTTTGGGGCAAAGAGCAGAAATTTCTTTTATTATGGTACAAAATTGAAGAAATTTATCTTATTTTGAAACAAAAAGGCAGAAAATTCCCCTTATTTTGAGGCAAAAGGCAGAAATTATTCTCAATTTGAGGTAAAATGCAGAAATTCCCTTTATTTTGGGGCTAAAAGGCAGAAATTCCCTGCATTTTGAAGCAAAATTGCAGAAATTCTCTTAATTTTCGGGCAAAAAGGCAGAAATTCTCCTTATTTTGGGGCAAAAAGACAGAAAATCACCTTTTTCGGGATCAAACAGTCAGAAATTCCCCTTATTTTGGGGCAAAATTGCAGAAATTTCCTTTACATTGGGGCAAAATTGCAGAAATTTCCCTTATTTTGGGGCAAAATTGCAGAAATTTCAGGTATTTGAGAAAAAAAAGGCAGAAATTTTTTTGGGGGGGCAAAAAGGCAGAAATTTTTTTTTATTTTGGTACAAAATTGCAGAAATTTTTCTTATTTTGGGGCAAAAAGTCAGAAATTCCCCATATTTTGGGGTAAAAATGCAGAAATTCCCCTTATTTTTAGGTAATAAGGCTGAAATTCCCCTTATTTTGGGGCAAAAAGGCAGAAATTTCGTTTATTTTGGGGAAAAGGCATAAATTGCACTTATTTTGAGTCAAAAAGGTGGAAAATCCTCTTATTTTGGGTCAAAAATGAAGAAATTTGCTTTTTTATGGCAAAAAGGTATACATTCCCTTTATTTTCGGGCAAAAAGGCAGAAATTCTTTGTATTTTGGAGCAAAATTGCAGAAATTCCCCTAATTTTTGGGCAAAAATGCAGAAATTTTCCTTATTTTGGGGTAAAACTGCAGAAATTTCACTTATTTTGCGGCAAAATGTCAGAAATTCCCCTTATTTTTGGCAAAAAATGCAGAAAATCCCCTTATTTTAGGGCAAAATTGCAGAAATTTCCCTTATTTGGGGACAAAAACAGAAATTTACCTTATTTTGGGGCAAAATTGCAGAAATTTCCCTTATTATGGGGAAAAATTGAAGATATTTCCCTTATTTTAGGGCAAAATTGCAGAAATTTCACTTATTTCCGAGAAAAAAAGCAAAAATTTTTCTTATTTTGGGGCAAAATTGCAGAAATTTCACTTATTTAAGATAAAAAAAAGGCAGAAATTTTTCTTATTTTGGGGCAAAAAGGCAGAAATTCCTAATATTTTGTGGCAAAAATGCAGAAATTCCCCTTATTTTGAGGTAAAAAGGCTGAAATTCCCCTTATTTTGGGGCAAAAACGCAGAAATTTCCCTTACTTGGGGCAAAATTGCAAACATTTAACTTATTTCAGTGTAATAAGTCAGAAATTTTCCTTATTTTGGGGCAAAAAACACAGAAATTCCCTTTGTTTTGGAAGGAAAATACAGAAATTCCACTTCTTTAGAGGCAAAAAGGCAGAAATTCCCCTTATTTTGAAGCAAAAATGAAGAAATTCCCCTAATTGTTGGGCAAAAAGGCAGAAATTCCCTATATGTTGGGGCAAAAAGACAGAAATTCTCCTTATTTTGGGACAAAACTCAGAAATTCCACTTATTTTGGGGCAAAATTGCAGGAATTTACCTTATTTTGAGGCAAAATTGCAGAAATTTCCCTTATTTGGGGCAAAATTGCAGAAATTTCACTTATTTTCAGGTAAAAAGGCTGAAATATCCTTTATTTTGGGGCAAAAAGGAAGAAATTCCCCTTATTTTGGGGCAAAATTGCAGAAATTTTCCTTATTTTGGGGCAAAAAGGCTGAAATTCTTATTTTGAGGTAAAATGCTGAAATTCCCCATATTTTGGGGCAAAAGGCAAAACTTCTTCTTATTTTGGGGCAAAGAGGCACAAATTTCCCTTATTTTCGGGCAAAATTGCAGAAATTTCATTTATTTCAGGGCAAAAAATCAGAAATTCCTTTTATTTTGGGGCAAAGAGCAGAAATTTCTTTTATTATGGTACAAAATTGAAGAAATTTATCTTATTTTGAAACAAAAAGGCAGAAAATTCCCCTTATTTTGAGGCAAAAGGCAGAAATTATTCTCAATTTGAGGTAAAATGCAGAAATTCCCTTTATTTTGGGGCTAAAAGGCAGAAATTCCCTGCATTTTGAAGCAAAATTGCAGAAATTCTCTTAATTTTCGGGCAAAAAGGCAGAAATTCTCCTTATTTTGGGGCAAAAAGACAGAAAATCTCCTTTTTCGGGAGCAAACAGTCAGAAATTCCCCTTATTTTGGGGCAAAATTGCAGAAATTTCCTTTACATTGGGGCAAAATTGCAGAAATTTCCCTTATTTTGGGGCAAAATTGCAGAAATTTCAGGTATTTGAGAAAAAAAAGGCAGAAATTTTTTTGGGGGGGCAAAAAGGCAGAAATTTTTTTTATTTTGGTACAAAATTGCAGAAATTTTTCTTATTTTGGGGCAAAAAGTCAGAAATTCCCCATATTTTGGGGCAAAAATGCAGAAATTCCCCTTATTTTGAGGTAATAAGGCTGAAATTCCCCTTATTTTAGGGCAAAACAGCAGAAATTTCGTTTATTTTGGGGAAAAGGCAGAAATTGCACTTATTTTGAGTCAAAAAGGTGGAAAATCCTCTTATTTTGGGGCAAAAATGAAGAAATTTGCTTTTTTATGGCAAAAAGGTATACATTCCCTTTATTTTCGGGCAAAAAGGCAGAAATTCTTTGTATTTTGGAGCAAAATTGCAGAAATTCCCCTAATTTTTGGGCAAAAAGGCAGAAATTTTCCTTATTTTGGGGTAAAACTGCAGAAATTTCAATTATTTTGCGACAAAATGTCAGAAATTCCCCTTATTTTTGGCAAAAAATGCAGAAAATCCCCTTATTTTAGGGCAAAATTGCATAAATTTCCCTTATTTGGGGACAAAAACAGAAATTCCCCTTATTTTGGGGCAAAATTGCAGAAATTTCCCTTATTATGGGGAAAAATTGCAGAAATTTCCCTTATTTTAGGGCAAAATTGCAGAAATTTCACTTATTTCCGAGAAAAAAAGCAAAAATTTTCTTATTTTGGGGCAAAATTGCAGAAATTTCACTTATTTCAGATAAAAAAAAGGCAGAAATTTTTCTTATTTTGGGGCAAAAAGGCAGAAATTCCTAATATTTTGTGGCAAAAATGCAGAAATTCCCCTTATTTTGAGGTAAAAAGGCTGAAATTCCCATTATTTGGGGGCAATAAGGCAGAAATTTCCCTTATTTTGGGGCAAAATTGCAGAAATTTCACTTATTTCAGGGAAAAAGTGCAGAAATTTCTCTTATTTTGGGGCAAAAAGGCAGAAATTTCTTTTATTTTGGTACAAAATTGCAGAAAATTTTTTAATTTGGGGCAAAAATGAAGAAATTCCCCATATTTTGGGGCAAAAAGGCAGAGATTTGCCTTATTATGAGGTAAAATGCTGAAATTCCCCTTATTTTGGGGCAAAAATACAGAAATTCCCTTCATTTTGTGGCAAAAAGGCAGAAATTTCCCTTATTTTGGGGAAAAATTGCAGAAATTTCACTTATTTCAGGGCAAAATTCAAAAATTCCTTTTATTTTGGGGCAAAAAGAAAGAAATTCCGTTCATTTTTAGGTAAAAAGGCAGAAATTTCACTTATTTTGAGGGAAGAAGGCAGAAATTCCTCTTATTTTGGGGCAAAAATGAAGAAATTTCTCTTTTTTGTGGCAAAAGTTATACATTCCCCTTATTTTCGGGCAAAAAAGCAGAAATTCCCCCTATTTTGGAGCAGAATTGAAGAAAATCCCCTAATTGTGGGGCAAAAAGGCAGAAATTCCCTATATGTTGGGGCAAAAAGACAGAAATTCTCCTTATTTTGGGGCAAAACTCAGAAATTCCACTTATTTTGGGGCAAAATTCCAGAAATTTCCCTTATTTTGGGGCAAAATTGCAGAAATTTTACTTATTTTGGGGCACAATTGCAGAAATTTCACTTATTTCAGGTAAAAATGGCAGAAATTTTTCTTATTTTGGGGCAAAAAGGCAGAAATTCCTAATATTTTGTGGCAAAAATGCAGAAATTCCCCTTATTTTGAGGTAAAAAGGCTGAAATTCCCCTTATTTGGGGGCAAAAAGGCAGAAATTTCCCTTATTTTGGGGCAAAATTGCAAACATTTCACTTATTTCAGGGTAATAAGTCAGAAATTTTCCTTATTTTGGGGCAAAAAACACAGAAATTCCCTTTGTTTTGGAAGGAAAATACAGAAATTCCACTTCTTTAGAGGCAAAAAGGCAGAAATTCCCCTTATTTTGAAGCAAAAATGAAGAAATTCCCCTAATTGTTGGGCAAAAAGGCAGAAATTCCCTATATGTTGGGGCAAAAAGACAGAAATTCTCCTTATTTTGGGACAAAACTCAGAAATTCCACTTATTTTGGGGCAAAATTGCAGGAATTTACCTTATTTTGAGGCAAAATTGCAGAAATTTCCCTTATTTGGGGCAAAATTGCAGAAATTTCACTTATTTTCAGGTAAAAAGGCTGAAATATCCTTTATTTTGGGGCAAAAAGGAAGAAATTCCCCTTATTTTGGGGCAAAATTGCAGAAATTTTCCTTATTTTGGGGCAAAAAGGCTGAAATTCTTATTTTGAGGTAAAATGCTGAAATTCCCCATATTTTGGGGCAAAAGGCAAAACTTCTTCTTATTTTGGGGCAAAGAGGCACAAATTTCTCTTATTTTCGGGCAAAATTGCAGAAATTTCATTTATTTCAGGGCAAAAAGTCAGAAATTCCTTTTATTTTGGGGCAAAGAGCAGAAATTTCTTTTATTATGGTACAAAATTGAAGAAATTTATCTTATTTTGAAACAAAAAGGCAGAAAATTCCCCTTATTTTGAGGCAAAAGGCAGAAATTATTCTCAATTTGAGGTAAAATGCAGAAATTCCCTTTATTTTGGGGCTAAAAGGCAGAAATTCCCTGTATTTTGAAGCAAAATTGCAGAAATTCTCTTAATTTTCGGGCAGAAAGGCAGAAATTCTCCTTATTTTGGGGCAAAAAGACAGAAAATCTCCTTTTTCGGGAGCAAACAGTCAGAAATTCCCCTTATTTTGGGGCAAAATTGCAGAAATTTCCTTTACATTGGGGCAAAATTGCAGAAATTTCCCTTATTTTGGGGCAAAATTGCAGAAATTTCAGGTATTTGAGAAAAAAAAGGCAGAAATTTTTTGGGGGGGGCAAAAAGGCAGAAATTTTTTTTTATTTTGGTACAAAATTGCAGAAATTTTTTTTTATTTTGGGGCAAAAAGTCAGAAATTCCCCATATTTTGGGGCAAAAATGCAGAAATTCCCCTTATTTTGAGGTAATAAGGCTGAAATTCCCCTTATTTTGGGGCAAAAAGGCAGAAATTTCGTTTATTTTGGGGAAAAGGCAGAAATTGCACTTATTTTGAGTCAAAAAGGTGGAAAATCCCCTTATTTTGGGGCAAAAATGAAGAAATTTGCTTTTTTATGGCAAAAAGGTATACATTCCCTTTATTTTCGGGCAAAAAGGCAGAAATTCTTTGTATTTTGGAGCAAAATTACAGAAATTCCCCTAATTTTTGGGCAAAAAGGCAGAAATTTTCCTTATTTTGGGGTAAAAATGCAGAAATTTCACTTATTTGGCGGCAAAATGTCAGAAATTCCCCTTATTTTTGACAAAAAATGCAGAAAATCCCCTTATTTTAGGGCAAAATTGCAGAAATTTCCCTTATTTGGGGACAAAAACAGAAATTCCCCTTATTTTGGGGCAAAATTGCAGAAATTTCCCATATTATGAGGAAAAATTACAGAAATTTCCCTTATTTTAGGGGAAAAATGCAGAAATTTCACTTATTTCAGAGAAAAAAAGCAAAAATTTTTCTTATTTTGGGGCAAAAAGGCAGAAATTCCCATTATTTTGGGGCAAAAAGGCAGAAATTCACCTTATTTTGGGGTAAAATTGCAGAAATTTCACATATTTCATGGCAAAACGGCAGAAATTCCCCTTATTTTGGGGCAAAAAGGCAGAAATTTCCCTTATTTTGGGATAAAATTGCAGAAATTTCCCTTATTTGGGGGCAAAAAGGCAGAAAATCCACTTAATTTCGGGTAAAAAGGCAGAAATTTCTCGTACTTTGGAGCAAAATTGCAGAAACTCCCCTAATTCTGGGGCTAAAAGGCAGAATTTCCCTTTATTTTGTGGCAAAAATAGAGAAATTCTTTTTATTTTGGGGCAAAAATCAGAAATTTCCTTTATTTTGGGGCAAAATTTTAGAAATTTCTTTTATATTGTTACAGACTTGCAGAAATTTTTCTTATTTTGTGGCAAAAAGGCAGAAATTCCCCATATTTTGGTGCAAAAAGGCTGAAATTCCCCTTATTTTGAGGTAAAATCCTGAAATTCCCCATATTTTGGGGCAAAAAGGCAGAAATTCCCCTCATTTGGGGGCAAAAAAGCACAAATTTCCCTTATTTTCGGGCATAATTGCAGGAATTTCATTTATTTCAGGGCAAAAAGTCAGAAATTCCTTTTATTTTCGGGCAAAAACAGAAATTTCTTTTATTTTGATACAAAATTGTAGAAATTTTCCTTATTTTGGAACAAAAAGGCAAAAATTACCCATATTTTGGGGAAAAAGGCAGAAATTCCCCTTATTTTGAGGTAAAAAGGCTGAAATTCCCGTTATTTTGGGGCAAAAAGGCAGAAATTCCCTTTACTTTGTGGCAAAAAGGCAGAAATTCCCGTTAATTGGGGCAGAAAAGCAGAAATTTTCCTTATTTAAGGGCAATAGGGCAGAAATTCCCCTTATTTTGTGGCAAAAAGGCAGAAATTCCCCTTATTTGAAGGTAAAATGCTGAAATTCCCCTTATTTTCGGCAAAAAGGCAGAAATTCCTATTATTTTGGGGCAAAATTGCAGAAATTTCAATTATTTCTGGGCAAAAAGTCAGATATTTGCCTTATTTTGGGGCAAAAAGCAGAAATTCCCTTAATTTTGGGGCCAAAAACAGAAATTCCCCTTATTTTGGGGTAAAATTGCAGAAATTTCAAATATTTCAGGGCAAAAAGGCAGAAATTCCACTTTATTTCGGACAATAACGCAGAAATTCCCCGTATTTTAAAGCTAAATTTCAGAAATTCCCCTTATATTGGTGCAAAAATGGAGAAATTCCCTTTATTTTTGTGCAATAAGGCAGATTTCCCCGTATTTTGAAGCAAAATTGCACATATTTCCCTAATTTTGAAGGAAAATGCAGAAATTCACATTATTTTGGAATAAAAAGACAGAAATTCTCCTTATTTCAGGGCAAAAAGTCAGAAATTCCCCTTATTTTGGGGCAAAATTGCAGAAATTTTCCTTATTTTGGGGCAAAATTGCAGAAATTTCTCTTATTTTGGGGCAAAATTGCAGAAATTTCACTTATTTCAGGGAAAAAGTGCAGAAATTTCTCTTATTTTGGGGCAAAAAGGCAGAAATTTCTTTTATTTTGGTACAAAATTGCAGAAATTTTCTTTATTTTGGGGCAAAATTGCAGAAATTTCCCTTATTTTGGGGCAAAATTGCAGAAATTTCACTTATTTCAGGGAAAAAGTGCAGAAATTTCTCTTATTTTGGGGCAAAAAGGCAGAAATTTCTTTTATTTTGGTACAAAATTGCAGAAATTTTTTTTATTTTGGGGCAAAAATGAAGAAATTCCCCATATTTTGGGGCAAAAAGGCAGAGATTTGCCTTATTATGAGGTAAAATGCTGAAATTCCCCTTATTTTGGGGCAAAAATACAGAAATTCTCTTTATTTTGTGGCAAAAAGGCAGAAATTTCCCTTATTTTGGGGCAAAATTGCAGAAATTTCACTTATTTCAGGGAAAATTAAAAAATTCCTTTTATTTTGGGGCAAAAAGACAGAAATTCCGTTCATTTTTAGGTAAAAAGGCAGAAATTTCACTTATTTTGAGGGAAGAAGGCAGAAATTCCTCTTATTTTGGGGCAAAAATGAAGAAATTTCTCTTTTTTGTGGCAAAAGGTATACATTCCCCTTATTTTCGGGCAAAAAAGCAGAAATTTCCCCTATTTTGGAGCAGAATTGAAGAAAATCCCCTAATTGTGGGGCAAAAAGGCAGAAATTCCCTATATGTTGGGGCAAAAAGACAGAAATTCTCCTTATTTTGGGGCAAAACTCAGAAATTCCACTTATTTTGGGGCAAAATTCCAGAAATTTCCCTTATTTTGGGGCAAAATTGCAGAAATTTTACTTATTTTGGGGCACAATTGCAGAAATTTCACTTATTTCAGGTAAAAATGGCAGAAATTTTTCTTATTTTGGGGCAAAAAGGCAGAAATTCCTAATATTTTGTGGCAAAAATGCAGAAATTCCCCTTATTTTGAGGTAAAAAGGCTGAAATTCCCCTTATTTGGGGGCAAAAAGGCAGAAATTTCCCTTATTTTGGGGCAAAATTGCAAACATTTCACTTATTTCAGGGTAATAAGTCAGAAATTTTCCTTATTTTGGGGCAAAAAACACAGAAATTCCCTTTGTTTTGGAAGGAAAATACAGAAATTCCACTTCTTTAGAGGCAAAAAGGCAGAAATTCCCCTTATTTTGAAGCAAAAATGAAGAAATTCCCCTAATTGTTGGGCAAAAAGGCAGAAATTCCCTATATGTTGGGGCAAAAAGACAGAAATTCTCCTTATTTTGGGACAAAACTCAGAAATTCCACTTATTTTGGGGCAAAATTGCAGGAATTTACCTTATTTTGAGGCAAAATTGCAGAAATTTCCCTTATTTGGGGCAAAATTGCAGAAATTTCACTTATTTTCAGGTAAAAAGGCTGAAATATCCTTTATTTTGGGGCAAAAAGGAAGAAATTCCCCTTATTTTGGGGCAAAATTGCAGAAATTTTCCTTATTTTGGGGCAAAAAGGCTGAAATTCTTATTTTGAGGTAAAATGCTGAAATTCCCCATATTTTGGGGCAAAAGGCAAAACTTCTTCTTATTTTGGGGCAAAGAGGCACAAATTTCTCTTATTTTCGGGCAAAATTGCAGAAATTTCATTTATTTCAGGGCAAAAAGTCAGAAATTCCTTTTATTTTGGGGCAAAGAGCAGAAATTTCTTTTATTATGGTACAAAATTGAAGAAATTTATCTTATTTTGAAACAAAAAGGCAGAAAATTCCCCTTATTTTGAGGCAAAAGGCAGAAATTATTCTCAATTTGAGGTAAAATGCAGAAATTCCCTTGATTTTGGGGCTAAAAGGCAGAAATTCCCTGTATTTTGAAGCAAAATTGCAGAAATTCTCTTAATTTTCGGGCAGAAAGGCAGAAATTCTCCTTATTTTGGGGCAAAAAGACAGAAAATCTCCTTTTTCGGGAGCAAACAGTCAGAAATTCCCCTTATTTTGGGGCAAAATTGCAGAAATTTCCTTTACATTGGGGCAAAATTGCAGAAATTTCCCTTATTTTGGGGCAAAATTGCAGAAATTTCAGGTATTTGAGAAAAAAAAGGCAGAAATTTTTTTGGGGGGGCAAAAAGGCAGAAATTTTTTTTATTTTGGTACAAAATTGCAGAAATTTTTCTTATTTTGGGGCAAAAAGTCAGAAATTCCCCATATTTTGGGGCAAAAATGCAGAAATTCCCGTTATTTTGAGGTAATAAGGCTGAAATTCCCCTTATTTTGGGGCAAAAAGGCAGAAATTTCGTTTATTTTGGGGAAAAGGCAGAAATTGCACTTATTTTGAGTCAAAAAGTTGGAAAATCCCCTTATTTTGGGTCAAAAATGAAGAAATTTGCTTTTTTATGGCAAAAAGGTATACATTCCCTTTATTTTCGGGCAAAAAGGCAGAAATTCTTTGTATTTTGGAGCAAAATTGCAGAAATTCCCCTAATTTTTGGGCAAAAAGGCAGAAATTTTCCTTATTTTGGGGTAAAACTGCAGAAATTTCACTTATATTGCGGCAAAATGTCAGAAATTCCCCTTATTTTTGGCAAAAAATGCAGAAAATCCCCTTATTTTAGGGCAAAATTGCAGAAATTTCCCTTATTTGGGGACAAAAACAGAAATTCCCCTTATTTTGGGGCAAAATTGCAGAAATTTCCCTTATTATGGGGAAAAATTGCAGAAATTTCCCTTATTTTAGGGCAAAATTGCAGAAATTTCACTTATTTCAGAGAAAAAAAGCAAAAATTTTTCTTATTTTGGGGCAAAAAGGCAGAATTTCCCATTATTTTGGGGTAAAACTGCAGAAATTTTACATATTTCAGGGCAAAACGGCAGAAATTCCCCTTATTTTGGGGCAAAAAGGCAGAAATTTCCCTTATTTTGGGATAAAATTGCAGAAATTTCCCTTATTTGGGGGCAAAAAGGCAGAAAATCCACTTAATTTCGGGTAAAAAGGCAGAAATTTCTCGTATTTTGTAGCAAAATTGCAGAAACTCCCCTAATTTTGGGGCTAAAAGGCAGAATTTCCCTTTATTTTGTGGCAAAAATAGAGAAATTCTTTTTATTTTGGGGCAAAAATCAGAAATTTCCTTTATTTTGGGGCAAAATTTTAGAAATTTCTTTTATATTGTTACAGACTTGCAGAAATTTTTCTTATTTTGTGGCAAAAAGGCAGAAATTCCCCATATTTTGGTGCAAAAAGGCTGAAATTCCCCTTATTTTGAGGTAAAATCCTGAAATTCCCCATATTTTGGGGCAAAAAGGCAGAAATTCCCCTCATTTGGGGGCAAAAAGGCACAAATTTCCCTTATTTTCGGGCATAATTGCAGGAATTTCATTTATTTCAGGGCAAAAAGTCAGAAATTCCTTTTATTTTCGGGCAAAAACAGAAATTTCTTTTATTTTGATACAAAATTGTAGAAATTTTCCTTATTTTGGAACAAAAAGGCAAAAATTACCCATATTTTGGGGAAAAAGGCAGAAATTCCTTTTATTTTGAGGTAAAAAGGCTGAAATTCCCGTTATTTTGGGGCATAAAGGCAGAAATTCCCTTTACTTTCTGGCAAAAGGGCAGAAATTCCCGTTAATTGGGGCAGAAAAGCAGAAATTTTCCTTATTTAAGGGCAATAGGGTAGAAATTCCCCTTATTTTGTGGCAAAAAGGCAGAAATTCCCCTTATTTGAAGGTAAAATGCTGAAATTCCCCTTATTTTCGGCAAAAAGGCAGAAATTCCTATTATTTTGGGGCAAAAGTGCAGAAATTTCTCTTATTTTGGGGCAAAAAGGCAGAAATTTCTTTTATTTTGGTACAAAATTGCAGAAATTTTCTTTATTTTGGGGCAAAATTGCAGAAATTTCCCTTATTTTGGGGCAAAATTGCAGAAATTTCACTTATTTCAGGGAAAAAGTGCAGAAATTTCTCTTATTTTGGGGCAAAAAGGCAGAAATTTCTTTTATTTTGGTACAAAATTGCAGAAATTTTCTTTATTTTGGGGCAAAAATGAAGAAATTCCCCATATTTTGGGGCAAAAAGGCAGAGATTTGCCTTATTATGAGGTAAAATGCTGAAATTCCACTTATTTTGGGGCAAAAATACAGAAATTCCCTTTATTTTGTGGCAAAAAGGCAGAAATTTCCCTTATTTTGGGGCAAAATTGCAGAAATTTCACTTATTTCAGGGCAAAATTCAAAAATTCCTTTTATTTTGGGGCAAAAAGACAGAAATTCCGTTCATTTTTAGGTAAAAAGGCAGAAATTTCACTTATTTTGAGGGAAGAAGGCAGAAATTCCTCTTATTTTGGGGCAAAAATGAAGAAATTTCTCTTTTTTGTGGCAAAAGGTATACATTGCCCTTATTTTCGAGCAAAAAAGCAGAAATTCCCCCTATTTTGGGGCAGAATTGAAGAAATTCCCTATATGTTGGGGCAAAAAGACAGAAATTCTCCTTATTTTGGGGCAAAACTCAGAAATTCCACTTATTTTGGGGCAAAATTCCAGAAATTTCCCTTATTTTGGGGCAAAATTGCAGAAATTTTACTTATTTTGGGGCACAATTGCAGAAATTTTACTTATTTCAGGTAAAAATGGCAGAAATTTTTCTTATTTTGGGGCAAAAAGGCAGAAATTCCTAATATTTTGTGGCAAAAATGCAGAAATTCCCCTTATTTTGAGGTAAAAAGGCTGAAATTCCCCTTATTTGGGGGCAAAAAGGCAGAAATTTCCCTTATTTTGGGGCAAAATTGCAAACATATCACTTATTTCAGGCTAATAAGTCAGAAATTTTCCTTATTTTGGGGCAAAAAACACAGAAATTCCCTTTGTTTTGGAAGGAAAATACAGAAATTCCACTTCTTTAGAGGCAAAAAGGCAGAAATTCCCCTTATTGTGAAGCAAAAATGAAGAAATTCCCCTAATTGTTGGGCAAAAAGGCAGAAATTCCCTATATGTTGGGGCAAAAAGACAGAAATTCTCCTTATTTTGGGACAAAACTCAGAAATTCCACTTATTTTGGGGCAAAATTGCAGGAATTTACCTTATTTTGAGGCAAAATTGCAGAAATTTCCCTTATTTGGGGCAAAATTGCAGAAATTTCACTTATTTTCAGGTAAAAAGGCTGAAATATCCTTTATTTTGGGGCAAAAAGGAAGAAATTCCCCTTATTTTGGGGCAAAATTGCAGAAATTTTCCTTATTTTGGGGCAAAAAGGCTGAAATTCTTATTTTGAGGTAAAATGCTGAAATTCCCCATATTTTGGGGCAAAAGGCAAAACTTCTTCTTATTTTGGGGCAAAGAGGCACATATTTCCCTTATTTTCGGGCAAAATTGCAGAAATTTCATTTATTTCAGGGCAAAAAGTCAGAAATTCCTTTTATTTTGGGGCAAAGAGCAGAAATTTCTTTTATTATGGTACAAAATTGAAGAAATTTATCTTATTTTGAAACAAAAAGGCAGAAAATTCCCATTATTTTGAGGCAAAAGGCAGAAATTATTCTCAATTTGAGGTAAAATGCAGAAATTCCCTTTATTTTGGGGCTAAAAGGCAGAAATACCCTGTATTTTGAAGCAAAATTGCAGAAATTCTCTTAATTTTCGGGCAAAAAGGCAGAAATTCTCCTTATTTTGGGGCAAAAAGACAGAAAATCTCCTTTTTCAGGAGCAAACAGTCAGAAGTTCCCCTTATTTTGGGGCAAAATTGCAGAAATTTCCTTTACATTGGGGCAAAATTGCAGAAATTTCCTTTAATTTGGGGCAAAATTGCAGAAATTTCAGGTATTTGAGAAAAAAAAGGCAGAAATTTTTTTGGGGGGGAAAAAAGGCAGAAATTTTTTTATTTTGGTACAAAATTGCAGAAATTCCCCATATTTTGGGGCAAAAATGCAGAAATTCCCCTTATTTTGAGGTAATAAGGCTGAAATTCCCCTTATTTTGGGGCAAAAAGGCAGAAATTTCGTTTATATTGGGGAAAAGGCAGAAATTGCACTTATTTTGAGTCAAAAAGGTGGAAAATCCCCTTATTTTGGGGCAAAAATGAAGAAATTTGCTTTTTTATGGCAAAAAGGTATACATTCCCTTTATTTTCGGGCAAAAAGGCAGAAATTCTTTGTATTTTGGAGCAAAATTGCAGAAATTCCCCTAATTTTTGGGCAAAAAGGCAGAAATTTTCCTTATTTTGGGGTAAAACTGCAGAAATTTCACTTATTTTGCGGCAAAATGTCAGAAATTCTTCTTATTTTTGGCAAAAAAGGCAGAAAATCCCCTTATTTTAGGGCAAAAATGCAGAAATTTCCCTTATTTGGGGACAAAAACAGAAATTCCCCTTATTTTGGGGAAAAATTGCAGAAATTTCCCTTATTATGGGGAAAAATTGCAGAAATTTCCCTTATTTTAGGGCAAAATTGCAGAAATTTCACTTATTTCAGAGAAAAAAAGCAAAAATTTTTCTTATTTTGGGGCAAAAAGGCAGAAATTCCCATTATTTTGGGGCAAAAAGGCAGAAATTCACCTTATTTTTGGGGTAAAATTGCAGAAATTTCACATATTTCAGGGCAAAACGGCAGAAATTCCTTTTATTTTGGGGCAGAAAGGCAGAAATTTCCCTTATTTTGGGATAAAATTGCAGAAATTTCCCTTATTTGGGGGCAAAAAGGCAGAAAATCCACTTAATTTCGAGTAAAAAGGCAGAAATTTCTCGTATTTTGGAGCAAAATTGCAAAAACTCCCCTAATTTTGGGGCTAAAAGGCAGAATTTCCCTTTATTTTGGAGCAAAAATAGAGAAATTCTTTTTATTTTGGGGAAAAAATCAGAAATTTCCTTTATTTTGGGGCAAAATTTTAGAAATTTCTTTTATATTGTTACAGACTTGCAGAAATTTTTCTTATTTTGTGGCAAAAAGGCAGAAATTCCCCATATTTTGGTGCAAAAAGGCTGAAATTCCCCTTATTTGAGGTAAAATCCTGAAATTCCCCATATTTTGGGGCAAAAAGGCAGAAATTCCCCTCATTTGGGGGCAAAAAGGCACAAATTTCCCTTATTTTCAGGCATAATTGCAGGAATTTCATTTATTTCAGGGCAAAAAGTCAGAAATTCCTTTTATTTTGGGGCAAAAACAGAAATTTCTTTTATTTTGATACAAAATTGTAGAAATTTTCCTTATTTTGGAACAAAAAGGCAAAAATTACCCATATTTTGGGGAAAGAGGCAGAAATTCCCCTTATTTTGAGGTAAAAAGGCTGAAATTCCCGTTATTTTGGGGCAAAAAGGCAGAAATTCCCTTTACTTTGTGGCAAAAAGGCAGAAATTCCCGTTAATTGGGGCAGAAAAGCGAAATTTTCCTTATTTAAGGGCAATAGGTCAGAAATTCCCCTTATTTTGTGGCAAAAAGGCAGAAATTCCCCTTATTTGAAGGTAAAATGCTGAAATTCCTCTTATTTTCGGCAAAAAGGCAGAAATTCCTATTATTTTGGGGCAAAATTGCAGAAATTCCCCTTATTTGAAGGTAAAATGCTGAAATTCCCCTTATTTTTGGCAAAAAGGCAGAAATTCCTATTATTTTGGGGCAAAATTGCAGAAATTTCAATTGTCTGGGCAAAAAGTCAGATATTTGCCTTATTTTGGGGCAAGAAGCAGAAATTCCCTTAATTTTGGGGCCAAAAACAGAAATTCCCCTTATTTTGGGGTAAAATTGCAGAAATTTCAAATATTTCAGGGCAAAAAGGCAGAAATTCCACTTTATTTCGGACAATAACGCAGAAATTCCCCGTATTTTAAAGCTAAATTTCAGAAATTCCCCTTATATTGGTGCAAAAATGGAGAAATTCCCTTTATTTTTGTGCAATAAGGCAGATTTCCCCGTATTTTGAAGCAAAATTGCACATATTTCCCTAATTTTGAAGGAAAATGCAGAAATTCACATTATTTTGGAACAAAAAGACAGAAATTCTCCTTATTTCAGGGCAAAAAGTCAGAAATTCCCCTTATTTTGGGGTAAAATTGCAGAAATTTTCTTTATTTTGGGGCAAAATTGCAGAAATTTCCCTTATTTTGGGGCAAAATTGCAGAAATTTCACTTATTTCAGGGAAAAAGTGCAGAAATTTCTCTTATTTTGGGGCAAAAAGGCAGAAATTTCTTTTATTTTGGTACAAAATTGCAGAAATTTTCTTTATTTTGGGGCAAAAATGAAGAAATTCCCCATATTTTGGGGCAAAAAGGCAGAGATTCGCCTTATTATGAGGTAAAATGCTGAAATTCCCCTTATTTTGGGGCAAAAATACAGAAATTCCCTTTATTTTGTGGCAAAAAGGCAGAAATTTCCCTTATTTTGGGGCAAAATTGCAGAAATTTCACTTATTTCAGGGCAAAATTCAAAAATTTCTTTTATTTTTGGGCAAAAAGACAGAAATTTTGTTTATTTTTGGGTAAAAAGGCAGAAATTTCACTTATTGTGAGGTAAGAAGGCAGAAATTCCTCTTATTTTGGGGCAAAAATGAAGAAATTTCCCTTTTTTTGTGGCAAAAGGTATATATTCTCCTTATTTTCGGGCAAAAAAGCAGAAATATCCCGTTTTTTGGAGCACAATTTCAGAAAATCCCCTAATTGTGGGGCAAAAAGGCAGAAATTCCCTATATGTTGGGGCAAAAAGACAGAAATTCTCCTTATTTTGGGGCAAAACTCAGAAATTCCACTTATTTTGGGGCAAAATTCCAGAAATTTCCCTTATTTTGGGGCAAATTTGAAGAAATTTCACTTATTTTGGGGCAAAATTGCAGAAATTTCACTTATTTCAGATAAAAAAAAGGCAGAAATTTTTCTTATTTTGGGGCAAAAAGGCAGAAATTCCTAATATTTTGTGGAAAAATGCAGAAATTCCCTTCATTTTGAGGTAAAAAGGCTGAAATTCCCCTTATTTGGGGGCAAAAAGGCAGAAATTTCCCTTATTTTGGGGCAAAATTGCAGAAATTTCACTTATTTCAGGGCAAAATTCAAAAATTCCTTTTATTTTGGGGCTAAAAGTCAGAAATTCCGTTTATTTTTGGGTAAAAAGGCAGAAATTTCACTTATTTTGAGCGAAGAAGGCAGAAATTCCTCTTATTTTTGGGCAAAAATGAAGAAATTTCTCTTTTTTGGGGCAAAAGGTATACATTCCCCTTATTTTCGGGCAAAAAAGCAGAAATTCCCCCTATTTTGGAGCAGAATTGAAGAAAATCCCCTAATTGTGGGGCAAAAAGGCAGAAATTCCCTATATGTTGGGGCAAAAAGACAGAAATTCTCCTTATTTTGGGGCAAAACTCAGAAATTCCACTTATTTTGGGGCAAAATTCCAGAAATTTCCCTTATTTTGGGGCAAAATTGCAGAAATTTCACTTATTTTGGGGCAAAATTGCAGAAATTTCACTTATTTCAGGTAAAAATGGCAGAAATTTTTCTTATTTTGGGGCAAAAAGGCAGAAATTCCTAATATTTTGTGGCAAAAATGCAGAAATTCCCCTTATTTTGAGGTAAAAAGGCTGAAATTCCCCTTATTTGGGGGCAAAAAGGCAGAAATTTCCCTTATTTTGGGGCAAAATTGCAAACATTTCACTTATTTCAGGCTAATAAGTCAGAAATTTTCCTTATTTTGGGGCAAAAAACACAGAAATTCCCTTTGTTTTGGAAGGAAAATACAGAAATTCCACTTCTTTAGAGGCAAAAAGGCAGAAATTCCCCTTATTGTGAAGCAAAAATGAAGAAATTCCCCTAATTGTTGGGCAAAAAGGCAGAAATTCCCTATATGTTGGGGCAAAAAGACAGAAATTCTCCTTATTTTGGGACAAAACTCAGAAATTCCACTTATTTTGGGGCAAAATTGCAGGAATTTACCTTATTTTGAGGCAAAATTGCAGAAATTTCCCTTATTTGGGGCAAAATTGCAGAAATTTCACTTATTTTCAGGTAAAAAGGCTGAAATATCCTTTATTTTGGGGCAAAAAGGAAGAAATTCCCCTTATTTTGGGGCAAAATTGCAGAAATTTTCCTTATTTTGGGGCAAAAAGGCTGAAATTCTTATTTTGAGGTAAAATGCTGAAATTCCCCATATTTTGGGGCAAAAGGCAAAACTTCTTCTTATTTTGGGGCAAAGAGGCACAAATTTCTCTTATTTTCGGGCAAAATTGCAGAAATTTCATTTATTTCAGGGCAAAAAGTCAGAAATTCCTTTTATTTTGGGGCAAAGAGCAGAAATTTCTTTTATTATGGTACAAAATTGAAGAAATTTATCTTATTTTGAAACAAAAAGGCAGAAAATTCCCCTTATTTTGAGGCAAAAGGCAGAAATTATTCTCAATTTGAGGTAAAATGCAGAAATTCCCTTTATTTTGGGGCTAAAAAACAGAAATTCCCTGTATTTTGAAGCAAAATTGCAGAAATTCTCATAATTTTCGGGCAAAAAGGCAGAAATTCTCCTTATTATGGGGCAAAAAGACAGAAAATCTCCTTTTTCGGGAGCAAACAGTCAGAAATTCCCCTTATTTTGGGGCAAAATTGCAGAAATTTCCTTTACATTGGGGCAAAATTGTAGAAATTTCCCTTATTTTGGGGCAAAATTGCAGAAATTTCACATATTTCAGGGAAAAAAGGCAGAAATTTTTTTGGGGGGGCAAAAAGGCAGAAATTTTTTTTATTTTGGTACAAAATTGCAGAAATTTTTCTTATTTTGGGGCAAAAAGTCAGAAATTCCCCATATTTTGGGGCAAAAAGGCAGAAATTCCCCTTATTTTGAGGTAAAAAGGCTGAAATTCCCCTTATTTTGGGGCAAAAAAACAGAAATTTCGTTTATTTTGGGGAAAAGGCAGAAATTGCACTTATTTTGAGTCAAAAAGGTGGAAATTCCCCTTATTTTGGGGCAAAAATGAAGAAATTTGCTTTTTTATGGCAAAAAGGTATACATTCCCTTTATTTTCGGGCAAAAAGGCAGAAATTCTTTGTATTTTGGAGCAAAATTGCACAAATTCTCATAATTTTCGGGCAAAAAGGCAGAAATTCTCCTTATTTTGGGGCAAAAAGACAGAAAATCTCCTTTTTCGGGAGCAAACAGTCAGAAATTCCCCTTATTTTGGGGCAAAATTGCAGAAATTTCCTTTACATTGGGGCAAAATTGCAGAAATTTCCCTTATTTTGGGGCAAAATTGCAGAAATTTCAGGTATTTGAGAAAAAAAAGGCAGAAATTTTTTTGGGGGGGGCAAAAAGGCAGAAATTTTTTTTATTTTGGTACAAAATTGCAGAAATTTTTCTTATTTTGGGGCAAAAAGTCAGAAATTCCCCATATTTTGGGGCAAAAATGCAGAAATTCCCCTTATTTTGAGGTAATAAGGCTGAAATTCCCCTTATTTTGGGGCAAAAAGGCAGAAATTTCGTTTATTTTGGGGAAAAGGCAGAAATTGCACTTATTTTGAGTCAAAAAGGTGGAAAATCCCCTTATTTTGGGGCAAAAATGAAGAAATTTGCTTTTTTATGGCAAAAAGGTATACATTCCCTTTATTTTCGGGCAAAAAGGAAGAAATTCTTTGTATTTTGGAGCAAAATTGCAGAAATTCCCCTAATTTTTGGGCAAAAAGGCAGAAATTTTCCTTATTTTGGGGTAAAACTGCAGAAATTTCACTTATTTTGCGGCAAAATGTCAGAAATTCCCCTTATTTTTGGCAAAAAATGCAGAAAATCCCCTTATTTTAGGGCAAAAATGCAGAAATTTCCCTTATTTGGGGACAAAAACAGAAATTCCCCTTATTTTGGGGCAAAATTGCAGAAATTTCCCTTATTATGGGGAAAAATTGCAGAAATTTCCCTTATTTTAGGGCAAAATTGCAGAAATTTCACTTATTTCAGAGAAAAAAAGCAAAAATTTTTCTTATTTTGGGGCAAAAAGGCAGAAATTCCCATTATTTTGGGGCAAAAAGGCAGAAATTCACCTTATTTTGGGGTAAAATTGCAGAAATTTTACATATTTCAGGGCAAAACGGCAGAAATTCCCCTTATTTTGGGGCAAAAAGGCAGAAATTTCCCTTATTTTGGGATAAAATTGCAGAAATTTCCCTTATTTGGGGGCAAAAAGGCAGAAAATCCACTTAATTTCGGGTAAAAAGGCAGAAATTTCTCGTATTTTGGAGCAAAATTGCAGAAACTCCCCTAATTTTGGGGCTAAAAGGCAGAATTTCCCTTTATTTTGGGGCAAAAATAGAGAAATTCTTTTTATTTTGGGGCAAAAATCAGAAATTTCCTTTATTTTGGGGCAAAATTTTAGAAATTTCTTTTATATTGTTACAGACTTGCAGAAATTTTTCTTATTTTGTGGCAAAAAGGCAGAAATTCCCCATATTTTGGTGCAAAAAGGCTGAAATTCCCCTTATTTTGAGGTAAAATCCTGAAATTCCCCATATTTTGGGGCAAAAAGGCAGAAATTCCCCTCATTTGGGGGCAAAAAGGCACAAATTTCCCTTATTTTCGGGCATAATTTCAGGAATTTCATTTATTTCAGGGCAAAAAGTCAGAAATTCCTTTTATTTTCAGGCAAAAACAGAAATTTCTTTTATTTTGATAGAAAATTGTAGAAATTTTCCTTATTTTGGAACAAAAAGGCAAAAATTACCCATATTTTGGGGAAAAGGGCAGAAATTCCTTTTATTTTGAGGTAAAAAGGCTGAAATTCCCGTTATTTTGGGGCATAAAGGCAGAAATTCCCTTTACTTCCTGGCAAAAGGGCAGAAATTCCCGTTAATTGGGGCAGAAAAGCGAAATTTTCCTTATTTAAGGGCAATAGGTCAGAAATTCCCCTTATTTTGTGGCAAAAAGGCAGAAATTCCCCTTATTTGAAGGTAAAATGCTGAAATTCCTCTTATTTTCGGCAAAAAGGCAGAAATTCCTATTATTTTGGGGCAAAATTGCAGAAATTCCCCTTATTTGAAGGTAAAATGCTGAAATTCCCCTTATTTTTGGCAAAAAGGCAGAAATTCCTATTATTTTGGGGCAAAATTGCAGAAATTTCAATTGTCTGGGCAAAAAGTCAGATATTTGCCTTATTTTGGGGCAAGAAGCAGAAATTCCCTTAATTTTGGGGCCAAAAACAGAAATTCCCCTTATTTTGGGGTAAAATTGCAGAAATTTCAAATATTTCAGGGCAAAAAGGCAGAAATTCCACTTTATTTCGGACAATAACGCAGAAATTCCCCGTATTTTAAAGCTAAATTTCAGAAATTCCCCTTATATTGGTGCAAAAATGGAGAAATTCCCTTTATTTTTGTGCAATAAGGCAGATTTCCCCGTATTTTGAAGCAAAATTGCACATATTTCCCTAATTTTGAAGGAAAATGCAGAAATTCACATTATTTTGGAACAAAAAGACAGAAATTCTCCTTATTTCAGGGCAAAAAGTCAGAAATTCCCCTTATTTTGGGGTAAAATTGCAGAAATTTTCTTTATTTTGGGGCAAAATTGCAGAAATTTCCCTTATTTTGGGGCAAAATTGCAGAAATTTCACTTATTTCAGGGAAAAAGTGCAGAAATTTCTCTTATTTTGGGGCAAAAAGGCAGAAATTTCTTTTATTTTGGTACAAAATTGCAGAAATTTTCTTTATTTTGGGGCAAAAATGAAGAAATTCCCCATATTTTGGGGCAAAAAGGCAGAGATTCGCCTTATTATGAGGTAAAATGCTGAAATTCCCCTTATTTTGGGGCAAAAATACAGAAATTCCCTTTATTTTGTGGCAAAAAGGCAGAAATTTCCCTTATTTTGGGGCAAAATTGCAGAAATTTCACTTATTTCAGGGCAAAATTCAAAAATTTCTTTTATTTTTGGGCAAAAAGACAGAAATTTTGTTTATTTTTGGGTAAAAAGGCAGAAATTTCACTTATTGTGAGGTAAGAAGGCAGAAATTCCTCTTATTTTGGGGCAAAAATGAAGAAATTTCCCTTTTTTTGTGGCAAAAGGTATATATTCTCCTTATTTTCGGGCAAAAAAGCAGAAATATCCCGTTTTTTGGAGCACAATTTCAGAAAATCCCCTAATTGTGGGGCAAAAAGGCAGAAATTCCCTATATGTTGGGGCAAAAAGACAGAAATTCTCCTTATTTTGGGGCAAAACTCAGAAATTCCACTTATTTTGGGGCAAAATTCCAGAAATTTCCCTTATTTTGGGGCAAATTTGAAGAAATTTCACTTATTTTGGGGCAAAATTGCAGAAATTTCACTTATTTCAGATAAAAAAAAGGCAGAAATTTTTCTTATTTTGGGGCAAAAAGGCAGAAATTCCTAATATTTTGTGGAAAAATGCAGAAATTCCCTTCATTTTGAGGTAAAAAGGCTGAAATTCCCCTTATTTGGGGGCAAAAAGGCAGAAATTTCCCTTATTTTGGGGCAAAATTGCAGAAATTTCACTTATTTCAGGGCAAAATTCAAAAATTCCTTTTATTTTGGGGCTAAAAGTCAGAAATTCCGTTTATTTTTGGGTAAAAAGGCAGAAATTTCACTTATTTTGAGCGAAGAAGGCAGAAATTCCTCTTATTTTGGGGCAAAAATGAAGAAATTTCTCTTTTTTGGGGCAAAAGGTATACATTCCCCTTATTTTCGGGCAAAAAAGCAGAAATTCCCCCTATTTTGGAGCAGAATTGAAGAAAATCCCCTAATTGTGGGGCAAAAAGGCAGAAATTCCCTATATGTTGGGGCAAAAAGACAGAAATTCTCCTTATTTTGGGGCAAAACTCAGAAATTCCACTTATTTTGGGGCAAAATTCCAGAAATTTCCCTTATTTTGGGGCAAAATTGCAGAAATTTCACTTATTTTGGGGCAAAATTGCAGAAATTTCACTTATTTCAGGTAAAAATGGCAGAAATTTTTCTTATTTTGGGGCAAAAAGGCAGAAATTCCTAATATTTTGTGGCAAAAATGCAGAAATTCCCCTTATTTTGAGGTAAAAAGGCTGAAATTCCCCTTATTTGGGGGCAAAAAGGCAGAAATTTCCCTTATTTTGGGGCAAAATTGCAAACATTTCACTTATTTCAGGCTAATAAGTCAGAAATTTTCCTTATTTTGGGGCAAAAAACACAGAAATTCCCTTTGTTTTGGAAGGAAAATACAGAAATTCCACTTCTTTAGAGGCAAAAAGGCAGAAATTCCCCTTATTGTGAAGCAAAAATGAAGAAATTCCCCTAATTGTTGGGCAAAAAGGCAGAAATTCCCTATATGTTGGGGCAAAAAGACAGAAATTCTCCTTATTTTGGGACAAAACTCAGAAATTCCACTTATTTTGGGGCAAAATTGCAGGAATTTACCTTATTTTGAGGCAAAATTGCAGAAATTTCCCTTATTTGGGGCAAAATTGCAGAAATTTCACTTATTTTCAGGTAAAAAGGCTGAAATATCCTTTATTTTGGGGCAAAAAGGAAGAAATTCCCCTTATTTTGGGGCAAAATTGCAGAAATTTTCCTTATTTTGGGGCAAAAAGGCTGAAATTCTTATTTTGAGGTAAAATGCTGAAATTCCCCATATTTTGGGGCAAAAGGCAAAACTTCTTCTTATTTTGGGGCAAAGAGGCACAAATTTCTCTTATTTTCGGGCAAAATTGCAGAAATTTCATTTATTTCAGGGCAAAAAGTCAGAAATTCCTTTTATTTTGGGGCAAAGAGCAGAAATTTCTTTTATTATGGTACAAAATTGAAGAAATTTATCTTATTTTGAAACAAAAAGGCAGAAAATTCCCCTTATTTTGAGGCAAAAGGCAGAAATTATTCTCAATTTGAGGTAAAATGCAGAAATTCCCTTTATTTTGGGGCTAAAAAACAGAAATTCCCTGTATTTTGAAGCAAAATTGCAGAAATTCTCATAATTTTCGGGCAAAAAGGCAGAAATTCTCCTTATTATGGGGCAAAAAGACAGAAAATCTCCTTTTTCGGGAGCAAACAGTCAGAAATTCCCCTTATTTTGGGGCAAAATTGCAGAAATTTCCTTTACATTGGGGCAAAATTGTAGAAATTTCCCTTATTTTGGGGCAAAATTGCAGAAATTTCACATATTTCAGGGAAAAAAGGCAGAAATTTTTTTGGGGGGGCAAAAAGGCAGAAATTTTTTTTATTTTGGTACAAAATTGCAGAAATTTTTCTTATTTTGGGGCAAAAAGTCAGAAATTCCCCATATTTTGGGGCAAAAAGGCAGAAATTCCCCTTATTTTGAGGTAAAAAGGCTGAAATTCCCCTTATTTTGGGGCAAAAAAACAGAAATTTCGTTTATTTTGGGGAAAAGGCAGAAATTGCACTTATTTTGAGTCAAAAAGGTGGAAATTCCCCTTATTTTGGGGCAAAAATGAAGAAATTTGCTTTTTTATGGCAAAAAGGTATACATTCCCTTTATTTTCGGGCAAAAAGGCAGAAATTCTTTGTATTTTGGAGCAAAATTGCACAAATTCTCATAATTTTCGGGCAAAAAGGCAGAAATTCTCCTTATTTTGGGGCAAAAAGACAGAAAATCTCCTTTTTCGGGAGCAAACAGTCAGAAATTCCCCTTATTTTGGGGCAAAATTGCAGAAATTTCCTTTACATTGGGGCAAAATTGCAGAAATTTCCCTTATTTTGGGGCAAAATTGCAGAAATTTCAGGTATTTGAGAAAAAAAAGGCAGAAATTTTTTTGGGGGGGCAAAAAGGCAGAAATTTTTTTTATTTTGGTACAAAATTGCAGAAATTTTTCTTATTTTGGGGCAAAAAGTCAGAAATTCCCCATATTTTGGGGCAAAAATGCAGAAATTCCCCTTATTTTGAGGTAATAAGGCTGAAATTCCCCTTATTTTGGGGCAAAAAGGCAGAAATTTCGTTTATTTTGGGGAAAAGGCAGAAATTGCACTTATTTTGAGTCAAAAAGGTGGAAAATCCCCTTATTTTGGGGCAAAAATGAAGAAATTTGCTTTTTTATGGCAAAAAGGTATACATTCCCTTTATTTTCGGGCAAAAAGGAAGAAATTCTTTGTATTTTGGAGCAAAATTGCAGAAATTCCCCTAATTTTTGGGCAAAAAGGCAGAAATTTTCCTTATTTTGGGGTAAAACTGCAGAAATTTCACTTATTTTGCGGCAAAATTTCAGAAATTCCCCTTATTTTTGGCAAAAAATGCAGAAAATCCCCTTATTTTAGGGCAAAAATGCAGAAATTTCCCTTATTTGGGGACAAAAACAGAAATTCCCCTTATTTTGGGGCAAAATTGCAGAAATTTCCCTTATTATGGGGAAAAATTGCAGAAATTTCCCTTATTTTAGGGCAAAATTGCAGAAATTTCACTTATTTCAGAGAAAAAAAGCAAAAATTTTTCTTATTTTGGGGCAAAAAGGCAGAAATTCCCATTATTTTGGGGCAAAAAGGCAGAAATTCACCTTATTTTGGGGTAAAATTGCAGAAATTTTACATATTTCAGGGCAAAACGGCAGAAATTCCCCTTATTTTGGGGCAAAAAGGCAGAAATTTCCCTTATTTTGGGATAAAATTGCAGAAATTTCCCTTATTTGGGGGCAAAAAGGCAGAAAATCCACTTAATTTCGGGTAAAAAGGCAGAAATTTCTCGTATTTTGGAGCAAAATTGCAGAAACTCCCCTAATTTTGGGGCTAAAAGGCAGAATTTCCCTTTATTTTGGGGCAAAAATAGAGAAATTCTTTTTATTTTGGGGCAAAAATCAGAAATTTCCTTTATTTTGGGGCAAAATTTTAGAAATTTCTTTTATATTGTTACAGACTTGCAGAAATTTTTCTTATTTTGTGGCAAAAAGGCAGAAATTCCCCATATTTTGGTGCAAAAAGGCTGAAATTCCCCTTATTTTGAGGTAAAATCCTGAAATTCCCCATATTTTGGGGCAAAAAGGCAGAAATTCCCCTCATTTGGGGGCAAAAAGGCACAAATTTCCCTTATTTTCGGGCATAATTTCAGGAATTTCATTTATTTCAGGGCAAAAAGTCAGAAATTCCTTTTATTTTCAGGCAAAAACAGAAATTTCTTTTATTTTGATAGAAAATTGTAGAAATTTTCCTTATTTTGGAACAAAAAGGCAAAAATTACCCATATTTTGGGGAAAAGGGCAGAAATTCCTTTTATTTTGAGGTAAAAAGGCTGAAATTCCCGTTATTTTGGGGCATAAAGGCAGAAATTCCCTTTACTTCCTGGCAAAAGGGCAGAAATTCCCGTTAATTGGGGCAGAAAAGCAGAAATTTTCCTTATTTAAGGGCAATAGGGCAGAAATTCCCCTTATTTTGTGGCAAAAAGGCAGAAATTCCCCTTATTTGAAGGTAAAATGCTGAAATTCCCCTTATTTTCGGCAAAAAGGCAGAAATTCCTATTATTTTGGGGCAAAATTGCAGAAATTTCAATTATTTCTGGGCAAAAAGTCAGATATTTGCCTTATTTTGGGGCAAAAAGCAGAAATTCTCTTAATTTTGGGGCCAAAAACAGAAATTCCCCTTATTTTGGGGTAAAATTGCAGAAATTTCAAATATTTCAGGGCAAAAAGGCAGAAATTCCACTTTATTTCGGACAATAACGCAGAAATTCCCCGTATTTTAAAGCTAAATTTCAGAAATTCCCCTTATATTGGTGCAAAAATGGAGAAATTCCCTTTATTTTTGTGCAATAAGGCAGATTTCCCCGTATTTTGAAGCAAAATTGCACATATTTCCCTAATTTTGAAGGAAAATGCAGAAATTCACATTATTTTGGAACAAAAAGACAGAAATTCTCCTTATTTCTGGGCAAAAAGTCAGAAATTCCCCTTATTTTGGGGTAAAATTGCAGATATTTTCTTTATTTTGGGGCAAAATTGCAGAAATTTCCCTTATTTTGGGGCAAAATTGCAGAAATTTCACTTATTTCAGGGAAAAAGTGCAGAAATTTCTCTTATTTTGGGGCAAAAAGGCAGAAATTTCTTTTATTTTGGTACAAAATTGCAGAAATTTTCTTTATTTTGGGGCAAAAATGAAGAAATTCCCCATATTTTGGGGCAAAAAGGCAGAGATTCGCCTTATTATGAGGTAAAATGCTGAAATTCCCCTTATTTTGGGGCAAAAATACAGAAATTACCTTTATTTTGTGGCAAAAAGGCAGAAATTTCCCTTATTTTGGGCAAAATTGCAGAAATTTCACTTATTTCAGGGCAAAATTCAAAAATTCCTTTTATTTTTGGGCAAAAAGACAGAAATTTTGTTTATTTTTGGGTAAAAAGGCAGAAATTTCACTTATTGTGAGGTAAGAAGGCAGAAATTGCTCTTATTTTGGGGCAAAAATGAAGAAATTTCCCTTTTTTGTGGCAAAAGGTATATATTCTCCTTATTTTCGGGCAAAAAAGCAGAAATATCCCGTTTTTTGGAGCACAATTGCAGAAAATCCCCTAATTGTGGGGCAAAAAGGCAGAAATTCCCTATATGTTGGGGCAAAAAGACAGAAATTCTCCTTATTTTGGGGCAAAACTCAGAAATTCCACTTATTTTGGGGCAAAATTCCAGAAATTTCCCTTATTTTGGGGCAAAATTGCAGAAATTTTACTTATTTTGGGGCACAATTGCAGAAATTTCACTTATTTCAGGTAAAAATGGCAGAAATTTTTCTTATTTTGGGGCAAAAAGGCAGAAATTCCTAATATTTTGTGGCAAAAATGCAGAAATTCCCCTTATTTTGAGGTAAAAAGGCTGAAATTCCCCTTATTTGGGGGCAAAAAGGCAGAAATTTCCCTTATTTTGGGGCAAAATTGCAAACATTTCACTTATTTCAGGGTAATAAGTCAGAAATTTTCCTTATTTTGGGGCAAAAAACACAGAAATTCCCTTTGTTTTGAAAGGAAAATACAGAAATTCCACTTCTTTAGAGGCAAAAAGGCAGAAATTCCCCTTATTTTTTAGCAAAAATGAAGAAATTCCCCTAATTGTTGGGCAAAAAGGCAGAAATTCCCTATATGTTGGGGCAAAAAGACAGAAATTCTCCTTATTTTGGGACAAAACTCAGAAATTCCACTTATTTTGGGGCAAAATTGCAGGAATTTACCTTATTTTGAGGCAAAATTGCAGAAATTTCCCTTATTTGGGGCAAAATTGCAGAAATTTCACTTATTTTCAGGTAAAAAGGCTGAAATATCCTTTATTTTGGGGCAAAAAGGAAGAAATTCCCCTTATTTTGGGGCAAAATTGCAGAAATTTTCCTTATTTTGGGGCAAAAAGGCTGAAATTCTTATTTTGAGGTAAAATGCTGAAATTCCCCATATTTTGGGGCAAAAGGCAAAACTTCTTCTTATTTTGGGGCAAAGAGGCACAAATTTCCCTTATTTTCGGGCAAAATTGCAGAAATTTCATTTATTTCAGGGCAAAAAGTCAGAAATTCCTTTTATTTTGGGGCAAAGAGCAGAAATTTCTTTTATTATGGTACAAAATTGAAGAAATTTATCTTATTTTGAAACAAAAAGGCAGAAAATTCCCCTTATTTTGAGGCAAAAGGCAGAAATTATTCTCAATTTGAGGTAAAATGCAGAAATTCCCTTTATTTTGGGGCTAAAAGGCAGAAATTCCCTGTATTTTGAAGCAAAATTGCAGAAATTCTCTTAATTTTCGGGCAAAAAGGCAGAAATTCTCCTTATTTTGGGGCAAAAAGACAGAAAATCTCCTTTTTCGGGAGCAAACAGTCAGAAATTCCCCTTATTTTGGGGCAAAATTGCAGAAATTTCCTTTACATTGGGGCAAAATTGCAGAAATTTCCCTTATTTTGGGGCAAAATTGCAGAAATTTCAGGTATTTGAGAAAAAAAAGGCAGAAATTTTTTTGGGGGGGCAAAAAGGCAGAAATTTTTTTTATTTTGGTACAAAATTGCAGAAATTTTTCTTATTTTGGGGCAAAAAGTCAGAAATTCCCCATATTTTGGGGCAAAAATGCAGAAATTCCCCTTATTTTGAGGTAATAAGGCTGAAATTCCCCTTATTTTGGGGCAAAAAGTCAGAAATTTCGTTTATTTTGAGGAAAAGGCAGAAATTGCACTTATTTTGAGTCAAAAAGATGGAAAATCCCCTTATTTTGGGGCAAAAATGAAGAAATTTGCTTTTTTATGGCAAAAAGGTATACATTCCCTTTATTTTCGGGCAAAAAGGAAGAAATTCTTTGTATTTTGGAGCAAAATTGCAGAAATTCCCCTAATTTTTGGGCAAAAAGGCAGAAATTTTCCTTATTTTGGGGTAAAACTGCAGAAATTTCACTTATTTTGCGGCAAAATGTCAGAAATTCCCCTTATTTTTGGCAAAAAATGCAGAAAATCCCCTTATTTTAGGGCAAAAATGCAGAAATTTCCCTTATTTGGGGACAAAAACAGAAATTCCCCTTATTTTGGGGCAAAATTGCAGAAATTTCCCTTATTATGGGGAAAAATTGCAGAAATTTCCCTTATTTTAGGGCAAAATTGCAGAAATTTCACTTATTTCAGAGAAAAAAAGCAAAAATTTTTCTTATTTTGGGGCAAAAAGGCAGAAATTCCCATTATTTTGGGGCAAAAAGGCAGAAATTCACCTTATTTTGGGGTAAAATTGCAGAAATTTTACATATTTCAGGGCAAAACGGCAGAAATTCCCCTTATTTTGGGGCAAAAAGGCAGAAATTTCCCTTATTTTGGGATAAAATTGCAGAAATTTCCCTTATTTGGGGGCAAAAAGGCAGAAAATCCACTTAATTTCGGGTAAAAAGGCAGAAATTTCTCGTATTTTGGAGCAAAATTGCAGAAACTCCCCTAATTTTGGGGCTAAAAGGCAGAATTTCCCTTTATTTTGGGGCAAAAATAGAGAAATTCTTTTTATTTTGGGGCAAAAATCAGAAATTTCCTTTATTTTGGGGCAAAATTTTAGAAATTTCTTTTATATTGTTACAGACTTGCAGAAATTTTTCTTATTTTGTGGCAAAAAGGCAGAAATTCCCCATATTTTGGTGCAAAAAGGCTGAAATTCCCCTTATTTTGAGGTAAAATCCTGAAATTCCCCATATTTTGGGGCAAAAAGGCAGAAATTCCCCTCATTTGGGGGCAAAAAGGCACAAATTTCCCTTATTTTCGGGCATAATTTCAGGAATTTCATTTATTTCAGGGCAAAAAGTCAGAAATTCCTTTTATTTTCAGGCAAAAACAGAAATTTCTTTTATTTTGATAGAAAATTGTAGAAATTTTCCTTATTTTGGAACAAAAAGGCAAAAATTACCCATATTTTGGGGAAAAAGGCAGAAATTCCTTTTATTTTGAGGTAAAAAGGCTGAAATTCCCGTTATTTTGGGGCATAAAGGCAGAAATTCCCTTTACTTTCTGGCAAAAGGGCAGAAATTCCCGTTAATTGGGGCAGAAAAGCAGAAATTTTCCTTATTTAAGGGCAATAGGGCAGAAATTTCCCTTATTTTGTGGCAAAAAGGCAGAAATTCCCCTTATTTGAAGGTACAATGCTGAAATTCCCCTTATTTTCGGCAAAAAGGCAGAAATTCCTATTATTTTGGGGCAAAATTGCAGAAATTTCAATTATTTCTGGGCAAAAAGTCAGATATTTGCCTTATTTTGGGGCAAAAAGCAGAAATTCCCTTAATTTTGGGGCCAAAAACAGAAATTCCCCTTATTGTGGGGTAAAATTGCAGAAATTTCAAATATTTCAGGGCAAAAAGGCAGAAATTCCACTTTATTTCGGACAATAACGCAGAAATTCCCCGTATTTTAAAGCTAAATTTCAGAAATTCCCCTTATATTGGTGCAAAAATGGAGAAATTCCCTTTATTTTTATGCAATAAGGCAGATTTCCCCGTATTTTGAAGCAAAATTGCACATATTTCCCTAATTTTGAAGGAAAATGCAGAAATTCACATTATTTTGGAACAAAAAGACAGAAATTCTCCTTATTTCAGGGCAAAAAGTCAGAAATTCCCCTTATTTTGGGGTAAAATTGCAGAAATTTTCTTTATTTTGGGGCAAAATTGCAGAAATTTCCCTTATTTTGGGGCAAAATTGCAGAAATTTCACTTATTTCAGGGAAAAAGTGCAGAAATTTCTCTTATTTTGGGGCAAAAAGGCAGAAATTTCTTTTATTTTGGTACAAAATTGCAGAAATTTTCTTTATTTTGGGGCAAAAATGAAGAAATTCCCCATATTTTGGGGCAAAAAGGCAGAGATTCGCCTTATTATGAGGTAAAATGCTGAAATTCCCCTTATTTTGGGGCAAAAATACAGAAATTCCCTTTATTTTGTGGCAAAAAGGCAGAAATTTCCCTTATTTTGGGGCAAAATTGCAGAAATTTCACTTATTTCAGGGCAAAATTCAAAAATTCCTTTTATTTTTGGGCAAAAAGACAGAAATTTTGTTTATTTTTGGGTAAAAAGGCAGAAATTTCACTTATTGTGAGGTAAGAAGGCAGAAATTGCTCTTATTTTGGGGCAAAAATGAAGAAATTTCCCTTTTTTGTGGCAAAAGGTATATATTCTCCTTATTTTCGGGCAAAAAAGCAGAAATATCCCATTTTTTGGAGCACAATTGCAGAAAATCCCCTAATTGTGGGGCAAAAAGGCAGAATTTCCCTATATGTTGGGGCAAAAAGACAAAAATTCTCCTTATTTTGGGGCAAAACTCAGAAATTCCACTTATTTTGGGGCAAAATTCCAGAAATTTCCCTTATTTTGGGGCAAAATTGCAGAAATTTCCCTTATTTTGGGGCAAAATTGCAGAAATTTCACTTATTTCAGGGAAAAAGTGCAGAAATTTCTCTTATTTTGGGGCAAAAAGGCAGAAATTTCTTTTATTTTGGTACAAAATTGCAGAAATTTTCTTTATTTTGGGGCAAAAATGAAGAAATTCCCCATATTTTGGGGCAAAAAGGCAGAGATTCGCCTTATTATGAGGTAAAATGCTGAAATTCCCCTTATTTTGGGGCAAAAATACAGAAATTCCCTTTATTTTGTGGCAAAAAGGCAGAAATTTCCCTTATTTTGGGGCAAAATTGCAGAAATTTCACTTATTTCAGGGCAAAATTCAAAAATTCCTTTTATTTTTGGGCAAAAAGACAGAAATTTTGTTTATTTTTGGGTAAAAAGGCAGAAATTTCACTTATTGTGAGGTAAGAAGGCAGAAATTGCTCTTATTTTGGGGCAAAAATGAAGAAATTTCCCTTTTTTGTGGCAAAAGGTATATATTCTCCTTATTTTCGGGCAAAAAAGCAGAAATATCCCGTTTTTTGGAGCACAATTGCAGAAAATCCCCTAATTGTGGGGCAAAAAGGCAGAATTTCCCTATATGTTGGGGCAAAAAGACAAAAATTCTCCTTATTTTGGGGCAAAACTCAGAAATTCCACTTATTTTGGGGCAAAATTCCAGAAATTTCCCTTATTTTGGGGCAAAATTGCAGAAATTTTACTTATTTTGGGGCAAAATTGCAGAAATTTCACTTATTTCAGGGAAAAAGTGCAGAAATTTCTCTTATTTTGGGGCAAAAAGGCAGAAATTTCTTTTATTTTGGTACAAAATTGCAGAAATTTTCTTTATTTTGGGGCAAAAATGAAGAAATTCCCCATATTTTGGGGCAAAAAGGCAGAGATTCGCCTTATTATGAGGTAAAATGCTGAAATTCCCCTTATTTTGGGGCAAAAATACAGAAATTCCCTTTATTTTGTGGCAAAAAGGCAGAAATTTCCCTTATTTTGGGGCAAAATTGCAGAAATTTCACTTATTTCAGGGCAAAATTCAAAAATTCCTTTTATTTTTGGGCAAAAAGACAGAAATTTTGTTTATTTTTGGGTAAAAAGGCAGAAATTTCACTTATTGTGAGGTAAGAAGGCAGAAATTGCTCTTATTTTGGGGCAAAAATGAAGAAATTTCCCTTTTTTGTGGCAAAAGGTATATATTCTCCTTATTTTCGGGCAAAAAAGCAGAAATATCCCGTTTTTTGGAGCACAATTGCAGAAAATCCCCTAATTGTGGGGCAAAAAGGCAGAATTTCCCTATATGTTGGGGCAAAAAGACAGAAATTCTCCTTATTTTGGGGCAAAACTCAGAAATTCCACTTATTTTGGGGCAAAATTCCAGAAATTTCCCTTATTTTGGGGCAAAATTGCAGAAATTTTACTTATTTTGGGGCACAATTGCAGAAATTTCACTTATTTCAGGTAAAAATGGCAAAAATTTTTCTTATTTTGGGGCAAAAAGGCAGAAATTCCTAATATTTTGTGGCAAAAATGCAGAAATTCCCCTTATTTTGAGGTAAAAAGGCTGAAATTCCCCTTATTTGGGGGCAAAAAGGCAGAAATTTCCCTTATTTTGGGGCAAAATTGCAAACATTTCACTTATTTCAGGGTAATAAGTCAGAAATTTTCCTTATTTTGGGGCAAAAAACACAGAAATTCCCTTTGTTTTGAAAGCAAAATACAGAAATTCCACTTCTTTAGAGGCAAAAAGGCAGAAATTCCCCTTATTTTGAAGCAAAAATGAAGAAATTCCCCTAATTGTTGGGCAAAAAGGCAGAAATTCGCTATATGTTGGGGCAAAAAGACAGAAATTCTCCTTATTTTGGAACAAAACTCAGAAATTCCACTTATTTTGGGGCAAAATTGCAGGAATTTACCTTATTTTGAGGCAAAATTGCAGAAATTTCCCTTATTTGGGGCAAAATTGCAGAAATTTCACTTATTTTCAGGTAAAAAGGCTGAAATATCCTTTATTTTGGGGCAAAAAGGAAGAAATTCCCCTTATTTTGGGGCAAAATTGCAGAAATTTTCCTTATTTTGGGGCAAAAAGGCTGAAATTCTTATTTTGAGGTAAAATGCTGAAATTCCCCATATTTTGGGGCAAAAGGCAAAACTTCTTCTTATTTTGGGGCAAAGAGGCACAAATTTCCCTTATTTTCGGGCAAAATTGCAGAAATTTCATTTATTTCAGGGCAAAAAGTCAGAAATTCCTTTTATTTTGGGGCAAAGAGCAGAAATTTCTTTTATTATGGTACAAAATTGAAGAAATTTATCTTATTTTGAAACAAAAAGGCAGAAAATTCCCCTTATTTTGAGGCAAAAGGCAGAAATTATTCTCAATTTGAGGTAAAATGCAGAAATTCCCTTTATTTTGGGGCTAAAAGGCAGAAATTCCCTGTATTTTGAAGCAAAATTGCAGAAATTCTCTTAATTTTCGGGCAAAAAGGCAGAAATTCTCCTTATTTTGGGGCAAAAAGACAGAAAATCTCCTTTTTCGGGAGCAAACAGTCAGAAATTCCCCTTATTTTGGGGCAAAATTGCAGAAATTTCCTTTACATTGGGGCAAAATTGCAGAAATTTCCCTTATTTTGGGGCAAAATTGCAGAAATTTCAGGTATTTGAGAAAAAAAAGGCAGAAATTTTT
Source organism: Micromys minutus (assembly GCF_963924665.1). Taxonomy (NCBI): domain Eukaryota; kingdom Metazoa; phylum Chordata; class Mammalia; order Rodentia; family Muridae; genus Micromys; species Micromys minutus. Next base: position 164,576 of record NW_027667682.1, on the reverse strand, counting down.
TTGGGGGGGCAAAAAGGCAGAAATTTTTTTTATTTTGGTACAAAATTGCAGAAATTTTTCTTATTTTGGGGCAAAAAGTCAGAAATTCCCCATATTTTGGGGCAAAAATGCAGAAATTCCCCTTATTTTGAGGTAATAAGGCTGAAATTCCCCTTATTTTGGGGCAAAAAGGCAGAAATTTCGTTTATTTTGGGGAAAAGGCAGAAATTGCACTTATTTTGAGTCAAAAAGGTGGAAAATCCCCTTATTTTGGGGCAAAAATGAAGAAATTTGCTTTTTTATGGCAAAAAGGTATACATTCCCTTTATTTTCGGGCAAAAAGGAAGAAATTCTTTGTATTTTGGAGCAAAATTGCAGAAATTCCCCTAATTTTTGGGCAAAAAGGCAGAAATTTTCCTTATTTTGGGGTAAAACTGCAGAAATTTCACTTATTTTGCGGCAAAATGTCAGAAATTCCCCTTATTTTTGGCAAAAAATGCAGAAAATCCCCTTATTTTAGGGCAAAAATGCAGAAATTTCCCTTATTTGGGGACAAAAACAGAAATTCCCCTTATTTTGGGGCAAAATTGCAGAAATTTCCCTTATTATGGGGAAAAATTGCAGAAATTTCCCTTATTTTAGGGCAAAATTGCAGAAATTTCACTTATTTCAGAGAAAAAAAGCAAAAATTTTTCTTATTTTGGGGCAAAAAGGCAGAAATTCCCATTATTTTGGGGCAAAAAGGCAGAAATCCACCTTATTTTGGGGTAAAATTGCAGAAATTTCACATATTTCAGGGCAAAACGGCAGAAATTCCCCTTATTTTGGGGCAAAAAGGCAGAAATTTCCCTTATTTTGGGATAAAATTGCAGAAATTTCCCTTATTTGGGGGCAAAAAGGCAGAAAATCCACTTAATTTCGGGTAAAAAGGCAGAAATTTCTCGTATTTTGGGGCAAAATTGCAGAAACTCCCCTAATTTGGGGCTAAAAGGCAGAATTTCCCTTTATTTTGGGGCAAAAATAGAGAAATTCTTTTTATTTTGGGGCAAAAATCAGAAATTTCCTTTATTTTGGGGCAAAATTTTAGAAATTTCTTTTATATTGTTACAGACTTGCAGAAATTTTTCTTATTTTGTGGCAAAAAGGCAGAAATTCCCCATATTTTGGTGCAAAAAGGCTGAAATTCCCCTTATTTTGAGGTAAAATCCTGAAATTCCCCATATTTTGGGGCAAAAAGGCAGAAATTCCTAATATTTTGTGGCAATAATGCAGAAATTTCCCTTATTTTGAGGTAAAAAGGCTGAAATTCCCCTTATTTTGGGGCAAAAAGGCAGAAATATCCCTTATTTTGGGGCAAAATTGCAACCATTTAACTTATTTCAGGGTAATAAATCAGAAATTTTCCTTATTTTGGGGCAAAAAACACAGAAATTCCCTTTGTTTTGGAAGGAAAATACAGAAATTCCACTTCTTTAGAGGCAAAAAGGCAGAAATTCCCCTTATTTTGAAGCAAAAATGAAAAAATTCCCCTAATTGTTGGGCTAAAAGGCAGAAATTCCCTATATGTTGCGGCAAAAAGACAGAAATTCTCCTTATTTTGGGACAAAACTCAGAAATTCCACTTATTTTGGGGCAAAATTGCAGGAATTTACCTTATTTTGAGGCAAAATTGCAGAAATTTCCCTTATTTGGGGCAAAATTGCAGAAATTTCACTTATTTTCAGGTAAAAAGGCTGAAATATCCTTTATTTTGGGGCAAAAAGGAAGAAATTCCCCTTATTTTGGGGCAAAATTGCAGAAATTTTCCTTATTTTGGGGCAAAAAGGCTGAAATTCTTATTTTGAGGTAAAATGCTGAAATTCCCCATATTTTGGGGCAAAAGGCAAAACTTCTTCTTATTTTGGGGCAAAGAGGCACAAATTTCCCTTATTTTCAGGCAAAATTGCAGAAATTTCATTTATTTCAGGGCAAAAAGTCAGAAATTCCTTTTATTTTGGGGCAAAGAGCAGAAATTTCTTTTATTATGGTACAAAATTGAAGAAATTTATCTTATTTTGAAACAAAAAGGCAGAAAATTCTTCTTATTTTGAGGCAAAAGGCAGAAATTATTCTCAATTTGAGGTAAAATGCAGAAATTCCCTTTATTTTGGGGCTAAAAGGCAGAAATTCCCTGCATTTTGAAGCAAAATTGCAGAAATTCTCTTAATTTTCGGGCAAAAAGGCAGAAATTCTCCTTATTTTGGGGCAAAAAGACAGAAAATCTCCTTTTTCGGGAGCAAACAGTCAGAAATTCCCCTTATTTTGGGGCAAAATTGCAGAAATTTCCTTTACATTGGGGCAAAATTGCAGAAATTTCCCTTATTTTGGGGCAAAATTGCAGAAATTTCAGGTATTTGAAAAAAAAAGGCAGAAATTTTTTTGGGGGGGGCAAAAAGGCAGAATTTTTTTTTATTTTGGTACAAAATTGCAGAAATTTTTCTTATTTTGGGGCAAAAAGTCAGAAATTCCCCATATTTTGGGGCAAAAATGCAGAAATTCCCCTTATTTTGAGGTAATAAGGCTGAAATTCCCCTTATTTTGGGGCAAAAAGGCAGAAATTTCGTTTATTTTGGGGAAAAGGCAGAAATTGCACTTATTTTGAGTCAAAAAGGTGGAAAATCCCCTTATTTTGGGGCAAAAATGAAGAAATTTGCTTTTTTATGGCAAAAAGGTATACATTCCCTTTATTTTCGGGCAAAAAGGCAGAAATTCTTTGTATTTTGGAGCAAAATTGAAGAAATTCCCCTAATTTTTGGGCAAAAAGGCAGAAATTTTCCTTATTTTGGGGTAAAACTGCAGAAATTTCACTTATTTTGCGGCAAAATGTCAGAAATTCCCCTTATTTTTGGCAAAAAATGCAGAAAATCCCCTTATTTTAGGGCAAAATTGCAGAAATTTCCCTTATTTGGGGACAAAAACAGAAATTCCCCTTATTTTGGGGCAAAATTGCAGAAATTTCCCTTATTATGGGGAAAAATTGCAGAAATTTCCCTTATTTTAGGGCAAAATTGCAGAAATTTCACTTATTTCAGAGAAAAAAAGCAAAAATTTTTCTTATTTTGGGGCAAAAAGGCAGAAATTCCCATTATTTTGGGGCAAAAATGCAGAAATTCACCTTATTTTGGGGTAAAACTGCAGAAATTTTACATATTTCAGGGCAAAACGGCAGAAATTCCCCTTATTTTGGGGCAAAAAGGCAGAAATTTCCCTTATTTTGGGATAAAATTGCAGAAATTTCACTTATTTGGGGGCAAAAAGGCAGAAAATCCACTTAATTTTGGGTAAAAAGGCAGAAATTTCTCGTATTTTGGAGCAAAATTGCAGAAACTCCCCTAATTTTGGGGCTAAAAGGCAGAATTTCCCTTTATTTTGGGGCAAAAATAGAGAAATTCTTTTTATTTTGGGGCAAAAATCAGAAATTTCCTTTATTTTGGGTCAAAATTTTAGAAATTTCTTTTATATTGTTACAGACTTGCAGAAATTTTGCTTATTTTGTGGCAAAAAGGCAGAAATTCCCCATATTTTGGTGCAAAAAGGCTGAAATTCCCCTTATTTTGAGGTAAAATCCTGAAATTCCCCATATTTTGGGGCAAAAAGGCAGAAATTCCCCTCATTTGGGGGCAAAAAGGCACAAATTTCCCTTATTTTCGGGCATAATTGCAGGAATTTCATTTATTTCAGGGCAAAAAGTCAGAAATTCCTTTTATTTTGGGGAAAAAAGGCAGAAATTTCTTTTATTTTGATACAAAATTGTAGAAATTTTCCTTATTTTGGAACAAAAAGGCAAAAATTACCCATATTTTGGGGAAAAAGGCAGAAATTCCTTTTATTTTGAGGTAAAAAGGCTGAAATTCCCGTTATTTTGGGGCATAAAGGCAGAAATTCCCTTTACTTTCTGGCAAAAGGGCAGAAATTCCCGTTGATTGGGGCAGAAAAGCAGAAATTTTCCTTATTTAAGGGCAATAGGGCAGAAATTCCCCTTATTTTGTGGCAAAAAGGCAGAAATTCCCCTTATTTGAAGGAAAATGCTGAAATTCCCCTTATTTTCGGCAAAAAGGCAGAAATTCCTATTATTTTGGGGCAAAATTGCAGAAATTTCAATTATTTCTGGGCAAAAAGTCAGATATTTGCCTTATTTTGTGGCAAAAAGCAGAAATTCCCTTAATTTTGGGGCCAAAAACAGAAATTCCCCTTATTTTGGGGTAAAATTGCAGAAATTTCAAAAATTTCAGGGCAAAAAGGCAGAAATTCCACTTTATTTCGGACAATAACGCAGAAATTCCCCGTATTTTAAAGCTAAATTTCAGAAATTCCCCTTATATTGGTGCAAAAATGGAGAAATTCCCTTTATTTTTGTGCAATAAGGCAGATTTCCCCGTATTTTGAAGCAAAATTGCACATATTTCCCTAATTTTAAAGGAAAATGCAGAAATTCACATTATTTTGGAACAAAAAGACAGAAATTCTCCTTATTTCAGGGCAAAAAGTCAGAAATTCCCCTTCTTTTGGGGTAAAATTGCAGAAATTTTCTTTATTTTGGGGCAAAATTGCAGAAATTTCCCTTATTTTGGGGCAAAATTGCAGAAATTTCACTTATTTCAGGGAAAAAGTGCAGAAATTTCTCTTATTTTTGGGCAAAAAGGCAGAAATTTCTTTTATTTTGGTACAAAATTGCAGAAATTTTCTTTATTTTGGGGCAAAAATGAAGAAATTCCCCATATTTTGGGGCAAAAAGGCAGAGATTCGCCTTATTATGAGGTAAAATGCTGAAATTCCCCTTATTTTGGGGCAAAAATACAGAAATTCCCTTTATTTTGTGGCAAAAAGGCAGAAATTTCCCTTATTTTGGGGCAAAATTGCAGAAATTTCACTTATTTCAGGGCAAAATTCAAAAATTCCTTTTATTTTTGGGCAAAAAGACAGAAATTTTGTTTATTTTTGGGTAAAAAGGCAGAAATTTCACTTATTATGAGGTAAGAAGGCAGAAATTCCTCTTATTTTGGGGCAAAAATGAAGAAATTTCCCTTTTTTTGTGGCAAAAGGTATATATTCTCCTTATTTTCGAGCAAAAAAGCAGAAATATCCCGTTTTTTGCAGCACATTTGCAGAAAATCCCCTAATTGTGGGGCAAAAAGGCAGAAATTCCCTATATGTTGGGGCAAAAAAACAGAAATTCTCCTTATTTTGGGGCAAAACTCAGAAATTCCACTTATTTTGGGGCAAAATTCCAGAAATTTCCCTTATTTTGGGGCAAAATTGCAGAAATTTCACTTATTTTGGGGCAAAATTGCAGAAATTTCACTTATTTCAGATAAAAAAAAGGCAAAAATTTTTCTTATTTTGGGGCAAAAAGGCAGAAATTCCTAATATTTTGTGGCAAAAATGCAGAAATTCCCCTTATTTTGAGGTAAAAAGGCTGAAATTCCCCTTATTTTGGGGCAAAAAGGCAGAAATTTCCCTTATTTTGGGGCAAAATTGCAAACATTTCACTTATTTCAGGGTAATAAGTCAGAAATTTTCCTTATTTTGGGGCAAAAAACACAGAAATTCCCTTTGTTTTGGAAGGAAAATACAGAAATTCCACTTCTTTAGAGGCAAAAAGGCAGAAATTCCCCTTATTTTGAAGCAAAAATGAAGAAATTCCCCTAATTGTTGGGCAAAAAGGCAGAAATTCCCTATATGTTGGGGAAAAAAGACAGAAATTCTCCTTATTTTGGGACAAAACTCAGAAATTCCACTTATTTTGGGGCAAAATTGCAGGAATTTACCTTATTTTGAGGCAAAATTGCAGAAATTTCCCTTATTTGGGGCAAAATTGCAGAAATTTCACTTATTTTCAGGTAAAAAGGCTGAAATATCCTTTATTTTGGGGCAAAAAGGAAGAAATTCCCCTTATTTTGGGGCAAAATTGCAGAAATTTTCCTTATTTTGGGGCAAAAAGGCTGAAATTCTTATTTTGAGGTAAAATGCTGAAATTCCCCATATTTTGGGGCAAAAGGCAAAACTTCTTCTTATTTTGGGGCAAAGAGGCACAAATTTCCCTTATTTTCGGGCAAAATTGCAGAAATTTCATTTATTTCAGGGCAAAAAGTCAGAAATTCCTTTTATTTTGGGGCAAAGAGCAGAAATTTCTTTTATTATGGTACAAAATTGAAGAAATTTATCTTATTTTGAAACAAAAAGGCAGAAAATTCCCCTTATTTTGAGGCAAAAGGCAGAAATTATTCTCAATTTGAGGTAAAATGCAGAAATTCCCTTTATTTTGGGGCTAAAAGGCAGAAATTCCCTGCATTTTGAAGCAAAATTGCAGAAATTCTCTTAATTTTCGGGCAAAAAGGCAGAAATTCTCCTTATTTTGGGGCAAAAAGACAGAAAATCTCCTTTTTCGGGAGCAAACAGTCAGAAATTCCCCTTATTTTGGGGCAAAATTGCAGAAATTTCCCTTATTTTGGGGCAAAATTGCAGAAATTTCAGGTATTTGAGAAAAAAAAGGCAGAAATTTTTTTGGGGGGGCAAAAAGGCAGAAATTTTTTTTATTTTGGTACAAAATTGCAGAAATTTTTCTTATTTTGGGGCAAAAAGTCAGAAATTCCCCATATTTTGGGGCAAAAATGCAGAAATTCCCCTTATTTTGAGGTAATAAGTCTGAAATTCCCCTTATTTTGGGGCAAAAAGGCAGAAATTTCGTTTATTTTGGGGAAAAGGCAGAAATTGCACTTATTTTGAGTCAAAAAGGTGGAAAATCCCCTTATTTTGGGGCAAAAATGAAGAAATTTGCTTTTTATGGCAAAAAGGTATACATTCCCTTTATTTTCGGGCAAAAAGGCAGAAATTCTTTGTATTTTGGAGCAAAATTGCAGAAATTCCCCTAAATTTTGGGCAAAAAGGCAGAAATTTTCCTTATTTTGGGGTAAAACTGCAGAAATTTCACTTATTTTGCGGCAAAATGTCAGAAATTCCCCTTATTTTTGGCAAAAAATGCAGAAAATCCCCTTATTTTAGGGAAAAATTGCAGAAATTTCCCTTATTTGGGGAAAAAAAACAGAAATTCCCCTTATTTTGGGGCAAAATTGCAGAAATTTCCCTTATTATGGGGAAAAATTGCAGAAATTTCCCTTATTTTAGGGCAAAATTGCAGAAATTTCACTTATTTCAGAGAAAAAAAGCAAAAATTTTTCTTATTTTGGGGCAAAAAGGCAGAAATTCCCATTATTTTGGGGCAAAAACGCAGAAATTCACCTTATTTTGGGGTAAAATTGCAGAAATTTCACATATTTCAGGGCAAAACGGCAGAAATTCCCCTTATTTTGGGGCAAAAAGGCAGAAATTTCCCTTATTTTGGGATAAAATTGCAGAAATTTCCCTTATTTGGAGGCAAAAAGGCAGAAAATCCACTTAATTTCGGGTAAAAAGGCAGAAATTTCTCGTATTTTGGAGCAAAATTGCAGAAACTCCCCTAATTTTGGGGCTAAAAGGCAGAATTTCCCTTTATTTTGGGGTAAAACTGCAGAAATTTCACTTATTTTGTGGCAAAATGTCAGAAATTCCCCTTATTTTTGGCAAAAAATGCAGAAAATCCCCTTATTTTAGGGCAAAATTGCAGAAATTTCCCTTATTTGGGGACAAAAACAGAAATTCCCCTTATTTTGGGGCAAAATTGCAGAAATTTCCCTTATTATGGGAAAAAATTGCAGAAATTTCCCTTATTTTAGGGCAAAATTGCAGAAATTTCACTTATTTCCGAGAAAAAAAGCAAAAATTTTTCTTATTTTGGGGCAAAAAAGCAGAAATTCCCATTATTTTGGGGCAAAAAGGCAGAAATTCACCTTATTTTGGGGTAAAATTGCAGAAATTTTACATATTTCAGGGCAAAACGGCAGAAATTCCCCTTATTTTGGGGCAAAAAGGCAGAAATTTCCCTTATTTTGGGATAAAATTGCAGAAATTTCCCTTATTTGGGGGCAAAAAGGCAGAAAATCCACTTAATTTCGGGTAAAAAGGCAGAAATTTCTCGTATTTTGGAGCAAAATTGCAGAAACTCCCCTAATTTTGGGGCTAAAAGGCAGAATTTCCCTTTATTTTGGGGCAAAAATAGAGAAATTCTTTTTATTTTGGGGCAAAAATCAGAAATTTCCTTTATTTTGGGGCAAAATTTTAGAAATTTCTTTTATATTGTTACAGACTTGCAGAAATTTTTCTTATTTTGTGGCAAAAAGGCAGAAATTCCCCATATTTTGGTGCAAAAAGGCTGAAATTCCCCTTATTTTGAGGTAAAATCCTGAAATTCCCCATATTTTGGGGCAAAAAGGCAGAAATTCCCCTCATTTGGGGGCAAAAAGGCACAAATTTCCCTTATTTTCGGGCATAATTGCAGGAATTTCATTTATTTCAGGGCAAAAAGTCAGAAATTCCTTTTATTTTCGGGCAAAAACAGAAATTTCTTTTATTTTGATACAAAATTGTAGAAATTTTCCTTATTTTGGAACAAAAAGGCAAAAATTACCCATATTTTGGGGAAAAAGGCAGAAATTCCCCTTATTTTGAGGTAAAAAGGCTGAAATTCCCGTTATTTTGGTGCAAAAAGGCAGAAATTCCCTTTACTTTGTGGCAAAAAGGCAGAAATTCCCGTTAATTGGGGCAGAAAAGCGAAATTTTCCTTATTTAAGGGCAATAGGGGAGAAATTCCCCTTATTTTGTGACAAAAAGGCAGAAATTCCCCTTATTTGAAGGTAAAATGCTGAAATTCCCCTTATTTTCGGCAAAAAGGCAGAAATTCCTATTATTTTGGGGCAAAATTGCAGAAATTTCAATTATTTCTGGGCAAAAAGTCAGATATTTGCCTTATTTTGGGGCAAAAAGCAGAAATTCCCTTAATTTTGGGGCCAAAAACAGAAATTCCCCTTATTTTGGGGTAAAATTGCAGAAATTTCAAATATTTCAGGGCAAAAAGGCAGAAATTCCACTTTATTTCAGACAATAACGCAGAAATTCCCCGTATTTTAAAGCTAAATTTCAGAAATTCCCCTTATATTGGTGCAAAAATGGAGAAATTCCCTTTATTTTTGTGCAATAAGGCAGATTTCCCCGTATTTTGAAGCAAAATTGCACATATTTCCCTAATTTTGAAGCAAAATGCAGAAATTCACATTATTTTGGAACAAAAAGACAGAAATTCTCCTTATTTCAGGACAAAAAGTCAGAAATTCCCCTTATTTTGGGGTAAAATTGCAGAAATTTCCCTTATTTTGGGGCAAAATTGCAGAAATTTCACTTATTTCAGGGAAAAAGTGCAGAAATTTCTCTTATTTTTGGGCAAAAAGGCAGAAATTTCTTTTATTTTGGTACAAAATTGCAGAAATTTTCTTTATTTTGGGGCAAAAATGAAGAAATTCCCCATATTTTGGGGCAAAAAGGCAGAGATTCGCCTTATTATGAGGTAAAATGCTGAAATTCCCCTTATTTTGGGGCAAAAATACAGAAATTCCCTTTATTTTGTGGCAAAAAGGCAGAAATTTCCCTTATTTTGGGGCAAAATTGCAGAAATTTCACTTATTTCAGGGCAAAATTCAAAAATTCCTTTTATTTTTGGGCAAAAAGACAGAAATTTTGTTTATTTTTGGGTAAAAAGGCAGAAATTTCACTTATTGTGAGGTAAGAAGGCAGAAATTCCTCTTATTTTGGGGCAAAAATGAAGAAATTTCTCTTTTTTTGTGGCAAAAGGTATATATTCTCCTTATTTTCGGGCAAAAAAGCAGAAATATCCCGTTTTTTGGAGCACAATTGCAGAAAATCCCCTAATTGTGGGGCAAAAAGGCAGAAATTCCCTATATGTTGTGGCAAAAAGACAGAAATTCTCCTTATTTTGGGGCAAAACTCAGAAATTCCACTTATTTTGGGGCAAAATTCCAGAAATTTCCCTTATTTTGGGGCAAATTTGCAGAAATTTCACTTATTTTGGGGCAAAATTGCAGAAATTTCACTTATTTCAGATAAAAAAAAGGCAGAAATTTTTCTTATTTTGGGGCAAAAAGGCAGAAATTCCTAATATTTTGTGGCAAAAATGCAGAAATTCCCATTATTTTGAGGTAAAAAGGCTGAAATTTCCATTATTTGGGGGCAATAAGGCAGAAATTTCCCTTATTTTGGGGCAAAATTGCAGAAATTTCACTTATTTCAGGGCAAAATTCAAAAATTCCTTTTATTTTGGGGCTAAAAGTCAGAAATTCCGTTTATTTTTGGGTAAAAAGGCAGAAATTTCACTTATTTTGAGGTAAGAAGGCAGAAATTCCTCTTATTTTGGGGCAAAAATGAAGAAATTTCCCTTTTTTGTGGCAAAAGGTATGTATTCCCCTTATTTTCGGGCAAAAAAGCAGAAATATCCCGTTTTTTGGAGCACAATTGCAGAAAATCCCCTAATTGTGGGGCAAAAAGGCAGAAATTCCCTATATGTTGGGGCAAAAAGACAGAAATTCTCCTTATTTTGGGGCAAAACTCAGAAATTCCACTTATTTTGGGGCAAAATTCCAGAAATTTCCCTTATTTTTGGGCAAAATTGCAGAAATTTCACTTATTTTGGGGCAAAATTGCAGAAATTTCACTTATTTCAGGTAAAAATGGCAGAAATTTTTCTTATTTTGGGGCAAAAAGGCAGAAATTCCTAATATTTTGTGGCAAAAATGCAGAAATTCCCCTTATTTTGAGGTAAAAAGGCTGAAATTCCCCTTATTTGGGGGCAAAAAGGCAGAAATTTCCCTTATTTTGGGGCAAAATTGCAAACATTTCACTTATTTCAGGGTAATAAGTCAGAAATTTTCCTTATTTTGGGGCAAAAAACACAGAAATTCCCTTTGTTTTGGAAGGAAAATACAGAAATTCCACTTCTTTAGAGGCAAAAAGGCAAAAATTCCCCTTATTTTGAAGCAAAAATGAAGAAATTCCCCTAATTGTTGGACAAAAATGCAGAAATTCCCTATATGTTGGGGAAAAAAGGAAGAAATTCTCCTTATTTTGGGACAAAACTCAGAAATTCCACTTATTTTGGCGCAAAATTGCAGGAATTTACCTTATTTTGAGGCAAAATTGCAGAAATTTCCCTTATTTGAGGGCAAAATTGCAGAAATTTCACTTATTTTCAGGTAAAAAGGCTGAAATATCCTTTATTTTGGGGCAAAAAGGAAGAAATTCCCCTTATTTTGGGGCAAAATTGCAGAAATTTTCCTTATTTTGGGGCAAAAGGGCTGAAATTCTTATTTTGAGGTAAAATGCTGAAATTCCCCATATTTTGGGGCAAAAGGCAAAACTTCTTCTTATTTTGGGGCAAAGAGGCACAAATTTCCCTTATTTTCGGGCAAAATTCTAGAAATTTCATTTATTTCAGGGCAAAAAGTCAGAAATTCCTTTTATTTTGGGGCAAAGAGCAGAAATTTCTTTTATTATGGTACAAAATTGAAAAAATTTTTCTTATTTTGAAACAAAAAGGTAGAAAATTCCCCTTATTTTGAGGCAAAAAGCAGAAATTATTCTCAATTTGAGGTAAAATGCAGAAATTCCCTTTATTTGGGGGCTAAAAGGCAGAAATTCCCTGTATTTTGAAGCAAAATTGCAGAAATTCTCATAATTTTCGGGCAAAAAGGCAGAAATTCTCCTTATTTTGGGGCAAAAAGACAGAAAATCTCCTTTTTCGGGAGCAAACAGTCAGAAATTCCCATTATTTTGGGGCAAAATTGCAGAAATTTCCCTTATTTTGGGGCAAAATTGCAGAAATTTCACGTATTTCAGGGGAAAAAGGCAGAAATTTTTTTGGGGGGGCAAAAAAGGAGAAATTTTTTTTATTTTGGTACAAAATTGCAGAAATTTTTCTTATTTTGGGGCAAAAAGTCAGAAATTCCCCATATTTTGGGGCAAAAAGGCAGAAATTCCCCTTATTTTGAGGTAATAAGGCTGAAATTCCCCTTATTTTGGGGCAAAAAGACAGAAATTTCGTTTATTTTGGGGAAAAGGCAGAAATTGCACTTATTTTGAGTCAAAAAGGTGGAAAATTCCCTTATTTTGGGGCAAAAATGAAGAAATTTGCTTTTTTATGGCAAAAAGTTATACATTCCCTTTATTTTCGGGCAAAAAGGCAGAAATTCTTTGTATTTTGGAGCAAAATTGCAGAAATTCCCCTAATTTTTGGGTAAAAAGGCAGAAATTCCCCTTATTTTGGGGTAAAACTGCAGAAATTTCACTTATTTTGCGGCAAAATGTCAGAAATTCCCCTTATTTTCGGCAAAAAATGCAGAAAATCCCCTTATTTTAGGGCAAAATTGCAGAAATCTCCCTTATTTGGGGGCAAAAACAGAAATTCCCTTTATTTTGGGGCAAAATTGCAGAAATTTCCCTTATTATGGGGAAAAATTGCAGAAATTTCCCTTATTTGGGGTCAAAAAGGCAGAAAATCCACTTAATTTCGGGTAAAAAGGCAGAAATTTCTCGTATTTTGGAGCAAAATTGCAGAAACTCCCCTAATTTTCGGGCAAAAAGGCAGAATTTCCCTTTATTGTGGGGCAAAAATAGAGAAATTCTTTTTATTTTGGGGCAAAAATCAGAAATTTCCCTTATTTTGGGGCAAAATTTTAGAAATTTCTTTTATATTGATACAGAATTTTAGAAACTTTTCTTATTTTGTGGCAAAAAGGCAGAAATTCCCCATACTTTGGTGCAAAAAGGCTGAAATTCCCCATATTTTGGGGAAAAAAGGCAGAAATTCCTCTCATTTGGGGGCAAAAAGGCACAAATTTCCCTTATTTTCGGGCATAATTGCAGGAATTTCATTTATTTCAGGACAAAAGTCAGAAATTCCATTTATTTTGGGGAAAAAAGGCAGAAATTTCTTTTATTTTGATACAAAATTGTAGAAATTTTCCTTATTTTGGAACAAAATGCAAAAATTACCCATATTTTGGGCAAAAAGGCAGAAATTCCCCTTATTTTGAGGTAAAAAGGCTGAAATTCCTGTAATTTTGGGGAAAAAAAGGCAGAAATTCCCTTTACTTTGTGGCAAAAAGGCAGAAATTCCCGTTAATTGGGGCAGAAAAGCAGAAATTTTCCTTATTTAAAGGCAATAGGGCAGAAATTCCCCATATTTTGTGGCAAAAAGGCAGAAATTCCCCTTATTTGGAGGTAAAATGCTGAATTTCCCCTTATTTTCGGCAAAAAGGCAGAAATTCCTATTATTTTGGGGCAAAATTGCAGAAATTTCAATTATTTCAGGGCAAAAAGTCAGAAATTAGCCTTATTTTGGGGCGAAAAACAGAAATTCCCTAATTTTGGGGCCAAAAACAGAAATTCCCCTTATTTTGGGGTAAAATTGCAGAAATTTCAAATATTTCAGGGCAAAAAGGCAGAAATTCCACTTTATTTCGGACAATAACGCAGAAATTCCCCGTATTTTAAAGCTAAATTTCAGAAATTCCCCTTATATTGGTGCAAAAATGCAGAAATTCCCTCTATTTTTGTGCAATAAGGCAGATTTCCCCGTATTTTGAAGCAAAATTGCACATTATCCCCTAATTTTGAGGGAAAATGCAGAAATTCACATTATTTTGGAACAAAAAGACAGAAATTCTCCTTATTTCAGGGCAAAAAGTCATAAATTCCCCTTATTTTGGGGCAAAATTGCAGAAATTTTCTTTATTTTGGGGCAAAATTGCAGAAATTTCCCTTATTTTGGGGCAAAATTGCAGAAATTTCACTTATTTCAGGGAAAAAGCACAGAAATTTCTCTTATTTTGGGGAAAAAATGCAGAAATTTCTTTTATTTTGGTACAAAATTGCAGAAATTTTCTTTATTTTGGGGAAAATGCAGAAATTCCCCATATTTTGGGGCAAAAAAGCAGAGATTCCCCTTATTATGAGGTAAAATGCTGAAATTCCCCTTATTTTGAAGCAAAAAGACAGAAATTCCCTTTATTTTGTGGCAAAAAGGCAGAAATTTCCCTTATTTTGGGGCAAAATTGCAGAAATTTCACTTATTTCAGGGCAAAATTCAAAAATTCCTTTTATTTTGGGGCAAAAAGACAGAAATTCCGTTTATTTTGGGTATAAAGGCAGAAATTTCACTTATTGTGAGGTAAGAAGGCAGAAATTCCTCTTATTTTGGGGCAAAAATGAAGAAATTTCTCTTTTTTGTGGCAAAAGGTATACATTCCCCTTATTTTCGGGCAAAAAAGCAGAAATTCCCCCTATTTTGGAGCAGAATTGAAGAAAATCCCCTAATTGTGGGGCAAAAAGGCAGAAATTCCCTATATGTTGGGGCAAAAAGACAGAAATTCTCCTTATTTTGGGGCAAAACTCAGAAATTCCACTTATTTTGAGGCAAAATTCCAGAAATTTCCCTTATTTTGGGGCAAAATTGCAGAAATTTCCTTTACATTGGGGCAAAATTGCAGAAATTTCCCTTATTTTGGGGCAAAATTGCAGAAATTTCAGGTATTTGAGAAAAAAAAGGCAGAAATTTTTTTTGGGGGGGCAAAAAGGCAGAAATTTTTTTTATTTTGTGGCAAAAAGTCAGAAATTCCCCATATTTTGGGGCAAAAAGGCAGAAATTCCCCTTATTTTGAGGTAATAAGGCTGAAATTCCCCTTATTTTGGGGCAAAAAGGCAGAAATTTCGTTTATTTTGGGGAAAAGGCAGAAATTGCACTTATTTTGAGTCAAAAAGGTGGAAAATCCCCTTATTTTGGGGCAAAAATGAAGAAATTTGCTTTTTTATGGCATAAAGGTATACATTCCCTTTATTTTCGGGCAAAAAGGCAGAAATTCTTTGTATTTTGGAGCAAAATTGCAGAAATTCCCCTAATTTTTGGGCAAAAAGGCAGAAATTTTCCTTATTTTGGGGTAAAACTGCAGAAATTTCACTTATTTTGCAGCAAAATGTCAGAAATTCCCCTTATTTTTGGCAAAAAATGCAGAAAATCCCCTTATTTTAGGGCAAAATTGCAGAAATTTCCCTTATTTGGGGACAAAAACAGAAATTCCCCTTATTTTGGGGCAAAATTGCAGAAATTTCCCTTATTATGGGGGAAAATTGCAGAAATTTCCCTTATTTTAGGGCAAAATTGCAGAAATTTCACTTATTTCAGAGAAAAAAAGCAAAAATTTTTCTTATTTTGGGGCAAAAAGGCAGAAATTCCCATTATATTGTGGCAAAAAGGCAGAAATTCACCTTATTTTGGGGTAAAATTGCAGAAATTCCACATATTTCAGGGCAAAACGGCAGAAATTCCCCTTATTTTGGGGCAAAAAGGCAGAAATTTCCCTTATTTTGGGATAAAATTGCAGAAATTTCCCTTATTTGGGGGCAAAAAGGCAGAAAATCCACTTAATTTCGGGTAAAAAGGCAGAAATTTCTCGTATTTTGTAGCAAAATTGCAGAAACTCCCCTAATTTTGGGGCTAAAAGGCAGAATTTCCCTTTATTTTGTGGCAAAAATAGAGAAATTCTTTTTATTTTGGGGCAAAAATCAGAAATTTCCTTTATTTTGGGGCAAAATTTTAGAAATTTCTTTTATATTGTTACAGACTTGCAGAAATTTTTCTTATTTTGTGGCAAAAAGGCAGAAATTCCCCATATTTTGGTGCAAAAAGGCTGAAATTCCCCTTATTTTGAGGTAAAATCCTGAAATTCCCCATATTTTGGGGCAAAAAGGCAGAAATTCCCCTCATTTGGGGGCAAAAAGGCCCAAATTTCCCTTATTTTCGGGCATAATTGCAGGAATTTTATTTATTTCAGGGCAAAAAGTCAGAAATTCCTTTTATTTTGGGGCAAAAACAGAAATTTCTTTTATTTTGATACAAAATTGTAGAAATTTTCCTTATTTTGGAACAAAAAGGCAAAAATTACCCATATTTTGGGGAAAAAGGAAGAAATTCCTTTTATTTTGAGGTAAAAAGGCTGAAATTCCCGTTATTTTGGGGCATAAAGGCAGAAATTCCCTTTACTTTGTGGCAAAAGGGCAGAAATTCCCGTTAATTGGGGCAGAAAAGCAGAAATTTTCCTTATTTAAGGGCAATAGGGCAGAAATTCCCCTTATTTGAAGGTAAAATGCTGAAATTCCCCTTATTTTCGGCAAAAAGGCAGAAATTCCTATTATTTTGGGGCAAAATTGCAGAAATTTCAATTATTTCTGGGCAAAAAGTCAGATATTTGCCTTATTTTGGGGCAAAAAGCAGAAATTCCCTTAATTTTGGGGCCAAAAACAGAAATTCCCCTTATTTTGGGGTAAAATTGCAGAAATTTCAAATATTTCAGGGCAAAAAGGCAGAAATTCCACTTTATTTCGGACAATAACGCAGAAATTCCCCGTATTTTAAAACTAAATTTCAGAAATCCCCCTTATATTGGTGCAAAAATGGAGAAATTCCCTTTATTTTTGTGCAATAAGGCAGATTTCCCCGTATTTTGAAGCAAAATTGCACATATTTCCCTAATTTTGAAGGAAAATGCAGAAATTCACATTATTTTGGAACAAAAAGACAGAAATACTCCTTATTTAAGGGCAAAAAGTCAGAAATTCCCCTTCTTTTGGGGTAAAATTGCAGAAATTTTCTTTATTTTGGGGCAAAATTGCAGAAATTTCTCTTATTTTGGGGCAAAAAGGCAGAAATTTCTTTTATTTTGGTAAAAAATTGCAGAAATTTTCTTTATTTTGGGGCAAAATTGCAGAAATTTCCCTTATTTTGGGGCAAAATTGCAGAAATTTCACTTATTTCAGGGAAAAAGTGCAGAAATTTCTCTTATTTTGGGGCAAAAAGGCAGAAATTTCTTTTATTTTGGTACAAAATTGCAAAAATTTTCTTTATTTTGGGGCAAAAATGAAGAAATTCCCCATATTTTGGGGCAAAAAGGCAGAGATTTGCCTTATTATGAGGTAAAATGCTGAAATTCCCCTTATTTTGGGGCAAAAATACAGAAATTCCCTTTATTTTGTGGCAAAAAGGCAGAAATTTCCCTTATTTTGGGGCAAAATTGCAGAAATTTCACTTATTTCAGGGCAAAATTCAAAAATTCCTTTTATTTTAGGGCAAAAAGACAGAAATTCCGTTCATTTTTAGGTAAAAAGGCAGAAATTTCACTTATTTTGAGGTAAGAAGGCAGAAATTCCTCTTATTTTGGGGCAAAAATGAAGAAATTTCTCTTTTTTGTGGCAAAAGGTATACATTCCCCTTATTTTCGGGCAAAAAAAGCAGAAATTCCCCGTATTTTGGAGCAGAATTGAAGAAAATCCCCTAATTGTGGGGCAAAAAGGCAGAAATTCCCTATATGTTGGGGCAAAAAGACAGAAATTCTCCTTATTTTGGGGCAAAACTCAGAAATTCCACTTATTTTGGGGCAAATTTCCAGAAATTTCCCTTATTTTGGGGCAAAATTGCAGAAATTTTACTTATTTTGGGGCAAAATTGCAGAAATTTCACTTATTTCAGATAAAAATGGCAGATATTTTTCTTATTTTGGGGCAAAAAGGCAGAAATTCCTAATATTTTGTGGCAAAAATGCAGAAATTCCCATTATTTTGAGGTAAAAAGGCTGAAATTCCCCTTATTTGGGGGCAAAAAGGCAGAAATTTCCCTAATTTTGGGGCAAAAGTGCAAACATTTCACTTATTTCAGGGTAATAAGTCAGAAATTTTCCTTATTTTGGGGCAAAAAGACAGAAATTCCCTTTGTTTTGGAAGGAAAATACAGAAATTCCACTTCTTTAGAGACAAAAAGGCAGAAATTCCCCTTATTTTGAAGCAAAAATGAAGAAATTCCCCTAATTGTTGGGCCAAAAGGCAGAAATTCCCTATATGTTGGGGAAAAAAGACAGAAATTCTCCTTATTTTGGGACAAAACTCAGAAATTCCACTTATTTTGGGGCAAAATTGCAGGAATTTACCTTTATTTGGGGCAAAATTGCAGAAATTTCCCTTATTTGAGGGCAAAATTGCAGAAATTTCACTTATTTTCAGGTAAAAAGGCTGAAATATCCTTTATTTTGGGGCAAAAAGGAAGAAATTCCCCTTATTTTGGGGCAAAATTGCAGAAATTTTCCTTATTTTGGGGCAAAAGGGCTGAAATTCTTATTTTGAGGTAATATGCCGAAATTCCCCATATTTTGGGGCAAAAGGCAAAACTTCTTCTTATTTTGGGGCAAAGAGGCACAAATTTCCCTTATTTTCGGGCAAAATTGCAGAAATTTCATTTATTTCAGGGCAAAAAGTCAGAAATTCCTTTTATTTTGGGGCAAAGAGAAGAAATTTCTTTTATTATGGTACAAAATTGAAGAAATTTTTCTTATTTTGAAACAAAAAGGCAGAAAATTCCCCTTATTTTGAGGCAAAAGGCAGAAATTATTCTCAATTTGAGGTAAAATACAGAAATTCCCTTTATTTTGGGGCAAAAAGGCAGAAATTCCCCTCATTTGGGGGCAAAAAGGCCCAAATTTCCCTTATTTTCGGGCATAATTGCAGGAATTTCATTTATTTCAGGGCAAAAAGTCAGAAATTCCTTTTATTTTCGGGCAAAAACAGAAATTTCTTTTATTTTGATACAAAATTGTAGAAATTTTCCTTATTTTGGAACAAAAAGGCAAAAATTACCCATATTTTGGGGAAAAAGGCGGAAATTCCCCTTATTTTGAGGTAAAAAGGCTGAAATTCCCGATATTTTGGGGCAAAAAGGCAGAAATTCCCTTTACTTCGTGGCAAAAAGGCAGAAATTCCCGTTAATTGGGGCAGAAAAGCAGAAATTTTCCTTATTTAAGGGCAATAGGGCAGAAATTCCCCTTATTTTGTGGCAAAAAGGCAGAAATTCCCCTTATTTGAAGGTAAAATGCTGAAATTCCCCTTATTTTCGGCAAAAAGGCAGAAATTCCTATTATTTTGGGGCAAAATTGCAGAAATTTCAATTATTTCTGGGCAAAAAGTCAGATATTTGCCTTATTTTGGGGCAAAAAGCAGAAATTCCCTTAATTTTGGGGCCAAAAACAGAAATTCCCCTTATTTTGGGGTAAAATTGCAGAAATTTCAAATATTTCAGGGCAAAAAGGCAGAAATTCCACTTTATTTCGGACAATAACGCAGAAATTCCCCGTATTTTAAAGCTAAATTTCAGAAATTCCCCTTATATTGGTGCAAAAATGGAGAAATTCCCTTTATTTTTGTGCAATAAGGCAGATTTCCCCGTATTTTGAAGCAAAATTGCACATATTTCCCTAATTTTGAAGGAAAATGCAGAAATTCACATTATTTTGGAACAAAAAGACAGAAATTCTCCTTATTTCAGGGCAAAAAGTCAGAAATTCCCCTTCTTTTGGGGTAAAATTGCAGAAATTTTCTTTATTTTGGGGCAAAATTGCAGAAATTTCTCTTATTTTGGGGCAAAATTGCAGAAATTTCACTTATTTCAGGGAAAAAGTGCAGAAATTTCTCTTATTTTGGGGCAAAAAGGCAGAAATTTCTTTTATTTTGGTACAAAATTGCAGAAATTTTCTTTATTTTGGGGCAAAATTGCAGAAATTTCCCTTATTTTGGGGCAAAATTGCAGAAATTTCACTTATTTCAGGGAAAAAGTGCAGAAATTTCTCTTATTTTGGGGCAAAAAGGCAGAAATTTCTTTTATTTTGGTACAAAATTGCAGAAATTTTCTTTATTTTGGGGCAAAAATGAAGAAATTCCCCATATTTTGGGGCAAAAAGGCAGAGATTCGCCTTATTATGAGGTAAAATGCTGAAATTCCCCTTATTTTGGGGCAAAAATACAGAAATTCCCTTTATTTTGTGGCAAAAAGGCAGAAATTTCCTTTATTTTGGGGCAAAATTGCAGAAATTTCACTTATTTCAGGGCAAAATTCAAAAATTCCTTTTATTTTGGGGCAAAAAGACAGAAATTCCGTTCATTTTTAGGTAAAAAGGCAGAAATTTCACTTATTTTGAGGTAAGAAGGCAGAAATTCCTCTTATTTTGGGGCAAAAATGAAGAAATTTCTCTTTTTTGTGGCAAAAGGTATACATTCCCCTTATTTTCGGGCAAAAAAAGCAGAAATTTCCCGTATTTTGGAGCAGAATTGCAGAAAATCCCCTAATTGTGGGGCAAAAAGGCAGAAATTCCCTATATGTTGGGGCAAAAAGACAGAAATTCTCCTTATTTTGGGGCAAAACTCAGAAATTCCACTTATTTTGGGGCAAAATTCCAGAAATTTCCCTTATTTTGGGGCAAAATTGCAGAAATTTTACTTATTTTGGGGCAAAATTGCAGAAACTTCACTTATTTCAGATAAAATGGCAGAAATTTTTCTTATTTTGGGGCAAAAAGGCAGAAATTCCTAATATTTTGTGGCAAAAATGCAGAAATTCCCCTTATTTTGAGGTAAAAAGGTTGAAATTCCCCTTATTTGGGGGCAAAAAGGCAGAAATTTCCCTAATTTTGGGGCAAAATTGCAAACATTTCACTTATTTCAGGGTAATAAGTCAGAAATTTTCCTTATTTTGGGGCAAAAAAGACAGAAATTCCCTTTGTTTTGGAAGGAAAATACAGAAATTCCACATCTTTAGAGACAAAAAGGCAGTAATTCCCCTTATTTTGAAGCAAAAATGAAGAAAATCCCCTAATTGTTGGGCCAAAAGGCAGAAATTCCCTATATGTTGGGGCAAAAAGACAGAAATTCTCCTTATTTTGGGACAAAACTCAGAAATTCCACTTATTTTGGGGCAAAATTGCAGGAATTTACCTTATTTTGAGGCAAAATTGCAGAAATTTCCCTTATTTGGGGCAAAATTGCAGAAATTTCACTTATTTTCAGGTAAAAAGGCTGTAATATCCTTTATTTTGGGGCAAAAAAGAAGAAATTCCCCTTATTTTGGGGCAAAATTGCAGAAATTTTCCTTATTTTGGGGCAAAAGGGCTGAAATTCTTATTTTGAGGTAAAATGCTGAAATTCCCCATATTTTGGGGCAAAAGGCAAAACTTCTTATTTTGGGGCAAAGAGGCACAAATTTCCCTTATTTTCGGGCAAAATTGCAGAAATTTCATTTATTTCAGGGCAAAAAGTCAGAAATTTTTTTTATTTTGGGGCAAAGAGCAGAAATTTCTTTTATTATGGTACAAAATTGAAGAAATTTTTCTTATTTTGAAACAAAAAGGCAGAAAATTCCCCTTATTTTGAGGCAAAAGGCAGAAATTATTCTCAATTTGAGGTAAAATGCAGAAATTCCCTTTATTTTGGAGCTAAAAGGCAGAAATTCCCTGTATTTTGAAGCAAAATTGCAGAAATTCTCATAATTTTCGGGCAAAAAGGCAGAAATTCTCCTTATTTTGGGGCAAAAAGACAGAAAATCTCCTTTTTCGGGAGCAAACAGTCAGAAATTCCCCTTATTTTGGGGCAAAATTGCAGAAATTTCCCTTATTTTGGGGCAAAATTGCAGAAATTTCAGGTATTTGAGAAAAAAAGGCAGAAATTTTTTTTGGGGGGGCAAAAAGGCAGAAATTTTTTTTATTTTGGTACAAAATGGCAGAAATTTTTCTTATTTTGGGGCAAAAAGTCAGAAATTCCCCATATTTTGGGGCAAAAAGGCAGAAATTCCCCTTATTTTGAGGTAATAAGGCTGAAATTCCCCTTATTTTGGGGCAAAAAGGCAGAAATTTCGTTTATATTGGGGAAAAGGCAGAAATTGCACTTATTTTGAGTCAAAAAGGTGGAAAATCCCCTTATTTTGGGGCAAAAATGAAGAAATTTGCTTTTTTATGGCAAAAAGGTATACATTCCCTTTATTTTCGGGCAAAAAGGCAGAAATTCTTTGTATTTTGGAGCAAAATTGCAGAAATTCCCCTAATTTTTGGGCAAAAAGGCAGAAATTTTCCTTATTTTGGGGTAAAACTGCAGAAATTTCACTTATTTTGCGGCAAAATGTCAGAAATTCCCCTTATTTTTGGCAAAAAATGCAGAAAATCCCCTTATTTTAGGGCAAAATTGCAGAAATTTCTTTTATTTGGGGAAAAAAACAGAAATTCCCCTTATTTTGGGGCAAAATTGCAGAAATTTCCCTTATTATGGGGAAAAATTGCAGAAATTTCCCTAATTTTAGGGCAAAATTGCAGAAATTTCACTTATTTCAGAGAAAAAAAGCAAAAATTTTTCTTATTTTGGGGCAAAAAGGCAGAAATTCCCATTATTTTGGGGCAAAAATGCAGAAATTCACCTTATTTTGGGGTAAAATTGCAGAAATTTCACATATTTCAGGGCAAAACGGCAGAAATTCCCCTTATTTTGGGGCAAAAAGGCAGAAATTTCCCTTATTTTGGGATAAAATTGCAGAAATTTCCCTTATTTGGAGGCAAAAAGGCAGAAAATCCACTTAATTTCGGGTAAAAAGGCAGAAATTTCTCGTATTTTGGAGCAAAATTGCAGAAACTCCCCTAATTTTGGGGCTAAAAGGCAGAATTTCCCTTTATTTTGGGGCAAAAATAGAGAAATTCTTTTTATTTTGGGGCAAAAATCAGAAATTTCCTTTATTTTGGGGCAAAATTTTAGAAATTTCTTTTATATTGTTACAGACTTGCAGAAATTTTTCTTATTTTGTGGCAAAAAGGCAGAAATTCCCCAAATTTTGGTGCAAAAAGGCTGAAATTCCCCTTATTTTGAGGTAAAATCCTGAAATTCCCCATATTTTGGGGCAAAAAGGCAGAAATTCCCCTCATTTGGGGGCAAAAAGGCACAAATTTCCCTTATTTTCGGGCATAATTGCAGGAATTTCATTTATTTCAGGGCAAAAAGTCAGAAATTCCTTTTATTTTCGGGCAAAAACAGAAATTTCTTTTATTTTGATACAAAATTGTAGAAATTTTTCTTATTTTGGAACAAAAAGGCAAAAATTAACCATATTTTGGGGAAAAAGGCAGAAATTCCTTTTATTTTGAGGTAAAAAGGCTGAAATTCCCGTTATTTTGGGGCATAAAGGCAGAAATTCCCTTTACTTTGTGGCAAAAAGGCAGAAATTCCCGTTAATTGGGGCAGAAAAGCAGAAATTTTCCTTATTTAAGGGCAATAGGGCAGAAATTCCCCTTATTTGAAGGTAAAAAAGGATGAAAATCCCCTTATTTTAGGGCAAAATTGCAGAAATCTCCCTTATTTGGGGGCAAAAACAGAAATTCCCTTTATTTTGGGGCAAAATTGCAGAAATTTCCCTTATTATGGGGAAAAATTGCAGAAATTTCCCTTATTTGGGGGCAAAAAGGAAGAAAATCCACTTAATTTCGGGTAAAAAGGCAGAAATTTCTCGTATTTTGGAGCAAAATTGCAGAAACTCCCCTAATTTTGGGGCAAAAAGGTAGAATTTCCCTTTATTGTGCGGCAAAAATAGAGAAATTCTTTTTATTTTGGGGCAAAAATCAGAAATTTTTCTTATTTTGGTGCAAAATTTTAGAAATTTCTTTTATATTGTTACAGACTTGCAGAAATTTTTCTTATTTTGTGGCAAAAAGGCAGAAATTCCCCATACTTTGGTGCAAAAAGGCTGAAATTCCCCATATTTTGGGGAAAAAAGGCAGAAATTCCTCTCATTTGGGGGCAAAAAGGCACAAATTTCCCTTATTTTCGGGCATAATTGCAGGAATTTCATTTATTTCAGGGCAAAAAGTCAGAAATTCCATTTATTTTGGGGAAAAAAGGCAGAAATTTCTTTTATTTTGATACAAAATTGTAGAAATTTTCCTTATTTTGGAACAAAAAGCAAAAATTACCCATATTTTGGGCAAAAAGGCAGAAATTCCCCTTATTTTGAGGTAAAAAGGCTGAAATTCCTGTAATTTTGGGGAAAAAAAGGCAGAAATTCCCTTTACTTTGTGGCAAAAAGGCAGAAATTCCCGTTAATTGGGGCAGAAAAGCAGAAATTTTCCTTATTTAAAGGCAATAGGGCAGAAATTCCCCATATTTTGTGGCAAAAAGGCAGAAATTCCCCTTATTTGGAGGTAAAATGCTGAATTTCCCCTTATTTTCGGCAAAAAGGCAGAAATTCCTATTATTTTGGGGCAAAATTGCAGAAATTTCAATTATTTCAGGGCAAAAAGTCAGAAATTAGCCTTATTTTGGGGCGAAAAACAGAAATTCCCTAATTTGGGGGCCAAAAACAGAAATTCCCCTTATTTTGGGGTAAAATTGCAGAAATTTCAAATATTTCAGGGCAAAAAGGCAGAAATTCCACTTTATTTCGGACAATAACGCAGAAATTCCCCGTATTTTAAAGCTAAATTTCAGAAATTCCCCTTATATTGGTGCAAAAATGAAGAAATTCCCTCTATTTTTGTGCAATAAGGCAGATTTCCCCGTATTTGTAAGCAAAATTGCACATTATCCCGTAATTTTGAGAAAAAATGCAGAATTTCACATTATTTTGGAACAAAAAGACAGAAATTCTCCTTATTTCAGGGCAAAAAGTCATAAATTCCCCTTATTTTGGGGCAAAATTGCAGAAATTTCCTTTATTTTGGGGCAAAATTGCAGAAATTTCCCTTATTTTGGGGCAAAATTGCAGAAATTTCATTTATTTCAGGGAAAAAGCACAGAAATTTCTCTTATTTTGGGGAAAAAAGGCAGAAATTTCTTTTATTTTGGTACAAAATTGCAGAAATTTTCTTTATTTTGGGGAAAATGCAGAAATTCCCCATATTTTGGGGCAAAAAAGCAGAGATTCCCCTTATTATGAGGTAAAATGCTGAAATTCCCCTTATTTTGAGGCAAAAAGACAGAAATTCCCTTTATTTTGTGGCAAAAAGGCAGAAATTTCCCTTATTTTGGGGCAAATTGCAGAAATTTCACTTATTTCAGGGCAAAATTCAAAAATTCCTTTTATTTTGGGGAAAAAGACAGAAATTCCGTTTATTTTTGGGTAAAAAGGCAGAAATTTCACTTATTTTGAGGTAAGAAGGCAGAAATTCCTCTTATTTTGGGGCAAAAATGAAGAAATTTCTCTTTTTTGTGGCAAAAGGTATACATTCCCCTTATTTTCGGGCAAAAAAGCAGAAATTCCCCCTATTTTGGAGCAGAATTGAAGAAAATCCCCTAATTGTGAGGCAAAAAGGCAGAAATTCCCTATATGTTGGGGCAAAAAGACAGAAATTCTCCTTATTTTGGGGCAAAACTCAGAAATTCCACTTATTTTGGGGCAAAATTCCAGAAATTTCCCTTATTTTGAAGCAAAATTGCAGAAATCTTACTTATTTTGGGGCAAAATTGCAGAAATTTCACTTATTTCAGGTAAAAATGGCAGAATTTTTTCTTATTTTGGGGCAAAAAGGCAGAAATTTCTAATATTTTGTGGCAAAAATGCAGAAATTCTCCTTATTTTGAGGTAAAAAGGCTGAAATTCCCCTTATTTGGGGGGAAAAAGGCAGAAATTTCCCTTATTTTGGGGTAAAATTGCAAACATTTCACTTATTTCAGGGTAATAAGTCAGAAATTTTCTTTATTTTGGGGCAAAAAAGACAGAAATTCTCTTTGTTTTGGAAGGAAAATACAGAAATTCCACTTCTTTAGAGGCAAAATGGCAGAAATTCCCCTTATTTTGAAGCAAAAATGAAGAAATTCCCCTAATTGTTGGGCCAAAAGGCAGAAATTCCCTATATGTTGGGGCAAAAAGACAGAAATTCTCCTTATTTTGGGACAAAACTCAGAAATTCCACTTATTTTGGGGCAAAATTGCAGGAATTTACCTTATTTTGAGGCAAAATTGCAGAAATTTCCTTTATTTGGGGCAAAATTGCAGAAATTTCACTTATTTTCAGGTAAAAAGGCTGAAATATCCTTTATTTTGGGGCAAAAAGGAAGAAATTCCCCTTATTTTGGGGCAAACTTGCAGAAATTTTTCTTATTTTTGGGGCAAAAGGGCTGAAATTCTTATTTTGAGGTAAAATGCTGAAATTCCCCATATTTTGGGGCAAAAGGCAAAACTTCTTCTTATTTTGGGGCAAAGAGGCACAAATTTCCCTTATTTTCGGGCAAAATTGCAGAAATTTCATTTATTTCAGGGCAAAAAGTCAGAAATTCCTTTTATTTTGGGGCAAAGAGCAGAAATTTCTTTTATTATGGTACAAAATTGAAGAAATTTTTCTTATTTTGAAACAAAAAGGCAGAAAATTCCCCTTATTTTGAGGCAAAAGGCAGAAATTATTCTCAATTTGAGGTAAAATGCAGAAATTCCCTTTATTTTGGGGCTAAAAGGCAGAAATTCCCTGTATTTTGAAGCATAATTGCAAAAATTCTCATAATTTTCGGGCAAAAAGGCAGAAATTCTCCTTATTTTGTGGCAAAAAGACAGAAAATCTCCTTTTTCGGGAGCAAACAGTCAGAAATTCCCCTTATTTTGGGGCAAAATTGCAGAAATTTCCCTTATTTTGGGGCAAAATTGCAGAAATTTCACGTATTTCAGGGAAAAAAGGCAGAAGTTTTTTTTGGGGGGGCAAAAAGGCAGAATTTTTTTTTATTTTGGTACAAAATGGCAGAAATTTTTCTTATTTTGGGGCAAAAAGTCAGAAATTCCCCATATTTTGGGGCAAAAAGGAAGAAATTCCCCTTATTTTGAGGTAATAAGGCTGAAATTCCCCTTATTTGGGGGCAAAAATGCAGAAATTTTGTTTATTTTGGGGAAAAGTCAGAAATTGCACTTATTTTGAGTCAAAAAGGTGGAAAATCCCCTTATTTTGGGGCAAAAATGAAGAAATTTGCTTTTTTATGGCAAAAAGGTATACATTCCCTTTATTTTTGGGCAAAAAGGCAGAAATTCTTTGTATTTTGGAGCAAAATTGCAGAAATTCCCCTAATTTTTGGGCAAAAAGGCAGAAATTTTTTTTTATTTTGGGGTAAAACTGCAGAAATTTCACTTATTTTACGGCAAAATGTAAGAAATTCCCCTTATTTTTGGCAAAAAAGGCAGAAAATCCCCTTATTTTAGGGCAAAATTGCAGAAATTTCCCTTATTTGGGGGCAAAAACAGAAATTCCCCTTATTTTGGGGCAAAATTGCAGAAATTTCCCTTATTATGGGGAAAAATTGCAGAAATTTCCCTTATTTTAGGGCAAAATTGCAGAAATTTCACTTATTTCAGAGAAAAAAAGCAAAAATTTTTCTTATTTTGGGGCAAAAAGGCAGAAATTCCCATTATTTTGGGGCAAAAAGGCAGAAATTCACCTTATTTTGGGGTAAAATTGCAGAAATTTTACATATTTCAGGGCAAAACGGCAGAAATTCCCCTTATTTTGGGGCAAAAAGGAAGAAATTTCCCTTATTTTGGAATAAAATTGCAGAAATTTCCCTTATTTGGGGGCAAAAAGGCAGAAAATCCACTTAATTTCGGGTAAAAAGGCAGAAATTTCTCGTATTTTGGAGCCAAATTGCAGAAACTCCCCTAATTTTGGGGCAAAAAGGCAGAATTTCCCTTTATTTTGGTGCAAAAATAGAGAAATTCTTTTTATTTTGGGGCAAAAATCAGAAATTTCCTTTATTTTGGGGCTAAATTTTAGAAATTTCTTTTATATTGTTACAGACTTGAGAAATTTTTCTTATTTTGTGGCAAAAAGGCAGAAATTCCCCATATTTTGGTGCAAAAAGGCTGAAATTCCCCTTATTTTGAGGTAAAATCCTGAAATTCCCCATATTTTGGGGCAAAAAGGCAGAAATTCCTAATATTTTGTGGCAAAAATGCAGAAATTCCCCTTATTTTGAGGTAAAAAGGCTGAAATTCCCCTTATTTGGGGGGCAAAAAGGCAGAAATTTTTTTTATTTTGGTACAAAATTGCAGAAATTTTTCTTATTTTGGGGCAAAAAGTCAGAAATTCCCAATATTTTGGGGCAAAAAGGCAGAAATTCCCCTTATTTTGAGGTAAAAAGTCTGAAATTCCCCTTATTTTGGGGCAAAAAGACAGAAATTTCGTTTATTTTGGGGAAAAGGCAGAAATTGCACTTATTTTGAGTCAAAAATGTGGAAAATCCCCTTATTTTGGGGCAAAAATGAAGAAATTTGCTTTTTTATGGCAAAAAGGTATACATTCCCTTTATTTTCGGGCAAAAAGGCAGAAATTACCCGTATTTTGGAGCAAAATTGCAGAAATTCCCATAATTTTTGGGTAAAAAGGCAGAAATTCCCCTTATTTTGGGGTAAAACTGCAGAAATTACACTTATTTTGTGGCAAAATGTCAGAAATTCCTCTTATTTTCGGCAAAAAAGGCAGAAAATCCCCTTATTTTAGGGCAAAATTGCAGAAATCTCCCTTATTTCGGGGCAAAAACAGAAATTCCCCTTATTTTGGGGCAAAATTGCAGAAATTTCCCTTATTATGGGGAAAAATGGCAGAAATTTCCCTTATTTTAGGGCAAAATTGCAGAAATTTCACTTATTTCAGAGAAAAAAAGCAAAAAATTTTCTTATTTTGGGGCAAAAAGGCAGAAATTCCCCTTATTTTGAGGTAATAAGGCTGAAATTCCCCTTATTTGGGGGCAAAAATACAGAAATTTTGTTTATTTTGGGGAAAAGGCAGAAATTGCACTTATTTTGAGTCAAAAAGGTGGAAAATTCTTTTATTTTGGGGCAAAAATGAAGAAATTTGCTTTTTTATGGCAAAAAGGTATACATTCCCTTTATTTTCGGGCAAAAAGGCAGAAATTCTTTGTATTTTGGAGCAAAATTGCAGAAATTCCCCTAATTTTTGGGCAAAAAGGCAGAAATTTTTTTTTATTTTGGGGTAAAACTGCAGAAATTTCACTTATTTTGCGGCAAAATGTCAGAAATTCCCCTTATTTTTGGCAAAAAAGGCAGAAAATCCCCTTATTTTAGGGCAAAATTGCAGAAATTTCCCTTATTTGGGGGCAAAAACAGAAATTCCCCTTATTTTGGGGCAAAATTGCAGAAATTTCCCTTATTATGGGGAAAAATTGCAGAAATTTCCCTTATTTTAGGGCAAAATTGCAGAAATTTCACTTATTTCAGAGAAAAAAAGCAAAAATTTTTCTTATTTTGGGGCAAAAAGGCAGAAATTCCCATTATTTTGGGGCAAAAAGGCAGAAATTCACCTTATTTTGGGGTAAAATTGCAGAAATTTTACATATTTCAGGGCAAAACGGCAGAAATTCCCCTTATTTTGAGGCAAAAAGGCAGAAATTTCCCTTATTTTGGGATAAAATTGCAGAAATTTCCCTTATTTGGGGGCAAAAAGGCAGAAAATCCACTTAATTTCGGGTAAAAAGGCAGAAATTTCTCGTATTTTGGAGCAAAATTGCAGAAACTCCCCTAATTTTGGGGCCAAAAGGCAGAATTTCCCTTTATTTTGGGGCAAAAATAGAGAAATTCTTTTTATTTTGGGGCAAAAATCAGAAATTTCCTTTATTTTGGGGCAAAATTTTAGAAATTTCTTTTATATTGTTACAGACTTGCAGAAATTTTTCTTATTTTGTGGCAAAAAGGCAGAAATTTCCCATATTTTGGTGCAAAAATTCTAAAATTCCCCTTATTTTGAGGTAAAATCCTGAAATTCCCCATATTTTAGGGCAAAAAGGCAGAAATTCCTAATATTTTGTGGCAATAATGCAGAAATTCCCCTTATTTTGAGGTAAAAAGGCTGAAATTCCCCTTATTTGGGGGCAAAAAGGCAGAAATTTTTTTTATTTTGGTACAAAATTGCAGAAATTTTTCTTATTTTGGGGCAAAAAGTCAGAAATTCCCAATATTTTGAGGCAAAAAGGCAGAAATTCCCCTTATTTTGAGGTAAAAATGCTGAAATTCCCCTTATTTTGGGGGCAAAAAGACAGAAATTTCGTTTATTTTAGGGAAAAGGCAGAAATTGCACTTATTTTGAGTCAAAAAGGTGGAAAATC
Source organism: Micromys minutus (assembly GCF_963924665.1). Taxonomy (NCBI): domain Eukaryota; kingdom Metazoa; phylum Chordata; class Mammalia; order Rodentia; family Muridae; genus Micromys; species Micromys minutus. The sequence goes on along the minus strand of NW_027667682.1, from coordinate 134,684 downwards.
CCCTTATTTTGGGGCAAAAATGAAGAAATTTTTTTTTTAAGGCAAAAAGGTATACATTCCCTTTACTTTCGGGCAAAAAGGCAGAAATTACCCGTATTTTGGAGCAAAATGGCAGAAATTCCCCTAATTTTTGGGTAAAAAGGCAGAAATTCCCCTTATTTTGGGGTAAAACTGCAGGAATTACACTTATTTTGCGGCAAAATGTCAGAAATTCCCCTTATTTTTGGCAAAAAAGGCAGAAAATCCCCTTATTTTAGGGCAAAATTGCAGAAATCTCCCTTATTTAAGGACAAAAACAGAAATTCCCTTTATTTTGGGGCAAAATTGCAGAAATTTCCCTTATTATGGGGAAAAATTGCAGAAATTTCCCTTATTTTAGGGCAAAATTGCAGAAATTTCACTTATTTCAGAGAAAAAAAGCAAAAAATTTTCTTATTTTGGGGCAAAAAGGCAGAAATTTTCATTATTTTGGGGCAAAAAGGCAGAAATTCACCTTATTTTGGGGTAAAATTGCAGAAATTTCACATATTTCAGGGCAAAACGGCAGAAATTCCCCTTATTTTGGGGCAAAATGCAGAAATTCCCCTTATTTTGGGATAAAATTGCAGAAATTTCCCTTATTTTGGGGCAAAAAGGCAGAAAATCCACTTCATTTCGGGTAAAAAGGCAGAAATTTCTCGTATTTTGGAGCAAAATTGCAGAAACTCCCCTAATTTTGGGGCAAAAAGGCAGAATTTCCCTTTATTGTGAAGCAAAAATAGAGAAATTCTTTTTATTTTGGGGCAAAAATCAGAAATTTCCCTTATTTTGGGGCAAAATTTTAGAAATTTCTTTTATAATGTTACAGACTTGCAGAAATTTTTCTTATTTTGTGGCAAAAAGGCAAAAATTCCCCATACTTTGGTGCAAAAAGTCTGAAATTCCCCATATTTTGGGGAAAAAAGGCAGAAATTCCTCTCATTTGGAGGCAAAAAGGCACAAATTTCCCTTATTTTCGGGCATAATTGCAGGAATTTCATTTATTTCAGGGCAAAAAGTCAGAAATTCCATTTATTTTGGGGCAAAAAGGCAGAAATTTATTTTATTTTGATACAAAATTGTAAAAATTTTCCTTATTTTGGAACAAAAAACAAAAATTACCCATATTTTGGGGAAAAAGGCAAAAATTCCCCACTTTTTGAGGTAAAAAGGCTGAAATTCCCCTTATTTGGGGGCAAAAAGGCAGAAATTCCCCTAATTGTGGGGCAAAAAGACAGAAATTCTCCTTATTTTGGGGCAAAACTCAGAAATTCCACTTATTTTGGGGCAAAATTCCAGAAATTTCCTTTATTTTGGGGCAAAATTGCAGAAATTTTACTTATTTTGGGGCAAAATTGCAGAAATTTCACTTATTTCAGGTAAAAATGGCAGAAATTGTTCTTATTTTGGGGCAAAAATGCAGAAATTCCTAATATTTTGTGGCAAAAATGTAGAAATTCCCCTTATTTTGAGGTAAAAAGGCTGAAATTCCCCTTATTTGGGGGCAAAAAGGCAGAAATTTCCCTAATTTTGGGGCAAAAGTGCAAACATGTCACTTATTTCAGGGTAATAAGTCAGAAATTTTCCTTATTTTGGGGCAAAAAAGACAGAAATTCCCTTTGTTTTGGAAGGAAAATACAGAAATTCCACTTCTTTAGAGACAAAAAGGCAGAAATTCCCCTTATTTTGAAGCAAAAATGAAGAAATTCCCCTAATTATTTGGCCAAAAGGCAGAAATTCCCTATTTGTTGGGGAAAAAAGACAGAAATTCTCCTTATTTTGGGACAAAACTCAGAAATTCCACTTATTTTGGGGCAAAATTGCAGGAATTTACCTTATTTTGAGGCAAAATTGCAGAAATTTCCCTTATTTGGGGCAAATAAAATTGCAGAAATTTCACTTATTTTCAGGTAAAAAGGCTGAAATATCCTTTATTTTGGGGCAAAAAACAAGAAATTCCCCTTATTTTGGGGCAAAATTGCAGAAATTTTCCTTATTTTGGGGCAAAAGGGCTGAAATTCTTATTTTGAGGTAAAATGCTGAAATTCCCCATATTTTGGGGCAAAAGGCAAAACTTCTTCTTATTTTGGGGCAAAGAGGCACAAATTTCCCTTATTTTCGGGCAAAATTGCAGAAATTTCATTTATTTCAGGGCAAAAAGTCAGAAATTTTTTTTATTTTGGGGCAAAGAGCAGAAATTTCTTTTATTATGGTACAAAATTGAAGAAATTTTTCTTATTTTGAAACAAAAAGGCAGAAAATTCCCCTTATTTTGAGGCAAAAGGCAGAAATTATTCTCAATTTGAGGTAAAATGCAGAAATTCCCTTTATTTTGGGGCTAAAAGGCAGAAATTCCCTGTATTTTGAAGCAAAATTGCAGAAATTCTCATAATTTTCGGGCAAAAAGGCAGAAATTCTCCTTATTTTGGGGCAAAAAGACAGAAAATCTCCTTTTTCGGGAGCAAACAGTTAGAAATTTCCCTTATTTTGGGGCAAAATTGCAGAAATTTCCTTTACATTGGGGCAAAATTGCAGAAATTTCCCTTATTTTGGGGCAAAATTGCAGAAATTTCACGTTTTTCAGGGAAAAAAGGCAGAAATTTTTTTTGGGGGGCGGAAAAAGGCAGAAATTTTTTTTATTTTGGTACAAAATTGCAGAAATTTTTCTTATTTTGGGGCAAAAAGTCAGAAATTCCCCATATTTTGGGGCAAAACGGCAGAAATTCCCCTTATTTTGAGGTAATAAGGCTGAAATTCCCCTTATTTTGGGGCAAAAATACAGAAATTTCGTTTATATTGGGGAAAAGGCAGAAATTGCACTTATTTTGAGTCAAAAAGGTGGAAAATCTCCTTATTTTGGGGCAAAAATGAAGAAATTTGCTTTTTTATGGCAAAAAGGTATACATTCCCTTTATTTTCGGGCAAAAATGCAGAAATCCTTTGTATTTTGGAGCAAAATTGCAGAAATTCCCCTTATTTGGGGGCAAAAACAGAAATTCCCCTTATTTTGGAGCAAAATTGCAGAAATTTCCCTTATTATGGGGAAAAATTGCAGAAATTTCCCTTATTTTAGGGCAAAATTGCAGAAATTTCACTTATTTCAGAGAAAAAAACAAAAATTTTTCTTATTTTGGGGCAAAAAGGCAGAAATTCCCATTATTTTGGGGCAAAAAGGCAGAAATTCACCTTATTTTGGGGTAAAATTGCAGAAATTTTACATATTTCAGGGCAAAACGGCAGAAATTCCCCTTATTTTGGGGCAAAAAGGCAGAAATTTCCCTTATTTTGGGATAAAATTGCAGAAATTTCCCTTATTTGGGGGCAAAAAGGCAGAAAATCCACTTAATTTTGGGTAAAAAGGCAGAAATTTCTCGTATTTTGGAGCAAAATTGCAGAAACTCCCCTAATTTTGGGGCTAAAAGGCAGAATTTCCCTTTATTTTGGGGCAAAAATAGAGAAATTCTTTTTATTTTGGGGCAAAAATCAGAAATTTCCTTTATTTTGGGGCAAAATTTTAGAAATTTCTTTTATATTGTTACAGACTTGCAGAAATTTTTCTTATTTTGTGGCAAAAAGGCAGAAATTCCCCATATTTTGGTGCAAAAAGGCTGAAATTCCCCTTATTTTGAGGTAAAATCCTGAAATTCCCCATATTTTGGGGCAAAAAGGCAGAAATTCCCCTCATTTGGGGGCAAAAAGGCACAAATTTACCTTATTTTCGGGCATAATTGCAGGAATTTCATTTATTTCAGGGCAAAAAGTCAGAAATTCCTTTTATTTTCAGGCAAAAACAGAAATTTCTTTTATTTTGATAGAAAATTGTAGAAATTTTCCTTATTTTGGAACAAAAAGGCAAAAATTACCCATATTTTGGGGAAAAAGGCAGAAATTCCTTTTATTTTGAGGTAAAAAGGCTGAAATTCCCGTTATTTTGGGGCATAAAGGCAGAAATTCCCTTTACTTTCTGGCAAAAGGGCAGAAATTCCCGTTAATTGGGGCAGAAAAGCAGAAATTTTCCTTATTTAAGGGCAATAGGGCAGAAATTCCCCTTATTTTGTGGCAAAAAGGCAGAAATTCCCCTTATTTGAAGGTAAAATGCTGAAATTCCCCTTATTTTCGGCAAAAAGGCAGAAATTCCTATTATTTTGGGGCAAAATTGCAGAAATTTCAATTATTTCTGGGCAAAAAGTCAGATATTTGCCTTATTTTGGGGCAAAAAGCAGAAATTCCCTTAATTTTGGGGCCAAAAACAGAAATTCCCCTTATTTTGGGGTAAAATTGCAGAAATTTCAAATATTTCAGGGCAAAAAGGCAGAAATTCCACTTTATTTCGGACAATAACGCAGAAATTCCCCGTATTTTAAAGCTAAATTTCAGAAATTCCCCTTATATTGGTGCAAAAATGGAGAAATTCCCTTTATTTTTATGCAATAAGGCAGATTTCCCCGTATTTTGAAGCAAAATTGCACATATTTCCCTAATTTTGAAGGAAAATGCAGAAATTCACATTATTTTGGAACAAAAAGACAGAAATTCTCCTTATTTCAGGGCAAAAAGTCAGAAATTCCCCTTATTTTGGGGTAAAATTGCAGAAATTTTCTTTATTTTGGGGCAAAATTGCAGAAATTTCCCTTATTTTGGGGCAAAATTGCAGAAATTTCACTTATTTCAGGGAAAAAGTGCAGAAATTTCTCTTATTTTGGGGCAAAAAGGCAGAAATTTCTTTTATTTTGGTACAAAATTGCAGAAATTTTCTTTATTTTGGGGCAAAAATGAAGAAATTCCCCATATTTTGGGGCAAAAAGGCAGAGATTCGCCTTATTATGAGGTAAAATGCTGAAATTCCCCTTATTTTGGGGCAAAAATACAGAAATTCCCTTTATTTTGTGGCAAAGAGGCAGAAATTTCCCTTATTTTGGGGCAAAATTGCAGAAATTTCACTTATTTCAGGGCAAAATTCAAAAATTCCTTTTATTTTTGGGCAAAAAGACAGAAATTTTGTTTATTTTTGGGTAAAAAGGCAGAAATTTCACTTATTGTGAGGTAAGAAGGCAGAAATTGCTCTTATTTTGGGGCAAAAATGAAGAAATTTCCCTTTTTTGTGGCAAAAGGTATATATTCTCCTTATTTTCGGGCAAAAAAGCAGAAATATCCCGTTTTTTGGAGCACAATTGCAGAAAATCCCCTAATTGTGGGGCAAAAAGGCAGAATTTCCCTATATATTGGGGCAAAAAGACAGAAATTCTCCTTATTTTGGGGCAAAACTCAGAAATTCCACTTATTTTGGGGCAAAATTCCAGAAATTTCCCTTATTTTGGGGCAAAATTGCAGAAATTTCCCTTATTTTGGGGCAAAATTGCAGAAATTTCACTTATTTCAGGGAAAAAGTGCAGAAATTTCTCTTATTTTGGGGCAAAAAGGCAGAAATTTCTTTTATTTTGGTACAAAATTGCAGAAATTTTCTTTATTTTGGGGCAAAAATGAAGAAATTCCCCATATTTTGGGGCAAAAAGGCAGAGATTCGCCTTATTATGAGGTAAAATGCTGAAATTCCCCTTATTTTGGGGCAAAAATACAGAAATTCCCTTTATTTTGTGGCAAAAAGGCAGAAATTTCCCTTATTTTGGGGCAAAATTGCAGAAATTTCACTTATTTCAGGGCAAAATTCAAAAATTCCTTTTATTTTTGGGCAAAAAGACAGAAATTTTGTTTATTTTTGGGTAAAAAGGCAGAAATTTCACTTATTGTGAGGTAAGAAGGCAGAAATTGCTCTTATTTTGGGGCAAAAATGAAGAAATTTCCCTTTTTTGTGGCAAAAGGTATATATTCTCCTTATTTTCGGGCAAAAAAGCAGAAATATCCCGTTTTTTGGAGCACAATTGCAGAAAATCCCCTAATTGTGGGGCAAAAAGGCAGAATTTCCCTATATGTTGGGGCAAAAAGACAGAAATTCTCCTTATTTTGGGGCAAAACTCAGAAATTCCACTTATTTTGGGGCAAAATTCCAGAAATTTCCCTTATTTTGGGGCAAAATTGCAGAAATTTTACTTATTTTGGGGCACAATTGCAGAAATTTCACTTATTTCAGGTAAAAATGGCAGAAATTTTTCTTATTTTGGGGCAAAAAGGCAGAAATTCCTAATATTTTGTGGCAAAAATGCAGAAATTCCCCTTATTTTGAGGTAAAAAGGCTGAAATTCCCCTTATTTGGGGGCAAAAAGGCAGAAATTTCCCTTATTTTGGGGCAAAATTGCAAACATTTCACTTATTTCAGGGTAATAAGTCAGAAATTTTCCTTATTTTGGGGCAAAAAACACAGAAATTCCCTTTGTTTTGAAAGGAAAATACAGAAATTCCACTTCTTTAGAGGCAAAAAGGCAGAAATTCCCCTTATTTTGAAGCAAAAATGAAGAAATTCCCCTAATTGTTGGGCAAAAAGGCAGAAATTCGCTATATGTTGGGGCAAAAAGACAGAAATTCTCCTTATTTTGGGACAAAACTCAGAAATTCCACTTATTTTGGGGCAAAATTGCAGGAATTTACCTTATTTTGAGGCAAAATTGCAGAAATTTCCCTTATTTGGGGCAAAATTGCAGAAATTTCACTTATTTTCAGGTAAAAAGGCTGAAATATCCTTTATTTTGGGGCAAAAAGGAAGAAATTCCCCTTATTTTGTGGCAAAATTGCAGAAATTTTCCTTATTTTGGGGCAAAAAGGCTGAAATTCTTATTTTGAGGTAAAATGCTGAAATTCCCCATATTTTGGGGCAAAAGGCAAAACTTCTTCTTATTTTGGGGCAAAGAGGCACAAATTTCCCTTATTTTCGGGCAAAATTGCAGAAATTTCATTTATTTCAGGGCAAAAAGTCAGAAATTCCTTTTATTTTGGGGCAAAGAGCAGAAATTTCTTTTATTATGGTACAAAATTGAAGAAATTTATCTTATTTTGAAACAAAAAGGCAGAAAATTCCCCTTATTTTGAGGCAAAAGGCAGAAATTATTCTCAATTTGAGGTAAAATGCAGAAATTCCCTTTATTTTGGGGCTAAAAGGCAGAAATTCCCTGTATTTTGAAGCAAAATTGCAGAAATTCTCTTAATTTTCGGGCAAAAAGGCAGAAATTCTCCTTATTTTGGGGCAAAAAGTCAGAAAATCTCCTTTTTCGGGAGCAAACAGTCAGAAATTCCCCTTATTTTGGGGCAAAATTGCAGAAATTTCCTTTACATTGGGGCAAAATTGCAGAAATTTCCCTTATTTTGGGGCAAAATTGCAGAAATTTCAGGTATTTGAGAAAAAAAAGGCAGAAATTTTTTTGGGGGGGCAAAAAGGCAGAAATTTTTTTTATTTTGGTACAAAATTGCAGAAATTTTTCTTATTTTGGGGCAAAAAGTCAGAAATTCCCCATATTTTGGGGCAAAAATGCAGAAATTCCCCTTATTTTGAGGTAATAAGGCTGAAATTCCCCTTATTTTGGGGCAAAAAGGCAGAAATTTCGTTTATTTTGGGGAAAAGGCAGAAATTGCACTTATTTTGAGTCAAAAAGGTGGAAAATCCCCTTATTTTGGGGCAAAAATGAAGAAATTTGCTTTTTTATGGCAAAAAGGTATACATTCCCTTTATTTTCGGGCAAAAAGGAAGAAATTCTTTGTATTTTGGAGCAAAATTGCAGAAATTCCCCTAATTTTTGGGCAAAAAGGCAGAAATTTTCCTTATTTTGGGGTAAAACTGCAGAAATTTCACTTATTTTGCGGCAAAATGTCAGAAATTCCCCTTATTTTTGGCAAAAAATGCAGAAAATCCCCTTATTTTAGGGCAAAAATGCAGAAATTACCCTTATTTTGGGACAAAAACAGAAATTCCCCTTATTTTGGGGCAAAATTGCAGAAATTTCCCTTATTATGGGGAAAAATTGCAGAAATTTCCCTTATTTTAGGGCAAAATTGCAGAAATTTCACTTATTTCAGAGAAAAAAGCAAAAATTTTTCTTATTTTGGGGCAAAAAGGCAGAAATTCCCATTATTTTGGGGCAAAAAGGCAGAAATCCACCTTATTTTGGGGTAAAATTGCAGAAATTTCACATATTTCAGGGCAAAACGGCAGAAATTCCCCTTATTTTGGGGCAAAAAGGCAGAAATTTCCCTTATTTTGGGATAAAATTGCAGAAATTTCCCTTATTTGGGGGCAAAAAGGCAGAAAATCCACTTAATTTCGGGTAAAAAGGCAGAAATTTCTCGTATTTTGGAGCAAAATTGCAGAAACTCCCCTAATTTTGGGGCTAAAAGGCAGAATTTCCCTTTATTTTGGGGCAAAAATAGAGAAATTCTTTTTATTTTGGGGCAAAAATCAGAAATTTCCTTTATTTTGGGGCAAAATTTTAGAAATTTCTTTTATATTGTTACAGACTTGCAGAAATTTTTCTTATTTTGTGGCAAAAAGGCAGAAATTCCCCATATTTTGGTGCAAAAAGGCTGAAATTCCCCTTATTTTGAGGTAAAATCCTGAAATTCCCCATATATTGGGGCAAAAAGGCAGAAATTCCCCTCATTTGGGGGCAAAAAGGCACAAATTTCCCTTATTTTCGGGCATAATTGCAGGAATTTCATTTATTTCAGGGCAAAAAGTCAGAAATTCCTTTTATTTTCGGGCAAAAACAGAAATTTCTTTTATTTTGATACAAAATTGTAGAAATTTTCCTTATTTTGGAACAAAAAGGCAAAAATTACCCATATTTTGGGGAAAAAGGCAGAAATTCCTTTTATTTTGAGGTAAAAAGGCTGAAATTCCCGTTATTTTGGGGCATAAAGGCAGAAATTCCCTTTACTTTCTGGCAAAAGGGCAGAAATTCCCGTTAATTGGGGCAGAAAAGCAGAAATTTTCCTTATTTAAGGGCAATAGGGCAGAAATTCCCCTTATTTTGTGGCAAAAAGGCAGAAATTCCCCTTATTTGAAGGTAAAATGCTGAAATTCCCCTTATTTTCGGCAAAAAGGCAGAAATTCCTATTATTTTGGGGCAAAATTGCAGAAATTTCAATTATTTCTGGGCAAAAAGTCAGATATTTGCCTTATTTTGGGGCAAAAAGCAGAAATTCTCTTAATTTTGGGGCCAAAAACAGAAATTCCCCTTATTTTGGGGTAAAATTGCAGAAATTTCAAATATTTCAGGGCAAAAAGGCAGAAATTCCACTTTATTTCGGACAATAACGCAGAAATTCCCCGTATTTTAAAGCTAAATTTCAGAAATTCCCCTTATATTGGTGCAAAAATGGAGAAATTCCCTTTATTTTTGTGCAATAAGGCAGATTTCCCCGTATTTTGAAGCAAAATTGCACATATTTCCCTAATTTTGAAGGAAAATGCAGAAATTCACATTATTTTGGAACAAAAAGACAGAAATTCTCCTTATTTCAGGGCAAAAAGTCAGAAATTCCCCTTATTTTGGGGTAAAATTGCAGAAATTTTCTTTATTTTGGGGCAAAATTGCAGAAATTTCCCTTATTTTGGGGCAAAATTGCAGAAATTTCACTTATTTCAGGGAAAAAGTGCAGAAATTTCTCTTATTTTGGGGCAAAAAGGCAGAAATTTCTTTTATTTTGGTACAAAATTGCAGAAATTTTCTTTATTTTGGGGCAAAAATGAAGAAATTCCCCATATTTTGGGGCAAAAAGGCAGAGATTCGCCTTATTATGAGGTAAAATGCTGAAATTCCCCTTATTTTGGGGCAAAAATACAGAAATTCCCTTTATTTTGTGGCAAAAAGGCAGAAATTTCCCTTATTTTGGGGCAAAATTGCAGAAATTTCACTTATTTCAGGGCAAAATTCAAAAATTCCTTTTCTTTTTGGGCAAAAAGACAGAAATTTTGTTTATTTTTGGGTAAAAAGGCAGAAATTTCACTTATTGTGAGGTAAGAAGGCAGAAATTGCTCTTATTTTGGGGCAAAAATGAAGAAATTTCCCTTTTTTGTGGCAAAAGGTATATATTCTCCTTATTTTCGGGCAAAAAAGCAGAAATATCCCGTTTTTTGGAGCACAATTGCAGAAAATCCCCTAATTGTGGGGCAAAAAGGCAGAATTTCCCTATATGTTGGGGCAAAAAGACAGAAATTCTCCTTATTTTGGGGCAAAACTCAGAAATTCCACTTATTTTGGGGCAAAATTCCAGAAATTTCCCTTATTTTGGGGCAAAATTGCAGAAATTTCACTTATTTTGGGGCAAAATTGCAGAAATTTCACTTATTTCAGATAAAAAAAGGCAGAAATTTTTCTTATTTTGGGGCAAAAAGGCAGAAATTCCTAATATTTTGTGGCAATAATGCAGAAATTTCCCTTATTTTGAGGTAAAAAGGCTGAAATTCCCCTTATTTTGGGGCAAAAAGGCAGAAATATCCCTTATTTTGGGGCAAAATTGCAACCATTTAACTTATTTCAGGGTAATAAATCAGAAATTTTCCTTATTTTGGGGCAAAAAACACAGAAATTCCCTTTGTTTTGGAAGGAAAATACAGAAATTCCACTTCTTTAGAGGCAAAAAGGCAGAAATTCCCCTTATTTTGAAGCAAAAATGAAAAAATTCCCCTAATTGTTGGGCAAAAAGGCAGAAATTCCCTATATGTTGCAGCAAAAAGACAGAAATTCTCCTTATTTTGGGACAAAACTCAGAAATTCCACTTATTTTGGGGCAAAATTGCAGGAATTTACCTTATTTTGAGGCAAAATTGCAGAAATTTCCCTTATTTGGGGCAAAATTGCAGAAATTTCACTTATTTTCAGGTAAAAAGGCTGAAATATCCTTTATTTTGGGGCAAAAAGGAAGAAATTCCCCTTATTTTGGGGCAAAATTGCAGAAATTTTCCTTATTTTGGGGCAAAAAGGCTGAAATTCTTATTTTGAGGTAAAATGCTGAAATTCCCCATATTTTGGGGCAAAAGGCAAAACTTCTTCTTATTTTGGGGCAAAGAGGCACAAATTTCCCTTATTTTCGGGCAAAATTGCAGAAATTTCATTTATTTCAGGGCAAAAAGTCAGAAATTCCTTTTATTTTGGGGCAAAGAGCAGAAATTTCTTTTATTATGGTACAAAATTGAAGAAATTTATCTTATTTTGAAACAAAAAGGCAGAAAATTCTTCTTATTTTGAGGCAAAAGGCAGAAATTATTCTCAATTTGAGGTAAAATGCAGAAATTCCCTTTATTTTGGGGCTAAAAGGCAGAAATTCCCTGCATTTTGAAGCAAAATTGCAGAAATTCTCTTAATTTTCGGGCAAAAAGGCAGAAATTCTCCTTATTTTGGGGCAAAAAGACAGAAAATCTCCTTTTTCGGGAGCAAACAGTCAGAAATTCCCCTTATTTTGGGGCAAAATTGCAGAAATTTCCTTTACATTGGGGCAAAATTGCAGAAATTTCCCTTATTTTGGGGCAAAATTGCAGAAATTTCAGGTATTTGAAAAAAAAAGGCAGAAATTTTTTTGGGGGGGGCAAAAAGGCAGAAATTTTTTTTATTTTGGTACAAAATTGCAGAAATTTTTCTTATTTTGGGGCAAAAAGTCAGAAATTCCCCATATTTTGGGGCAAAAATGCAGAAATTCCCCTTATTTTGAGGTAATAAGGCTGAAATTCCCCTTATTTTGGGGCAAAAAGGCAGAAATTTCGTTTATTTTGGGGAAAAGGCAGAAATTGCACTTATTTTGAGTCAAAAAGGTGGAAAATCCCCTTATTTTGGGGCAAAAATGAAGAAATTTGCTTTTTTATGGCAAAAAGGTATACATTCCCTTTATTTTCGGGCAAAAAGGCAGAAATTCTTTGTATTTTGGAGCAAAATTGAAGAAATTCCCCTAATTTTTGGGCAAAAAGGCAGAAATTTTCCTTATTTTGGGGTAAAACTGCAGAAATTTCACTTATTTTGCGGCAAAATGTCAGAAATTCCCCTTATTTTTGGCAAAAAATGCAGAAAATCCCCTTATTTTAGGGCAAAATTGCAGAAATTTCCCTTATTTGGGGACAAAAACAGAAATTCCCCTTATTTTGGGGCAAAATTGCAGAAATTTCCCTTATTATGGGGAAAAATTGCAGAAATTTCCCTTATTTTAGGGCAAAATTGCAGAAATTTCACTTATTTCAGAGAAAAAAAGCAAAAATTTTTCTTATTTTGGGGCAAAAAGGCAGAAATTCCCATTATTTTGGGGCAAAAAAGCAGAAATTCCCCTTATTTTGGGGCAAAAAGGCAGAAATTTCCCTTATTTTGGGATAAAATTGCAGAAATTTCCCTTATTTTGGGGCAAAAAGGCAGAAAATCCACTTAATTTCGGGTAAAAAGGCAGAAATTTCTCGTATTTTGGAGCAAAATTGCAGAAACTCCCCTAATTTTGGGGCTAAAAGGCAGAATTTCCCTTTATTTTGGGGCAAAAATAGAGAAATTCTTTTTATTTTGGGACAAAAATCAGAAATTTCCTTTATTTTGGGGCAAAATTTTAGAAATTTCTTTTATATTGTTACAGACTTGCAGAAATTTTTCTTATTTTGTGGCAAAAAGGCAGAAATTCCCCATATTTTGGTGCAAAAAGGCTGAAATTCCCCTTATTTTGAGGTAAAATCCTGAAATTCCCCATATTTTCGGGCAAAAAGGCAGAAATTCCCCTCATTTGGGGGCAAAAAGGCACAAATTTCCCTTATTTTCGGGCATAATTGCAGGAATTTCATTTATTTCAGGGCAAAAAGTCAGAAATTCCTTTTATTTTGGGGCAAAAACAGAAATTTCTTTTATTTTGATACAAAATTGTAGAAATTTTCCTTATTTTGGAACAAAAAGGCAAAAATTACCAATATTTTGGGGAAAAAGGCAGAAATTCCTCTTATTTTGAGGTAAAAAGGCTGAAATTCCCGTTATTTTGGGGCAAAAAGGCAGAAATTCCCTTTACTTTGTGGCAAAAAGGCAGAAATTCCCGTTAATTGGGGCAGAAAAGCAGAAATTTTCCTTATTTAAGAGCAATAGGGCAGAAATTCCCCTTATTTTGTGGCAAAAAGGCAGAAATTCCCCTTATTTCAGGGCAAAAAGTCAGAAATTCCCCTTCTTTTGGGGTAAAATTGCAGAAATTTTCTTTATTTTGGGGCAAAATTGCAGAAATTTCTCTTATTTTGGGGCAAAATTGCAGAAATTTCACTTATTTCAGGGGAAAAGTGCAGAAATTTCTCTTATTTTGGGTCAAAAAGGCAGAAATTTCTTTTATTTTGGTACAAAATTGCAGAAATTTTCTTTATTTTGGGGCAAAATTGCAGAAATTTCCCTTATTTTGGGGCAAAATTGCAGAAATTTCACTTATTTCAGGGAAAAAGTGCAGAAATTTCTCTTATTTTGGGGCAAAAAGGCAGAAATTTCTTTTATTTTGGTACAAAATTGCAGAAATTTTCTTTATTTTGGGGCAAAAATGAAGAAATTCCCCATATTTTGGGGCAAAAAGGCAGAGATTTGCCTTATTATGAGGTAAAATGCTGAAATTCCCCTTATTTTGGGGCAAAAATACAGAAATTCCCTTTATTTTGTGGCAAAAAGGCAGAAATTTCCCTTATTTTGGGGCAAAATTGCAGAAATTTCACTTATTTCAGGGCAAAATTCAAAAATTCCTTTTATTTTGGGGCAAAAAGACAGAAATTCCGTCCATTTTTAGGTAAAAAGGCAGAAATTTCACTTATTTTGAGGTAAGAAGGCAGAAATTCCTCTTATTTTGGGGCAAAAATGAAGAAATTTCTCCTTTTTGTGGCAAAAGGTATACATTCCCCTTATTTTCGGGCAAAAAAGCAGAAATTCCCCCTATTTTGGAGCAGAATTGAAGAAAAATCCCCTAATTGCGGGGCAAAAAGGCAGAAATTCCCTATATGTTGGGGCAAAAAGACAGAAATTCTCCTTATTTTGGGGCAAAACTCAGAAATTCCACTTATTTTGGGGCAAAATTCCAGAAATTTCCCTTATTTTGGGGCAAAATTGCAGAAATTTCACTTATTTTGGGGCAAAATTGCAGAAATTTCACTTATTTCAGAAAAAAATTCAGAAATTTTACTATTTTGGTGCAAAAAGGCAGAAATTTCTTTTATTTTGTTATAAAATTGCAGAAATTTTTCTTATTTTGGGGCAAAAGGCAGAAATCTCCCATATTTAGGGGAAAAATGCAGAAATTCCTTTTATTCTGAGGTAAAAAGGCTGAAATTTCTCTTATTTGGGGGAAAAAAGCAAAAATTTTTCTTATTTTGAGGCAAAATTGCAGAAATTTCACTTATTTCATTGTAATAAGTCAGAAATTTTCCTTATTTGGGGCAAAAAAGACAGAAATTCCCTTTGTTTTGGGGGAAAAACACAGAAATTCCACTTTTTTAGAGGCAAAAAAGCAGAAATTCCTTTTATTTTGGAGTAAAAATGAAGAAATTTCCCTTTTTTGTGGCAAAAGGTATACATTCCACTTATTGTTGGGCTAAAAAACAGAAATTCCTTGTATTATGGAGCATAATTGCAGAAATTCTCCTAATTGTGGGGCAAAAAAGCAGAAATTCCCTATATGTTAGGGCAAAAAGACAGAAATTCTCCTTATTTTGGGGCAAAACACAGAAATTCCACTTATTTTGGGGCAAACTTCCAGAAATTTCCCATATTTTGTGGCAAAATTGCAGAAATTTCACTTATTTTGGGGCAAAATTGCAGAAATTTCACTTATGTCAGGGAAAAAAGGCAGAAATTTTCCTTATTTTGGGGCAAAAAAACAGAAATTTCTTTTATTTTGTGGCAAAAATGCAGAAATTCCCCTTATTTTGAGGTAAAAAGGCTGAAATTTCCCTTATTTGGGGGCAAAAAAGCAGAAATTTTCCTTATTTTGGGGCAAAATTGGAGAAATTTCACTTATTTCAGGGTAATAAGTCAGAAATTTACCTTATTTTGGGGCAAAAAAGACAGAAATTCCCTTTGTTTTGGGAAAAAAGGACAGAAATTCCACTTATTTAGAGGCAAAAAAGCAGAAATTCCCATTATTTTGAAGCAAAAATGAAGAAATTTCGCTATTTTATGGCAAAAAGTTATGCATTCTTCTTATTTTCGGGCAAAAAAGCAGAAATTCCCAGTATTTTGGAGCAAAATTGCAGAAATTCCCCTTATTGTGGGGCAAAAAGGCAGAAATTCCCTATATGTTGGGGCAAAAAGAAAGAAATACTCCTTATTTTGGGGCAAAACTCAGAAATTCCACTTATTTTGGGGCAAAATTCCAGAAATTTTCCTTATTTTGAAGCAAAATTGCAGAAAATTTACTTATTTTGAGGCAAAATTGCAGAAATTTCACTTATTTCAGGTAAAAATGGCAGAAATTTTTCTTATTTTGTGGCAAAAAGGCAGAAATTCCTAATATTTTGTGGCAAAAATGCAGAAATTCCCCTTATTTTGAGGTAAAAAGGCTGAAATTCCCCTTATTTGGGGGCAAAAAGGCAGAAATTTCCCTAATTTTGGGGCAAAAGTGCAAACATTTCACTTATTTCAGGGTAATAAGTCAGAAATTTTCCTTATTTTGGGGCAAAAAAGACAGAAATTCCCTTTGTTTTGGAAGGAAAATACAGAAATTCCACTTCTTTAGAGACAAAAAGGCAGAAATTCCCCTTATTTTGAAGCAAAAATGAAGAAATTCCCCAAATTGTTGGGCCAAAAGGCAGAAATTCCCTATATGTTGGGGAAAAAAGACAGAAATTCTCCTTATTTTGGGACAAAACTCAGAAATTCCACCTATTTTGGGGCAAAATTGCAGGAATTTACCTTATTTTGAGGCAAAATTGCAGAAATTTCCCTTATTTGGGGCAAAATTGCAGAAATTTCACTTATTTTCAGGTAAAAAGGCTGAAATATCCTTTATTTTGGGGCAAAAAAGAAGAAATTCCCCTTATTTTGGGGCAAAATTGCAGAAATTTTCCTTATTTTGGGGCAAAAGGGCTGAAATTCTTATTTTGAGGTAAAATGCTGAAATTCCCCATATTTTGGGGCAAAAGGCAAAACTTCTTTTTATTTTGGGGCAAAGAGGCACAAATTTCCCTTATTTTCGGGCAAAATTGCAGAAATTTCATTTATTTCAGGGCAAAAAGTCAGAAATTCCTTTTATTTTGGGGCAAAGAGCAGAAATTTCTTTTATTATGGTACAAAATTGAAGAAATTTTTCTTATTTTGAAACAAAAAGGCAGAAAATTCCCCTTATTTTGAGGCAAAAGGCAGAAATTATTCTCAATTTGAGGTAAAATGCAGAAATTCCCTTTATTTTGGGGCTAAAAGGCAGAAATTCCCTGTATTTTGAAGCAAAATTGCAGAAATTCTCATAATTTTCGGGCAAAAAGGCAGAAATTCTCCTTATTTTGGGGCAAAAAGACAGAAAATCTCCTTTTTCGGGAGCAAACAGTCAGAAATTCCCCTTATTTTGGGGCAAAATTGCAGAAATTTCCTTTACATTGGGGCAAAATTGCAGAAATTTCCCTTATTTTGGGGCAAAATTGCAGAAATTTCAGGTATTTGAGAAAAAAAAGGCAGAAATTTTTTTTGGGGGGGCAAAAAGGCAGAAATTTTTTTTATTTTGGTACAAAATTGCAGAAATTTTTCTTATTTTGGGGCAAAAAGTCAGAAATTCCCCATATTTTGGGGCAAAAAGGCAGAAATTCCCCTTATTTTGAGGTAATAAGGCTGAAATTCCCCTTATTTTGGGGCAAAAAGGCAGAAATTTCGTTTATTTTGGGGAAAAGGCAGAAATTGCACTTATTTTGAGTCAAAAAGGTGGAAAATCCCCTTATTTTGGGGCAAAAATGAAGAAATTTGCTTTTTTATGGCAAAAAGGTATACATTCCCTTTATTTTCGGGCAAAAAGGCAGAAATTCTTTGTATTTTGGAGCAAAATTGCAGAAATTCCCCTAATTTTTGGGCAAAGGGGCAGAAATTTTCCTTATTTTTGGGTAAAACTGCAGAAATTTCACTTATTTTGCGGCAAAATGTCAGAAATTCCCCTTATTTTTGGCAAAAAATGCAGAAAATCCCCTTATTTTAGGGCAAAATTGCAGAAATTTCCCTTATTTGGGGACAAAAACAGAAATTCCCCTTATTTTGAGGCAAAATTGCAGAAATTTCCCTTATTATGGGGAAAAATTGCAGAAATTTCCCTTATTTTAGGGCAAAATTTCAGAAATTTCACTTATTTCAGAGAAAAAAAGCAAAAATTTTTCTTATTTTGGGGCAAAAAGGCAGAAATTCCCATTATTTTGGGGCAAAAAGGCAGAAATTCACCTTATTTTGGGGTAAAATTGCAGAAATTTCACATATTTCAGGGCAAAACGGCAGAAATTCCCCTATTTTGGGGCAAAAAGGCAGAAATTTCCCTTATTTTGGGATAAAATTGCAGAAATTTCCCTTATTTGTGGGCAAAAAGGCAGAAAATCCACTTAATTTCGGGTAAAAAGGCAGAAATTTCTCGTATTTTGGAGCAAAATTGCAGAAACTCCCCTAATTTTGGGGCTAAAAGGCAGAATTTCCCTTTATTTTGGGGCAAAAATAGAGAAATTCTTTTTATTTTGGGGCAAAAATCAGAAATTTCCTTTATTTTGGGGCAAAATTTTAGAAATTTCTTTTATATTGTTATAGACTTGCAGAAATTTTTCTTATTTTGTGGCAAAAAGGCAGAAATTCCCCATATTTTGGTGCAAAAAGGCTGAAATTCCCCTTATTTTGAGGTAAAATCCTGAAATTCCCCATATTTTGGGGCAAAAAGGCAGAAATTCCCCTCATTTGGGGGCAAAAAGGCACAAATTTCCCTTATTTTCGGGCATAATTGCAGGAATTTCATTTATTTCAGGGCAAAAAGTCAGAAATTCCTTTTATTTTCGGGCAAAAACAGAAATTTCTTTTATTTTGATACAAAATTGTAGAAATTTTCCTTATTTTGGAACAAAAAGGCAAAAATTACCCATATTTTGGGGAAAAAGGCAGAAATTCCTTTTATTTTGAGGTAAAAAGGCTGAAATTCCCGTTATTTTGGGGCATAAAGGCAGAAATTCCCTTTACTTTGTGGCAAAAGTGCAGAAATTCCCGTTAATTGGGGCAGAAAAGCAGAAATTTTCCTTATTTAAGGGCAATAGGGCAGAAATTCCCCTTATTTTGTGGCAAAAAGGCAGAAATTCCCCTTATTTGAAGGTAAAATGCTGAAATTCCCCTTATTTTCGGCAAAAAGGCAGAAATTCCTATTATTTTGGGGCAAAATTGCAGAAATTTCAATTATTTCTGGGCAAAAAGTCAGATATTTGCCTTATTTTGGGGCAAAAAGCAGAAATTCCCTTAATTTTGGGGCCAAAAACAGAAATTCCCCTTATTTTGGGGTAAAATTGCAGAAATTTCAAATATTTCAGGGCAAAAAGGCAGAAATTCCACTTTATTTCGGACAATAACGCAGAAATTCCCCGTATTTTAAAGCTAAATTTCAGAAATTCCCCTTATATTGGTGCAAAAATGGAGAAATTCCCTTTATTTTTGTGCAATAAGGCAGATTTCCCCGTATTTTGAAGCAAAATTGCACATATTTCCCTAATTTTGAAGGAAAATGCAGAAATTCACATTATTTTGGAACAAAAAGACAGAAATTCTCCTTATTTCAGGGCAAAAAGTCAGAAATTCCCCTTCTTTTGGGGTAAAATTGCAGAAATTTTCTTTATTTTGGGGCAAAATTGCAGAAATTTCTCTTATTTTGGGTCAAAATTGCAGAAATTTCACTTATTTCAGGGAAAAAGTGCAGAAATTTCTCTTATTTTGGGGCAAAAAGGCAGAAATTTCTTTTATTTTGGTACAAAATTGCAGAAATTTTCTTTATTTTGGGGCAAAATTGCAGAAATTTCCCTTATTTTGGGGCAAAATTGCAGAAATTTCACTTATTTCAGGGAAAAAGTGCAGAAATTTCTCTTATTTTGGGGCAAAAAGGCAGAAATTTCTTTTATTTTGGTACAAAATTGCAGAAATTTTCTTTATTTTGGGGCAAAAATGAAGAAATTCCCCATATTTTGGGGCAAAAAGGCAGAGATTTGCCTTATTATGAGGTAAAATGCTGAAATTCCCCTTATTTTGGGGCAAAAATACAGAAATTCCCTTTATTTTGTGGCAAAAAGGCACAAATTTCCCTTATTGTGGGGCAAAATTGCAGAAATTTCACTTATTTCAGGGCAAAATTCAAAAATTCCTTTTATTTTAGGGCAAAAAGACAGAAATTCCGTTCATTTTTAGGTAAAAAGGCAGAAATTTCACTTATTTTGAGGTAAGAAGGCAGAAATTCCTCTTATTTTGGGGCAAAAATGAAGAAATTTCTCTTTTTTGTGGCAAAAGGTATACATTCCCCTTATTTTCGGGCAAAAAAAGCAGAAATTCCCCGTATTTTGGAGCAGAATTGAAGAAAATCCCCTAATTGTGGGGCAAAAAGGCAGAAATTCCCTATATGTTGGGGCAAAAAGACAGAAATTCTCCTTATTTTGGGGCAAAACTCAGAAATTCCACTTATTTTGGGGCAAAATTCCAGAAATTTCCCTTATTTTGGGGCAAAATTGCAGAAATTTTACTTATTTTGGGGCAAAATTGCAGAAATTTCACTTATTTCAGGTAAAAATGGCAGAAATTTTTCTTATTTTGGGGCAAAAAGGCAGAAATTCCTAATATTTTGTGGCAAAAATGCAGAAATTCCCCTTATTTTGAGGTAAAAAGGCTGAAATTCCCCTTATTTGGGGGTAAAAAGGCAGAAATTTCCCTAATTTTGGGGCAAAAGTGCAAACATTTCACTTATTTCTGGGTAATAAGTCAGAAATGTTCCTTATTTTGGGGCAAAAAAGACAGAAATTCCCTTTTTTTGGAAGGAAAATACAGAAATTCCACTTCTTTAGAGACAAAAAGGCAGAAATTCCCCTTATTTTGGGGCAAAATTGCAGGAATTTACCTTATTTTGAGGCAAAATTGCAGAAATTTCCCTTATTTGGGGCAAAATTGCAGAAATTTCACTTATTTTCAGGTAAAAAGGCTGAAATATCCTTTATTTTGGGGCAAAAAAGAAGAAATTCC
This sequence comes from Micromys minutus, assembly GCF_963924665.1. Taxonomy (NCBI): domain Eukaryota; kingdom Metazoa; phylum Chordata; class Mammalia; order Rodentia; family Muridae; genus Micromys; species Micromys minutus. Next base: position 114,588 of record NW_027667682.1, on the reverse strand, counting down.
CCTTATTTTGGGGCAAAATTGCAGAAATTTTCCTTATTTTGGGGCAAAAGGGCTGAAATTCTTATTTTGAGGTAAAATGCTGAAATTCCCCATATTTTGGGGCAAAAGGCAAAACTTCTTCTTATTTTGGGGCAAAGAGGCACAAATTTCCCTTATTTTCGGGCAAAATTGCAGAAATTTCATTTATTTCAGGGCAAAAAGTCAGAAATTCCTTTTATTTTGGGGCAAAGAGCAGAAATTTCTTTTATTATGGTACAAAATTGAAGAAATTTTTCTTATTTTGAAACAAAAAGGCAGAAAATTCCCCTTATTTTGAGGCAAAAGGCAGAAATTATTCTCAATTTGAGGTAAAATGCAGAAATTCCCTTTATTTTGGGGCTAAAAGGCAGAAATTCCCTGTATTTTGAAGCAAAATTGCAGAAATACTCATAATTTTCGGGCAAAAAGGCAGAAATTCTTTTTATTTTGGGGCAAAAAGACAGAAAATCTCCTTTTTCGGGAGCAAACAGTCAGAAATTCCCCTTATTTTGGGGCAAAATTGCAGAAATTTCCTTTACATTGGGGCAAAATTGCAGAAATTTCCCTTATTTTGGGGCAAAATTGCAGAAATTTTAGGTATTTGAGAAAAAAAAGGCAGAAATTTTTTTGGGGGGGCAAAAAGGCAGAAATTTTTTTTATTTTGGTACAAAATTGCAGAAATTTTTCTTATTTTGGGCAAAAAGTCAGAAATTCCCCATATTTTGGGGCAAAAAGGCAGAAATTCCCCTTATTTTGAGGTAATAAGGCTGAAATTCCCTTTATTTTGGGGCAAAAATACAGAAATTTCGTTTATATTGGGGAAAAGGCAGAAATTGCACTTATTTTGAGTCAAAAAGGTGGAAAATCCCCTTATTTTGGGGCAAAAATGAAGAAATTTGCTTTTTTATGGCAAAAAGGTATACATTCCCTTTATTTTCGGGCAAAAAGGCAGATATTCTTTGTATTTTGGAGCAAAATTGCAGAAATTTCCCTAATTTTTGGGCAAAAAGGCAGAAATTTTCCTTATTTTGGGGTAAAACTGCAGAAATTTCACTTATTTGGCGGCAAAATGTCAGAAATTCCCCTTATTGTTGGCAAAAAATGCAGAAAATCCCCTTATTTTAGGGCAAAATTGCAGAAATTTCCCTTATTTGGGCAAAAACAGAAATTCCCCTTATTTTGGGGCAAAATTGCAGAAATTTCCCTTATTATGGGAAAAATTGCAGAAATTTCCTTTATTTTAGGGCAAAATTGCAGAAATTTCACTTATTTCAGAGAAAAAAAAGCAAAAATTCCCCTTATTTTGGGGCAAAAAGGCAGAAATTTCCCTTATTTTGGAATAAAATTGCAGAAATTTTTTCTTATTTGGGGGCAAAAAGGCAGAAAATCCACCTAATTTCGGGTAAAAAGGCAGAAATTTCTCGTATTTTGGAGCAAAATTGCAGAAACTCCCCTAATTTTGGGGCTAAAAGCAGAATTTCCCTTTATTTTGGGGCAAAAATAGAGAAATTCTTTTTATTTTGGGGCAAAAATCAGAAATTTCCTTTATTTTGGGGCAAAATTTTAGAAATTTCTTTTATATTGTTACAGACTTGCAGAAATTTTTCTTATTTTGTGGCAAAAAGGCAGAAATTCCCCATATTTTGGTGCAAAAAGGCTGAAATTCCCCTTATTTTGAGGTAAAATCCTGAAATTCCTCATATTTTGGGGCAAAAAGGCAGAAATTCCCCTCATTTGGGGGCAAAAAGGCACAAATTTCCCTTATTTTCGGGCATAATTGCAGGAATTTCATTTATTTCAGGGCAAAAAGTCAGAAATTCCTTTTATTTTCGGGCAAAAACAGAAATTTCTTTTATTTTGATACAAAATTGTAGAAATTTTCCTTATTTTGGAACAAAAAGGCAAAAATTACCCATATTTTGGGGAAAAAGGCAGAAATTCCCCTTATTTTGAGGTAAAAAGGCTGAAATTCCCGTTATTTTGGGGCAAAAAGGCAGAAATTCCCTTTACTTTGTGGCAAAAAGGCAGAAATTCCCGTTAATTGGGGCAGAAAAGCAGAAATTTTCCTTATTTAAGGGCAATAGGGCAGAAATTCCCCTTATTTTGTGGCAAAAAGGCAGAAATTCCCCTTATTTGAAGGTAAAATGCTGAAATTCCCCTTATTTTCGGCAAAAAGGCAGAAATTCCTATTATTTTGGGGCAAAATTGCAGAAATTTCAATTATTTCTGGGCAAAAAGTCAGATATTTGCCTTATTTTGGGGCAAAAAGCAGAAATTCCCTTAATTTTGGGGCCAAAAACAGAAATTCCCCTTATTTTGGGGTAAAATTGCAGAAATTTCAAATATTTCAGGGCAAAAAGGCAGAAATTTCACTTTATTTCGGACAATAACGCAGAAATTCCCCGTATTTTAAAGCTAAATTTCAGAAATTCCCCTTATATTGGTGCAAAAATGGAGAAATTCCCTTTATTTTTGTGCAATAAGGCAGATTTCCCCGTATTTTGAAGCAAAATTGCACATATTTCCCTAATTTTAAAGGAAAATGCAGAAATTCACATTATTTTGGAACAAAAAGACAGAAATTCTCCTTATTTCAGGGCAAAAAGTCAGAAATTCCCCTTCTTTTGGGGTAAAATTGCAGAAATTTTCTTTATTTTGGGGCAAAATTGCAGAAATTTCTCTTATTTTGGGGCAAAATTGCAGAAATTTCACTTATTTCAGGGAAAAAGTGCAGAAATTTCTCTTATTTTGGGGCAAAAAGGCAGAAATTTCTTTTATTTTGGTACAAAATTGCAAAAATTTTCTTTATTTTGGGGCAAAATTGCAGAAATTTCCCTTATTTTGGGGCAAAATTGCAGAAATTTCACTTATTTCAGGGAAAAAGTGCAGAAATTTCTCTTATTTTGGGGCAAAAAGGCAGAAATTTCTTTTATTTTGGTACAAAATTGCAGAAATTTTCTTTATTTTGGGGCAAAAATGAAGAAATTCCCCATATTTTGGGGCAAAAAGGCAGAGATTTGCCTTATTATGAGGTAAAATGCTGAAATTCCCCTTATTTTGGGGCAAAAATACAGAAATTCCCTTTATTTTGTGGCAAAAAAGGCAGAAATTTTCCTTATTTTGGGACAAAATTGCAGAAATTTCACTTATTTCAGGGCAAAATTCAAAAATTCCTTTTATTTTGGGGCAAAAAGACAGAAATTCCGTTCATTTTTAGGTAAAAAGGCAGAAATTTCACTTATTTTGAGGTAAGAAGGCAGAAATTCCTCTTATTTTGGGGCAAAAATGAAGAAATTTCTCTTTTTTGTGGCAAAAGGTATACATTCCCCTTATTTTCGGGCAAAAAAGCAGAAATTCCCCCTATTTTGGAGCAGAATTGAAGAAGATCCCCTAATTGTGGGGCAAAAAGGCAGAAATTCCCTATATGTTGGGGCAAAAAGACAGAAATTCTCCTTATTTTGGGGCAAAACTCAGATATTCCACTTATTTTGGGGCAAAATTCCAGAAATTTCCCTTATTTTGGGGCAAAATTGCAGAAATTTTACTTATTTTGGGGCACAATTGGAGAAATTTCACTTATTTCAGGTAAAAATGGCAGAAATTTTTCTTATTTTGGGGCAAAAAGGCAGAAATTCCTAATATTTTGTGGCAAAAATGCAGAAATTCCCCTTATTTTGAGGTAAAAAGGCTGAAATTCCCCTTATTTGGGGGCAAAAAGGCAGAAATTTCCCTTATTTTGGGGCAAAATTGCAAACATTTCACTTATTTCAGGGTAATAAGTCAGAAATTTTCCTTATTTTGGGGCAAAAAACACAGAAATTCCCTTTGTTTTGGAAGGAAAATACAGAAATTCCACTTCTTTAGAGGCAAAAAGGCAAAAATTCCCCTTATTTTGAAGCAAAAATGAAGAAATTCCCCTAATTGTTGGGCAAAAAGGCAGAAATTCCCTATATGTTGGGGCAAAAAGACAGAAATTCTCCTTATTTTGGGACAAAACTCAGAAATTCCACTTATTTTGGGGCAAAATTGCAGGAATTTACCTTATTTTGAGGCAAAATTGCAGAAATTTCCCTTATTTGGGGCAAAATTGCAGAAATTTCACTTATTTTCAGGTAAAAAGGCTGAAATATCCTTTATTTTGGGGCAAAAAGGAAGAAATTCCCTTTATTTTGGGGCAAAATTGCAGAAATTTTCCTTATATTGGGGCAAAAGGGCTGAAATTCTTATTTTGAGGTAAAATGCTGAAATTCCCCATATTTTGGGGCAAAAGGCAAAACTTCTTTTTATTTTGGGGCAAAGAGGCACAAATTTCCCTTATTTTCGGGCAAAATTGCAGAAATTTCATTTATTTCAGGGCAAAAAGTCAGAAATTCCTTTTATTTTGGGGCAAAGAGCAGAAATTTCTTTTATTATGGTACAAAATTGAAGAAATTTTTCTTATTTTGAAACAAAAAGGCAGAAAATTCCCCTTATTTTGAGGCAAAAGGCAGAAATTATTCTCAATTTGAGGTAAAATGCAGAAATTCCCTTTATTTTGGGGCTAAAAAACAGAAATTCCCTGTATTTTGAAGCAAAATTGCAGAAATTCTCATAATTTTCGGGCAAAAAGGCAGAAATTCTCCTTATTATGGGGCAAAAAGACAGAAAATCTCCTTTTTCGGGAGCAAACAGTCAGAAATTCCCCTTATTTTGGGGCAAAATTGCAGAAATTTCCTTTACATTGGGGCAAAATTGTAGAAATTTCCTTTATTTTGGGGCAAAATTGCAGAAATTTCACGTATTTCAGGGAAAATAGGCAGAAATTTTTTTTGGGGGGCAAAAAGGCAGAAATTTTTTTTATTTTGGTACAAAATTGCAGAAATTTTTCTTATTTTGGGGCAAAAAGTCAGAAATTCCCTATATTTTGGGGCACAAAGGCAGAAATTCCCCTTATTTTGAGGTAAAAAGGCTGAAATTCCCCTTATTTTGGGGCAAAAAGACAGAAATTTCGTTTATTTTGGGGAAAAGGCAGAAATTGCACTTATTTTGAGTCAAAAAGGTGGAAATTCCCCTTATTTTGGGGCAAAAATGAAGAAATTTGCTTTTTTATGTCAAAAAGGTATACATTCCCTTTATTTTCAGGCAAAAGGGCAGAAATTCTTTGTATTTTGGAGCAAAATTGCAGAAATTCCCCTAATTTTTGCGCAAAAAGGCAGAAATTTTCCTTATTTTGGGGTAAAACTGCAGAAATTTCACTTATTTTACAGCAAAATGTCAGAAATTCCTTTTATTTTTGGCAAAAAATGCAGAAAATCCCCTTATTTTAGGGCAAAATTGCAGAAATTTCCCTTATTTGGGGGCAAAAACAGAAATTCCCCTTATTTTGGGGCAAAATTGCAGAAATTTCCCTTATTATGGGAAAAAATTGCAGAAATTTCCTTTATTTTAGGGCAAAATTGCAGAAATTTCACTTATTTCAGAGAAAAAAAAGCAAAAATTCCCCTTATTTTGGGGCAAAAAGGCAGAAATTTCCCTTATTTTGGGATAAAATTGCAGAAATTTTTTCTTATTTGGGGGCAAAAAGGCAGAAAATCCACTTAATTTCGGGTAAAAAGGCAGAAATTTCTCGTATTTTGGAGCAAAATTGCAGAAACTCCCCTAATTTTGGGGCAAAAAGGCAGAAATTCCCTTTATTTTGGGGCAAAAATAGAGAAATTCTTTTTATTTTGGGGCAAAAATCAGAAATTTCCTTTATTTTGGGGCAAAATTTTAGAAATTTCTTTTATATTGTTACAGACTTGCAGAAATTTTTCTTATTTTGTGGCAAAAAGGCAGAAATTCCCCATATTTTGGTGCAAAAAGGCTGAAATTCCCCTTATTTTGAGGTAAAATCCTGAAATTCCCCATATTTTCGGGCAAAAAGGCAGAAATTCCCCTCATTTGGGGGCAAAAAGGCACAAATTTCCCTTATTTTCGGGCATAATTGCAGGAATTTCATTTATTTCAGGGCAAAAAGTCAGAAATTCCTTTTATTTTCGGGCAAAAACAGAAATTTCTTTTATTTTGATACAAAATTGTAGAAATGTTCCTTATTTTGGAACAAAAAGGCAAAAATTACCCATATTTTGGGGAAAAAGGCAGAAATTCCCCTTATTTTGAGGTAAAAAGGCTGAAATTCCCATTATTTTGGGGCAAAAAGGCAGAAATTCCCTTTACTTTGTGGCAAAAAGGCAGAAATTCCCGTTAATTGGGGCAGAAAAGCAGAAATTTTCCTTATTTAAGGGCAATAGGGCAGAAATTCCCCTTATTTTGTGGCAAAAAGGCAGAAATTCCCCTTATTTGAAGGTAAAATGCTGAAATTCCCCTTATTTTCGGCAAAAAGGCAGAAATTCCTATTATTTTGGGGCAAAATTGCAGAAATTTCAATTATTTCTGGGCAAAAAGTCAGATATTTGCCTTATTTTGGGGCAAAAAGCAGAAATTCCCTTAATTTTGGGGCCAAAAACAGAAATTCCCCTTATTTTGGGGTAAAATTGCAGAAATTTCAAATATTTCAGGGCAAAAAGGCAGAAATTCCACTTTATTTCGGACAATAACGCAGAAATTCCCCGTATTTTAAAGCTAAATTTCAGAAATTCCCCTTATATTGGTGCAAAAATGGAGAAATTCCCTTTATTTTTGTGCAATAAGGCAGATTTCCCCGTATTTTGAAGCACAATTGCACATATTTCCCTAATTTTAAAGGAAAATGCAGAAATTCACATTATTTTGTAACAAAAAGACAGAAATTCTCCTTATTTCAGGGCAAAAAGTCAGAAATTCCCCTTCTTTTGGGGTAAAATTGCAGAAATTTTCTTTATTTTGGGGCAAAATTGCAGAAATTTCTCTTATTTTGGGGCAAAATTGCAGAAATTTCACTTATTTCAGGGAAAAAGTGCAGAAATTTCTCTTATTTTGGGGCAAAAAGGCAGAAATTTCTTTTATTTTGGTACAAAATTGCAAAAATTTTCTTTATTTTGGGGCAAAATTGCAGAAATTTCCCTTATTTTGGGGCAAAATTGCAGAAATTTCACTTATTTCAGGGAAAAAGTGCAGAAATTTCTCTTATTTTGGGGCAAAAAGGCAGAAATTTCTTTTATTTTGGTACAAAATTGCAGAAATTTTCTTTATTTTGGGGCAAAAATGAAGAAATTCCCCATATTTTGGGGCAAAAAGGCAGAGATTTGCCTTATTATGAGGTAAAATGCTGAAATTCCCCTTATTTTGGGGCAAAAATACAGAAATTCCCTTTATTTTGTGGCACAAAAGGCAGAAATTTCCCTTATTTTGGGACAAAATTGCAGAAATTTCACTTATTTCAGGGCAAAATTCAAAAATTCCTTTTATTTTGGGGCAAAAAGACAGAAATTCCATTCATTTTTAGGTAAAAAGGCAGAAATTTCACTTATTTTGAGGTAAGAAGGCAGAAATTCCTCTTATTTTGGGGCAAAAATGAAGAAATTTCTCTTTTTTGTGGCAAAAGGTATACATTCCCCTTATTTTCGGGCAAAAAAGCAGAAATTCCCCCTATTTTGGAGCAGAATTGAAGAAGATCCCCTAATTGTGGGGCAAAAAGGCAGAAATTCCCTATATGTTGGGGCAAAAAGACAGAAATTCTCCTTATTTTGGGGCAAAACTCAGATATTCCACTTATTTTGGGGCAAAATTCCAGAAATTTCCCTTATTTTGGGGCAAAATTGCAGAAATTTTACTTATTTTGGGGCACAATTGGAGAAATTTCACTTATTTCAGGTAAAAATGGCAGAAATTTTTCTTATTTTGGGGCAAAAAGGCAGAAATTCCTAATATTTTGTGGCAAAAATGCAGAAATTCCCCTTATTTTGAGGTAAAAAGGCTGAAATTCCCCTTATTTTAGGGCAAAAAGGCAGAAATTTCCCTTATTTTGGGGCAAAATTGCAAACATTTAACTTATTTCAGGGTAATAAGTCAGAAATTTTCCTTATTTTGGGGCAAAAAACACAGAAATTCCCTTTGTTTTGGAAGGAAAATACAGAAATTCCACTTCTTTAGAGGCAAAAAGGCAAAAATTCCCCTTATTTTGAAGCAAAAATGAAGAAATTCCCCTAATTGTTGGGCAAAAAGGCAGAAATTCCCTATATGTTGGGGCAAAAAGACAGAAATTCTCCTTATTTTGGGACAAAACTCAGAAATTCCACTTATTTTGGGGCAAAATTGCAGGAATTTACCTTATTTTGAGGCAAAATTGCAGAAATTTCCCTTATTTGGGGCAAAATTGCAGAAATTTCACTTATTTTCAGGTAAAAAGGCTGAAATATCCTTTATTTTGGGGCAAAAAGGAAGAAATTCCCTTTATTTTGGGGCAAAATTGCAGAAATTTTCCTTATATTGGGGCAAAAGGGCTGAAATTCTTATTTTGAGGTAAAATGCTGAAATTCCCCATATTTTGGGGCAAAAGGCAAAACTTCTTTTTATTTTGGGGCAAAGAGGCACAAATTTCCCTTATTTTCGGGCAAAATTGCAGAAATTTCATTTATTTCAGGGCAAAAAGTCAGAAATTCCTTTTATTTTGGGGCAAAGAGCAGAAATTTCTTTTATTATGGTACAAAATTGAAGAAATTTTTCTTATTTTGAAACAAAAAGGCAGAAAATTTCCCTTATTTTGAGGCAAAAGGCAGAAATTATTCTCAATTTGAGGTAAAATGCAGAAATTCCCTTTATTTTGGGGCTAAAAAACAGAAATTCCCTGTATTTTGAAGCAAAATTGCAGAAATTCTCATAATTTTCGGGCAAAAAGGCAGAAATTCTCCTTATTATGGGGCAAAAAGACAGAAAATCTCCTTTTTCGGGAGCAAACAGTCAGAAATTCCCCTTATTTTGGGGCAAAATTGCAGAAATTTCCTTTACATTGGGGCAAAATTGTAGAAATTTCCTTTATTTTGGGGCAAAATTGCAGAAATTTCACGTATTTCAGGGAAAATAGGCAGAAATTTTTTTTGGGGGGCAAAAAGGCAGAAATTTTTTTTATTTTGGTACAAAATTGCAGAAATTTTTCTTATTTTGGGGCAAAAAGTCAGAAATTCCCTATATTTTGGGGCAAAAAGGCAGAAATTCCCCTTATTTTGAGGTAAAAAGGCTGAAATTCCCCTTATTTTGGGGCAAAAAGACAGAAATTTCGTTTATTTTGGGGAAAAGGCAGAAATTGCACTTATTTTGATTCAAAAAGGTGGAAATTCCCCTTATTTTGGGGCAAAAATGAAGAAATTTGCTTTTTTATGTCAAAAAGGTATACATTCCCTTTATTTTCGGGCAAAAGGGCAGAAATTCTTTGTATTTTGGAGCAAAATTGCAGAAATTCCCCTAATTTTTGCGCAAAAAGGCAGAAATTTTCCTTATTTTGGGGTAAAACTGCAGAAATTTCACTTATTTTACAGCAAAATGTCAGAAATTCCTTTTATTTTTGGCAAAAAATGCAGAAAATCCCCTTATTTTAGGGCAAAATTGCAGAAATTTCCCTTATTTGGGGGCAAAAACAGAAATTCCCCTTATTTTGGGGCAAAATTGCAGAAATTTCCCTTATTATGGGAAAAAATTGCAGAAATTTCCTTTATTTTAGGGCAAAATTGCAGAAATTTCACTTATTTCAGAGAAAAAAAAGCAAAAATTCCCCTTATTTTGGGGCAAAAAAGCAGAAATTTCCCTTATTTTGGGATAAAATTGCAGAAATTTTTTCTTATTTGGGGGCAAAAAGGCAGAAAATCCACTTAATTTCGGGTAAAAAGGCAGAAATTTCTCGTATTTTGGAGCAAAATTGCAGAAACTCCCCTAATTTTGGGGCAAAAAGGCAGAAATTCCCTTTATTTTGGGGCAAAAATAGAGAAATTCTTTTTATTTTGGGGCAAAAATCAGAAATTTCCTTTATTTTGGGGCAAAATTTTAGAAATTTCTTTTATATTGTTACAGACTTGCAGAAATTTTTCTTATTTTGTGGCAAAAAGGCAGAAATTCCCCATATTTTGGTGCAAAAAGGCTGAAATTCCCCTTATTTTGAGGTAAAATCCTGAAATTCCCCATATTTTGGGGCAAAAAGGCAGAAATTCCCCTCATTTGGGGGCAAAAAGGCACAAATTTCCCTTATTTTCGGGCATAATTGCAGGAATTTCATTTATTTCAGGGCAAAAAGTCATAAATTCCTTTTATTTTCGGGCAAAAACAGAAATTTCTTTTATTTTGATACATAATTGTAGAAATTTTCCTTATTTTGGAACAAAAAGGCAAAAATTACCCATATTTTGGGGAAAAAGGCAGAAATTCCCCTTATTTTGAGGTAAAAAGGCTGAAATTCCCGTTATTTTGGGGCAAAAAGGCAGAAATTCCCTTTACTTTGTGGCAAAAAGGCAGAAATTCCCGTTAATTGGGGCAGAAAAGCAGAAATTTTCCTTATTTAAGGGCAATAGGGCAGAAATTCCCCTTATTTTGTGGCAAAAAGGCAGAAATTCCCCTTATTTGAAGGTGAAATGCTGAAATTCCCCTTATTTTCGGCAAAAAGGCAGAAATTCCTATTATTTTGGGGCAAAATTGCAGAAATTTCAATTATTTCTGGGCAAAAAGTCAGATATTTGCCTTATTTTGGGGCAAAAAGCAGAAATTCCCTTAATTTTGGGGCCAAAAACAGAAATTCCCCTTATTTTGGGGTAAAATTGCAGAAATTTCAAATATTTCAGGGCAAAAAGGCAGAAATTTCACTTTATTTCGGACAATAACGCAGAAATTCCCCGTATTTTAAAGCTAAATTTCAGAAATTCCCCTTATATTGGTGCAAAAATGGAGAAATTCCCTTTATTTTTGTGCAATAAGGCAGATTTCCCCGTATTTTGAAGCACAATTGCACATATTTCCCTAATTTTAAAGGAAAATGCAGAAATTCACATTATTTTGGAACAAAAAGACAGAAATTCTCCTTATTTCAGGGCAAAAAGTCAGAAATTCCCCTTCTTTTGGGGTAAAATTGCAGAAATTTTCTTTATTTTGGGGCAAAATTGCAGAAATTTCTCTTATTTTGGGTCAAAATTGCAGAAATTTCACTTATTTCAGGGAAAAAGTGCAGAAATTTCTCTTATTTTGGGGCAAAAAGGCAGAAATTTCTTTTATTTTGGTACAAAATTGCAAAAATTTTCTTTATTTTGGGGCAAAATTGCAGAAATTTCCCTTATTTTGGGGCAAAATTGCAGAAATTTCACTTATTTCAGGGAAAAAGTGCAGAAATTTCTCTTATTTTGGGGCAAAAAGGCAGAAATTTCTTTTATTTTGGTACAAAATTGCAGAAATTTTCTTTATTTTGGGGCAAAAATGAAGAAATTCCCCATATTTTGGGGCAAAAAGGCAGAGATTTGCCTTATTATGAGGTAAAATGCTGAAATTCCCCTTATTTTGGGGCAAAAATACAGAAATTCCCTTTATTTTGTGGCAAAAAAGGCAGAAATTTTCCTTATTTTGGGACAAAATTGCAGAAATTTCACTTATTTCAGGGCAAAATTCAAAAATTCCTTTTATTTTGGGGCAAAAAGACAGAAATTCCGTTCATTTTTAGGTAAAAAGGCAGAAATTTCACTTATTTTGAGGTAAGAAGGCAGAAATTCCTCTTATTTTGGGGCAAAAATGAAGAAATTTCTCTTTTTTGTGGCAAAAGGTATACATTCCCCTTATTTTCGGGCAAAAAAGCAGAAATTCCCCCTATTTTGGAGCAGAATTGAAGAAGATCCCCTAATTGTGGGGCAAAAAGGCAGAAATTCCCTATATGTTGGGGCAAAAAGACAGAAATTCTCCTTATTTTGGGGCAAAACTCAGATATTCCACTTATTTTGGGGCAAAATTCCAGAAATTTCCCTTATTTTGGGGCAAAATTGCAGAAATTTTACTTATTTTGGGGCACAATTGGAGAAATTTCACTTATTTCAGGTAAAAATGGCAGAAATTTTTCTTATTTTGGGGCAAAAAGGCAGAAATTCCTAATATTTTGTGGCAAAAATGCAGAAATTCCCCTTATTTTGAGGTAAAAAGGCTGAAATTCCCCTTATTTGGGGGCAAAAAGGCAGAAATTTCCCTTATTTTGGGGCAAAATTGCAAACATTTCACTTATTTCAGGGTAATAAGTCAGAAATTTTCCTTATTTTGGGGCAAAAAACACAGAAATTCCCTTTGTTTTGGAAGGAAAATACAGAAATTCCACTTCTTTAGAGGCAAAAAGGCAGAAATTCCCCTTATTTTGAAGCAAAAATGAAGAAATTCCCCTAATTGTTGGGCAAAAAGGCAGAAATTCCCTATATGTTGGGGCAAAAAGACAGAAATTCTCCTTATTTTGGGACAAAACTCAGAAATTCCACTTATTTTGGGGCAAAATTGCAGGAATTTACCTTATTTTGAGGCAAAATTGCAGAAATTTCCCTTATTTGGGGCAAAATTGCAGAAATTTCACTTATTTTCAGGTAAAAAGGCTGAAATATCCTTTATTTTGGGGCAAAAAGGAAGAAATTCCCTTTATTTTGGGGCAAAATTGCAGAAATTTTCCTTATATTGGGGCAAAAGGGCTGAAATTCTTATTTTGAGGTAAAATGCTGAAATTCCCCATATTTTGGGGCAAAAGGCAAAACTTCTTTTTATTTTGGGGCAAAGAGGCACAAATTTCCCTTATTTTCGGGCAAAATTGCAGAAATTTCATTTATTTCAGGGCAAAAAGTCAGAAATTCCTTTTATTTTGGGGCAAAGAGCAGAAATTTCTTTTATTATGGTACAAAATTGAAGAAATTTTTCTTATTTTGAAACAAAAAGGCAGAAAATTTCCCTTATTTTGAGGCAAAAGGCAGAAATTATTCTCAATTTGAGGTAAAATGCAGAAATTCCCTTTATTTTGGGGCTAAAAAACAGAAATTCCCTGTATTTTGAAGCAAAATTGCAGAAATTCTCATAATTTTCGGGCAAAAAGGCAGAAATTCTCCTTATTATGGGGCAAAAAGACAGAAAATCTCCTTTTTCGGGAGCAAACAGTCAGAAATTCCCCTTATTTTGGGGCAAAATTGCAGAAATTTCCTTTACATTGGGGCAAAATTGTAGAAATTTCCTTTATTTTGGGGCAAAATTGCAGAAATTTCACGTATTTCAGGGAAAATAGGCAGAAATTTTTTTTGGGGGGCAAAAAGGCAGAAATTTTTTTTATTTTGGTACAAAATTGCAGAAATTTTTCTTATTTTGGGGCAAAAAGTCAGAAATTCCCTATATTTTGGGGCAAAAAGGCAGAAATTCCCCTTATTTTGAGGTAAAAAGGCTGAAATTCCCCTTATTTTGGGGCAAAAAGACAGAAATTTCGTTTATTTTGGGGAAAAGGCAGAAATTGCACTTATTTTGATTCAAAAAGGTGGAAATTCCCCTTATTTTGGGGCAAAAATGAAGAAATTTGCTTTTTTATGTCAAAAAGGTATACATTCCCTTTATTTTCGGGCAAAAGGGCAGAAATTCTTTGTATTTTGGAGCAAAATTGCAGAAATTCCCCTAATTTTTGCGCAAAAAGGCAGAAATTTTCCTTATTTTGGGGTAAAACTGCAGAAATTTCACTTATTTTACAGCAAAATGTCAGAAATTCCTTTTATTTTTGGCAAAAAATGCAGAAAATCCCCTTATTTTAGGGCAAAATTGCAGAAATTTCCCTTATTTGGGGGCAAAAACAGAAATTCCCCTTATTTTGGGGCAAAATTGCAGAAATTTCCCTTATTATGGGAAAAAATTGCAGAAATTTCCTTTATTTTAGGGCAAAATTGCAGAAATTTCACTTATTTCAGAGAAAAAAAAGCAAAAATTCCCCTTATTTTGGGGCAAAAAAGCAGAAATTTCCCTTATTTTGGGATAAAATTGCAGAAATTTTTTCTTATTTGGGGGCAAAAAGGCAGAAAATCCACTTAATTTCGGGTAAAAAGGCAGAAATTTCTCGTATTTTGGAGCAAAATTGCAGAAACTCCCCTAATTTTGGGGCAAAAAGGCAGAAATTCCCTTTATTTTGGGGCAAAAATAGAGAAATTCTTTTTATTTTGGGGCAAAAATCAGAAATTTCCTTTATTTTGGGGCAAAATTTTAGAAATTTCTTTTATATTGTTACAGACTTGCAGAAATTTTTCTTATTTTGTGGCAAAAAGGCAGAAATTCCCCATATTTTGGTGCAAAAAGGCTGAAATTCCCCTTATTTTGAGGTAAAATCCTGAAATTCCCCATATTTTCGGGCAAAAAGGCAGAAATTCCCCTCATTTGGGGGCAAAAAGGCACAAATTTCCCTTATTTTCGGGCATAATTGCAGGAATTTCATTTATTTCAGGGCAAAAAGTCAGAAATTCCTTTTATTTTCGGGCAAAAACAGAAATTTCTTTTATTTTGATACAAAATTGTAGAAATGTTCCTTATTTTGGAACAAAAAGGCAAAAATTACCCATATTTTGGGGAAAAAGGCAGAAATTCCCCTTATTTTGAGGTAAAAAGGCTGAAATTCCCGTTATTTTGGGGCAAAAAGGCAGAAATTCCCTTTACTTTGTGGCAAAAAGGCAGAAATTCCCGTTAATTGGGGCAGAAAAGCAGAAATTTTCCTTATTTAAGGGCAATAGGGCAGAAATTCCCCTTATTTTGTGGCAAAAAGGCAGAAATTCCCCTTATTTGAAGGTAAAATGCTGAAATTCCCCTTATTTTCGGCAAAAAGGCAGAAATTCCTATTATTTTGGGGCAAAATTGCAGAAATTTCAATTATTTCTGGGCAAAAAGTCAGATATTTGCCTTATTTTGGGGCAAAAAGCAGAAATTCCCTTAATTTTGGGGCCAAAAACAGAAATTCCCCTTATTTTGGGGTAAAATTGCAGAAATTTCAAATATTTCAGGGCAAAAAGGCAGAAATTCCACTTTATTTCGGACAATAACGCAGAAATTCCCCGTATTTTAAAGCTAAATTTCAGAAATTCCCCTTATATTGGTGCAAAAATGGAGAAATTCCCTTTATTTTTGTGCAATAAGGCAGATTTCCCCGTATTTTGAAGCAAAATTGCACATATTTCCCTAATTTTAAAGGAAAATGCAGAAATTCACATTATTTTGGAACAAAAAGACAGAAATTCTCCTTATTTCAGGGCAAAAAGTCAGAAATTCCCCTTATTTTGGGGTAAAATTGCAGAAATTTTCTTTATTTTGGGGCAAAATTGCAGAAATTTCTCTTATTTTGGGGCAAAATTGCAGAAATTTCACTTATTTCAGGGAAAAAGTGCAGAAATTTCTCTTATTTTGGGGCAAAAAGGCAGAAATTTCTTTTATTTTGGTACAAAATTGCAAAAATTTTCTTTATTTTGGGGCAAAATTGCAGAAATTTCCCTTATTTTGGGGCAAAATTGCAGAAATTTCACTTATTTCAGGGAAAAAGTGCAGAAATTTCTCTTATTTTGGGGCAAAAAGGCAGAAATTTCTTTTATTTTGGTACAAAATTGCAGAAATTTTCTTTATTTTGGGGCAAAAATGAAGAAATTCCCCATATTTTGGGGCAAAAAGGCAGAGATTTGCCTTATTATAAGGTAAAATGCTGAAATTCCCCTTATTTTGGGGCAAAAATACAGAAATTCCCTTTATTTTGTGGCACAAAAGGCAGAAATTTCCCTTATTTTGGGACAAAATTGCAGAAATTTCACTTATTTCAGGGCAAAATTCAAAAATTCCTTTTATTTTGGGGCAAAAAGACAGAAATTCCGTTCATTTTTAGGTAAAAAGGCAGAAATTTCACTTATTTTGAGGTAAGAAGGCAGAAATTCCTCTTATTTTGGGGCAAAAATGAAGAAATTTCTCTTTTTTGTGGCAAAAGGTATACATTCCCCTTATTTTCGGGCAAAAAAGCAGAAATTCCCCCTATTTTGGAGCAGAATTGAAGAAGATCCCCTAATTGTGGGGCAAAAAGGCAGAAATTCCCTATATGTTGGGGCAAAAAGACAGAAATTCTCCTTATTTTGGGGCAAAACTCAGATATTCCACTTATTTTGGGGCAAAATTCCAGAAATTTCCCTTATTTTGGGGCAAAATTGCAGAAATTTTACTTATTTTGGGGCACAATTGGAGAAATTTCACTTATTTCAGGTAAAAATGGCAGAAATTTTTCTTATTTTGGGGCAAAAAGGCAGAAATTCCTAATATTTTGTGGCAAAAATGCAGAAATTCCCCTTATTTTGAGGTAAAAAGGCTGAAATTCCCCTTATTTTAGGGCAAAAAGGCAGAAATTTCCCTTATTTTGGGGCAAAATTGCAAACATTTAACTTATTTCAGGGTAATAAGTCAGAAATTTTCCTTATTTTGGGGCAAAAAACACAGAAATTCCCTTTGTTTTGGAAGGAAAATACAGAAATTCCACTTCTTTAGAGGCAAAAAGGCAAAAATTCCCCTTATTTTGAAGCAAAAATGAAGAAATTCCCCTAATTGTTGGGCAAAAAGGCAGAAATTCCCTATATGTTGGGGCAAAAAGACAGAAATTCTCCTTATTTTGGGACAAAACTCAGAAATTCCACTTATTTTGGGGCAAAATTGCAGGAATTTACCTTATTTTGAGGCAAAATTGCAGAAATTTCCCTTATTTGGGGCAAAATTGCAGAAATTTCACTTATTTTCAGGTAAAAAGGCTGAAATATCCTTTATTTTGGGGCAAAAAGGAAGAAATTCCCTTTATTTTGGGGCAAAATTGCAGAAATTTTCCTTATATTGGGGCAAAAGGGCTGAAATTCTTATTTTGAGGTAAAATGCTGAAATTCCCCATATTTTGGGGCAAAAGGCAAAACTTCTTTTTATTTTGGGGCAAAGAGGCACAAATTTCCCTTATTTTCGGGCAAAATTGCAGAAATTTCATTTATTTCAGGGCAAAAAGTCAGAAATTCCTTTTATTTTGGGGCAAAGAGCAGAAATTTCTTTTATTATGGTACAAAATTGAAGAAATTTTTCTTATTTTGAAACAAAAAGGCAGAAAATTTCCCTTATTTTGAGGCAAAAGGCAGAAATTATTCTCAATTTGAGGTAAAATGCAGAAATTCCCTTTATTTTGGGGCTAAAAAACAGAAATTCCCTGTATTTTGAAGCAAAATTGCAGAAATTCTCATAATTTTCGGGCAAAAAGGCAGAAATTCTCCTTATTATGGGGCAAAAAGACAGAAAATCTCCTTTTTCGGGAGCAAACAGTCAGAAATTCCCCTTATTTTGGGGCAAAATTGCAGAAATTTCCTTTACATTGGGGCAAAATTGTAGAAATTTCCTTTATTTTGGGGCAAAATTGCAGAAATTTCACGTATTTCAGGGAAAATAGGCAGAAATTTTTTTGGGGGGGCAAAAAGGCAGAAATTTTTTTTATTTTGGTACAAAATTGCAGAAATTTTTCTTATTTTGGGGCAAAAAGTCAGAAATTCCCTATATTTTGGGGCACAAAGGCAGAAATTCCACTTATTTTGAGATAAAAAGGCTGAAATTCCCCTTATTTTGGGGCAAAAAGACAGAAATTTCGTTTATTTTGGGGAAAAGGCAGAAATTGCACTTATTTTGAGTCAAAAAGGTGGAAATTCCCCTTATTTTGGGGCAAAAATGAAGAAATTTGCTTTTTTATGTCAAAAAGGTATACATTCCCTTTATTTTCGGGCAAAAGGGCAGAAATTCTTTGTATTTTGGAGCAAAATTGCAGAAATTCCCCTAATTTTTGCGCAAAAAGGCAGAAATTTTCCTTATTTTGGGGTAAAACTGCAGAAATTTCACTTATTTTACAGCAAAATGTCAGAAATTCCTTTTATTTTTGGCAAAAAATGCAGAAAATCCCCTTATTTTAGGGCAAAATTGCAGAAATTTCCCTTATTTGGGGGCAAAAACAGAAATTCCCCTTATTTTGGGGCAAAATTGCAGAAATTTCCCTTATTATGGGAAAAAATTGCAGAAATTTCCTTTATTTTAGGGCAAAATTGCAGAAATTTCACTTATTTCAGAGAAAAAAAAGCAAAAATTCCCCTTATTTTGGGGCAAAAAAGCAGAAATTTCCCTTATTTTGGGATAAAATTGCAGAAATTTTTTCTTATTTGGGGGCAAAAAGGCAGAAAATCCACTTAATTTCGGGTAAAAAGGCAGAAATTTCTCGTATTTTGGAGCAAAATTGCAGAAACTCCCCTAATTTTGGGGCAAAAAGGCAGAAATTCCCTTTATTTTGGGGCAAAAATAGAGAAATTCTTTTTATTTTGGGGCAAAAATCAGAAATTTCCTTTATTTTGGGGCAAAATTTTAGAAATTTCTTTTATATTGTTACAGACTTGCAGAAATTTTTCTTATTTTGTGGCAAAAAGGCAGAAATTCCCCATATTTTGGTGCAAAAAGGCTGAAATTCCCCTTATTTTGAGGTAAAATCCTGAAATTCCCCATATTTTCGGGCAAAAAGGCAGAAATTCCCCTCATTTGGGGGCAAAAAGGCACAAATTTCCCTTATTTTCGGGCATAATTGCAGGAATTTCATTTATTTCAGGGCAAAAAGTCAGAAATTCCTTTTATTTTCGGGCAAAAACAGAAATTTCTTTTATTTTGATACAAAATTGTAGAAATGTTCCTTATTTTGGAACAAAAAGGCAAAAATTACCCATATTTTGGGGAAAAAGGCAGAAATTCCCCTTATTTTGAGGTAAAAAGGCTGAAATTCCCGTTATTTTGGGGCAAAAAGGCAGAAATTCCCTTTACTTTGTGGCAAAAAGGCAGAAATTCCCGTTAATTGGGGCAGAAAAGCAGAAATTTTCCTTATTTAAGGGCAATAGGGCAGAAATTCCCCTTATTTTGTGGCAAAAAGGCAGAAATTCCCCTTATTTGAAGGTAAAATGCTGAAATTCCCCTTATTTTCGGCAAAAAGGCAGAAATTCCTATTATTTTGGGGCAAAATTGCAGAAATTTCAATTATTTCTGGGCAAAAAGTCAGATATTTGCCTTATTTTGGGGCAAAAAGCAGAAATTCCCTTAATTTTGGGGCCAAAAACAGAAATTCCCCTTATTTTGGGGTAAAATTGCAGAAATTTCAAATATTTCAGGGCAAAAAGGCAGAAATTCCACTTTATTTTGGACAATAACGCAGAAATTCCCCGTATTTTAAAGCTAAATTTCAGAAATTCCCCTTATATTGGTGCAAAAATGGAGAAATTCCCTTTATTTTTGTGCAATAAGGCAGATTTCCCCGTATTTTGAAGCAAAATTGCACATATTTCCCTAATTTTAAAGGAAAATGCAGAAATTCACATTATTTTGGAACAAAAAGACAGAAATTCTCCTTATTTCAGGGCAAAAAGTCAGAAATTCCCCTTCTTTTGGGGTAAAATTGCAGAAATTTTTTTTATTTTGGGGCAAAATTGCAGAAATTTCTCTTATTTTGGGGCAAAATTGCAGAAATTTCACTTATTTCAGGGAAAAAGTGCAGAAATTTCTCTTATTTTGGGGCAAAAAGGCAGAAATTTCTTTTATTTTGGTACAAAATTGCAAAAATTTTCTTTATTTTGGGGCAAAATTGCAGAAATTTCCCTTATTTTGGGGCAAAATTGCAGAAATTTCACTTATTTCAGGGAAAAAGTGCAGAAATTTCTCTTATTTTGGGGCAAAAAGGCAGAAATTTCTTTTATTTTGGTACAAAATTGCAGAAATTTTCTTTATTTTGGGGCAAAAATGAAGAAATTCCCCATATTTTGGGGCAAAAAGGCAGAGATTTGCCTTATTATGAGGTAAAATGCTGAAATTCCCCTTATTTTGGGGCAAAAATACAGAAATTCCCTTTATTTTGTGGCACAAAAGGCAGAAATTTCCCTTATTTTGGGACAAAATTGCAGAAATTTCACTTATTTCAGGGCAAAATTCAAAAATTCCTTTTATTTTGGGGCAAAAAGACAGAAATTCCGTTCATTTTTAGGTAAAAAGGCAGAAATTTCACTTATTTTGAGGTAAGAAGGCAGAAATTCCTCTTATTTTGGGGCAAAAATGAAGAAATTTCTCTTTTTTGTGGCAAAAGGTATACATTCCCCTTATTTTCGGGCAAAAAAGCAGAAATTCCCCCTATTTTGGAGCAGAATTGAAGAAGATCCCCTAATTGTGGGGCAAAAAGGCAGAAATTCCCTATATGTTGGGGCAAAAAGACAGAAATTCTCCTTATTTTGGGGCAAAACTCAGATATTCCACTTATTTTGGGGCAAAATTCCAGAAATTTCCCTTATTTTGGGGCAAAATTGCAGAAATTTTACTTATTTTGGGGCACAATTGGAGAAATTTCACTTATTTCAGGTAAAAATGGCAGAAATTTTTCTTATTTTGGGGCAAAAAGGCAGAAATTCCTAATATTTTGTGGCAAAAATGCAGAAATTCCCCTTATTTTGAGGTAAAAAGGCTGAAATTCCCCTTATTTTAGGGCAAAAAGGCAGAAATTTCCCTTTTTTTGGGGCAAAATTGCAAACATTTAACTTATTTCAGGGTAATAAGTCAGAAATTTTCCTTATTTTGGGGCAAAAAACACAGAAATTCCCTTTGTTTTGGAAGGAAAATACAGAAATTCCACTTCTTTAGAGGCAAAAAGGCAGAAATTCCCCTTATTTTGAAGCAAAAATGAAGAAATTCCCCTAATTGTTGGGCAAAAAGGCAGAAATTCCCTATATGTTGGGGCAAAAAGACAGAAATTCTCCTTATTTTGGGACAAAACTCAGAAATTCCACTTATTTTGGGGCAAAATTGCAGGAATTTACCTTATTTTGAGGCAAAATTGCAGAAATTTCCCTTATTTGGGGCAAAATTGCAGAAATTTCACTTATTTTCAGGTAAAAAGGCTGAAATATCCTTTATTTTGGGGCAAAAAGGAAGAAATTCCCTTTATTTTGGGGCAAAATTGCAGAAATTTTCCTTATATTGGGGCAAAAGGGCTGAAATTCTTATTTTGAGGTAAAATGCTGAAATTCCCCATATTTTGGGGCAAAAGGCAAAACTTCTTTTTATTTTGGGGCAAAGAGGCACAAATTTCCCTTATTTTCGGGCAAAATTGCAGAAATTTCATTTATTTCAGGGCAAAAAGTCAGAAATTCCTTTTATTTTGGGGCAAAGAGCAGAAATTTCTTTTATTATGGTACAAAATTGAAGAAATTTTTCTTATTTTGAAACAAAAAGGCAGAAAATTTCCCTTATTTTGAGGCAAAAGGCAGAAATTATTCTCAATTTGAGGTAAAATGCAGAAATTCCCTTTATTTTGGGGCTAAAAAACAGAAATTCCCTGTATTTTGAAGCAAAATTGCAGAAATTCTCATAATTTTCGGGCAAAAAGGCAGAAATTCTCCTTATTATGGGGCAAAAAGACAGAAAATCTCCTTTTTCGGGAGCAAACAGTCAGAAATTCCCCTTATTTTGGGGCAAAATTGCAGAAATTTCCTTTACATTGGGGCAAAATTGTAGAAATTTCCTTTATTTTGGGGCAAAATTGCAGAAATTTCACGTATTTCAGGGAAAATAGGCAGAAATTTTTTTTGGGGGGCAAAAAGGCAGAAATTTTTTTTATTTTGGTACAAAATTGCAGAAATTTTTCTTATTTTGGGGCAAAAAGTCAGAAATTCCCTATATTTTGGGGCAAAAAGGCAGAAATTCCCCTTATTTTGAGGTAAAAAGGCTGAAATTCCCCTTATTTTGGGGCAAAAAGACAGAAATTTCGTTTATTTTGGGGAAAAGGCAGAAATTGCACTTATTTTGAGTCAAAAAGGTGGAAATTCCCCTTATTTTGGGGCAAAAATGAAGAAATTTGCTTTTTTATGTCAAAAAGGTATACATTCCCTTTATTTTCGGGCAAAAGGGCAGAAATTCTTTGTATTTTGGAGCAAAATTGCAGAAATTCCCCTAATTTTTGCGCAAAAAGGCAGAAATTTTCCTTATTTTGGGGTAAAACTGCAGAAATTTCACTTATTTTACAGCAAAATGTCAGAAATTCCTTTTATTTTTGGCAAAAAATGCAGAAAATCCCCTTATTTTAGGGCAAAATTGCAGAAATTTCCCTTATTTGGGGGCAAAAACAGAAATTCCCCTTATTTTGGGGCAAAATTGCAGAAATTTCCCTTATTATGGGAAAAAATTGCAGAAATTTCCTTTATTTTAGGGCAAAATTGCAGAAATTTCACTTATTTCAGAGAAAAAAAAGCAAAAATTCCCCTTATTTTGGGGCAAAAAAGCAGAAATTTCCCTTATTTTGGGATAAAATTGCAGAAATTTTTTCTTATTTGGGGGCAAAAAGGCAGAAAATCCACTTAATTTCGGGTAAAAAGGCAGAAATTTCTCGTATTTTGGAGCAAAATTGCAGAAACTCCCCTAATTTTGGGGCAAAAAGGCAGAAATTCCCTTTATTTTGGGGCAAAAATAGAGAAATTCTTTTTATTTTGGGGCAAAAATCAGAAATTTCCTTTATTTTGGGGCAAAATTTTAGAAATTTCTTTTATATTGTTACAGACTTGCAGAAATTTTTCTTATTTTGTGGCAAAAAGGCAGAAATTCCCCATATTTTGGTGCAAAAAGGCTGAAATTCCCCTTATTTTGAGGTAAAATCCTGAAATTCCCCATATTTTCGGGCAAAAAGGCAGAAATTCCCCTCATTTGGGGGCAAAAAGGCACAAATTTCCCTTATTTTCGGGCATAATTGCAGGAATTTCATTTATTTCAGGGCAAAAAGTCAGAAATTCCTTTTATTTTCGGGCAAAAACAGAAATTTCTTTTATTTTGATACAAAATTGTAGAAATGTTCCTTATTTTGGAACAAAAAGGCAAAAATTACCCATATTTTGGGGAAAAAGGCAGAAATTCCCCTTATTTTGAGGTAAAAAGGCTGAAATTCCCGTTATTTTGGGGCAAAAAGGCAGAAATTCCCTTTACTTTGTGGCAAAAAGGCAGAAATTCCCGTTAATTGGGGCAGAAAAGCAGAAATTTTCCTTATTTAAGGGCAATAGGGCAGAAATTCCCCTTATTTTGTGGCAAAAAGGCAGAAATTCCCCTTATTTGAAGGTAAAATGCTGAAATTCCCCTTATTTTCGGCAAAAAGGCAGAAATTCCTATTATTTTGGGGCAAAATTGCAGAAATTTCAATTATTTCTGGGCAAAAAGTCAGATATTTGCCTTATTTTGGGGCAAAAAGCAGAAATTCCCTTAATTTTGGGGCCAAAAACAGAAATTCCCCTTATTTTGGGGTAAAATTGCAGAAATTTCAAATATTTCAGGGCAAAAAGGCAGAAATTCCACTTTATTTCGGACAATAACGCAGAAATTCCCCGTATTTTAAAGCTAAATTTCAGAAATTCCCCTTATATTGGTGCAAAAATGGAGAAATTCCCTTTATTTTTGTGCAATAAGGCAGATTTCCCCGTATTTTGAAGCAAAATTGCACATATTTCCCTAATTTTAAAGGAAAATGCAGAAATTCACATTATTTTGGAACAAAAAGACAGAAATTCTCCTTATTTCAGGGCAAAAAGTCAGAAATTCCCCTTATTTTGGGGTAAAATTGCAGAAATTTTTTTTATTTTGGGGCAAAATTGCAGAAATTTCTCTTATTTTGGGGCAAAATTGCAGAAATTTCACTTATTTCAGGGAAAAAGTGCAGAAATTTCTCTTATTTTGGGGCAAAAAGGCAGAAATTTCTTTTATTTTGGTACAAAATTGCAAAAATTTTCTTTATTTTGGGGCAAAATTGCAGAAATTTCCCTTATTTTGGGGCAAAATTGCAGAAATTTCACTTATTTCAGGGAAAAAGTGCAGAAATTTCTCTTATTTTGGGGCAAAAAGGCAGAAATTTCTTTTATTTTGGTACAAAATTGCAGAAATTTTCTTTATTTTGGGGCAAAAATGAAGAAATTCCCCATATTTTGGGGCAAAAAGGCAGAGATTTGCCTTATTATGAGGTAAAATGCTGAAATTCCCCTTATTTTGGGGCAAAAATACAGAAATTCCCTTTATTTTGTGGCACAAAAGGCAGAAATTTCCCTTATTTTGGGACAAAATTGCAGAAATTTCACTTATTTCAGGGCAAAATTCAAAAATTCCTTTTATTTTGGGGCAAAAAGACAGAAATTCCGTTCATTTTTAGGTAAAAAGGCAGAAATTTCACTTATTTTGAGGTAAGAAGGCAGAAATTCCTCTTATTTTGGGGCAAAAATGAAGAAATTTCTCTTTTTTGTGGCAAAAGGTATACATTCCCCTTATTTTCGGGCAAAAAAGCAGAAATTCCCCCTATTTTGGAGCAGAATTGAAGAAGATCCCCTAATTGTGGGGCAAAAAGGCAGAAATTCCCTATATGTTGGGGCAAAAAGACAGAAATTCTCCTTATTTTGGGGCAAAACTCAGATATTCCACTTATTTTGGGGCAAAATTCCAGAAATTTCCCTTATTTTGGGGCAAAATTGCAGAAATTTTACTTATTTTGGGGCACAATTGGAGAAATTTCACTTATTTCAGGTAAAAATGGCAGAAATTTTTCTTATTTTGGGGCAAAAAGGCAGAAATTCCTAATATTTTGTGGCAAAAATGCAGAAATTCCCCTTATTTTGAGGTAAAAAGGCTGAAATTCCCCTTATTTTAGGGCAAAAAGGCAGAAATTTCCCTTTTTTTGGGGCAAAATTGCAAACATTTAACTTATTTCAGGGTAATAAGTCAGAAATTTTCCTTATTTTGGGGCAAAAAACACAGAAATTCCCTTTGTTTTGGAAGGAAAATACAGAAATTCCACTTCTTTAGAGGCAAAAAGGCAGAAATTCCCCTTATTTTGAAGCAAAAATGAAGAAATTCCCCTAATTGTTGGGCAAAAAGGCAGAAATTCCCTATATGTTGGGGCAAAAAGACAGAAATTCTCCTTATTTTGGGACAAAACTCAGAAATTCCACTTATTTTGGGGCAAAATTGCAGGAATTTACCTTATTTTGAGGCAAAATTGCAGAAATTTCCCTTATTTGGGGCAAAATTGCAGAAATTTCACTTATTTTCAGGTAAAAAGGCTGAAATATCCTTTATTTTGGGGCAAAAAGGAAGAAATTCCCTTTATTTTGGGGCAAAATTGCAGAAATTTTCCTTATATTGGGGCAAAAGGGCTGAAATTCTTATTTTGAGGTAAAATGCTGAAATTCCCCATATTTTGGGGCAAAAGGCAAAACTTCTTTTTATTTTGGGGCAAAGAGGCACAAATTTCCCTTATTTTCGGGCAAAATTGCAGAAATTTCATTTATTTCAGGGCAAAAAGTCAGAAATTCCTTTTATTTTGGGGCAAAGAGCAGAAATTTCTTTTATTATGGTACAAAATTGAAGAAATTTTTCTTATTTTGAAACAAAAAGGCAGAAAATTTCCCTTATTTTGAGGCAAAAGGCAGAAATTATTCTCAATTTGAGGTAAAATGCAGAAATTCCCTTTATTTTGGGGCTAAAAAACAGAAATTCCCTGTATTTTGAAGCAAAATTGCAGAAATTCTCATAATTTTCGGGCAAAAAGGCAGAAATTCTCCTTATTATGGGGCAAAAAGACAGAAAATCTCCTTTTTCGGGAGCAAACAGTCAGAAATTCCCCTTATTTTGGGGCAAAATTGCAGAAATTTCCTTTACATTGGGGCAAAATTGTAGAAATTTCCTTTATTTTGGGGCAAAATTGCAGAAATTTCACGTATTTCAGGGAAAATAGGCAGAAATTTTTTTTGGGGGGCAAAAAGGCAGAAATTTTTTTTATTTTGGTACAAAATTGCAGAAATTTTTCTTATTTTGGGGCAAAAAGTCAGAAATTCCCTATATTTTGGGGCAAAAAGGCAGAAATTCCCCTTATTTTGAGGTAAAAAGGCTGAAATTCCCCTTATTTTGGGGCAAAAAGACAGAAATTTCGTTTATTTTGGGGAAAAGGCAGAAATTGCACTTATTTTGAGTCAAAAAGGTGGAAATTCCCCTTATTTTGGGGCAAAAATGAAGAAATTTGCTTTTTTATGTCAAAAAGGTATACATTCCCTTTATTTTCGGGCAAAAGGGCAGAAATTCTTTGTATTTTGGAGCAAAATTGCAGAAATTCCCCTAATTTTTGCGCAAAAAGGCAGAAATTTTCCTTATTTTGGGGTAAAACTGCAGAAATTTCACTTATTTTACAGCAAAATGTCAGAAATTCCTTTTATTTTTGGCAAAAAATGCAGAAAATCCCCTTATTTTAGGGCAAAATTGCAGAAATTTCCCTTATTTGGGGGCAAAAACAGAAATTCCCCTTATTTTGGGGCAAAATTGCAGAAATTTCCCTTATTATGGGAAAAAATTGCAGAAATTTCCTTTATTTTAGGGCAAAATTGCAGAAATTTCACTTATTTCAGAGAAAAAAAAGCAAAAATTCCCCTTATTTTGGGGCAAAAAAGCAGAAATTTCCCTTATTTTGGGATAAAATTGCAGAAATTTTTTCTTATTTGGGGGCAAAAAGGCAGAAAATCCACTTAATTTCGGGTAAAAAGGCAGAAATTTCTCGTATTTTGGAGCAAAATTGCAGAAACTCCCCTAATTTTGGGGCAAAAAGGCAGAAATTCCCTTTATTTTGGGGCAAAAATAGAGAAATTCTTTTTATTTTGGGGCAAAAATCAGAAATTTCCTTTATTTTGGGGCAAAATTTTAGAAATTTCTTTTATATTGTTACAGACTTGCAGAAATTTTTCTTATTTTGTGGCAAAAAGGCAGAAATTCCCCATATTTTGGTGCAAAAAGGCTGAAATTCCCCTTATTTTGAGGTAAAATCCTGAAATTCCCCATATTTTCGGGCAAAAAGGCAGAAATTCCCCTCATTTGGGGGCAAAAAGGCACAAATTTCCCTTATTTTCGGGCATAATTGCAGGAATTTCATTTATTTCAGGGCAAAAAGTCAGAAATTCCTTTTATTTTCGGGCAAAAACAGAAATTTCTTTTATTTTGATACAAAATTGTAGAAATGTTCCTTATTTTGGAACAAAAAGGCAAAAATTACCCATATTTTGGGGAAAAAGGCAGAAATTCCCCTTATTTTGAGGTAAAAAGGCTGAAATTCCCGTTATTTTGGGGCAAAAAGGCAGAAATTCCCTTTACTTTGTGGCAAAAAGGCAGAAATTCCCGTTAATTGGGGCAGAAAAGCAGAAATTTTCCTTATTTAAGGGCAATAGGGCAGAAATTCCCCTTATTTTGTGGCAAAAAGGCAGAAATTCCCCTTATTTGAAGGTAAAATGCTGAAATTCCCCTTATTTTCGGCAAAAAGGCAGAAATTCCTATTATTTTGGGGCAAAATTGCAGAAATTTCAATTATTTCTGGGCAAAAAGTCAGATATTTGCCTTATTTTGGGGCAAAAAGCAGAAATTCCCTTAATTTTGGGGCCAAAAACAGAAATTCCCCTTATTTTGGGGTAAAATTGCAGAAATTTCAAATATTTCAGGGCAAAAAGGCAGAAATTCCACTTTATTTCGGACAATAACGCAGAAATTCCCCGTATTTTAAAGCTAAATTTCAGAAATTCCCCTTATATTGGTGCAAAAATGGAGAAATTCCCTTTATTTTTGTGCAATAAGGCAGATTTCCCCGTATTTTGAAGCAAAATTGCACATATTTCCCTAATTTTAAAGGAAAATGCAGAAATTCACATTATTTTGGAACAAAAAGACAGAAATTCTCCTTATTTCAGGGCAAAAAGTCAGAAATTCCCCTTCTTTTGGGGTAAAATTGCAGAAATTTTTTTTATTTTGGGGCAAAATTGCAGAAATTTCTCTTATTTTGGGGCAAAATTGCAGAAATTTCACTTATTTCAGGGAAAAAGTGCAGAAATTTCTCTTATTTTGGGGCAAAAAGGCAGAAATTTCTTTTATTTTGGTACAAAATTGCAAAAATTTTCTTTATTTTGGGGCAAAATTGCAGAAATTTCCCTTATTTTGGGGCAAAATTGCAGAAATTTCACTTATTTCAGGGAAAAAGTGCAGAAATTTCTCTTATTTTGGGGCAAAAAGGCAGAAATTTCTTTTATTTTGGTACAAAATTGCAGAAATTTTCTTTATTTTGGGGCAAAAATGAAGAAATTCCCCATATTTTGGGGCAAAAAGGCAGAGATTTGCCTTATTATGAGGTAAAATGCTGAAATTCCCCTTATTTTGGGGCAAAAATACAGAAATTCCCTTTATTTTGTGGCACAAAAGGCAGAAATTTCCCTTATTTTGGGACAAAATTGCAGAAATTTCACTTATTTCAGGGCAAAATTCAAAAATTCCTTTTATTTTGGGGCAAAAAGACAGAAATTCCGTTCATTTTTAGGTAAAAAGGCAGAAATTTCACTTATTTTGAGGTAAGAAGGCAGAAATTCCTCTTATTTTGGGGCAAAAATGAAGAAATTTCTCTTTTTTGTGGCAAAAGGTATACATTCCCCTTATTTTCGGGCAAAAAAGCAGAAATTCCCCCTATTTTGGAGCAGAATTGAAGAAGATCCCCTAATTGTGGGGCAAAAAGGCAGAAATTCCCTATATGTTGGGGCAAAAAGACAGAAATTCTCCTTATTTTGGGGCAAAACTCAGATATTCCACTTATTTTGGGGCAAAATTCCAGAAATTTCCCTTATTTTGGGGCAAAATTGCAGAAATTTTACTTATTTTGGGGCACAATTGGAGAAATTTCACTTATTTCAGGTAAAAATGGCAGAAATTTTTCTTATTTTGGGGCAAAAAGGCAGAAATTCCTAATATTTTGTGGCAAAAATGCAGAAATTCCCCTTATTTTGAGGTAAAAAGGCTGAAATTCCCCTTATTTTAGGGCAAAAAGGCAGAAATTTCCCTTTTTTTGGGGCAAAATTGCAAACATTTAACTTATTTCAGGGTAATAAGTCAGAAATTTTCCTTATTTTGGGGCAAAAAACACAGAAATTCCCTTTGTTTTGGAAGGAAAATACAGAAATTCCACTTCTTTAGAGGCAAAAAGGCAGAAATTCCCCTTATTTTGAAGCAAAAATGAAGAAATTCCCCTAATTGTTGGGCAAAAAGGCAGAAATTCCCTATATGTTGGGGCAAAAAGACAGAAATTCTCCTTATTTTGGGACAAAACTCAGAAATTCCACTTATTTTGGGGCAAAATTGCAGGAATTTACCTTATTTTGAGGCAAAATTGCAGAAATTTCCCTTATTTGGGGCAAAATTGCAGAAATTTCACTTATTTTCAGGTAAAAAGGCTGAAATATCCTTTATTTTGGGGCAAAAAGGAAGAAATTCCCTTTATTTTGGGGCAAAATTGCAGAAATTTTCCTTATATTGGGGCAAAAGGGCTGAAATTCTTATTTTGAGGTAAAATGCTGAAATTCCCCATATTTTGGGGCAAAAGGCAAAACTTCTTTTTATTTTGGGGCAAAGAGGCACAAATTTCCCTTATTTTCGGGCAAAATTGCAGAAATTTCATTTATTTCAGGGCAAAAAGTCAGAAATTCCTTTTATTTTGGGGCAAAGAGCAGAAATTTCTTTTATTATGGTACAAAATTGAAGAAATTTTTCTTATTTTGAAACAAAAAGGCAGAAAATTTCCCTTATTTTGAGGCAAAAGGCAGAAATTATTCTCAATTTGAGGTAAAATGCAGAAATTCCCTTTATTTTGGGGCTAAAAAACAGAAATTCCCTGTATTTTGAAGCAAAATTGCAGAAATTCTCATAATTTTCGGGCAAAAAGGCAGAAATTCTCCTTATTATGGGGCAAAAAGACAGAAAATCTCCTTTTTCGGGAGCAAACAGTCAGAAATTCCCCTTATTTTGGGGCAAAATTGCAGAAATTTCCTTTACATTGGGGCAAAATTGTAGAAATTTCCTTTATTTTGGGGCAAAATTGCAGAAATTTCACGTATTTCAGGGAAAATAGGCAGAAATTTTTTTTGGGGGGCAAAAAGGCAGAAATTTTTTTTATTTTGGTACAAAATTGCAGAAATTTTTCTTATTTTGGGGCAAAAAGTCAGAAATTCCCTATATTTTGGGGCAAAAAGGCAGAAATTCCCCTTATTTTGAGGTAAAAAGGCTGAAATTCCCCTTATTTTGGGGCAAAAAGACAGAAATTTCGTTTATTTTGGGGAAAAGGCAGAAATTGCACTTATTTTGAGTCAAAAAGGTGGAAATTCCCCTTATTTTGGGGCAAAAATGAAGAAATTTGCTTTTTTATGTCAAAAAGGTATACATTCCCTTTATTTTCGGGCAAAAGGGCAGAAATTCTTTGTATTTTGGAGCAAAATTGCAGAAATTCCCCTAATTTTTGCGCAAAAAGGCAGAAATTTTCCTTATTTTGGGGTAAAACTGCAGAAATTTCACTTATTTTACAGCAAAATGTCAGAAATTCCTTTTATTTTTGGCAAAAAATGCAGAAAATCCCCTTATTTTAGGGCAAAATTGCAGAAATTTCCCTTATTTGGGGGCAAAAACAGAAATTCCCCTTATTTTGGGGCAAAATTGCAGAAATTTCCCTTATTATGGGAAAAAATTGCAGAAATTTCCTTTATTTTAGGGCAAAATTGCAGAAATTTCACTTATTTCAGAGAAAAAAAAGCAAAAATTCCCCTTATTTTGGGGCAAAAAAGCAGAAATTTCCCTTATTTTGGGATAAAATTGCAGAAATTTTTTCTTATTTGGGGGCAAAAAGGCAGAAAATCCACTTAATTTCGGGTAAAAAGGCAGAAATTTCTCGTATTTTGGAGCAAAATTGCAGAAACTCCCCTAATTTTGGGGCAAAAAGGCAGAAATTCCCTTTATTTTGGGGCAAAAATAGAGAAATTCTTTTTATTTTGGGGCAAAAATCAGAAATTTCCTTTATTTTGGGGCAAAATTTTAGAAATTTCTTTTATATTGTTACAGACTTGCAGAAATTTTTCTTATTTTGTGGCAAAAAGGCAGAAATTCCCCATATTTTGGTGCAAAAAGGCTGAAATTCCCCTTATTTTGAGGTAAAATCCTGAAATTCCCCATATTTTCGGGCAAAAAGGCAGAAATTCCCCTCATTTGGGGGCAAAAAGGCACAAATTTCCCTTATTTTCGGGCATAATTGCAGGAATTTCATTTATTTCAGGGCAAAAAGTCAGAAATTCCTTTTATTTTCGGGCAAAAACAGAAATTTCTTTTATTTTGATACAAAATTGTAGAAATGTTCCTTATTTTGGAACAAAAAGGCAAAAATTACCCATATTTTGGGGAAAAAGGCAGAAATTCCCCTTATTTTGAGGTAAAAAGGCTGAAATTCCCGTTATTTTGGGGCAAAAAGGCAGAAATTCCCTTTACTTTGTGGCAAAAAGGCAGAAATTCCCGTTAATTGGGGCAGAAAAGCAGAAATTTTCCTTATTTAAGGGCAATAGGGCAGAAATTCCCCTTATTTTGTGGCAAAAAGGCAGAAATTCCCCTTATTTGAAGGTAAAATGCTGAAATTCCCCTTATTTTCGGCAAAAAGGCAGAAATTCCTATTATTTTGGGGCAAAATTGCAGAAATTTCAATTATTTCTGGGCAAAAAGTCAGATATTTGCCTTATTTTGGGGCAAAAAGCAGAAATTCCCTTAATTTTGGGGCCAAAAACAGAAATTCCCCTTATTTTGGGGTAAAATTGCAGAAATTTCAAATATTTCAGGGCAAAAAGGCAGAAATTCCACTTTATTTCGGACAATAACGCAGAAATTCCCCGTATTTTAAAGCTAAATTTCAGAAATTCCCCTTATATTGGTGCAAAAATGGAGAAATTCCCTTTATTTTTGTGCAATAAGGCAGATTTCCCCGTATTTTGAAGCAAAATTGCACATATTTCCCTAATTTTAAAGGAAAATGCAGAAATTCACATTATTTTGGAACAAAAAGACAGAAATTCTCCTTATTTCAGGGCAAAAAGTCAGAAATTCCCCTTATTTTGGGGTAAAATTGCAGAAATTTTCTTTATTTTGGGGCAAAATTGCAGAAATTTCTCTTATTTTGGGGCAAAATTGCAGAAATTTCACTTATTTCAGGGAAAAAGTGCAGAAATTTCTCTTATTTTGGGGCAAAAAGGCAGAAATTTCTTTTATTTTGGTACAAAATTGCAAAAATTTTCTTTATTTTGGGGCAAAATTGCAGAAATTTCCCTTATTTTGGGGCAAAATTGCAGAAATTTCACTTATTTCAGGGAAAAAGTGCAGAAATTTCTCTTATTTTGGGGCAAAAAGGCAGAAATTTCTTTTATTTTGGTACAAAATTGCAGAAATTTTCTTTATTTTGGGGCAAAAATGAAGAAATTCCCCATATTTTGGGGCAAAAAGGCAGAGATTTGCCTTATTATGAGGTAAAATGCTGAAATTCCCCTTATTTTGGGGCAAAAATACAGAAATTCCCTTTATTTTGTGGCACAAAAGGCAGAAATTTCCCTTATTTTGGGACAAAATTGCAGAAATTTCACTTATTTCAGGGCAAAATTCAAAAATTCCTTTTATTTTGGGGCAAAAAGACAGAAATTCCGTTCATTTTTAGGTAAAAAGGCAGAAATTTCACTTATTTTGAGGTAAGAAGGCAGAAATTCCTCTTATTTTGGGGCAAAAATGAAGAAATTTCTCTTTTTTGTGGCAAAAGGTATACATTCCCCTTATTTTCGGGCAAAAAAGCAGAAATTCCCCCTATTTTGGAGCAGAATTGAAGAAGATCCCCTAATTGTGGGGCAAAAAGGCAGAAATTCCCTATATGTTGGGGCAAAAAGACAGAAATTCTCCTTATTTTGGGGCAAAACTCAGATATTCCACTTATTTTGGGGCAAAATTCCAGAAATTTCCCTTATTTTGGGGCAAAATTGCAGAAATTTTACTTATTTTGGGGCACAATTGGAGAAATTTCACTTATTTCAGGTAAAAATGGCAGAAATTTTTCTTATTTTGGGGCAAAAAGGCAGAAATTCCTAATATTTTGTGGCAAAAATGCAGAAATTCCCCTTATTTTGAGGTAAAAAGGCTGAAATTCCCCTTATTTTAGGGCAAAAAGGCAGAAATTTCCCTTTTTTTGGGGCAAAATTGCAAACATTTAACTTATTTCAGGGTAATAAGTCAGAAATTTTCCTTATTATGGGGCAAAAAACACAGAAATTCCCTTTGTTTTGGAAGGAAAATACAGAAATTCCACTTCTTTAGAGGCAAAAAGGCAGAAATTCCCCTTATTTTGAAGCAAAAATGAAGAAATTCCCCTAATTGTTGGGCAAAAAGGCAGAAATTCCCTATATGTTGGGGCAAAAAGACAGAAATTCTCCTTATTTTGGGACAAAACTCAGAAATTCCACTTATTTTGGGGCAAAATTGCAGGAATTTACCTTATTTTGAGGCAAAATTGCAGAAATTTCCCTTATTTGGGGCAAAATTGCAGAAATTTCACTTATTTTCAGGTAAAAAGGCTGAAATATCCTTTATTTTGGGGCAAAAAGGAAGAAATTCCCTTTATTTTGGGGCAAAATTGCAGAAATTTTCCTTATATTGGGGCAAAAGGGCTGAAATTCTTATTTTGAGGTAAAATGCTGAAATTCCCCATATTTTGGGGCAAAAGGCAAAACTTCTTTTTATTTTGGGGCAAAGAGGCACAAATTTCCCTTATTTTCGGGCAAAATTGCAGAAATTTCATTTATTTCAGGGCAAAAAGTCAGAAATTCCTTTTATTTTGGGGCAAAGAGCAGAAATTTCTTTTATTATGGTACAAAATTGAAGAAATTTTTCTTATTTTGAAACAAAAAGGCAGAAAATTTCCCTTATTTTGAGGCAAAAGGCAGAAATTATTCTCAATTTGAGGTAAAATGCAGAAATTCCCTTTATTTTGGGGCTAAAAAACAGAAATTCCCTGTATTTTGAAGCAAAATTGCAGAAATTCTCATAATTTTCGGGCAAAAAGGCAGAAATTCTCCTTATTATGGGGCAAAAAGACAGAAAATCTCCTTTTTCGGGAGCAAACAGTCAGAAATTCCCCTTATTTTGGGGCAAAATTGCAGAAATTTCCTTTACATTGGGGCAAAATTGTAGAAATTTCCTTTATTTTGGGGCAAAATTGCAGAAATTTCACGTATTTCAGGGAAAATAGGCAGAAATTTTTTTTGGGGGGCAAAAAGGCAGAAATTTTTTTTATTTTGGTACAAAATTGCAGAAATTTTTCTTATTTTGGGGCAAAAAGTCAGAAATTCCCTATATTTTGGGGCAAAAAGGCAGAAATTCCCCTTATTTTGAGGTAAAAAGGCTGAAATTCCCCTTATTTTGGGGCAAAAAGACAGAAATTTCGTTTATTTTGGGGAAAAGGCAGAAATTGCACTTATTTTGAGTCAAAAAGGTGGAAATTCCCCTTATTTTGGGGCAAAAATGAAGAAATTTGCTTTTTTATGTCAAAAAGCTATACATTCCCTTTATTTTCGGGCAAAAGGGCAGAAATTCTTTGTATTTTGGAGCAAAATTGCAGAAATTCCCCTAATTTTTGCGCAAAAAGGCAGAAATTTTCCTTATTTTGGGGTAAAACTGCAGAAATTTCACTTATTTTACAGCAAAATGTCAGAAATTCCTTTTATTTTTGGCAAAAAATGCAGAAAATCCCCTTATTTTAGGGCAAAATTGCAGAAATTTCCCTTATTTGGGGGCAAAAACAGAAATTCCCCTTATTTTGGGGCAAAATTGCAGAAATTTCCCTTATTATGGGAAAAAATTGCAGAAATTTCCTTTATTTTAGGGCAAAATTGCAGAAATTTCACTTATTTCAGAGAAAAAAAAGCAAAAATTCCCCTTATTTTGGGGCAAAAAAGCAGAAATTTCCCTTATTTTGGGATAAAATTGCAGAAATTTTTTCTTATTTGGGGGCAAAAAGGCAGAAAATCCACTTAATTTCGGGTAAAAAGGCAGAAATTTCTCGTATTTTGGAGCAAAATTGCAGAAACTCCCCTAATTTTGGGGCAAAAAGGCAGAAATTCCCTTTATTTTGGGGCAAAAATAGAGAAATTCTTTTTATTTTGGGGCAAAAATCAGAAATTTCCTTTATTTTGGGGCAAAATTTTAGAAATTTCTTTTATATTGTTACAGACTTGCAGAAATTTTTCTTATTTTGTGGCAAAAAGGCAGAAATTCCCCATATTTTGGTGCAAAAAGGCTGAAATTCCCCTTATTTTGAGGTAAAATCCTGAAATTCCCCATATTTTCGGGCAAAAAGGCAGAAATTCCCCTCATTTGGGGGCAAAAAGGCACAAATTTCCCTTATTTTCGGGCATAATTGCAGGAATTTCATTTATTTCAGGGCAAAAAGTCAGAAATTCCTTTTATTTTCGGGCAAAAACAGAAATTTCTTTTATTTTGATACAAAATTGTAGAAATGTTCCTTATTTTGGAACAAAAAGGCAAAAATTACCCATATTTTGGGGAAAAAGGCAGAAATTCCCCTTATTTTGAGGTAAAAAGGCTGAAATTCCCGTTATTTTGGGGCAAAAAGGCAGAAATTCCCTTTACTTTGTGGCAAAAAGGCAGAAATTCCCGTTAATTGGGGCAGAAAAGCAGAAATTTTCCTTATTTAAGGGCAATAGGGCAGAAATTCCCCTTATTTTGTGGCAAAAAGGCAGAAATTCCCCTTATTTGAAGGTAAAATGCTGAAATTCCCCTTATTTTCGGCAAAAAGGCAGAAATTCCTATTATTTTGGGGCAAAATTGCAGAAATTTCAATTATTTCTGGGCAAAAAGTCAGATATTTGCCTTATTTTGGGGCAAAAAGCAGAAATTCCCTTAATTTTGGGGCCAAAAACAGAAATTCCCCTTATTTTGGGGTAAAATTGCAGAAATTTCAAATATTTCAGGGCAAAAAGGCAGAAATTCCACTTTATTTCGGACAATAACGCAGAAATTCCCCGTATTTTAAAGCTAAATTTCAGAAATTCCCCTTATATTGGTGCAAAAATGGAGAAATTCCCTTTATTTTTGTGCAATAAGGCAGATTTCCCCGTATTTTGAAGCAAAATTGCACATATTTCCCTAATTTTAAAGGAAAATGCAGAAATTCACATTATTTTGGAACAAAAAGACAGAAATTCTCCTTATTTCAGGGCAAAAAGTCAGAAATTCCCCTTATTTTGGGGTAAAATTGCAGAAATTTTCTTTATTTTGGGGCAAAATTGCAGAAATTTCTCTTATTTTGGGGCAAAATTGCAGAAATTTCACTTATTTCAGGGAAAAAGTGCAGAAATTTCTCTTATTTTGGGGCAAAAAGGCAGAAATTTCTTTTATTTTGGTACAAAATTGCAAAAATTTTCTTTATTTTGGGGCAAAATTGCAGAAATTTCCCTTATTTTGGGGCAAAATTGCAGAAATTTCACTTATTTCAGGGAAAAGTGCAGAAATTTCTCTTATTTTGGGGCAAAAAGGCAGAAATTTCTTTTATTTTGGTACAAAATTGCAGAAATTTTCTTTATTTTGGGGCAAAAATGAAGAAATTCCCCATATTTTGGGGCAAAAAGGCAGAGATTTGCCTTATTATGAGGTAAAATGCTGAAATTCCCCTTATTTTGGGGCAAAAATACAGAAATTCCCTTTATTTTGTGGCACAAAAGGCAGAAATTTCCCTTATTTTGGGGCAAAATTGCAGAAATTTCACTTATTTCAGGGCAAAATTCAAAAATTCCTTTTATTTTGGGGCAAAAAGACAGAAATTCCGTTCATTTTTAGGTAAAAAGGCAGAAATTTCACTTATTTTGAGGTAAGAAGGCAGAAATTCCTCTTATTTTGGGGCAAAAATGAAGAAATTTCTCTTTTTTGTGGCAAAAGGTATACATTCCTCTTATTTTCGGGCAAAAAAGCAGAAATTCCCCCTATTTTGGAGCAGAATTGAAGAAGATCCCCTAATTGTGGGGCAAAAAGGCAGAAATTCCCTATATGTTGGGGCAAAAAGACAGAAATTCTCCTTATTTTGGGGCAAAACTCAGATATTCCACTTATTTTGGGGCAAAATTCCAGAAATTTCCCTTATTTTGGGGCAAAATTGCAGAAATTTTACTTATTTTGGGGCACAATTGGAGAAATTTCACTTATTTCAGGTAAAAATGGCAGAAATTTTTCTTATTTTGGGGCAAAAAGGCAGAAATTCCTAATATTTTGTGGCAAAAATGCAGAATTCCCCTTATTTTGAGGTAAAAAGGCTGAAATTCCCCTTATTTTAGGGCAAAAAGGCAGAAATTTCCCTTATTTTGGGGCAAAATTGCAAACATTTAACTTATTTCAGGGTAATAAGTCAGAAATTTTCCTTATTTTGGGGCAAAAAACACAGAAATTCCCTTTGTTTTGGAAGGAAAATACAGAAATTCCACTTCTTTAGAGGCAAAAAGGCAAAAATTCCCCTTATTTTGAAGCAAAAATGAAGAAATTCCCCTAATTGTTGGGCAAAAAGGCAGAAATTCCCTATATGTTGGGGCAAAAAGACAGAAATTCTCCTTATTTTGGGACAAAACTCAGAAATTCCACTTATTTTGGGGCAAAATTGCAGGAATTTACCTTATTTTGAGGCAAAATTGCAGAAATTTCCCTTATTTGGGGCAAAATTGCAGAAATTTCACTTATTTTCAGGTAAAAAGGCTGAAATATCCTTTATTTTGGGGCAAAAAGGAAGAAATTCCCTTTATTTTGTGGCAAAATTGCAGAAATTTTCCTTATATTGGGGCAAAAGGGCTGAAATTCTTATTTTGAGGTAAAATGCTGAAATTCCCCATATTTTGGGGCAAAAGGCAAAACTTCTTTTTATTTTGGGGCAAAGAGGCACAAATTTCCCTTATTTTCGGGCAAAATTGCAGAAATTTCATTTATTTCAGGGCAAAAAGTCAGAAATTCCTTTTATTTTGGGGCAAAGAGCAGAAATTTCTTTTATTATGGTACAAAATTGAAGAAATTTTTCTTATTTTGAAACAAAAAGGCAGAAAATTCCCCTTATTTTGAGGCAAAAGGCAGAAATTATTCTCAATTTGAGGTAAAATGCAGAAATTCCCTTTATTTTGGGGCTAAAAAACAGAAATTCCCTGTATTTTGAAGCAAAATTGCAGAAATTCTCATAATTTTTGGGCAAAAAGGCAGAAATTCTCCTTATTATGGGGCAAAAAGACAGAAAATCTCCTTTTTCGGGAGCAAACAGTCAGAAATTCCCCTTATTTTGGGGCAAAATTGCAGAAATTTCCTTTACATTGGGGCAAAATGGTAGAAATTTCCTTTATTTTGGGGCAAAATTGCAGAAATTTCACGTATTTCAGGGAAAATAGGCAGAAATTTTTTTTGGGGGGCAAAAAGGCAGAAATTTTTTTTATTTTGGTACAAAATTGCAGAAATTTTTCTTATTTTGGGGCAAAAAGTCAGAAATTCCCTATATTTTGGGGCAAAAAGGCAGAAATTCCCCTTATTTTGAGGTAAAAAGGCTGAAATTCCCCTTATTTTGGGGCAAAAAGACAGAAATTTCGTTTATTTTGGGGAAAAGGCAGAAATTGCACTTATTTTGAGTCAAAAAGGTGGAAATTCCCCTTATTTTGGGGCAAAAATGAAGAAATTTGCTTTTTTATGTCAAAAAGGTATACATTCCCTTTATTTTTGGGCAAAAAGGCAGAAATTCTTTGTATTTTGGAGCAAAATTGCAGAAATTCCCCTAATTTTTGCGCAAAAAGGCAGAAATTTTCCTTATTTTGGGGTAAAACTGCAGAAATTTCACTTATTTTGCAGCAAAATGTCAGAAATTCCTTTTATTTTTGGCAAAAAATGCAGAAAATCCCCTTATTTTAGGGCAAAATTGCAGAAATTTCCCTTATTTGGGGGCAAAAACAGAAATTCCCCTTATTTTGGGGCAAAATTGCAGAAATTTCCCTTATTATGGGAAAAAATTGCAGAAATTTCCTTTATTTTAGGGCAAAATTGCAGAAATTTCACTTATTTCAGAGAAAAAAAAGCAAAAATTCCCCTTATTTTGGGGCAAAAAGGCAGAAATTTCCCTTATTTTGGGATAAAATTGCAGAAATTTTTTCTTATTTGGGGGCAAAAAGGCAGAAAATCCACTTAATTTCGGGTAAAAAGGCAGAAATTTCTCGTATTTTGGAGCAAAATTGCAGAAACTCCCCTAATTTTGGGGCAAAAAGGCAGAAATTCCCTTTATTTTGGGGCAAAAATAGAGAAATTCTTTTTATTTTGGGGCAAAAATCAGAAATTTCCTTTATTTTGGGGCAAAATTTTAGAAATTTCTTTTATATTGTTACAGACTTGCAGAAATTTTTCTTATTTTGTGGCAAAAAGGCAGAAATTCCCCATATTTTGGTGCAAAAAGGCTGAAATTCCCCTTATTTTGAGGTCAAATCCTGAAATTCCCCATATTTTGGGGCAAAAAGGCAGAAATTCCCCTCATTTGGGGGCAAAAAGGCCCAAATTTCCCTTATTTTCGGGCATAATTGCAGGAATTTCATTTATTTCAGGGCAAAAAGTCAGAAATTCCTTTTATTTTGGGGCAAAAACAGAAATTTCTTTTATTTTGATACAAAATTTTAGAAATGTTCCTTATTTTGGAACAAAAAGGCAAAAATTACCCATATTTTGGGGAAAAAGGCAGAAATTCCCCTTATTTTGAGGTAAAAAGGCTGAAATTCCCGTTATTTTGGGGCAAAAAGGCAGAAATTCCCTTTACTTTGTGGCAAAAAGGCAGAAATTCCCGTTAATTGGGGCAGAAAAGCAGAAATTTTCCTTATTTAAGGGCAATAGGGCAGAAATTCCCCTTATTTTGTGGCAAAAAGGCAGAAATTCCCCTTATTTGAAGGTAAAATGCTGAAATTCCCCTTATTTTCGGCAAAAAGGCAGAAATTCCTATTATTTTGGGGCAAAATTGCAGAAATTTCAATTATTTCTGGGCAAAAAGTCAGATATTTGCCTTATTTTGGGGCAAAAAGCAGAAATTCCCTTAATTTTGGGGCCAAAAACAGAAATTCCCCTTATTTTGGGGTAAAATTGCAGAAATTTCAAATATTTCAGGGCAAAAAGGCAGAAATTCCACTTTATTTCGGACAATAACGCAGAAATTCCCCGTATTTTAAAGCTAAATTTCAGAAATTCCCCTTATATTGGTGCAAAAATGGAGAAATTCCCTTTATTTTTGTGCAATAAGGCAGATTTCCCCGTATTTAGAAGCAAAATTGCACATATTTCCCTAATTTTGAAGCAAAATGCAGAAATTCACATTATTTTGGAACAAAAAGACAGAAATTCTCCTTATTTCAGGGCAAAAAGTCAGAAATTCCCCTTCTTTTGGGGTAAAATTGCAGAAATTTTCTTTATTTTGGGGCAAAATTGCAGAAATTTCTCTTATTTTGGGGCAAAATTGCAGAAATTTCACTTATTTCAGGGAAAAAGTGCAGAAATTTCTCTTATTTTGGGGCAAAAAGGCAGAAATTTCTTTTATTTTGGTACAAAATTGCAGAAATTTTCTTTATTTTGGGGCAAAATTGCAGAAATTTCCCTTATTTTGGGGCAAAATTGCAGAAATTTCACTTATTTCAGGGAAAAAGTGCAGAAATTTCTCTTATTTTGGGGCAAAAAGGCAGAAATTTCTTTTATTTTGGTACAAAATTGCAAAACTTTTCTTTATTTTGGGGCAAAATTGCAGAAATTTCCCTTATTTTGGGGCAAAATTGCAGAAATTTCACTTATTTCAGGGAAAAAGTGCAGAAATTTCTCTTATTTTGGGGCAAAAAGGCAGATATTTCTTTTATTTTGGTACAATATTGCAGAAATTTTCTTTATTTTGGGGCAAAAATGAAGAAATTCCCCATATTTTGGGGCAAAAATGCAGAGATTTGCCTTATTATGAGGTAAAATGCTGAAATTCCCCTTATTTTGGGGCAAAAATACAGAAATTCCCTTCATTTTGTGGCAAAAAGGCAGAAATTTCCCTTATTTTGGGGCAAAATTGCAGAAATTTCACTTATTTCAGGGCAAAATTCAAAAATTCCTTTTATTTTGGGGCAAAAAGACAGAAATTCCGTTCATTTTTAGGTAAAAAGGCAGAAATTTCACTTATTTTGAGGGAAGAAGGCAGAAATTCCTCTTATTTTGGGGCAAAAATGACGAAATTTCTCTTTTTTGTGGCAAAAGGTATACATTCCCCTTATTTTCGGGCAAAAAAGCAGAAATTCCCCCTATTTTGGAGCAGAATTGAAGAAAATCCCCTAATTGTGGGGCAAAAAGGCAGAAATTCCCTATATGTTGGGGCAGAAAGACAGAAATTCTCCTTATTTTGGGGCAAAACTCAGAAATTCCACTTATTTTGGGGCAAAATTCCAGAAATTTCCCTTATTTTGGGGCAAAATTGCAGAAATTTTACTTATTTTGGGGCACAATGGCAGAAATTTCACTTATTTCAGGTAAAAATGGCAGAAATTTTTCTTATTTTGGGGCAAAAAGGCAGAAATTCCTAATATTTTGTGGCAAAAATGCAGAAATTCCCCTTATTTTGAGGTAAAAAGGCTGAAATTTTCCTTATTTTGGGGCAAAAAGGCAGAAATTTCCCTTATTTTGGGGCAAAATTGCAAACATTTAACTT
Source organism: Micromys minutus (assembly GCF_963924665.1). NCBI lineage: Eukaryota > Metazoa > Chordata > Mammalia > Rodentia > Muridae > Micromys > Micromys minutus. Next base: position 72,989 of record NW_027667682.1, on the reverse strand, counting down.
ATTTCAGGGTAATAAGTCAGAAATTTTCCTTATTTTGGGGAAAAAAAACACAGAAATTCCCTTTGTTTTGGAAGGAAAATACAGAAATTCCACTTCTTTAGAGGCAAAAAGGCAGAAATTCCCCTTATTTTGAAGCAAAAATGAAGAAATTCCCCTAATTGTTGGGCAAAAAGGCAGAAATTCCCTATATGTTGGGGCAAAAAGACAGAAATTATCCTTATTTTGGGACAAAACTCAGAAATTCCACTTATTTTGGGGCAAAATTGCAGGAATTTACCTTATTTTGAGGCAAAATTGCAGAAATTTCCCTTATTTGGGGCAAAATTGCAGAAATTTCACTTATTTTCAGGTAAAAAGGCTGAAATATCCTTTATTTTGGGGCAAAAAGGAAGAAATTCCCCTTATTTTGGGGCAAAATTGCAGAAATTTTCCTTATTTTGGGGCAAAAAGGCTGAAATTCTTATTTTGAGGTAAAATGCTGAAATTCCCCATATTTTGGGGCAAAAGGCAAAACTTCTTTTTATTTTGGGGCAAAGAGGCACAAATTTCCCTTATTTTCAGGCAAAATTGCAGAAATTTCATTTATTTCAGGGCAAAAAGTCAGAAATTCCTTTTATTTTGGGGCAAAGAGCAGAAATTTCTTTTATTATGGTACAAAATTGAAGAAATTTTTCTTATTTTGAAACAAAAAGGCAGAAAATTCCCCTTATTTTGAGGCAAAAGGCAGAAATTATTCTCAATTTGAGGTAAAATGCAGAAATTCCCTTTATTTTGGTGCTAAAAAACAGAAATTCCCTGTATTTTGAAGCAAAATTGCAGAAATTCTCATAATTTTTGGGCAAAAAGGCAGAAATTCTCCTTATTATGGGGCAAAAAGACAGAAAATCTCCTTTTTCGGGAGCAAACAGTCAGAAATTCCCCTTATTTTGGGGCAAAATTGCAGAAATTTCCTTTACATTGGGGCAAAATTGTAGAAATTTCCCTTATTTTGGGGCAAAATTGGAGATATGTCACGTATTTCAGGGAAAAAAGGCAGAAATTTTTTTGGGGGGGCAAAAAGGCAGAAATTTTTTTTCTTTTGGTACAAAATTGCAGAAATTTTTCTTATTTTGGGGCAAAAAGTCAGAAATTCCCCATATTTTGAGGTAAAAAGGCTGAAATTCCCCTTATTTTGGGGCAAAATTGCAGAAATTTTCCTTATTTTGGGGCAAAAAGGCTGAAATTCTTATTTTGAGGTAAAATGCTGAAATTCCCCATATTTTGGGGCAAAAGGCAAAACTTCTTCTTATTTTGGGGCAAAGAGGCACAAATTTCCCTTATTTTCGGGCAAAATTGCAGAAATTTCATTTATTTCAGGGCAAAAAGTCAGAAATTCCTTTTATTTTGGGGCAAAGAGCAGAAATTTCTTTTATTATGGTACAAAATTGAAGAAATTTATCTTATTTTGAAACAAAAAGGCAGAAAATTCCCCTTATTTTGAGGCAAAAGGCAGAAATTATTCTCAATTTGAGGTAAAATGCAGAAATTCCCTTTATTTTGGGGCTAAAAGGCAGAAATTCCCTGTATTTTGAAGCAAAATTGCAGAAATTCTCTTAATTTTCAGGCAAAAAGGCAGAAATTCTCCTTATTTTGGGGCAAAAAGACAGAAAATCTCCTTTTTCGGGAGCAAACAGTCAGAAATTCCCCTTATTTTGGGGCAAAATTGCAGAAATTTCCTTTACATTGGGGCAAAATTGCAGAAATTTCCCTTATTTTGGGGCAAAATTGCAGAAATTTCAGGTATTTGAGAAAAAAAGGCAGAAATTTTTTTGGGGGGGGGGCAAAAAGGCAGAATTTTTTTTTATTTTGGTACAAAATTGCAGAAATTTTTTTTATTTTGGGGCAAAAAGTCAGAAATTCCCCATATTTTGGGGCAAAAATGCAGAAATTCCCCTTATTTTGAGGTAATAAGGCTGAAATTCCCCTTATTTTGGGGCAAAAAGGCAGAAATTTTGTTTATTTTGGGGAAAAGGCAGAAATTGCACTTATTTTGAGTCAAAAAGGTGGAAAATCCCCTTATTTTGGGGCAAAAATGAAGAAATTTGCTTTTTTATGGCAAAAAGTTATACATTCCCTTTATTTTCGGGCAAAAAGGCAGAAATTCTTTGTATTTTGGAGCAAAATTGCAGAAATTCCCCTAATTTTTGGGCAAAAAGGCAGAAATTTTCCTTATTTTGGGGTAAAACTGCAGAAATTTCACTTATTTTGCGGCAAAATGTCAGAAATTCGCCTTATTTTTGGCAAAAAATGCAGAAAGTCCCCTTATTTTAGGGCAAAATTGCAGAAATTTCCCTTATTTGGGGACAAAAACAGAAATTCCCCTTATTTTGGGGCAAAATTGCAGAAATTTCCCTTATTATGGGGAAAAATTGCAGAAATTTCCCTTATTTTAGGGCAAAATTGCAGAAATTTCACTTATTTCAGAGAAAAAAAGCAAAATTTTTTCTTATTTTGGGGCAAAAAGGCAGAAATTCCCATTATTTTGGGGCAATAAGGCAGAAATTCACCTTATTTTGGGGTAAAATTGCAGAAATTTCACATATTTCAGGGCAAAACGGCAGAAATTCCCCTTATTTTGGGGCAAAAAGGCAGAAATTTCCCTTATTTTGGGATAAAATTGCAGAAATTTCCCTTATTTGGAGGCAAAAAGGCAGAAAATCCACTTAATTTCGGGTAAAAAGGCAGAAATTTCTCGTATTTTGGAGCAAAATTGCAGAAACTCCCCTAATTTTGGGGCTAAAAGGCAGAATTTCCCTTTATTTTGGGGCAAAAATAGAGAAATTCTTTTTATTTTGGGGCAAAAATCAGAAATTTCCTTTATTTTGGGGCAAAATTTTAGAAATTTCTTTTATATTGTTACAGACTTGCAGAAATTTTTCTTATTTTGTGGCAAAAAGGCAGAAATTCCCCATATTTTGGTGCAAAAAGGCTGAAATTCCCCTTATTTTGAGGTAAAATCCTGAAATTCCCCATATTTTGGGGCAAAAAGGCAGAAATTCCCCTCATTTGGGGGCAAAAAGGCACAAATTTCCCTTATTTTCGGGCATAATTGCAGGAATTTCATTTATTTCAGGGCAAAAAGTCAGAAATTCCTTTTATTTTCGGGCAAAAACAGAAATTTCTTTTATTTTGATACAAAATTGTAGAAATGTTCCTTATTTTGGAACAAAAAGGCAAAAATTACCCATATTTTGGGGAAAAAGGCAGAAATTCCCCTTATTTTGAGGTAAAAAGGCTGAAATTCCCGTTATTTTGGGGCAAAAAGGCAGAAATTCCCTTTACTTTGTGGCAAAAAGGCAGAAATTCCCGTTAATTGGGGCAGAAAAGCAGAAATTTTCCTTATTTAAGGGCAATAGGGCAGAAATTCCCCTTATTTTGTGGCAAAAAGGCAGAAATTCCCCTTATTTGAAGGTAAAATGCTGAAATTCCCCTTATTTTCGGCAAAAAGGCAGAAATTCCTATTATTTTGGGGCAAAATTGCAGAAATTTCAATTATTTCTGGGCAAAAAGTCAGATATTTGCCTTATTTTGGGGCAAAAAGCAGAAATTCCCTTAATTTTGGGGCCAAAAACAGAAATTCCCCTTATTTTGGGGTAAAATTGCAGAAATTTCAAATATTTCAGGGCAAAAAGGCAGAAATTCCACTTTATTTCGGACAATAACGCAGAAATTCCCCGTATTTTAAAGCTAAATTTCAGAAATTCCCCTTATATTGGTGCAAAAATGGAGAAATTCCCTTTATTTTTGTGCAATAAGGCAGATTTCCCCGTATTTTGAAGCAAAATTGCACATATTTCCCTAATTTTAAAGGAAAATGCAGAAATTCACATTATTTTGGAACAAAAAGACAGAAATTCTCCTTATTTCAGGGCAAAAAGTCAGAAATTCCCCTTATTTGGGGGTAAAATTGCAGAAATTTTCTTTATTTTGGGGCAAAATTGCAGAAATTTCTCTTATTTTGGGGCAAAATTGCAGAAATTTCACTTATTTCAGGGAAAAAGTGCAGAAATTTCTCTTATTTTGGGGCAAAAAGGCAGAAATTTCTTTTATTTTGGTACAAAATTGCAGAAATTTTATTTATTTTGGGGCAAAATTGCAGAAATTTCCCTTATTTTGGGGCAAAATTGCAGAAATTTCACTTATTTCAGGGAAAAAGTGCAGAAATTTCTCTTATTTTGGGGCAAAAAGGCAGAAATTTCTTTTATTTTGGTACAAAATTGCAGAAATTTTCTTTATTTTGGGGCAAAAATGAAGAAATTCCCCATATTTTGGGGCAAAAAGGCAGAGATTTGCCTTATTATGAGGTAAAATGCTGAAATTCCCCTTATTTTGGGGCAAAAATACAGAAATTCCCTTTATTTTGTGGCAAAAAAGGCAGAAATTTCCCTTATTTTGGGACAAAATTGCAGAAATTTCACTTATTTTAGGGCAAAATTCAAAAATTCCTTTTATTTTGGGGCAAAAAGACAGAAATTCCGTTCATTTTTAGGTAAAAAGGCAGAAATTTCACTTATTTTGAGGTAAGAAGGCAGAAATTCCTCTTATTTTGCGGCAAAAATGAAGAAATTTCTCTTTTTTGTGGCAAAAGGTATACATTCCCCTTATTTTCGGGCAAAAAAGCAGAAATTCCCCGTATTTTGGAGCAGAATTTAAGAAGATCCCCTAATTGTGGGGCAAAAAGGCAGAAATTCCCTATATGTTGGGGCAAAAAGACAGAAATTCTCCTTATTTTGGGGCAAAACTCAGAAATTCCACTTATTTTGGGGCAAAATTCCAGAAATTTCCCTTATTTTGGGGCAAAATTGCAGAAATTTTACTTATTTTGGGGCACAATTGGAGAAATTTCACTTATTTCAGGTAAAAATGGCAGAAATTTTTCTTATTTTGGGGCAAAAAGGCAGAAATTCCTAATATTTTGTGGCAAAAATGCAGAAATTCCCCTTATTTTGAGGTAAAAAGGCTGAAATTCCCCTTATTTTAGGGCAAAAAGGCAGAAATTTCCCTTATTTTGGGGCAAAATTGCAAACATTTAACTTATTTCAGGGTAATAAGTCAGAAATTTTCCTTATTTTGGGGCAAAAAACACAGAAATTCCCTTTGTTTTGGAAGGAAAATACAGAAATTCCACTTCTTTAGAGGCAAAAAGGCAAAAATTCCCCTTATTTTGAAGCAAAAATGAAGAAATTCCCCTAATTGTTGGGCAAAAAGGCAGAAATTCCCTATATGTTGGGGCAAAAAGACAGAAATTCTCCTTATTTTGGGACAAAACTCAGAAATTCCACTTATTTTGGGGCAAAATTGCAGGAATTTACCTTATTTTGAGGCAAAATTGCAGAAATTTCCCTTATTTGGGGCAAAATTGCAGAAATTTCACTTATTTTCAGGTAAAAAGGCTGAAATATCCTTTATTTTGGGGCAAAAAGGAAGAAATTCCCCTTATTTTGGGGCAAAATTGCAGAAATTTTCCTTATTTTGGGGCAAAAAGGCTGAAATTCTTATTTTGAGGTAAAATGCTGAAATTCCCCATATTTTGGGGCAAAAGGCAAAACTTCTTTTTATTTTGGGGCAAAGAGGCACAAATTTCCCTTATTTTCAGGCAAAATTGCAGAAATTTCATTTATTTCAGGGCAAAAAGTCAGAAATTCCTTTTATTTTGGGGCAAAGAGCAGAAATTTCTTTTATTATGGTACAAAATTGAAGAAATTTTTCTTATTTTGAAACAGAAAGGCAGAAAATTCCCCTTATTTTGAGGCAAAAGGCAGAAATTATTCTCAATTTGAGGTAAAATGCAGAAATTCCCTTTATTTTGGGGCTAAAAAACAGAAATTCCCTGTATTTTGAAGCAAAATTGCAGAAATTCTCATAATTTTTGGGCAAAAAGGCAGAAATTCTCCTTATTATGGGGCAAAAAGACAGAAAATCTCCTTTTTCGGGAGCAAACAGTCAGAAATTCCCCTTATTTTGGGGCAAAATTGCAGAAATTTCCTTTACATTGGGGCAAAATTGTAGAAATTTCCCTTATTTTGGGGCAAAATTGGAGATATGTCACGTATTTCAGGGAAAAAAGGCAGAAATTTTTTTGGGGGGGCAAAAAGGCAGAAATTTTTTTTCTTTTGGTACAAAATTGCAGAAATTTTTCTTATTTTGGGGCAAAAAGTCAGAAATTCCCCATATTTTGAGGTAAAAAGGCTGAAATTCCCCTTATTTTGGGGCAAAATTGCAGAAATTTTCCTTATTTTGGGGCAAAAAGGCTGAAATTCTTATTTTGAGGTAAAATGCTGAAATTCCCCATATTTTGGGGCAAAAGGCAAAACTTCTTCTTATTTTGGGGCAAAGAGGCACAAATTTCCCTTATTTTCGGGCAAAATTGCAGAAATTTCATTTATTTCAGGGCAAAAAGTCAGAAATTCCTTTTATTTTGGGGCAAAGAGCAGAAATTTCTTTTATTATGGTACAAAATTGAAGAAATTTATCTTATTTTGAAACAAAAAGGCAGAAAATTCCCCTTATTTTGAGGCAAAAGGCAGAAATTATTCTCAATTTGAGGTAAAATGCAGAAATTCCCTTTATTTTGGGGCTAAAAGGCAGAAATTCCCTGTATTTTGAAGCAAAATTGCAGAAATTCTCTTAATTTTCGGGCAAAAAGGCAGAAATTCTCCTTATTTTGGGGCAAAAAGACAGAAAATCTCCTTTTTCGGGAGCAAACAGTCAGAAATTCCCCTTATTTTGGGGCAAAATTGCAGAAATTTCCTTTACATTGGGGCAAAATTGCAGAAATTTCCCTTATTTTGGGGCAAAATTGCAGAAATTTCAGGTATTTGAGAAAAAAAGGCAGAAATTTTTTTGGGGGGGGCAAAAAGGCAGAATTTTTTTTTATTTTGGTACAAAATTGCAGAAATTTTTTTTATTTTGGGGCAAAAAGTCAGAAATTCCCCATATTTTGGGGCAAAAATGCAGAAATTCCCCTTATTTTGAGGTAATAAGGCTGAAATTCCCCTTATTTTGGGGCAAAAAGGCAGAAATTTCGTTTATTTTGGGGAAAAGGCAGAAATTGCACTTATTTTGAGTCAAAAAGGTGGAAAATCCCCTTATTTTGGGGCAAAAATGAAGAAATTTGCTTTTTTATGGCAAAAAGTTATACATTCCCTTTATTTTCGGGCAAAAAGGCAGAAATTCTTTGTATTTTGGAGCAAAATTGCAGAAATTCCCCTAATTTTTGGGCAAAAAGGCAGAAATTTTCCTTATTTTGGGGTAAAACTGCAGAAATTTCACTTATTTTGCGGCAAAATGTCAGAAATTCGCCTTATTTTTGGCAAAAAATGCAGAAAATCCCCTTATTTTAGGGCAAAATTGCAGAAATTTCCCTTATTTGGGGACAAAAACAGAAATTCCCCTTATTTTGGGGCAAAATTGCAGAAATTTCCCTTATTATGGGGAAAAATTGCAGAAATTTCCCTTATTTTAGGGCAAAATTGCAGAAATTTCACTTATTTCAGAGAAAAAAAGCAAAATTTTTTCTTATTTTGGGGCAAAAAGGCAGAAATTCCCATTATTTTGTGGCAATAAGGCAGAAATTCACCTTATTTTGGGGTAAAATTGCAGAAATTTCACATATTTCAGGGCAAAACGGCAGAAATTCCCCTTATTTTGGGGCAAAAAGGCAGAAATTTCCCTTATTTTGGGATAAAATTGCAGAAATTTCCCTTATTTGGAGGCAAAAAGGCAGAAAATCCACTTAATTTCGGGTAAAAAGGCAGAAATTTCTCGTATTTTGGAGCAAAATTGCAGAAACTCCCCTAATTTTGGGGCTAAAAGGCAGAATTTCCCTTTATTTTGGGGCAAAAATAGAGAAATTCTTTTTATTTTGGGGCAAAAATCAGAAATTTCCTTTATTTTGGGGCAAAATTTTAGAAATTTCTTTTATATTGTTACAGACTTGCAGAAATTTTTCTTATTTTGTGGCAAAAAGGCAGAAATTCCCCATATTTTGGTGCAAAAAGGCTGAAATTCCCCTTATTTTGAGGTAAAATCCTGAAATTCCCCATATTTTGGGGCAAAAAGGCAGAAATTCCCCTCATTTGGGGGCAAAAAGGCACAAATTTCCCTTATTTTCGGGCATAATTGCAGGAATTTCATTTATTTCAGGGCAAAAAGTCAGAAATTCCTTTTATTTTCGGGCAAAAACAGAAATTTCTTTTATTTTGATACAAAATTGTAGAAATTTTCCTTATTTTGGAACAAAAAGGCAAAAATTACCCATATTTTGGGGAAAAAGGCAGAAATTCCCCTTATTTTGAGGTAAAAAGGCTGAAATTCCTGTTATTTTGGGGCAAAAAGGCAGAAATTCCCTTTACTTTGTGGCAAAAAGGCAGAAATTCCCGTTAATTGGGGCAGAAAAGCAGAAATTTTCCTTATTTAAGGGCAATAGGGCAGAAATTCCCCTTATTTTGTGGCAAAAAGGAAGAAATTCCCCTTATTTGAAGGTAAAATGCTGAAATTCCCCTTATTTTCGGCAAAAAGGCAGAAATTCCTATTATTTTGGGGCAAAATTACAGAAATTTCAATTATTTCTGGGCAAAAAGTCAGATATTTGCCTTATTTTGGGGCAAAAAGCAGAAATTCCCTTAATTTTGGGGCCAAAAACAGAAATTCCCCTTATTTTGGGGTAAAATTGCAGAAATTTCAAATATTTCAGGGCAAAAAGGCAGAAATTCCACTTTATTTCGGACAATAACGCAGAAATTCCCCGTATTTTAAAGCTAAATTTCAGAAATTCCCCTTATATTGGTGCAAAAATGGAGAAATTCCCTTTATTTTTGTGCAATAAGGCAGATTTCCCCGTATTTTGAAGCAAAATTGCACATATTTCCCTAATTTTAAAGGAAAATGCAGAAATTCACATTATTTTGGAACAAAAAGACAGAAATTCTCCTTATTTCAGGGCAAAAAGTCAGAAATTCCCCTTATTTTGGGGTAAAATTGCAGAAATTTTCTTTATTTTGGGGCAAAATTGCAGAAATTTCTCTTATTTTGGGGCAAAATTGCAGAAATTTCACTTATTTCAGGGAAAAAGTGCAGAAATTTCTCTTATTTTGGGGCAAAAAGGCAGAAATTTCTTTTATTTTGGTACAAAATTGCAGAAATTTTATTTATTTTGGGGCAAAATTGCAGAAATTTCCCTTATTTTGGGGCAAAATTGCAGAAATTTCACTTATTTCAGGGAAAAAGTGCAGAAATTTCTCTTATTTTGGGGCAAAAAGGCAGAAATTTCTTTTATTTTGGTACAAAATTGCAGAAATTTTCTTTATTTTGGGGCAAAAATGAAGAAATTCCCCATATTTTGGGGCAAAAAGGCAGAGATTTGCCTTATTATGAGGTAAAATGCTGAAATTCCCCTTATTTTGGGGCAAAAATACAGAAATTCCCTTTATTTTGTGGCAAAAAAGGCAGAAATTTCCCTTATTTTGGGACAAAATTGCAGAAATTTCACTTATTTTAGGGCAAAATTCAAAAATTCCTTTTATTTTGGGGCAAAAAGACAGAAATTCTCCTTATTTTGGGACAAAACTCAGAAATTCCACTTATTTTGGGGCAAAATTGCAGGAATTTACCTTATTTTGAGGCAAAATTGCAGAAATTTCCCTTATTTGGGGCAAAATTGCAGAAATTTCACTTATTTTCAGGTAAAAAGGCTGAAATATCCTTTATTTTGGGGCAAAAAGGAAGAAATTCCCCTTATTTTGGGGCAAAATTGCAGAAATTTTCCTTATTTTGGGGCAAAAAGGCTGAAATTCTTATTTTGAGGTAAAATGCTGAAATTCCCCATATTTTGGGGCAAAAGGCAAAACTTCTTTTTATTTTGGGGCAAAGAGGCACAAATTTCCCTTATTTTCAGGCAAAATTGCAGAAATTTCATTTATTTCAGGGCAAAAAGTCAGAAATTCCTTTTATTTTGGGGCAAAGAGCAGAAATTTCTTTTATTATGGTACAAAATTGAAGAAATTTTTCTTATTTTGAAACAGAAAGGCAGAAAATTCCCCTTATTTTGAGGCAAAAGGCAGAAATTATTCTCAATTTGAGGTAAAATGCAGAAATTCCCTTTATTTTGGGGCTAAAAAACAGAAATTCCCTGTATTTTGAAGCAAAATTGCAGAAATTCTCATAATTTTTGGGCAAAAAGGCAGAAATTCTCCTTATTATGGGGCAAAAAGACAGAAAATCTCCTTTTTCGGGAGCAAACAGTCAGAAATTCCCCTTATTTTGGGGCAAAATTGCAGAAATTTCCTTTACATTGGGGCAAAATTGTAGAAATTTCCCTTATTTTGGGGCAAAATTGGAGATATGTCACGTATTTCAGGGAAAAAAGGCAGAAATTTTTTTGGGGGGGCAAAAAGGCAGAAATTTTTTTTCTTTTGGTACAAAATTGCAGAAATTTTTCTTATTTTGGGGCAAAAAGTCAGAAATTCCCCATATTTTGAGGTAAAAAGGCTGAAATTCCCCTTATTTTGGGGCAAAATTGCAGAAATTTTCCTTATTTTGGGGCAAAAAGGCTGAAATTCTTATTTTGAGGTAAAATGCTGAAATTCCCCATATTTTGGGGCAAAAGGCAAAACTTCTTCTTATTTTGGGGCAAAGAGGCACAAATTTCCCTTATTTTCGGGCAAAATTGCAGAAATTTCATTTATTTCAGGGCAAAAAGTCAGAAATTCCTTTTATTTTGGGGCAAAGAGCAGAAATTTCTTTTATTATGGTACAAAATTGAAGAAATTTATCTTATTTTGAAACAAAAAGGCAGAAAATTCCCCTTATTTTGAGGCAAAAGGCAGAAATTATTCTCAATTTGAGGTAAAATGCAGAAATTCCCTTTATTTTGGGGCTAAAAGGCAGAAATTCCCTGTATTTTGAAGCAAAATTGCAGAAATTCTCTTAATTTTCAGGCAAAAAGGCAGAAATTCTCCTTATTTTGGGGCAAAAAGACAGAAAATCTCCTTTTTCGGGAGCAAACAGTCAGAAATTCCCCTTATTTTGGGGCAAAATTGCAGAAATTTCCTTTACATTGGGGCAAAATTGCAGAAATTTCCCTTATTTTGGGGCAAAATTGCAGAAATTTCAGGTATTTGAGAAAAAAAGGCAGAAATTTTTTTGGGGGGGGGGCAAAAAGGCAGAATTTTTTTTTATTTTGGTACAAAATTGCAGAAATTTTTTTTATTTTGGGGCAAAAAGTCAGAAATTCCCCATATTTTGGGGCAAAAATGCAGAAATTCCCCTTATTTTGAGGTAATAAGGCTGAAATTCCCCTTATTTTGGGGCAAAAAGGCAGAAATTTCGTTTATTTTGGGGAAAAGGCAGAAATTGCACTTATTTTGAGTCAAAAAGGTGGAAAATCCCCTTATTTTGGGGCAAAAATGAAGAAATTTGCTTTTTTATGGCAAAAAGTTATACATTCCCTTTATTTTCGGGCAAAAAGGCAGAAATTCTTTGTATTTTGGAGCAAAATTGCAGAAATTCCCCTAATTTTTGGGCAAAAAGGCAGAAATTTTCCTTATTTTGGGGTAAAACTGCAGAAATTTCACTTATTTTGCGGCAAAATGTCAGAAATTCGCCTTATTTTTGGCAAAAAATGCAGAAAGTCCCCTTATTTTAGGGCAAAATTGCAGAAATTTCCCTTATTTGGGGACAAAAACAGAAATTCCCCTTATTTTGGGGCAAAATTGCAGAAATTTCCCTTATTATGGGGAAAAATTGCAGAAATTTCCCTTATTTTAGGGCAAAATTGCAGAAATTTCACTTATTTCAGAGAAAAAAAGCAAAATTTTTTCTTATTTTGGGGCAAAAAGGCAGAAATTCCCATTATTTTGGGGCAATAAGGCAGAAATTCACCTTATTTTGGGGTAAAATTGCAGAAATTTCACATATTTCAGGGCAAAACGGCAGAAATTCCCCTTATTTTGGGGCAAAAAGGCAGAAATTTCCCTTATTTTGGGATAAAATTGCAGAAATTTCCCTTATTTGGAGGCAAAAAGGCAGAAAATCCACTTAATTTCGGGTAAAAAGGCAGAAATTTCTCGTATTTTGGAGCAAAATTGCAGAAACTCCCCTAATTTTGGGGCTAAAAGGCAGAATTTCCCTTTATTTTGGGGCAAAAATAGAGAAATTCTTTTTATTTTGGGGCAAAAATCAGAAATTTCCTTTATTTTGGGGCAAAATTTTAGAAATTTCTTTTATATTGTTACAGACTTGCAGAAATTTTTCTTATTTTGTGGCAAAAAGGCAGAAATTCCCCATATTTTGGTGCAAAAAGGCTGAAATTCCCCTTATTTTGAGGTAAAATCCTGAAATTCCCCATATTTTGGGGCAAAAAGGCAGAAATTCCCCTCATTTGGGGGCAAAAAGGCACAAATTTCCCTTATTTTCGGGCATAATTGCAGGAATTTCATTTATTTCAGGGCAAAAAGTCAGAAATTCCTTTTATTTTCGGGCAAAAACAGAAATTTCTTTTATTTTGATACAAAATTGTAGAAATGTTCCTTATTTTGGAACAAAAAGGCAAAAATTACCCATATTTTGGGGAAAAAGGCAGAAATTCCCCTTATTTTGAGGTAAAAAGGCTGAAATTCCCGTTATTTTGGGGCAAAAAGGCAGAAATTCCCTTTACTTTGTGGCAAAAAGGCAGAAATTCCCGTTAATTGGGGCAGAAAAGCAGAAATTTTCCTTATTTAAGGGCAATAGGGCAGAAATTCCCCTTATTTTGTGGCAAAAAGGCAGAAATTCCCCTTATTTGAAGGTAAAATGCTGAAATTCCCCTTATTTTCGGCAAAAAGGCAGAAATTCCTATTATTTTGGGGCAAAATTGCAGAAATTTCAATTATTTCTGGGCAAAAAGTCAGATATTTGCCTTATTTTGGGGCAAAAAGCAGAAATTCCCTTAATTTTGGGGCCAAAAACAGAAATTCCCCTTATTTTGGGGTAAAATTGCAGAAATTTCAAATATTTCAGGGCAAAAAGGCAGAAATTCCACTTTATTTCGGACAATAACGCAGAAATTCCCCGTATTTTAAAGCTAAATTTCAGAAATTCCCCTTATATTGGTGCAAAAATGGAGAAATTCCCTTTATTTTTGTGCAATAAGGCAGATTTCCCCGTATTTTGAAGCAAAATTGCACATATTTCCCTAATTTTAAAGGAAAATGCAGAAATTCACATTATTTTGGAACAAAAAGACAGAAATTCTCCTTATTTCAGGGCAAAAAGTCAGAAATTCCCCTTATTTGGGGGTAAAATTGCAGAAATTTTCTTTATTTTGGGGCAAAATTGCAGAAATTTCTCTTATTTTGGGGCAAAATTGCAGAAATTTCACTTATTTCAGGGAAAAAGTGCAGAAATTTCTCTTATTTTGGGGCAAAAAGGCAGAAATTTCTTTTATTTTGGTACAAAATTGCAGAAATTTTATTTATTTTGGGGCAAAATTGCAGAAATTTCCCTTATTTTGGGGCAAAATTGCAGAAATTTCACTTATTTCAGGGAAAAGGTGCAGAAATTTCTCTTATTTTGGGGCAAAAAGGCAGAAATTTCTTTTATTTTGGTACAAAATTGCAGAAATTTTCTTTATTTTGGGGCAAAAATGAAGAAATTCCCCATATTTTGGGGCAAAAAGGCAGAGATTTGCCTTATTATGAGGTAAAATGCTGAAATTCCCCTTATTTTGGGGCAAAAATACAGAAATTCCCTTTATTTTGTGGCAAAAAAGGCAGAAATTTCCCTTATTTTGGGACAAAATTGCAGAAATTTCACTTATTTTAGGGCAAAATTCAAAAATTCCTTTTATTTTGGGGCAAAAAGACAGAAATTCCGTTCATTTTTAGGTAAAAAGGCAGAAATTTCACTTATTTTGAGGTAAGAAGGCAGAAATTCCTCTTATTTTGCGGCAAAAATGAAGAAATTTCTCTTTTTTGTGGCAAAAGGTATACATTCCCCTTATTTTCGGGCAAAAAAGCAGAAATTCCCCGTATTTTGGAGCAGAATTTAAGAAGATCCCCTAATTGTGGGGCAAAAAGGCAGAAATTCCCTATATGTTGGGGCAAAAAGACAGAAATTCTCCTTATTTTGGGGCAAAACTCAGAAATTCCACTTATTTTGGGGCAAAATTCCAGAAATTTCCCTTATTTTGGGGCAAAATTGCAGAAATTTTACTTATTTTGGGGCACAATTGGAGAAATTTCACTTATTTCAGGTAAAAATGGCAGAAATTTTTCTTATTTTGGGGCAAAAAGGCAGAAATTCCTAATATTTTGTGGCAAAAATGCAGAAATTCCCCTTATTTTGAGGTAAAAAGGCTGAAATTCCCCTTATTTTAGGGCAAAAAGGCAGAAATTTCCCTTATTTTGGGGCAAAATTGCAAACATTTAACTTATTTCAGGGTAATAAGTCAGAAATTTTCCTTATTTTGGGGCAAAAAACACAGAAATTCCCTTTGTTTTGGAAGGAAAATACAGAAATTCCACTTCTTTAGAGGCAAAAAGGCAGAAATTCCCCTTATTTTGAAGCAAAAATGAAGAAATTCCCCTAATTGTTGGGCAAAAAGGCAGAAATTCCCTATATGTTGGGGCAAAAAGACAGAAATTCTCCTTATTTTGGGACAAAACTCAGAAATTCCACTTATTTTGGGGCAAAATTGCAGGAATTTACCTTATTTTGAGGCAAAATTGCAGAAATTTCCCTTATTTGGGGCAAAATTGCAGAAATTTCACTTATTTTCAGGTAAAAAGGCTGAAATATCCTTTATTTTGGGGCAAAAAGGAAGAAATTCCCCTTATTTTGGGGCAAAATTGCAGAAATTTTCCTTATTTTGGGGCAAAAAGGCTGAAATTCTTATTTTGAGGTAAAATGCTGAAATTCCCCATATTTTGGGGCAAAAGGCAAAACTTCTTTTTATTTTGGGGCAAAGAGGCACAAATTTCCCTTATTTTCAGGCAAAATTGCAGAAATTTCATTTATTTCAGGGCAAAAAGTCAGAAATTCCTTTTATTTTGGGGCAAAGAGCAGAAATTTCTTTTATTATGGTACAAAATTGAAGAAATTTTTCTTATTTTGAAACAGAAAGGCAGAAAATTCCCCTTATTTTGAGGCAAAAGGCAGAAATTATTCTCAATTTGAGGTAAAATGCAGAAATTCCCTTTATTTTGGGGCTAAAAAACAGAAATTCCCTGTATTTTGAAGCAAAATTGCAGAAATTCTCATAATTTTTGGGCAAAAAGGCAGAAATTCTCCTTATTATGGGGCAAAAAGACAGAAAATCTCCTTTTTCGGGAGCAAACAGTCAGAAATTCCCCTTATTTTGGGGCAAAATTGCAGAAATTTCCTTTACATTGGGGCAAAATTGTAGAAATTTCCCTTATTTTGGGGCAAAATTGGAGATATGTCACGTATTTCAGGGAAAAAAGGCAGAAATTTTTTTGGGGGGGCAAAAAGGCAGAAATTTTTTTTCTTTTGGTACAAAATTGCAGAAATTTTTCTTATTTTGGGGCAAAAAGTCAGAAATTCCCCATATTTTGAGGTAAAAAGGCTGAAATTCCCCTTATTTTGGGGCAAAATTGCAGAAATTTTCCTTATTTTGGGGCAAAAAGGCTGAAATTCTTATTTTGAGGTAAAATGCTGAAATTCCCCATATTTTGGGGCAAAAGGCAAAACTTCTTCTTATTTTGGGGCAAAGAGGCACAAATTTCCCTTATTTTCGGGCAAAATTGCAGAAATTTCATTTATTTCAGGGCAAAAAGTCAGAAATTCCTTTTATTTTGGGGCAAAGAGCAGAAATTTCTTTTATTATGGTACAAAATTGAAGAAATTTATCTTATTTTGAAACAAAAAGGCAGAAAATTCCCCTTATTTTGAGGCAAAAGGCAGAAATTATTCTCAATTTGAGGTAAAATGCAGAAATTCCCTTTATTTTGGGGCTAAAAGGCAGAAATTCCCTGTATTTTGAAGCAAAATTGCAGAAATTCTCTTAATTTTCGGGCAAAAAGGCAGAAATTCTCCTTATTTTGGGGCAAAAAGACAGAAAATCTCCTTTTTCGGGAGCAAACAGTCAGAAATTCCCCTTATTTTGGGGCAAAATTGCAGAAATTTCCTTTACATTGGGGCAAAATTGCAGAAATTTCCCTTATTTTGGGGCAAAATTGCAGAAATTTCAGGTATTTGAGAAAAAAAGGCAGAAATTTTTTTGGGGGGGGCAAAAAGGCAGAATTTTTTTTTATTTTGGTACAAAATTGCAGAAATTTTTTTTATTTTGGGGCAAAAAGTCAGAAATTCCCCATATTTTGGGGCAAAAATGCAGAAATTCCCCTTATTTTGAGGTAATAAGGCTGAAATTCCCCTTATTTTGGGGCAAAAAGGCAGAAATTTCGTTTATTTTGGGGAAAAGGCAGAAATTGCACTTATTTTGAGTCAAAAAGGTGGAAAATCCCCTTATTTTGGGGCAAAAATGAAGAAATTTGCTTTTTTATGGCAAAAAGTTATACATTCCCTTTATTTTCGGGCAAAAAGGCAGAAATTCTTTGTATTTTGGAGCAAAATTGCAGAAATTCCCCTAATTTTTGGGCAAAAAGGCAGAAATTTTCCTTATTTTGGGGTAAAACTGCAGAAATTTCACTTATTTTGCGGCAAAATGTCAGAAATTCGCCTTATTTTTGGCAAAAAATGCAGAAAATCCCCTTATTTTAGGGCAAAATTGCAGAAATTTCCCTTATTTGGGGACAAAAACAGAAATTCCCCTTATTTTGGGGCAAAATTGCAGAAATTTCCCTTATTATGGGGAAAAATTGCAGAAATTTCCCTTATTTTAGGGCAAAATTGCAGAAATTTCACTTATTTCAGAGAAAAAAAGCAAAATTTTTTCTTATTTTGGGGCAAAAAGGCAGAAATTCCCATTATTTTGTGGCAATAAGGCAGAAATTCACCTTATTTTGGGGTAAAATTGCAGAAATTTCACATATTTCAGGGCAAAACGGCAGAAATTCCCCTTATTTTGGGGCAAAAAGGCAGAAATTTCCCTTATTTTGGGATAAAATTGCAGAAATTTCCCTTATTTGGAGGCAAAAAGGCAGAAAATCCACTTAATTTCGGGTAAAAAGGCAGAAATTTCTCGTATTTTGGAGCAAAATTGCAGAAACTCCCCTAATTTTGGGGCTAAAAGGCAGAATTTCCCTTTATTTTGGGGCAAAAATAGAGAAATTCTTTTTATTTTGGGGCAAAAATCAGAAATTTCCTTTATTTTGGGGCAAAATTTTAGAAATTTCTTTTATATTGTTACAGACTTGCAGAAATTTTTCTTATTTTGTGGCAAAAAGGCAGAAATTCCCCATATTTTGGTGCAAAAAGGCTGAAATTCCCCTTATTTTGAGGTAAAATCCTGAAATTCCCCATATTTTGGGGCAAAAAGGCAGAAATTCCCCTCATTTGGGGGCAAAAAGGCACAAATTTCCCTTATTTTCGGGCATAATTGCAGGAATTTCATTTATTTCAGGGCAAAAAGTCAGAAATTCCTTTTATTTTCGGGCAAAAACAGAAATTTCTTTTATTTTGATACAAAATTGTAGAAATTTTCCTTATTTTGGAACAAAAAGGCAAAAATTACCCATATTTTGGGGAAAAAGGCAGAAATTCCCCTTATTTTGAGGTAAAAAGGCTGAAATTCCTGTTATTTTGGGGCAAAAAGGCAGAAATTCCCTTTACTTTGTGGCAAAAAGGCAGAAATTCCCGTTAATTGGGGCAGAAAAGCAGAAATTTTCCTTATTTAAGGGCAATAGGGCAGAAATTCCCCTTATTTTGTGGCAAAAAGGAAGAAATTCCCCTTATTTGAAGGTAAAATGCTGAAATTCCCCTTATTTTCGGCAAAAAGGCAGAAATTCCTATTATTTTGGGGCAAAATTACAGAAATTTCAATTATTTCTGGGCAAAAAGTCAGATATTTGCCTTATTTTGGGGCAAAAAGCAGAAATTCCCTTAATTTTGGGGCCAAAAACAGAAATTCCCCTTATTTTGGGGTAAAATTGCAGAAATTTCAAATATTTCAGGGCAAAAAGGCAGAAATTCCACTTTATTTCGGACAATAACGCAGAAATTCCCCGTATTTTAAAGCTAAATTTCAGAAATTCCCCTTATATTGGTGCAAAAATGGAGAAATTCCCTTTATTTTTGTGCAATAAGGCAGATTTCCCCGTATTTTGAAGCAAAATTGCACATATTTCCCTAATTTTAAAGGAAAATGCAGAAATTCACATTATTTTGGAACAAAAAGACAGAAATTCTCCTTATTTCAGGGCAAAAAGTCAGAAATTCCCCTTATTTTGGGGTAAAATTGCAGAAATTTTCTTTATTTTGGGGCAAAATTGCAGAAATTTCTCTTATTTTGGGGCAAAATTGCAGAAATTTCACTTATTTCAGGGAAAAAGTGCAGAAATTTCTCTTATTTTGGGGCAAAAAGGCAGAAATTTCTTTTATTTTGGTACAAAATTGCAGAAATTTTATTTATTTTGGGGCAAAATTGCAGAAATTTCCCTTATTTTGGGGCAAAATTGCAGAAATTTCACTTATTTCAGGGAAAAAGTGCAGAAATTTCTCTTATTTTGGGGCAAAAAGGCAGAAATTTCTTTTATTTTGGTACAAAATTGCAGAAATTTTCTTTATTTTGGGGCAAAAATGAAGAAATTCCCCATATTTTGGGGCAAAAAGGCAGAGATTTGCCTTATTATGAGGTAAAATGCTGAAATTCCCCTTATTTTGGGGCAAAAATACAGAAATTCCCTTTATTTTGTGGCAAAAAAGGCAGAAATTTCCCTTATTTTGGGACAAAATTGCAGAAATTTCACTTATTTTAGGGCAAAATTCAAAAATTCCTTTTATTTTGGGGCAAAAAGACAGAAATTCCGTTCATTTTTAGGTAAAAAGGCAGAAATTTCACTTATTTTGAGGTAAGAAGGCAGAAATTCCTCTTATTTTGCGGCAAAAATGAAGAAATTTCTCTTTTTTGTGGCAAAAGGTATACATTCCCCTTATTTTCGGGCAAAAAAGCAGAAATCCCCCGTATTTTGGAGCAGAATTTAAGAAGATCCCCTAATTGTGGGGCAAAAAGGCAGAAATTCCCTATATGTTGGGGCAAAAAGACAGAAATTCTCCTTATTTTGGGGCAAAACTCAGAAATTCCACTTATTTTGGGGCAAAATTCCAGAAATTTCCCTTATTTTGGGGCAAAATTGCAGAAATTTTACTTATTTTGGGGCACAATTGGAGAAATTTCACTTATTTCAGGTAAAAATGGCAGAAATTTTTCTTATTTTGGGGCAAAAAGGCAGAAATTCCTAATATTTTGTGGCAAAAATGCAGAAATTCCCCTTATTTTGAGGTAAAAAGGCTGAAATTCCCCTTATTTTAGGGCAAAAAGGCAGAAATTTCCCTTATTTTGGGGCAAAATTGCAAACATTTAACTTATTTTAGGGTAATAAGTCAGAAATTTTCCTTATTTTGGGGCAAAAAACACAGAAATTCCCTTTGTTTTGGAAGGAAAATACAGAAATTCCACTTCTTTAGAGGCAAAAAGGCAAAAATTCCCCTTATTTTGAAGCAAAAATGAAGAAATTCCCCTAATTGTTGGGCAAAAAGGCAGAAATTCCCTATATGTTGGGGCAAAAAGACAGAAATTCTCCTTATTTTGGGACAAAACTCAGAAATTCCACTTATTTTGGGGCAAAATTGCAGGAATTTACCTTATTTTGAGGCAAAATTGCAGAAATTTCCCTTATTTGGGGCAAAATTGCAGAAATTTCACTTATTTTCAGGTAAAAAGGCTGAAATATCCTTTATTTTGGGGCAAAAAGGAAGAAATTCCCCTTATTTTGGGGCAAAATTGCAGAAATTTTCCTTATTTTGGGGCAAAAAGGCTGAAATTCTTATTTTGAGGTAAAATGCTGAAATTCCCCATATTTTGGGGCAAAAGGCAAAACTTCTTTTTATTTTGGGGCAAAGAGGCACAAATTTCCCTTATTTTCAGGCAAAATTGCAGAAATTTCATTTATTTCAGGGCAAAAAGTCAGAAATTCCTTTTATTTTGGGGCAAAGAGCAGAAATTTCTTTTATTATGGTACAAAATTGAAGAAATTTTTCTTATTTTGAAACAGAAAGGCAGAAAATTCCCCTTATTTTGAGGCAAAAGGCAGAAATTATTCTCAATTTGAGGTAAAATGCAGAAATTCCCTTTATTTTGGGGCTAAAAAACAGAAATTCCCTGTATTTTGAAGCAAAATTGCAGAAATTCTCATAATTTAGGGGCAAAAAGGCAGAAATTCTCCTTATTATGGGGCAAAAAGACAGAAAATCTCCTTTTTCGGGAGCAAACAGTCAGAAATTCCTTTTATTTTGGGGCAAAATTGCAGAAATTTCCTTTACATTGGGGCAAAATTGTAGAAATTTCCCTTATTTTGAAGCAAAATTGCAGAAATTTCACGTATTTCAAGGAAAATAGGCAGAAATTTTTTTGGGGTCAAAAAGGCAGAAATTTTTTTTAATTTGGTACAAAATTGCAGAAATTTTTCTTATTTTGGGGCAAAAAGTCAGAAATTCCCCATATTTTGGGGCAAAAAGGCAGAAATTCCCCTTATTTTGAGGTAAAAAGGCTGAAATTCCCCTTATTTTGGGGCAAAAAGACAGAAATTTCGTTTATTTTGGGGAAAAGGCAGAAATTGCACTTATTTTGAGTCAAAAACGTGGAAATTCCCCTTATTTTGGGGCAAAAATGAAGAAATTTGCTTTTTTATAGCAAAAAGGTATACATTCCCTTTATTTTCGGGCAAAAAGGCAGAAATTCTTTGTATTTTGGAGCAAAATTGCAGAAATTCCCCTAATTTTTGGGCAAAAAGGCAGAAATTTTTCTTTTTTTGGGGTAAAACTGCAGAAATTTCACTTATTTTGCGGCAAAATATCAGAAATTCATTTTATTTTTGGCAAAAAATGCAGAAAATCCCCTTATTTTAGGGCAAAATTGCAGAAATTTCCCTTATTTGGGGGCAAAAACAGAAATTCCCCTTATTTTGGGGCAAAATTGCAGAAATTTCCCTTATTATGGGAAAAAATTGCAGAAATTTCCTTTATTTTAGGGCAAAATTGCAGAAATTTCACTTATTTCAGAGAAAAAAAAGCAAAAATTTTTCTTATTTTGGGGCAAAAAGGCAGAAATTCCCATTATTTTGGGGCAAAAAGGCAGAAATTCACCTTATTTTGGGGTAAAATTGCAGAAATTTCACATATTTCGGGGCAAAACAGCAGAAATTCCCCTTATTTTGGGGCAAAAAGGCAGAAATTTCCCTTATTTTGGGATAAAATTGCAGAAATTTTTTCTTATTTGGGGGCAAAAAGGCAGAAAATCCACTTAATTTCGGGTATAAAGGCAGAAATTTCTCGTATTTTGGAGCAAAATTGCAGAAACTCCCCTAATTTTGGGGCAAAAAGGCAGAAATTCCCTTTATTTTGGGGCAAAAATAGAGAAATTCTTTTTATTTTGGGGCAAAAATCAGAAATTTCCTTTATTTTGGGGCAAAATTTTAGAAATTTCTTTTATATTGTTACAGACTTGCAGAAATTTTTCTCATTTTGTGGCAAAATGGCAGAAATTCCCCATATTTTGGTGCAAAAAGGCTGAAATTCCCCTTATTTTGAGGTAAAATCCTGAAATTCCCCATATTTTGGGGCAAAAAGGCAGAAATTCCCCTCATTTGGGGGCAAAAAGGCACAAATTTCCCTTATTTTCGGGCATAATTGCAGGAATTTCATTTATTTCAGGGCAAAAAGTCAGAAATTCCTTTTATTTTCGGGCAAAAACAGAAATTTCTTTTATTTTGATACAAAATTGTAGAAATTTTCCTTATTTTGGAACAAAAAGGCAAAAATTACCCATATTTTGGGGAAAAAGGCAGAAATTCCCCTTATTTTGAGGTAAAAAGGCTGAAATTCCTGTTATTTTGGGGCAAAAAGGCATAAATTCCCTTTACTTTGTGGCAAAAAGGCAGAAATTCCCGTTAATTGGGGCAGAAAAGCAGAAATTTTCCTTATTTAAGGGCAATAGGGCAGAAATTCCCCTTATTTTGTGGCAAAAAGGCAGAAATTCCCCTTATTTGAAGGTAAAATGCTGAAATTCCCCTTATTTTCGGCAAAAAGGCAGAAATTCCTATTATTTTGGGGCAAAATTGCAGAAATTTCAATTATTTCTGGGCAAAAAGTCAGATATTTGCCTTATTTTGGGGCAAAAAGCAGAAATTCCCTTAATTTTGGGGCCAAAAACAGAAATTCCCCTTATTTTGGGGTAAAATTGCAGAAATTTCAAATATTTCAGGGCAAAAAGGCAGAAATTCCACTTTATTTCGGACAATAACGCAGAAATTCCCCGTATTTTAAAGCTAAATTTCAGAAATTCCCCTTATATTGGTGCAAAAATGGAGAAATTCCCTTTATTTTTGTGCAATAAGGCAGATTTCCCCGTATTTTGAAGCAAAATTGCACATATTTCCCTAATTTTGAAGGAAAATGCAGAAATTCACATTATTTTGGAACAAAAAGACAGAAATTCTCCTTATTTCAGGGCAAAAAGTCAGAAATTCCCCTTATTTTGGGGTAAAATTGCAGAAATTTTCTTTATTTTGGGGCAAAATTGCAGAAATTTCTCTTATTTTGGGGCAAAATTGCAGAAATTTCACTTATTTCAGGGAAAAAGTGCAGAAATTTCTCTTATTTTGGGGCAAAAAGGCAGAAATTTCTTTTATTTTGGTACAAAATTGCAGAAATTTTCTTTATTTTGGGGCAAAATTGCAGAAATTTCCCTTATTTTGGGGCAAAATTGCAGAAATTTCACTTATTTCAGGGAAAAAGTGCAGAAATTTCTCTTATTTTGGGGCAAAAAGGCAGAAATTTCTTTTATTTTGGTACAAAATTGCAGAAATTTTCTTTATTTTGGGGCAAAAATGAAGAAATTCCCCATATTTTGGGGCAAAAAGGCAGAGATTTGCCTTATTATGAGGTAAAATGCTGAAATTCCCCTTATTTTGGGGCAAAAATACAGAAATTCCCTTCATTTTGTGGCAAAAAGGCAGAAATTTCCCTTATTTTGGGGCAAAATTGCAGAAATTTCACTTATTTCAGGGCAAAATTCAAAAATTCCTTTTATTTTGGGGCAAAAAGACAGAAATTCCGTTCATTTTTAGGTAAAAAGGCAGAAATTTCACTTATTTTGAGGGAAGAAGGCAGAAATTCCTCTTATTTTGGGGCAAAAATGACGAAATTTCTCTTTTTTGTGGCAAAAGGTATACATTCCCCTTATTTTCGGGCATAAAAGCAGAAATTCCCCCTATTTTGGAGCAGAATTGAAGAAAATCCCCTAATTGTGGGGCAAAAAGGCAGAAATTCCCTATATGTTGGGGCAAAAAGACAGAAATTCTCCTTGTTTTGGGGCAAAACTCAGAAATTCCACTTATTTTGGGGCAAAATTCCAGAAATTTCCCTTATTTTGGGGCAAAATTGCAGAAATTTCACTTATTTCAGGTAAAAATGGCAGAAATTTTTCTTATTTTGGGGCAAAAAGGCAGAAATTCCTAATATTTTGTGGCAAAAATGCAGAAATTCCCCTTATTTTGAGGTAAAAAGGCTGAAATTCCCCTTATTTTGGGGCAAAAAGGCAGAAATTTCCCTTATTTTGGGGCAAAATTGCAAACATTTAACTTATTTCAGGGTAATACGTCAGAAATTTTCCTTATTTTGGGGCAAAAAACACAGAAATTCCCTTTGTTTTGGAAGGAAAATACAGAAATTCCACTTCTTTAGAGGCAAAAGGCAGAAATTCCCCTTATTTTGAAGCAAAAATGAAGAAATTCCCCTAATTGTTGGGCAAAAAGGCAGAAATTCCCTATATGTTGGGGCAAAAAGACAGAAATTCTCCTTATTTTGGGACAAAACTCAGAAATTCCACTTATTTTGGGGCAAAATTGCAGGAATTTACCTTATTTTGAGGCAAAATTGCAGAAATTTCCCTTATTTGGGGCAAAATTGCAGAAATTTCACTTATTTTCAGGTAAAAAGGCTGAAAATTTTTTATTTTGGGGCAAAAAGGAAGAAATTCCCCTTATTTTGGGGCAAAATTGCAGAAATTTTCCTTATTTTGGGGCAAAAAGGCTGAAATTCTTATTTTGAGGTAAAATGCTGAAATTCCCCATATTTTGGGGCAAAAGGCAAAATTTCTTCTTATTTTGGGGCAAAGAGGCACAAATTTCCCTTATTTTCGGGCAAAATTGCAGAAATTTCATTTATTTCAGGGCAAAAAGTCAGAAATTCCTTTTATTTTGGGGCAAAGAGCAGAAATTTATTTTGGTACAAAATTAAAGAAATTTATCTTATTTTGAAACAAAAAGGCAGAAAATTCCCCTTATTTTGAGGCAAAAGGCAGAAATTATTCTCAATTTGAGGTAAAATGCAGAAATTCCCTTTATTTTGGGGCTAAAAGGCAGAAATTCCCTGTATTTTGAAGCAAAATTGCAGAAATTCTCTTAATTTTCAGGCAAAAAGGCAGAAATTCTCCTTATTTTGGGGCAAAAAGACAGAAAATCTCCTTTTTCGGGAGCAAACAGTCAGAAATTCCCCTTATTTTGGGGCAAAATTGCAGAAATTTCCTTTACATTGGGGCAAAATTGCAGAAATTTCCCTTATTTTGGGGCAAAATTGCAGAAATTTCAGGTATTTGAGAAAAAAAAGGCAGAAATTTTTTTGGGGGGGCAAAAAGGAAGAAATTTTTTTTATTTTGGTACAAAATTGCAGAAATTTTTCTTATTTTGGGGCAAAAAGTCAGAAATTCCCCATATTTTGGGGCAAAAATGCAGAAATTCCCCTTATTTTGAGGTAATAAGGCTGAAATTCCCCTTATTTTGGGGCAAAAAGGCAGAAATTTCGTTTATTTTGGGGAAAAGGCAGAAATTGCACTTATTTTGAGTCAAAAAGGTGGAAAATCCCCTTATTTTGGGGCAAAAATGAAGAAATTTGCTTTTTTATGGCAAAAAGGTATACATTCCCTTTATTTTCGGGCAAAAAGGCAGAAATTCTTTGTATTTTGGAGCAAAATTGCAGAAATTCCCCTAATTTTTGGGCAAAAAGGCAGAAATTTTCCTTATTTTGGGGTAAAACTGCAGAAATTTCACTTATTTTGCGGCAAAATGTCAGAAATTCCCCTTATTTTTGGCAAAAAATGCAGAAAATCCCCTTATTTTAGGGCAAAATTGCAGAAATTTCCCTTATTTCGGGACAAAAACAGAAATTCCCCTTATTTTGGGGCAAAATTGCAGAAATTTCCCTTATTATGGGGAAAAATTGCAGAAATTTCCCTTATTTTAGGGCAAAATTGCAGAAATTTCACTTATTTCAGAGAAAAAAAGCAAAAATTTTTCTTATTTTGGGGCAAAAAAGCAGAAATTCCCATTATTTTGGGGCAATAAGGCAGAAATTCACCTTATTTTGGGGTAAAATTGCAGAAATTTCACATATTTCAGGGCAAAACGGCAGAAATTCCCCTTATTTTGGGGCAAAAAGGCAGAAATTTCCCTTATTTTGGGATAAAATTGCAGAAATTTCCCTTATTTGGAGGCAAAAAGGCAGAAAATCCACTTAATTTCGGGTAAAAAGGCAGAAATTTCTCGTATTTTGGAGCAAAATTGCAGAAACTCCCCTAATTTTGGGGCTAAAAGGCAGAATTTCCCTTTATTTTGGGGCAAATATAGAGAAATTCTTTTTATTTTGGGGCAAAAATCAGAAATTTCCTTTATTTTGGGGCAAAATTTTAGAAATTTCTTTTATATTGTTACAGACTTGCAGAAATTTTTCTTATTTTGTGGCAAAAAGGCAGAAATTCCCCATATTTTGGTGCAAAAAGGCTGAAATTCCCCTTATTTTGAGGTAAAATCCTGAAATTCCCCATATTTTGGGGCAAAAAGGCAGAAATTCCCCTCATTTGGGGGCAAAAAGGCACAAATTTCCCTTATTTTCGGGCATAATTGCAGGAATTTCATTTATTTCAGGGCAAAAAGTCAGAAATTCCTTTTATTTTCGGGCAAAAACAGAAATTTCTTTTATTTTGATACAAAATTGTAGAAATTTTCCTTATTTTGGAACAAAAAGGCAAAAATTACCCATATTTTGGGGAAAAAGGCAGAAATTCCCCTAATTTTGAGGTAAAAAGGCTGAAATTCCCGTTATTTTGGGGCAAAAAGGCAGAAATTCCCTTTACTTTGTGGCAAAAAGGCAGAAATTCCCGTTAATTGGGGCAGAAAAGCGAAATTTTCCTTATTTAAGGGCAATAGGGCAGAAATTCCCCTTATTTTGTGGCAAAAAGGCAGAAATTCCCCTTATTTGAAGGTAAAATGCTGAAATTCCCCTTATTTTCGGCAAAAAGGCAGAAATTCCTATTATTTTGGGGCAAAATTGCAGAAATTTCAATTATTTCTGGGCAAAAAGTCAGATATTTGCCTTATTTTGGGGCAAAAAGCAGAAATTCCCTTAATTTTGGGGCCAAAAACAGAAATTCCCCTTATTTTGGGGTAAAATTGCAGAAATTTCAAATATTTCAGGGCAAAAAGGCAGAAATTCCACTTTACTTCGGACAATAACGCAGAAATTCCCCGTATTTTAAAGCTAAATTTCAGAAATTCCCCTTATATTGGTGCAAAAATGGAGAAATTCCCTTTATTTTTGTGCAATAAGGCAGATTTCCCCGTATTTTGAAGCAAAATTGCACATATTTCCCTAATTTTGAAGGAAAATGCAGAAATTCACATTATTTTGGAACAAAAAGACAGAAATTCTCCTTATTTCAGGGCAAAAAGTCAGAAATTCCCCTTATTTTGGGGTAAAATTGCAGAAATTTTCTTTATTTTGGGGCAAAATTGCAGAAATTTCCCTTATTTTGGGGCAAAATTGCAGAAATTTCACTTATTTCAGGGAAAAAGTGCAGAAATTTCTCTTATTTTGGGGCAAAAAGGCAGAAATTTCTTTTATTTTGGTACAAAATTGCAGAAATTTTCTTTATTTTGGGGCAAAAATGAAGAAATTCCCCATATTTTGGGGCAAAAAGGCAGAGATTCGCCTTATTATGAGGTAAAATGCTGAAATTCCCCTTATTTTGGGGCAAAAATACAGAAATTCCCTTTATTTTGTGGCAAAAAGGCAGAAATTTCCCTTATTTTGGGGCAAAATTGCAGAAATTTCACTTATTTCAGGGCAAAATTCAAAAATTCCTTTTATTTTTGGGCAAAAAGACAGAAATTTTGTTTATTTTTGGGTAAAAAGGCAGAAATTTCACTTATTGTGAGGTAAGAAGGCAGAAATTCCTCTTATTTAGGGGCAAAAATGAAGAAATTTCCCTTTTTTTATGGCAAAAGGTATATATTCTCCTTATTTTCGGGCAAAAAAGCAGAAATATCCCGTTTTTTGGAGCACAATTGCAGAAAATCCCCTAATTGTGGGGCAAAAAGGCAGAAATTCCCTATATGTTGGAGCAAAAAGACAGAAATTCTCCTTATTTTGGGGCAAAACTCAGAAATTCCACTTATTTTGGGGCAAATTCCAGAAATTTCCCTTATTTTGGGGCAAATTTGCAGAAATTTCACTTATTTTGGGGCAAAATTGCAGAAATTTCACTTATTTCAGATAAAAAAAAGGCAGAAATTTTTCTTATTTTGGGGCAAAAAGGCAGAAATTCCTAATATTTTGTGGCAAAAATGCAGAAATTCCCCTTATTTTGAGGTAAAGAAGCTGAAATGCCCTTATTTGGGGGCAAAAAGGCAGAAATTTCCCTTATTTTGGGGCAAAATTACAGAAATTTCACTTATTTCAGGGCAAAATTCAAAAATTCCTTTTATTTTGGGGCTAAAAGTCAGAAATTCCGTTTATTTTTGGGTAAAAAGGCAGAAATTTCACTTATTTTGAGGTAAGAAGGCAGAAATTCCTCTTATTTTGGGGCAAAAATGAAGAAATTTCCCTTTTTTGTGGCAAAAGGTATATATTCCCCTTATTTTCGGGCAAAAAAGCAGAAATATCCCGTTTTTTGGAGCACAATTGCAGAAAATCCCCTAATTGTGGGGCAAAAAGGCAGAAATTCCCTATATGTTTTCGGCAAAAACACAGAAATTCTCCTTATTTTGGGGCAAAACTCAGAAATTCCACTTATTTTGGGGCAAAATTCCAGAAATTTCCCTTATTTTGGGGCAAAATTGCAAAATTTTACTTATTTCACAAAAATGGCAGAAACTTTTCTTATTTTGGGGCAAAAAGGCAGAAATTCCTAATATTTTGTGGCAAAAATGCAGAAATTCCCCTTATTTTGAGGTAAAAAGGCTGAAATTCCCCTTATTTGGGGGCAAAAAGGCAGAAATTTCCCTTATTTTGGGGCAAAATTGCAAACATTTCACTAATTTCAGGGTAATAAGTCAGAAATTTTCCTTATTTTGGGGCAAAAAACACAGAAATTCCCTTTGTTTTGGAAGGAAAATACAGAAATTCCACTTCTTTAGAGGCAAAAAGGCAGAAATTCCCCTTATTTTGAAGCAAAAATGAAGAAATTCCCCTAATTGTTGGGCAAAAAGGCAGAAATTCCCTATATGTTGGGGCAAAAAGACAGAAATTCTCCTTATTTTGGGACAAAACTCAGAAATTCCACTTATTTTGGGGCAAAATTGCAGGAATTTACCTTATTTTGAGGCAAAATTGCAGAAATTTCCCTTATTTGGGGCAAAATTGCAGAAATTTCACTTATTTTCAGGTAAAAAGGCTGAAATATCCTTTATTTTGGGGCAAAAAGGAAGAAATTCCCCTTATTTTGGGGCAAAATTGCAGAAATTTTCCTTATTTTGGGGCAAAAAGGCTGAAATTCTTATTTTGAGGTAAAATGCTGAAATTCCCCATATTTTGGGGCAAAAGGCAAAACTTCTTTTTATTTTGGGGCAAAGAGGCACAAATTTCCCTTATTTTCGGGCAAAATTGCAGAAATTTCATTTATTTCAGGGCAAAAAGTCAGAAATTCCTTTTATTTTGGGGCAAAGAGCAGAAATTTCTTTTATTATGGTACAAAATTGAAGAAATTTTTCTTATTTTGAAACAAAAAGGCAGAAAATTCCCCTTATTTTGAGGCAAAAGGCAGAAATTATTCTCAATTTGAGGTAAAATGCAGAAATTCCCTTTATTTTGGGGCTAAAAAACAGAAATTCCCTGTATTTTGAAGCAAAATTGCAGAAATTCTCATAATTTTTGGGCAAAAAGGCAGAAATTCTCCTTATTATGGGGCAAAAAGACAGAAAATCTCCTTTTTCGGGAGCAAACAGTCAGAAATTCCCCTTATTTTGGGGCAAAATTGCAGAAATTTCCTTTACATTGGGGCAAAATTGTAGAAATTTCCCTTATTTTGGGGCAAAATTGGAGATATGTCACGTATTTCAGGGAAAAAAGGCAGAAATTTTTTTGGGGGGGCAAAAAGGCAGAAATTTTTTTTATTTTGGTACAAAATTGCAGAAATTTTTCTTATTTTGGGGCAAAAAGTCAGAAATTCCCCATATTTTGAGGTAAAAAGGCTGAAATTCCCCTTATTTTGGGGCAAAAAGACAGAAATTTCGTTTATTTTGGGGAAAAGGCAGAAATTGCACTTATTTTGAGTCAAAAAGGTGGAAATTCCCCTTATTTTGGGGCAAAAATGAAGAAATTTGCTTTTTTATGGCAAAAAGGTATACATTCCCTTTATTTTCGGGCAAAAAGGCAGAAATTCTTTGTATTTTGGAGCAAAATTGCAGAAATTCTCATAATTTTCGGACAAAAAGGCAGAAATTCTCCTTATTTTGGGGCAAAAAGACAGAAAATCTCCTTTTTCGGGAGCAAACAGTCAGAAATTCCCCTTATTTTGGGGCAAAATTGCAGAAATTTCCTTTACATTGGGGCAAAATTGCAGAAATTTCCCTTATTTTGGGGCAAAATTGCAGAAATTTCAGGTATTTGAGAAAAAAAAGGCAGAAATTTTTTTGGGGGGGCAAAAAGGCAGAAATATTTTTTATTTTGGTACAAAATTGCAGAAATTTTTCTTATTTTGGGGCAAAAAGTCAGAAATTCCCCATATTTTGGGGCAAAAAGGCAGAAATTCCCCTTATTTTGAGGTAATCAGGCTGAAATTCCCCTTATTTTGGGGCAAAAAGGCAGAAATTTCGTTTATTTTGGGGAAAAGGCAGAAATTGCACTTATTTTGAGTCAAAAAGGTGGAAAATCCCCTTATTTTGTGGCAAAAATGAAGAAATTTGCTTTTTTATGGCAAAAAGGTATACATTCCCTTTATTTTCGGGCAAAAAGGCAGAAATTCTTTGTATTTTGGAGCAAAATTGCAGAAATTCCCCTAATTTTTGGGCAAAAAGGCAGAAATTTTCCTTATTTTGGGGTAAAACTGCAGAAATTTCACTTATTTTGCGGCAAAATGTCAGAAATTCCCCTTATTTTTGGCAAAAAATGCAGAAAGTCCCCTTATTTTAGGGCAAAATTGCAGAAATTTCTCTTATTTGGGGACAAAAACAGAAATTCCCCTTATTTTGGGGCAAAATTGCAGAAATTTCCCTTATTATGGGGAAAAATTGCAGAAATTTCCTTTATTTTAGGGCAATATTGCAGAAATTTCACTTATTTCAGAGAAAAAAAGCAAAAATTTTTCTTATTTTGGGGCAAAAAGGCAGAAATTCCCATTATTTTGGGGCAAAAAGGCAGAAATTCACCTTATTTTGGGGTAAAATTGCAGAAATTTCACATATTTCAGGGCAAAACGGCAGAAATTCCCCTTATTTTGGGGCAAAAAGGCAGAAATTTCCCTTATTTTGGGATAAAATTGCAGAAATTTCACTTATTTGGGGGCAAAAAGGCAGAAAATCCACTTAATTTCGGGTAAAAAGGCAGAAATTTCTCGTATTTTGGAGCAAAATTGCAGAAACTCCCCTAATTTTGGGGCTAAAAGGCAGAATTTCCCTTTATTTTGGGGCAAATATAGAGAAATTCTTTTTATTTTGGGGCAAAAATCAGAAATTTCCTTTATTTTGGGGCAAAATTTTAGAAATTTCTTTTATATTGTTACAGACTTGCAGAAATTTTTCTTATTTTGTGGCAAAAAGGCAGAAATTCCCCATATTTTGGTGCAAAAAGGCTGAAATTCCCCTTATTTTGAGGTAAAATCCTGAAATTCCCCATATTTTGGGGCAAAAAGGCAGAAATTCCCCTCATTTGGGGGCAAAAAGGCACAAATTTCCCTTATTTTCGGGCATAATTGCAGGAATTTCATTTATTTCAGGGCAAAAAGTCAGAAATTCCTTTTATTTTCGGGCAAAAACAGAAATTTCTTTTATTTTGATACAAAATTGTAGAAATTTTCCTTATTTTGGAACAAAAAGGCAAAAATTACCCATATTTTGGGGAAAAAGGCAGAAATTCCCCTTATTTTGAGGTAAAAAGGCTGAAATTCCCGTTATTTTGGGGCAAAAAGGCAGAAATTCCCTTTACTTTGTGGCAAAAAGGCAGAAATTCCCGTTAATTGGGGCAGAAAAGCGAAATTTTCCTTATTTAAGGGCAATAGGGCAGAAATTCCCCTTATTTTGTGGCAAAAAGGCAGAAATTCCCCTTATTTGAAGGTAAAATGCTGAAATTCCCCTTATTTTCGGCAAAAAGGCAGAAATTCCTATTATTTTGAGGCAAAATTGCAGAAATTTCAATTATTTCTGGGCAAAAAGTCAGATATTTGCCTTATTTTGGGGCAAAAAGCAGAAATTCCCTTAATTTTGGGGCCAAAAACAGAAATTCCCCTTATTTTGGGGTAAAATTGCAGAAATTTCAAATATTTCAGGGCAAAAAGGCAGAAATTCCACTTTATTTCGGACAATAACGCAGAAATTCCCCGTATTTTAAAGCTAAATTTCAGAAATTCCCCTTATATTGGTGCAAAAATGGAGAAATTCCCTTTATTTTTGTGCAATAAGGCAGATTTCCCCGTATTTTGAAGCAAAATTGCACATATTTCCCTAATTTTGAAGGAAAATGCAGAAATTCACATTATTTTGGAACAAAAAGACAGAAATTCTCCTTATTTCAGGGCAAAAAGTCAGAAATTCCCCTTATTTTGGGGTAAAATTGCAGAAATTTTCTTTATTTTGGGGCAAAATTGCAGAAATTTCCCTTATTTTGGGGCAAAATTGCAGAAATTTCACTTATTTCAGGGAAAAAGTGCAGAAATTTCTCTTATTTTGGGGCAAAAAGGCAGAAATTTCTTTTATTTTGGTACAAAATTGCAGAAATTTTCTTTATTTTGGGGCAAAAATGAAGAAATTCCCCATATTTTGGGGCAAAAAGGCAGAGATTCGCCTTATTATGAGGTAAAATGCTGAAATTCCCCTTATTTTGGGGCAAAAATACAGAAATTCCCTTTATTTTGTGGCAAAAAGGCAGAAATTTCCCTTATTTTGGGGCAAAATTGCAGAAATTTCACTTATTTCAGGGCAAAATTCAAAAATTCCTTTTATTTTTGGGCAAAAAGACAGAAATTTTGTTTATTTTTGGGTAAAAAGGCAGAAATTTCACTTATTGTGAGGTAAGAAGGCAAAATTCCTCTTATTTAGGGGCAAAAATGAAGAAATTTCCCTTTTTTTGTGGCAAAAGGTATATATTCTCCTTATTTTCGGGCAAAAAAGCAGAAATATCCCGTTTTTTGAAGCACACTTGCAGAAAATCCCCTAATTGTGGGGCAAAAAGGCAGAAATTCCCTATATGTTGGAGCAAAAAGACAGAAATTCTCCTTATTTTGGGGCAAAACTCAGAAATTCCACTTATTTTGGGGCAAATTCCAGAAATTTCCCTTATTTTGGGGCAAATTTGCAGAAATTTCACTTATTTTGGGGCAAAATTGCAGAAATTTCACTTATTTCAGATAAAAAAAATGCAGAAATTTTTCTTATTTTGGGGCAAAAAGGCAGAAATTCCTAATATTTTGTGGCAAAAATGCAGAAATTCCCCTTATTTTGAGGTAAAAATGCTGAAATTCCCCTTATTTGGGGGCAAAAAGGCAGAAATTTCCCTTATTTTGGGGCAAAATTGCAAACATTTCACTAATTTCATGGTAATAAGTCAGAAATTTTCCTTATTTTGGGGCAAAAAACACAGAAATTCCCTTTGTTTTGGAAGGAAAATACAGAAATTCCACTTCTTTAGAGGCAAAAAGGCAGAAATTCCCCTTATTTTGAAGCAAAAATGAAGAAATTCCCCTAATTGTTGGGCAAAAAGGCAGAAATTTCCTATATGTTGGGGCAAAAAGACAGAAATTCTCCTTATTTTGGGACAAAACTCAGAAATTCCACTTATTTTGGGGCAAAATTGCAGGAATTTACCTTATTTTGAGGCAAAATTGCAGAAATTTCCCTTATTTGGGGCAAAATTGCAGAAATTTCACTTATTTTCAGGTAAAAAGGCTGAAATATCCTTTATTTTGGGGCAAAAAGGAAGAAATTCCCCTTATTTTGGGGCAAAATTGCAGAAATTTTCCTTATTTTGGGGCAAAAAGGCTGAAATTCTTATTTTGAGGTAAAATGCTGAAATTCCCCATATTTTGGGGCAAAAGGCAAAACTTCTTCTTATTTTGGGGCAAAAAGGCACAAATTTCCCTTATTTTCGGGCAAAATTGCAGAAATTTCATTTATTTCAGGGCAAAAAGTCAGAAATTCCTTTTATTTTGGGGCAAAGAGCAGAAATTTCTTTTATTATGGTACAAAATTGAAGAAATTTTTCTTATTTTGAAACAAAAAGGCAGAAAATTCCCCTTATTTTGAGGCAAAAGGCAGAAATTATTCTCAATTTGAAGTAAAATGCAGAAATTCCCTTTATTTTGGGGCTAAAAAACAGAAATTCCCTGTATTTTGAAGCAAAATTGCAGAAATTCTCATAATTTTTGGGCAAAAAGGCAGAAATTCTCCTTATTATGGGGCAAAAAGACAGAAAATTTCCTTTTTCGGGAGCAAACAGTCAGAAATTCCCCTTATTTTGGGGCAAAATTGCAGAAATTTCCTTTACATTGGGGCAAAATTGTAGAAATTTCCCTTATTTTGGGGCAAAATTGCAGAAATTTCACGTATTTCAGGGAAAAAAGGCAGAAATTTTTTTGGGGGGGCAAAAAGGCAGAAATTTTTTTTATTTTGGTACAAAATTGCAGAAATTTTTCTTATTTTGGGGCAAAAAGTCAGAAATTCCCCATATTTTGGGGCAAAAAGGCAGAAATTCCCCTTATTTTGAGGTAATCAGGCTGAAATTCCCCTTATTTTGGGGCAAAAAGGCAGAAATTTCGTTTATTTTGGGGAAAAGGCAGAAATTGCACTTATTTTGAGTCAAAAAGGTGGAAATTCCCCTTATTTTGGGGCAAAAATGAAGAAATTTGCTTTTTTATGGCAAAAAGGTATACATTCCCTTTATTTTCGGGCAAAAAGGCAGAAATTCTTTGTATTTTGGAGCAAAATTGCAGAAATTCGCATAATTTTCGGGCAAAAAGGCAGAAATTCTCCTTATTTTGGGGCAAAAAGACAGAAAATCTCCTTTTCGGGAGCAAACAGTCAGAAATTCCCCTTATTTTGGGGCAAAATTGCAGAAATTTCCTTTACATTGGGGCAAAATTGCAGAAATTTCCCTTATTTTGGGGCAAAATTGCAGAAATTTCAGGTATTTGAGAAAAAAAAGGCAGAAATTTTTTTGGGGGGGCAAAAAGGCAGAAATTTTTTTTATTTTGGTACAAAATTGCAGAAATTTTTCTTATTTTGGGGCAAAAAGTCAGAAATTCCCCATATTTTAGGGCAAAAAGGCAGAAATTCCCCTTATTTTCAGGTAATCAGGCTGAAATTCCCCTTATTTTGGGGCAAAAAGGCAGAAATTTCGTTTATTTTGGGGAAAAGGCAGAAATTGCACTTATTTTGAGTCAAAAAGGTGGAAAATCCCCTTATTTTGTGGCAAAAATGAAGAAATTTGCTTTTTTATGGCAAAAAGGTATACATTCCCTTTATTTTCGGGCAAAAAGGCAGAAATTCTTTGTATTTTGGAGCAAAATTGCAGAAATTCCCCTAATTTTTGGGCAAAAAGGCAGAAATTTTCCTTATTTTGGGGTAAAACTGCAGAAATTTCACTTATTTTGCGGCAAAATGTCAGAAATTCCCCTTATTTTTGGCAAAAAATGCAGAAAATCCCCTTATTTTAGGGCAAAATTGCAGAAATTTCCCTTATTTGGGGACAAAAACAGAAATTCCCCTTATTTTGGGGCAAAATTGCAGAAATTTCCCTTATTATGGGGAAAAATTGCAGAAATTTCCTTTATTTTAGGGCAAAATTGCAGAAATTTCACTTATTTCAGAGAAAAAAAGCAAAAATTTTTCTTATTTTGGGGCAAAAAGGCAGAAATTCCCATTATTTTGGGGCAAAAAGGCAGAAATTCACCTTATTTTGGGGTAAAATTGCAGAAATTTCACATATTTCAGGGCAAAACGGCAGAAATTCCCCTTATTTTGGGGCAAAAAGGCAGAAATTTCCCTTATTTTGGGATAAAATTGCAGAAATTTCACTTATTTGGGGGCAAAAAGGCAGAAAATCCACTTAATTTCGGGTAAAAAGGCAGAAATTTCTCGTATTTTGGAGCAAAATTGCAGAAACTCCCCTAATTTTGGGGCTAAAAGGCAGAATTTCCCTTTATTTTGGGGCAAAAATAGAGAAATTCTTTTTATTTTGGGGCAAAAATCAGAAATTTCCTTTATTTTGGGGCAAAATTTTAGAAATTTCTTTTATATTGTTACAGACTTGCAGAAATTTTTCTTATTTTGTGGCAA
Organism: Micromys minutus; assembly: GCF_963924665.1. Lineage (NCBI taxonomy): Eukaryota > Metazoa > Chordata > Mammalia > Rodentia > Muridae > Micromys > Micromys minutus. Next base: position 37,020 of record NW_027667682.1, on the reverse strand, counting down.
AAGGGCAGAAATTCCCCATATTTTGGTGCAAAAAGGCTGAAATTCCCCTTATTTTGAGGTAAAATCCTGAAATTCCCCATATTTTGGGGCAAAAAGGCAGAAATTCCCCTCATTTGGGGGCAAAAAGGCACAAATTTCCCTTATTTTCGGGCATAATTGCAGGAATTTCATTTATTTCAGGGCAAAAAGTCAGAAATTCCTTTTATTTTCGGGCAAAAACAGAAATTTCTTTTATTTTGATACAAAATTGTAGAAATTTTCCTTATTTTGGAACAAAAAGGCAAAAATTACCCATATTTTGGGGAAAAAGGCAGAAATTCCCCTTATTTTGAGGTAAAAAGGCTGAAATTCCCGTTATTTTGGGGCAAAAAGGCAGAAATTCCCTTTACTTTGTGGCAAAAAGGCAGAAATTCCCGTTAATTGGGGCAGAAAAGCGAAATTTTCCTTATTTAAGGGCAATAGGGCAGAAATTCCCCTTATTTTGTGGCAAAAAGGCAGAAATTCCCCTTATTTGAAGGTAAAATGCTGAAATTCCCCTTATTTTCGGCAAAAAGGCAGAAATTCCTATTATTTTGAGGCAAAATTGCAGAAATTTCAATTATTTCTGGGCAAAAAGTCAGATATTTGCCTTATTTTGGGGCAAAAAGCAGAAATTCCCTTAATTTTGGGGCCAAAAACAGAAATTCCCCTTATTTTGGGGTAAAATTGCAGAAATTTCAAATATTTCAGGGCAAAAAGGCAGAAATTCCACTTTATTTCGGACAATAACGCAGAAATTCCCCGTATTTTAAAGCTAAATTTCAGAAATTCCCCTTATATTGGTGCAAAAATGGAGAAATTCCCTTTATTTTTGTGCAATAAGGCAGATTTCCCCGTATTTTGAAGCAAAATTGCACATATTTCCCTAATTTTGAAGGAAAATGCAGAAATTCACATTATTTTGGAACAAAAAGACAGAAATTCTCCTTATTTCAGGGCAAAAAGTCAGAAATTCCCCTTATTTTGGGGTAAAATTGCAGAAATTTTCTTTATTTTGGGGCAAAATTGCAGAAATTCCCCTTATTTTGGGGCAAAATTGCAGAAATTTCCCTTATTATGGGGAAAAATTGCAGAAATTTCCCTTATTTTAGGGCAAAATTGCAGAAATTTCACTTATTTCAGAGAAAAAAAGCAAAAATTTTTCTTATTTTGGGGCAAAAAGGCAGAAATTCCCATTATTTTGGGGCAAAAAGGCAGAAATTCACCTTATTTTGGGGTAAAATTGCAGAAATTTCACATATTTCAGGGCAAAACGGCAGAAATTCCCCTTATTTTGGGGCAAAAAGGCAGAAATTTCCCTTATTTTGGGATAAAATTGCAGAAATTTCCCTTATTTGGGGGCAAAAAGGCAGAAAATCCACTTAATTTCGGGTAAAAAGGCAGAAATTTCTCGTATTTTGGAGCAAAATTGCAGAAACTCCCCTAATTTTGGGGCTAAAAGGCAGAATTTCCCTTTATTTTGGGGCAAAAATAGAGAAATTCTTTTTATTTTGGGGCAAAAATCAGAAATTTCCTTTATTTTGGGGCAAAATTTTAGAAATTTCTTTTATATTGTTACAGACTTGCAGAAATTTTTCTTATTTTGTGGCAAAAAGGCAGAAATTCCCCATATTTTGGTGCAAAAAGGCTGAAATTCCCCTTATTTTGAGGTAAAATCCTGAAATTCCCCATATTTTGGGGCAAAAAGGCAGAAATTCCCCTCATTTGGGGGCAAAAAGGCACAAATTTCCCTTATTTTCGGGCATAATTGCAGGAATTTCATTTATTTCAGGGCAAAAAGTCAGAAATTCCTTTTATTTTCGGGCAAAAACAGAAATTTCTTTTATTTTGATACAAAATTGTAGAAATTTTCCTTATTTTGGAACAAAAAGGCAAAAATTACCCATATTTTGGGGAAAAAGGCAGAAATTCCCCTTATTTTGAGGTAAAAAGGCTGAAATTCCCGTTATTTTGGGGCAAAAAGGCAGAAATTCCCTTTACTTTGTGGCAAAAAGGCAGAAATTCCCGTTAATTGGGGCAGAAAAGCGAAATTTTCCTTATTTAAGGGCAATAGGGCAGAAATTCCCCTTATTTTGTGGCAAAAAGGCAGAAATTCCCCTTATTTGAAGGTAAAATGCTGAAATTCCCCTTATTTTCGGCAAAAAGGCAGAAATTCCTATTATTTTGAGGCAAAATTGCAGAAATTTCAATTATTTCTGGGCAAAAAGTCAGATATTTGCCTTATTTTGGGGCAAAAAGCAGAAATTCCCTTAATTTTGGGGCCAAAAACAGAAATTCCCCTTATTTTGGGGTAAAATTGCAGAAATTTCAAATATTTCAGGGCAAAAAGGCAGAAATTCCACTTTATTTCGGACAATAACGCAGAAATTCCCCGTATTTTAAAGCTAAATTTCAGAAATTCCCCTTATATTGGTGCAAAAATGGAGAAATTCCCTTTATTTTTGTGCAATAAGGCAGATTTCCCCGTATTTTGAAGCAAAATTGCACATATTTCCCTAATTTTGAAGGAAAATGCAGAAATTCACATTATTTTGGAACAAAAAGACAGAAATTCTCCTTATTTCAGGGCAAAAAGTCAGAAATTCCCCTTATTTTGGGGTAAAATTGCAGAAATTTTCTTTATTTTGGGGCAAAATTGCAGAAATTTCCCTTATTTTGGGGCAAAATTGCAGAAATTTCACTTATTTCAGGGAAAAAGTGCAGAAATTTCTCTTATTTTGGGGCAAAAAGGCAGAAATTTCTTTTATTTTGGTACAAAATTGCAGAAATTTTCTTTATTTTGGGGCAAAAATGAAGAAATTCCCCATATTTTGGGGCAAAAAGGCAGAGATTCGCCTTATTATGAGGTAAAATGCTGAAATTCCCCTTATTTTGGGGCAAAAATACAGAAATTCCCTTTATTTTGTGGCAAAAAGGCAGAAATTTCCCTTATTTTGGGGCAAAATTGCAGAAATTTCACTTATTTCAGGGCAAAATTCAAAAATTCCTTTTATTTTTGGGCAAAAAGACAGAAATTTTGTTTATTTTTGGGTAAAAAGGCAGAAATTTCACTTATTGTGAGGTAAGAAGGCAGAAATTCCTCTTATTTTAGGGCAAAAATGAAGAAATTTCCCTTTTTTTGTGGCAAAAGGTATATATTCTCCTTATTTTCGGGCAAAAAAGCAGAAATATCCCGTTTTTTGAAGCACAATTGCAGAAAATCCCCTAATTGTGGGGCAAAAAGGCAGAAATTCCCTATATGTTGGAGCAAAAAGACAGAAATTCTCCTTATTTTGGGGCAAAACTCAGAAATTCCACTTATTTTGGGGCAAATTCCAGAAATTTCCCTTATTTTGGGGCAAATTTGCAGAAATTTCACTTATTTTGGGGCAAAATTGCAGAAATTTCACTTATTTCAGATAAAAAAATGCAGAAATTTTTCTTATTTTGGGGCAAAAAGGCAGAAATTCCTAATATTTTGTGGCAAAAATGCAGAAATTCCCCTTATTTTGAGGTAAAAATGCTGAAATTCCCCTTATTTGGGGGCAAAAAGGCAGAAATTTCCCTTATTTTGGGGCAAAATTGCAAACATTTCACTAATTTCAGGGTAATAAGTCAGAAATTTTCCTTATTTTGGGGCAAAAAACACAGAAATTCCCTTTGTTTTGGAAGGAAAATACAGAAATTCCACTTCTTTAGAGGCAAAAAGGCAGAAATTCCCCTTATTTTGAAGCAAAAATGAAGAAATTCCCCTAATTGTTGGGCAAAAAGGCAGAAATTTCCTATATGTTGGGGCAAAAAGACAGAAATTCTCCTTATTTTGGGACAAAACTCAGAAATTCCACTTATTTTGGGGCAAAATTGCAGGAATTTACCTTATTTTGAGGCAAAATTGCAGAAATTTCCCTTATTTGGGGCAAAATTGCAGAAATTTCACTTATTTTCAGGTAAAAAGGCTGAAATATCCTTTATTTTGGGGCAAAAAGGAAGAAATTCCCCTTATTTTGGGGCAAAATTGCAGAAATTTTCCTTATTTTGGGGCAAAAAGGCTGAAATTCTTATTTTGAGGTAAAATGCTGAAATTCCCCATATTTTGGGGCAAAAGGCAAAACTTCTTCTTATTTTGGGGCAAAAAGGCACAAATTTCCCTTATTTTCGGGCAAAATTGCAGAAATTTCATTTATTTCAGGGCAAAAAGTCAGAAATTCCTTTTATTTTGGGGCAAAGAGCAGAAATTTCTTTTATTATGGTACAAAATTGAAGAAATTTTTCTTATTTTGAAACAAAAAGGCAGAAAATTCCCCTTATTTTGAGGCAAAAGGCAGAAATTATTCTCAATTTGAAGTAAAATGCAGAAATTCCCTTTATTTTGGGGCTAAAAAACAGAAATTCCCTGTATTTTGAAGCAAAATTGCAGAAATTCTCATAATTTTTGGGCAAAAAGGCAGAAATTCTCCTTATTATGGGGCAAAAAGACAGAAAATCTCCTTTTTCGGGAGCAAACAATCAGAAATTCCCCTTATTTTGGGGCAAAATTGCAGAAATTTCCTTTACATTGGGGCAAAATTGTAGAAATTTCCCTTATTTTGGGGCAAAATTGCAGAAATTTCACGTATTTCAGGGAAAAAAGGCAGAAATTTTTTTGGGGGGGCAAAAAGGCAGAAATTTTTTTTATTTTGGTACAAAATTGCAGAAATTTTTCTTATTTTGGGGCAAAAAGTCAGAAATTCCCCATATTTTGGGGCAAAAAGGCAGAAATTCCCCTTATTTTGAGGTAATCAGGCTGAAATTCCCCTTATTTTGGGGCAAAAAGGCAGAAATTTCGTTTATTTTGGGGAAAAGGCAGAAATTGCACTTATTTTGAGTCAAAAAGATGGAAATTCCCCTTATTTTGGGGCAAAAATGAAGAAATTTGCTTTTTTATGGCAAAAAGGTATACATTCCCTTTATTTTCGGGCAAAAAGGCAGAAATTCTTTGTATTTTGGAGCAAAATTGCAGAAATTCGCATAATTTTCGGGCAAAAAGGCAGAAATTCTCCTTATTTTGGGGCAAAAAGATAGAAAATCTCCTTTTCGGGAGCAAACAGTAAGAAATTCCCCTTATTTGGGGGCAAAATTGCAGAAATTTCCTTTACATTGGGGCAAAATTGCAGAAATTTCCCTTATTTCGGGGCAAAATTGCAGAAATTTCAGGTATTTGAGAAAAAAAAGGCAGAAATTTTTTTGGGGGGGCAAAAAGGCAGAAATTTTTTTTATTTTGGTACAAAATTGCAGAAATTTTTCTTATTTTGGGGCAAAAAGTCAGAAATTCCCCATATTTTGGGGCAAAAAGGCAGAAATTCCCCTTATTTTCAGGTAATCAGGCTGAAATTCCCCTTATTTTGGGGCAAAAAGGCAGAAATTTCATTTATTTTGGGGAAAAGGCAGAAATTGCACTTATTTTGAGTCAAAAAGGTGGAAAATCCCCTTATTTTGTGGCAAAAATGAAGAAATTTGCTTTTTTATGGCAAAAAGGTATACATTCCCTTTATTTTCGGGCAAAAAGGCAGAAATTCTTTGTATTTAGGAGCAAAATTGCAGAAATTCCCCTAATTTTTGGGCAAAAAGGCAGAAATTTTCCTTATTTTGGGGTAAAACTGCAGAAATTTCACTTATTTTGCGGCAAAATGTCAGAAATTCCCCTTATTTTTGGCAAAAAATGCAGAAAATCCCCTTATTTTAGGGCAAAATTGCAGAAATTTCCCTTATTTGGGGACAAAAACAGAAATTCCCCTTATTTTGGGGCAAAATTGCAGAAATTTCCCTTATTATGGGGAAAAATTGCAGAAATTTCCCTTATTTTAGGGCAAAATTGCAGAAATTTCACTTATTTCAGAGAAAAAAAGCAAAAATTTTTCTTATTTTGGGGCAAAAAGGCAGAAATTCCCATTATTTTGGGGCAAAAAGGCAGAAATTCACCTTATTTTGGGGTAAAATTGCAGAAATTTCACATATTTCAGGGCAAAACGGCAGAAATTCCCCTTATTTTGGGGCAAAAAGGCAGAAATTTCCCTTATTTTGGGATAAAATTGCAGAAATTTCACTTATTTGGGGGCAAAAAGGCAGAAAATCCACTTAATTTCGGGTAAAAAGGCAGAAATTTCTCGTATTTTGGAGCAAAATTGCAGAAACTCCCCTAATTTTGGGGCTAAAAGGCAGAATTTCCCTTTATTTTGGGGCAAAAATAGAGAAATTCTTTTTATTTTGGGGCAAAAATCAGAAATTTCCTTTATTTTGGGGCAAAATTTTAGAAATTTCTTTTATATTGTTACAGACTTGCAGAAATTTTTCTTATTTTGTGGCAAAAAGGCAGAAATTCCCCATATTTTGGTGCAAAAAGGCTGAAATTCCCCTTATTTTGAGGTAAAATCCTGAAATTCCCCATATTTTGGGGCAAAAAGGCAGAAATTCCCCTCATTTGGGGGCAAAAAGGCACAAATTTCCCTTATTTTCGGGCATAATTGCAGGAATTTCATTTATTTCAGGGCAAAAAGTCAGAAATTCCTTTTATTTTCGGGCAAAAACAGAAATTTCTTTTATTTTGATACAAAATTGTAGAAATTTTCCTTATTTTGGAACAAAAAGGCAAAAATTACCCATATTTTGGGGAAAAAGGCAGAAATTCCCCTTATTTTGAGGTAAAAAGGCTGAAATTCCCGTTATTTTGGGGCAAAAAGGCAGAAATTCCCTTTACTTTGTGGCAAAAAGGCAGAAATTCCCGTTAATTGGGGCAGAAAAGCGAAATTTTCCTTATTTAAGGGCAATAGGGCAGAAATTCCCCTTATTTTGTGGCAAAAAGGCAGAAATTCCCCTTATTTGAAGGTAAAATGCTGAAATTCCCCTTATTTTCGGCAAAAAGGCAGAAATTCCTATTATTTTGAGGCAAAATTGCAGAAATTTCAATTATTTCTGGGCAAAAAGTCAGATATTTGCCTTATTTTGGGGCAAAAAGCAGAAATTCCCTTAATTTTGGGGCCAAAAACAGAAATTCCCCTTATTTTGGGGTAAAATTGCAGAAATTTCAAATATTTCAGGGCAAAAAGGCAGAAATTCCACTTTATTTCGGACAATAACGCAGAAATTCCCCGTATTTTAAAGCTAAATTTCAGAAATTCCCCTTATATTGGTGCAAAAATGGAGAAATTCCCTTTATTTTTGTGCAATAAGGCAGATTTCCCCGTATTTTGAAGCAAAATTGCACATATTTCCCTAATTTTGAAGGAAAATGCAGAAATTCACATTATTTTGGAACAAAAAGACAGAAATTCTCCTTATTTCAGGGCAAAAAGTCAGAAATTCCCCTTATTTTGGGGTAAAATTGCAGAAATTTTCTTTATTTTGGGGCAAAATTGCAGAAATTTCCCTTATTTTGGGGCAAAATTGCAGAAATTTCACTTATTTCAGGGAAAAAGTGCAGAAATTTCTCTTATTTTGGGGCAAAAAGGCAGAAATTTCTTTTATTTTGGTACAAAATTGCAGAAATTTTCTTTATTTTGGGGCAAAAATGAAGAAATTCCCCATATTTTGGGGCAAAAAGGCAGAGATTCGCCTTATTATGAGGTAAAATGCTGAAATTCCCCTTATTTTGGGGCAAAAATACAGAAATTCCCTTTATTTTGTGGCAAAAAGGCAGAAATTTCCCTTATTTTGGGGCAAAATTGCAGAAATTTCACTTATTTCAGGGCAAAATTCAAAAATTCCTTTTATTTTTGGGCAAAAAGACAGAAATTTTGTTTATTTTTGGGTAAAAAGGCAGAAATTTCACTTATTGTGAGGTAAGAAGGCAGAAATTCCTCTTATTTTAGGGCAAAAATGAAGAAATTTCCCTTTTTTTGTGGCAAAAGGTATATATTCTCCTTATTTTCGGGCAAAAAAGCAGAAATATCCCGTTTTTTGAAGCACAATTGCAGAAAATCCCCTAATTGTGGGGCAAAAAGGCAGAAATTCCCTATATGTTGGAGCAAAAAGACAGAAATTCTCCTTATTTTGGGGCAAAACTCAGAAATTCCACTTATTTTGGGGCAAATTCCAGAAATTTCCCTTATTTTGGGGCAAATTTGCAGAAATTTCACTTATTTTGGGGCAAAATTGCAGAAATTTCACTTATTTCAGATAAAAAAAATGCAGAAATTTTTCTTATTTTGGGGCAAAAAGGCAGAAATTCCTAATATTTTGTGGCAAAAATGCAGAAATTCCCCTTATTTTGAGGTAAAAATGCTGAAATTCCCCTTATTTGGGGGCAAAAAGGCAGAAATTTCCCTTATTTTGGGGCAAAATTGCAAACATTTCACTAATTTCAGGGTAATAAGTCAGAAATTTTCCTTATTTTGGGGCAAAAAACACAGAAATTCCCTTTGTTTTGGAAGGAAAATACAGAAATTCCACTTCTTTAGAGGCAAAAAGGCAGAAATTCCCCTTATTTTGAAGCAAAAATGAAGAAATTCCCCTAATTGTTGGGCAAAAAGGCAGAAATTCCCTATATGTTGGGGCAAAAAGACAGAAATTCTCCTTATTTTGGGACAAAACTCAGAAATTCCACTTATTTTGGGGCAAAATTGCAGGAATTTACCTTATTTTGAGGCAAAATTGCAGAAATTTCCCTTATTTGGGGCAAAATTGCAGAAATTTCACTTATTTTCAGGTAAAAAGGCTGAAATATCCTTTATTTTGGGGCAAAAAGGAAGAAATTCCCCTTATTTTGGGGCAAAATTGCAGAAATTTTCCTTATTTTGGGGCAAAAAGGCTGAAATTCTTATTTTGAGGTAAAATGCTGAAATTCCCCATATTTTGGGGCAAAAGGCAAAACTTCTTATTTTGGGGCAAAAAGGCACAAATTTCCCTTATTTTCGGGCAAAATTGCAGAAATTTCATTTATTTCAGGGCAAAAAGTCAGAAATTCCTTTTATTTTGGGGCAAAGAGCAGAAATTTCTTTTATTATGGTACAAAATTGAAGAAATTTTTCTTATTTTGAAACAAAAAGGCAGAAAATTCCTCTTATTTTGAGGCAAAAGGCAGAAATTATTCTCAATTTGAAGTAAAATGCAGAAATTCCCTTTATTTTGGGGCTAAAAAACAGAAATTCCCTGTATTTTGAAGCAAAATTGCAGAAATTCTCATAATTTTTGGGCAAAAAGGCAGAAATTCTCCTTATTATGGGGCAAAAAGACAGAAAATCTCCTTTTTCGGGAGCAAACAGTCAGAAATTCCCCTTATTTTGGGGCAAAATTGCAGAAATTTCCTTTACATTGGGGCAAAATTGTAGAAATTTCCCTTATTTTGGGGCAAAATTGCAGAAATTTCACGTATTTCAGGGAAAAAAGGCAGAAATTTTTTTGGGGGGGCAAAAAGGCAGAAATTTTTTTTATTTTGGTACAAAATTGCAGAAATTTTTCTTATTTTGGGGCAAAAAGTCAGAAATTCCCCATATTTTGGGGCAAAAAGGCAGAAATTCCCCTTATTTTGAGGTAATCAGGCTGAAATTCCCCTTATTTTGGGGCAAAAAGGCAGAAATTTCGTTTATTTTGGGGAAAAGGCAGAAATTGCACTTATTTTGAGTCAAAAAGGTGGAAATTCCCCTTATTTTGGGGCAAAAATGAAGAAATTTGCTTTTTTATGGCAAAAAGGTATACATTCCCTTTATTTTCGGGCAAAAAGGCAGAAATTCTTTGTATTTTGGAGCAAAATTGCAGAAATTCGCATAATTTTCGGGCAAAAAGGCAGAAATTCTCCTTATTTTGGGGCAAAAAACAGAAAATCTCCTTTTCGGGAGCAAACAGTCAGAAATTCCCCTTATTTTGGGGCAAAATTGCAGAAATTTCCTTTACATTGGGGCAAAATTGCAGAAATTTCCCTTATTTTGGGGCAAAATTGCAGAAATTTCAGGTATTTGAGAAAAAAAAGGCAGAAATTTTTTTGGGGGGGCAAAAAGGCAGAAATTTTTTTTATTTTGGTACAAAATTGCAGAAATTTTTCTTATTTTGGGGCAAAAAGTCAGAAATTCCCCATATTTTGGGGCAAAAAGGCAGAAATTCCCCTTATTTTCAGGTAATCAGGCTGAAATTCCCCTTATTTTGGGGCAAAAAGGCAGAAATTTCGTTTATTTTGGGGAAAAGGCAGAAATTGCACTTATTTTGAGTCAAAAAGGTGGAAAATCCCCTTATTTTGTGGCAAAAATGAAGAAATTTGCTTTTTTATGGCAAAAAGTTATACATTCCCTTTATTTTCGGGCAAAAAGGCAGAAATTCTTTGTATTTTGGAGCAAAATTGCAGAAATTCCCCTAATTTTTGGGCAAAAAGGCAGAAATTTTCCTTATTTTGGGGTAAAACTGCAGAAATTTCACTTATTTTGCGGCAAAATGTCAGAAATTCCCCTTATTTTTGGCAAAAAATGCAGAAAATCCCCTTATTTTAGGGCAAAATTGCAGAAATTTCCCTTATTTGGGGACAAAAACAGAAATTCCCCTTATTTTGGGGCAAAATTGCAGAAATTTCCCTTATTATGGGGAAAAATTGCAGAAATTTCCCTTATTTTAGGGCAAAATTGCAGAAATTTCACTTATTTCAGAGAAAAAAAGCAAAAATTTTTCTTATTTTGGGGCAAAAAGGCAGAAATTCCCATTATTTTGGGGCAAAAAGGCAGAAATTCACCTTATTTTGGGGTAAAATTGCAGAAATTTCACATATTTCAGGGCAAAACGGCAGAAATTCCCCTTATTTTGGGGCAAAAAGGCAGAAATTTCCCTTATTTTGGGATAAAATTGCAGAAATTTCCCTTATTTGGGGGCAAAAAGGCAGAAAATCCACTTAATTTCGGGTAAAAAGGCAGAAATTTCTCGTATTTTGGAGCAAAATTGCAGAAACTCCCCTAATTTTGGGGCTAAAAGGCAGAATTTCCCTTTATTTTGGGGCAAAAATAGAGAAATTCTTTTTATTTTGGGGCAAAAATCAGAAATTTCCTTTATTTTGGGGCAAAATTTTAGAAATTTCTTTTATATTGTTACAGACTTGCAGAAAATTTTCTTATTTTGTGGCAAAAAGGCAGAAATTCCCCATATTTTGGTGCAAAAAGGCTGAAATTCCCCTTATTTTGAGGTAAAATCCTGAAATTCCCCATATTTTGGGGCAAAAAGGCAGAAATTCCCCTCATTTGGGGGCAAAAAGGCACAAATTTCCCTTATTTTCGGGCATAATTGCAGGAATTTCATTTATTTCAGGGCAAAAAGTCAGAAATTCCTTTTATTTTCGGGCAAAAACAGAAATTTCTTTTATTTTGATACAAAATTGTAGAAATTTTCCTTATTTTGGAACAAAAAGGCAAAAATTACCCATATTTTGGGGAAAAAGGCAGAAATTCCCCTTATTTTGAGGTAAAAAGGCTGAAATTCCCGTTATTTTGGGGCAAAAAGGCAGAAATTCCCTTTACTTTGTGGCAAAAAGGCAGAAATTCCCGTTAATTGGGGCAGAAAAGCGAAATTTTCCTTTTTTAAGGGCAATAGGGCAGAAATTCCCCTTATTTTGTGGCAAAAAGGCAGAAATTCCCCTTATTTGAAGGTAAAATGCTGAAATTCCCCTTATTTTCGGCAAAAAGGCAGAAATTCCTATTATTTTGAGGCAAAATTGCAGAAATTTCAATTATTTCTGGGCAAAAAGTCAGATATTTGCCTTATTTTGGGGCAAAAAGCAGAAATTCCCTTAATTTTGGGGCAAAAAACAGAAATTCCCCTTATTTTGGGGTAAAATTGCAGAAATTTCAAATATTTCAGGGCAAAAAGGCAGAAATTCCACTTTATTTCGGACAATAACGCAGAAATTCCCCGTATTTTAAAGCTAAATTTCAGAAATTCCCCTTATATTGGTGCAAAAATGGAGAAATTCCCTTTATTTTTGTGCAATAAGGCAGATTTCCCCGTATTTTGAAGCAAAATTGCACATATTTCCCTAATTTTGAAGGAAAATGCAGAAATTCACATTATTTTGGAACAAAAAGACAGAAATTCTCCTTATTTCAGGGCAAAAAGTCAGAAATTCCCCTTATTTTGGGGTAAAATTGCAGAAATTTTCTTTATTTTGGGGCAAAATTGCAGAAATTCCCCTTATTTTGGGGCAAAATTGCAGAAATTTCCCTTATTATGGGGAAAAATTGCAGAAATTTCCCTTATTTTAGGGCAAAATTGCAGAAATTTCACTTATTTCAGAGAAAAAAAGCAAAAATTTTTCTTATTTTGGGGCAAAAAGGCAGAAATTCCCATTATTTTGGGGCAAAAAGGCAGAAATTCACCTTATTTTGGGGTAAAATTGCAGAAATTTCACATATTTCAGGGCAAAACGGCAGAAATTCCCCTTATTTTGGGGCAAAAAGGCAGAAATTTCCCTTATTTTGGGATAAAATTGCAGAAATTTCCCTTATTTGGGGGCAAAAAGGCAGAAAATCCACTTAATTTCGGGTAAAAAGGCAGAAATTTCTCGTATTTTGGAGCAAAATTGCAGAAACTCCCCTAATTTTGGGGCTAAAAGGCAGAATTTCCCTTTATTTTGGGGCAAAAATAGAGAAATTCTTTTTATTTTGGGGCAAAAATCAGAAATTTCCTTTATTTTGGGGCAAAATTTTAGAAATTTCTTTTATATTGTTACAGACTTGCAGAAATTTTTCTTATTTTGTGGCAAAAAGGCAGAAATTCCCCATATTTTGGTGCAAAAAGGCTGAAATTCCCCTTATTTTGAGGTAAAATCCTGAAATTCCCCATATTTTGGGGCAAAAAGGCAGAAATTCCCCTCATTTGGGGGCAAAAAGGCACAAATTTCCCTTATTTTCGGGCATAATTGCAGGAATTTCATTTATTTCAGGGCAAAAAGTCAGAAATTCCTTTTATTTTCGGGCAAAAACAGAAATTTCTTTTATTTTGATACAAAATTGTAGAAATTTTCCTTATTTTGGAACAAAAAGGCAAAAATTACCCATATTTTGGGGAAAAAGGCAGAAATTCCCCTTATTTTGAGGTAAAAAGGCTGAAATTCCCGTTATTTTGGGGCAAAAAGGCAGAAATTCCCTTTACTTTGTGGCAAAAAGGCAGAAATTCCCGTTAATTGGGGCAGAAAAGCGAAATTTTCCTTATTTAAGGGCAATAGGGCAGAAATTCCCCTTATTTTGTGGCAAAAAGGCAGAAATTCCCCTTATTTGAAGGTAAAATGCTGAAATTCCCCTTATTTTCGGCAAAAAGGCAGAAATTCCTATTATTTTGAGGCAAAATTGCAGAAATTTCAATTATTTCTGGGCAAAAAGTCAGATATTTGCCTTATTTTGGGGCAAAAAGCAGAAATTCCCTTAATTTTGGGGCCAAAAACAGAAATTCCCCTTATTTTGGGGTAAAATTGCAGAAATTTCAAATATTTCAGGGCAAAAAGGCAGAAATTCCACTTTATTTCGGACAATAACGCAGAAATTCCCCGTATTTTAAAGCTAAATTTCAGAAATTCCCCTTATATTGGTGCAAAAATGGAGAAATTCCCTTTATTTTTGTGCAATAAGGCAGATTTCCCCGTATTTTGAAGCAAAATTGCACATATTTCCCTAATTTTGAAGGAAAATGCAGAAATTCACATTATTTTGGAACAAAAAGACAGAAATTCTCCTTATTTCAGGGCAAAAAGTCAGAAATTCCCCTTATTTTGGGGTAAAATTGCAGAAATTTTCTTTATTTTGGGGCAAAATTGCAGAAATTTCCCTTATTTTGGGGCAAAATTGCAGAAATTTCACTTATTTCAGGGAAAAAGTGCAGAAATTTCTCTTATTTTGGGGCAAAAAGGCAGAAATTTCTTTTATTTTGGTACAAAATTGCAGAAATTTTCTTTATTTTGGGGCAAAAATGAAGAAATTCCCCATATTTTGGGGCAAAAAGGCAGAGATTCGCCTTATTATGAGGTAAAATGCTGAAATTCCCCTTATTTTGGGGCAAAAATACAGAAATTCCCTTTATTTTGTGGCAAAAAGGCAGAAATTTCCCTTATTTTGGGGCAAAATTGCAGAAATTTCACTTATTTCAGGGCAAAATTCAAAAATTCCTTTTATTTTTGGGCAAAAAGACAGAAATTTTGTTTATTTTTGGGTAAAAAGGCAGAAATTTCACTTATTGTGAGGTAAGAAGGCAGAAATTCCTCTTATTTTAGGGCAAAAATGAAGAAATTTCCCTTTTTTTGTGGCAAAAGGTATATATTCTCCTTATTTTCGGGCAAAAAAGCAGAAATATCCCGTTTTTTGAAGCACAATTGCAGAAAATCCCCTAATTGTGGGGCAAAAAGGCAGAAATTCCCTATATGTTGGAGCAAAAAGACAGAAATTCTCCTTATTTTGGGGCAAAACTCAGAAATTCCACTTATTTTGGGGCAAATTCCAGAAATTTCCCTTATTTTGGGGCAAATTTGCAGAAATTTCACTTATTTTGGGGCAAAATTGCAGAAATTTCACTTATTTCAGATAAAAAAAATGCAGAAATTTTTCTTATTTTGGGGCAAAAAGGCAGAAATTCCTAATATTTTGTGGCAAAAATGCAGAAATTCCCCTTATTTTGAGGTAAAAATGCTGAAATTCCCCTTATTTGGGGGCAAAAAGGCAGAAATTTCCCTTATTTTGGGGCAAAATTGCAAACATTTCACTAATTTCAGGGTAATAAGTCAGAAATTTTCCTTATTTTGGGGCAAAAAACACAGAAATTCCCTTTGTTTTGGAAGGAAAATACAGAAATTCCACTTCTTTAGAGGCAAAAAGGCAGAAATTCCCCTTATTTTGAAGCAAAAATGAAGAAATTCCCCTAATTGTTGGGCAAAAAGGCAGAAATTCCCTATATGTTGGGGCAAAAAGACAGAAATTCTCCTTATTTTGGGACAAAACTCAGAAATTCCACTTATTTTGGGGCAAAATTGCAGGAATTTACCTTATTTTGAGGCAAAATTGCAGAAATTTCCCTTATTTGGGGCAAAATTGCAGAAATTTCACTTATTTTCAGGTAAAAAGGCTGAAATATCCTTTATTTTGGGGCAAAAAGGAAGAAATTCCCCTTATTTTGGGGCAAAATTGCAGAAATTTTCCTTATTTTGGGGCAAAAAGGCTGAAATTCTTATTTTGAGGTAAAATGCTGAAATTCCCCATATTTTGGGGCAAAAGGCAAAACTTCTTCTTATTTTGGGGCAAAAAGGCACAAATTTCCCTTATTTTCGGGCAAAATTGCAGAAATTTCATTTATTTCAGGGCAAAAAGTCAGAAATTCCTTTTATTTTGGGGCAAAGAGCAGAAATTTCTTTTATTATGGTACAAAATTGAAGAAATTTTTCTTATTTTGAAACAAAAAGGCAGAAAATTCCCCTTATTTTGAGGCAAAAGGCAGAAATTATTCTCAATTTGAAGTAAAATGCAGAAATTCCCTTTATTTTGGGGCTAAAAAACAGAAATTCCCTGTATTTTGAAGCAAAATTGCAGAAATTCTCATAATTTTTGGGCAAAAAGGCAGAAATTCTCCTTATTATGGGGCAAAAAGACAGAAAATCTCCTTTTTCGGGAGCAAACAATCAGAAATTCCCCTTATTTTGGGGCAAAATTGCAGAAATTTCCTTTACATTGGGGCAAAATTGTAGAAATTTCCCTTATTTTGGGGCAAAATTGCAGAAATTTCACGTATTTCAGGGGAAAAAGGCAGAAATTTTTTTGGGGGGGCAAAAAGGCAGAAATTTTTTTTATTTTGGTACAAAATTGCAGAAATTTTTCTTATTTTGGGGCAAAAAGTCAGAAATTCCCCATATTTTGGGGCAAAAAGGCAGAAATTCCCCTTATTTTGAGGTAATCAGGCTGAAATTCCCCTTATTTTGGGGCAAAAAGGCAGAAATTTCGTTTATTTTGGGGAAAAGGCAGAAATTGCACTTATTTTGAGTCAAAAAGATGGAAATTCCCCTTATTTTGGGGCAAAAATGAAGAAATTTGCTTTTTTATGGCAAAAAGGTATACATTCCCTTTATTTTCGGGCAAAAAGGCAGAAATTCTTTGTATTTTGGAGCAAAATTGCAGAAATTCGCATAATTTTCGGGCAAAAAGGCAGAAATTCTCCTTATTTTGGGGCAAAAAGATAGAAAATCTCCTTTTCGGGAGCAAACAGTAAGAAATTCCCCTTATTTGGGGGCAAAATTGCAGAAATTTCCTTTACATTGGGGCAAAATTGCAGAAATTTCCCTTATTTCGGGGCAAAATTGCAGAAATTTCAGGTATTTGAGAAAAAAAAGGCAGAAATTTTTTTGGGGGGGCAAAAAGGCAGAAATTTTTTTTATTTTGGTACAAAATTGCAGAAATTTTTCTTATTTTGGGGCAAAAAGTCAGAAATTCCCCATATTTTGGGGCAAAAAGGCAGAAATTCCCCTTATTTTCAGGTAATCAGGCTGAAATTCCCCTTATTTTGGGGCAAAAAGGCAGAAATTTCATTTATTTTGGGGAAAAGGCAGAAATTGCACTTATTTTGAGTCAAAAAGGTGGAAAATCCCCTTATTTTGTGGCAAAAATGAAGAAATTTGCTTTTTTATGGCAAAAAGGTATACATTCCCTTTATTTTCGGGCAAAAAGGCAGAAATTCTTTGTATTTAGGAGCAAAATTGCAGAAATTCCCCTAATTTTTGGGCAAAAAGGCAGAAATTTTCCTTATTTTGGGGTAAAACTGCAGAAATTTCACTTATTTTGCGGCAAAATGTCAGAAATTCCCCTTATTTTTGGCAAAAAATGCAGAAAATCCCCTTATTTTAGGGCAAAATTGCAGAAATTTCCCTTATTTGGGGACAAAAACAGAAATTCCCCTTATTTTGGGGCAAAATTGCAGAAATTTCCCTTATTATGGGGAAAAATTGCAGAAATTTCCCTTATTTTAGGGCAAAATTGCAGAAATTTCAATTATTTCAGAGAAAAAAAGCAAAAATTTTTCTTATTTTGGGGCAAAAAGGCAGAAATTCCCATTATTTTGGGGCAAAAAGGCAGAAATTCAACTTATTTTGGGGTAAAATTGCAGAAATTTCACATATTTCAGGGCAAAACGGCAGAAATTCCCCTTATTTTGGGGCAAAAAGGCAGAAATTTCCCTTATTTTGGGATAAAATTGCAGAAATTTCACTTATTTGGGGGCAAAAAGGCAGAAAATCCACTTAATTTCGGGTAAAAAGGCAGAAATTTCTCGTATTTTGGAGCAAAATTGCAGAAACTCCCCTAATTTTGGGGCTAAAAGGCAGAATTTCCCTTTATTTTGGGGCAAAAATAGAGAAATTCTTTTTATTTTGGGGCAAAAATCAGAAATTTCCTTTATTTTGGGGCAAAATTTTAGAAATTTCTTTTATATTGTTACAGACTTGCAGAAATTTTTCTTATTTTGTGGCAAAAAGGCAGAAATTCCCCATATTTTGGTGCAAAAAGGCTGAAATTCCCCTTATTTTGAGGTAAAATCCTGAAATTCCCCATATTTTGGGGCAAAAAGGCAGAAATTCCCCTCATTTGGGGGCAAAAAGGCACAAATTTCCCTTATTTTCGGGCATAATTGCAGGAATTTCATTTATTTCAGGGCAAAAAGTCAGAAATTCCTTTTATTTTCGGGCAAAAACAGAAATTTCTTTTATTTTGATACAAAATTGTAGAAATTTTCCTTATTTTGGAACAAAAAGGCAAAAATTACCCATATTTTGGGGAAAAAGGCAGAAATTCCCCTTATTTTGAGGTAAAAAGGCTGAAATTCCCGTTATTTTGGGGCAAAAAGGCAGAAATTCCCTTTACTTTGTGGCAAAAAGGCAGAAATTCCCGTTAATTGGGGCAGAAAAGCGAAATTTTCCTTATTTAAGGGCAATAGGGCAGAAATTCCCCTTATTTTGTGGCAAAAAGGCAGAAATTCCCCTTATTTGAAGGTAAAATGCTGAAATTCCCCTTATTTTCGGCAAAAAGGCAGAAATTCCTATTATTTTGAGGCAAAATTGCAGAAATTTCAATTATTTCTGGGCAAAAAGTCAGATATTTGCCTTATTTTGGGGCAAAAAGCAGAAATTCCCTTAATTTTGGGGCCAAAAACAGAAATTCCCCTTATTTTGGGGTAAAATTGCAGAAATTTCAAATATTTCAGGGCAAAAAGGCAGAAATTCCACTTTATTTCGGACAATAACGCAGAAATTCCCCGTATTTTAAAGCTAAATTTCAGAAATTCCCCTTATATTGGTGCAAAAATGGAGAAATTCCCTTTATTTTTGTGCAATAAGGCAGATTTCCCCGTATTTTGAAGCAAAATTGCACATATTTCCCTAATTTTGAAGGAAAATGCAGAAATTCACATTATTTTGGAACAAAAAGACAGAAATTCTCCTTATTTCAGGGCAAAAAGTCAGAAATTCCCCTTATTTTGGGGTAAAATTGCAGAAATTTTCTTTATTTTGGGGCAAAATTGCAGAAATTTCCCTTATTTTGGGGCAAAATTGCAGAAATTTCACTTATTTCAGGGAAAAAGTGCAGAAATTTCTCTTATTTTGGGGCAAAAAGGCAGAAATTTCTTTTATTTTGGTACAAAATTGCAGAAATTTTCTTTATTTTGGGGCAAAAATGAAGAAATTCCCCATATTTTGGGGCAAAAAGGCAGAGATTCGCCTTATTATGAGGTAAAATGCTGAAATTCCCCTTATTTTGGGGCAAAAATACAGAAATTCCCTTTATTTTGTGGCAAAAAGGCAGAAATTTCCCTTATTTTGGGGCAAAATTGCAGAAATTTCACTTATTTCAGGGCAAAATTCAAAAATTCCTTTTATTTTTGGGCAAAAAGACAGAAATTTTGTTTATTTTTGGGTAAAAAGGCAGAAATTTCACTTATTGTGAGGTAAGAAGGCAGAAATTCCTCTTATTTTAGGGCAAAAATGAAGAAATTTCCCTTTTTTGTGGCAAAAGGTATATATTCTCCTTATTTTCGGGCAAAAAAGCAGAAATATCCCGTTTTTTGAAGCACAATTGCAGAAAATCCCCTAATTGTGGGGCAAAAAGGCAGAAATTCCCTATATGTTGGAGCAAAAAGACAGAAATTCTCCTTATTTTGGGGCAAAACTCAGAAATTCCACTTATTTTGGGGCAAATTCCAGAAATTTCCCTTATTTTGGGGCAAATTTGCAGAAATTTCACTTATTTTGGGGCAAAATTGCAGAAATTTCACTTATTTCAGATAAAAAAAATGCAGAAATTTTTCTTATTTTGGGGCAAAAAGGCAGAAATTCCTAATATTTTGTGGCAAAAATGCAGAAATTCCCCTTATTTTGAGGTAAAAATGCTGAAATTCCCCTTATTTGGGGGCAAAAAGGCAGAAATTTCCCTTATTTTGGGGCAAAATTGCAAACATTTCACTAATTTCAGGGTAATAAGTCAGAAATTTTCCTTATTTTGGGGCAAAAAACACAGAAATTCCCTTTGTTTTGGAAGGAAAATACAGAAATTCCACTTCTTTAGAGGCAAAAAGGCAGAAATTCCCCTTATTTTGAAGCAAAAATGAAGAAATTCCCCTAATTGTTGGGCAAAAAGGCAGAAATTCCCTATATGTTGGGGCAAAAAGACAGAAATTCTCCTTATTTTGGGACAAAACTCAGAAATTCCACTTATTTTGGGGCAAAATTGCAGGAATTTACCTTATTTTGAGGCAAAATTGCAGAAATTTCCCTTATTTGGGGCAAAATTGCAGAAATTTCACTTATTTTCAGGTAAAAAGGCTGAAATATCCTTTATTTTGGGGCAAAAAGGAAGAAATTCCCCTTATTTTGGGGCAAAATTGCAGAAATTTTCCTTATTTTGGGGCAAAAAGGCTGAAATTCTTATTTTGAGGTAAAATGCTGAAATTCCCCATATTTTGGGGCAAAAGGCAAAACTTCTTCTTATTTTGGGGCAAAAAGGCACAAATTTCCCTTATTTCGGGCAAAATTGCAGAAATTTCATTTATTTCAGGGCAAAAAGTCAGAAATTCCTTTTATTTTGGGGCAAAGAGCAGAAATTTCTTTTATTATGGTACAAAATTGAAGAAATTTTTCTTATTTTGAAACAAAAAGGCAGAAAATTCCCCTTATTTTGAGGCAAAAGGCAGAAATTATTCTCAATTTGAAGTAAAATGCAGAAATTCCCTTTATTTTGGGGCTAAAAAACAGAAATTCCCTGTATTTTGAAGCAAAATTGCAGAAATTCTCATAATTTTTGGGCAAAAAGGCAGAAATTCTCCTTATTATGGGGCAAAAAGACAGAAAATCTCCTTTTTCGGGAGCAAACAATCAGAAATTCCCCTTATTTTGGGGCAAAATTGCAGAAATTTCCTTTACATTGGGGCAAAATTGTAGAAATTTCCCTTATTTTGGGGCAAAATTGCAGAAATTTCACGTATTTCAGGGAAAAAAGGCAGAAATTTTTTTGGGGGGGCAAAAAGGCAGAAATTTTTTTTATTTTGGTACAAAATTGCAGAAATTTTTCTTATTTTGGGGCAAAAAGTCAGAAATTCCCCATATTTTGGGGCAAAAAGGCAGAAATTCCCCTTATTTTGAGGTAATCAGGCTGAAATTCCCCTTATTTTGGGGCAAAAAGGCAGAAATTTCGTTTATTTTGGGGAAAAGGCAGAAATTGCACTTATTTTGAGTCAAAAAGATGGAAATTCCCCTTATTTTGGGGCAAAAATGAAGAAATTTGCTTTTTTATGGCAAAAAGGTATACATTCCCTTTATTTTCGGGCAAAAAGGCAGAAATTCTTTGTATTTTGGAGCAAAATTGCAGAAATTCGCATAATTTTCGGGCAAAAAGGCAGAAATTCTCCTTATTTTGGGGCAAAAAGATAGAAAATCTCCTTTTCGGGAGCAAACAGTAAGAAATTCCCCTTATTTGGGGGCAAAATTGCAGAAATTTCCTTTACATTGGGGCAAAATTGCAGAAATTTCCCTTATTTCGGGGCAAAATTGCAGAAATTTCAGGTATTTGAGAAAAAAAAGGCAGAAATTTTTTTGGGGGGGCAAAAAGGCAGAAATTTTTTTTATTTTGGTACAAAATTGCAGAAATTTTTCTTATTTTGGGGCAAAAAGTCAGAAATTCCCCATATTTTGGGGCAAAAAGGCAGAAATTCCCCTTATTTTCAGGTAATCAGGCTGAAATTCCCCTTATTTTGGGGCAAAAAGGCAGAAATTTCATTTATTTTGGGGAAAAGGCAGAAATTGCACTTATTTTGAGTCAAAAAGGTGGAAAATCCCCTTATTTTGTGGCAAAAATGAAGAAATTTGCTTTTTTATGGCAAAAAGGTATACATTCCCTTTATTTTCGGGCAAAAAGGCAGAAATTCTTTGTATTTAGGAGCAAAATTGCAGAAATTCCCCTAATTTTTGGGCAAAAAGGCAGAAATTTTCCTTATTTTGGGGTAAAACTGCAGAAATTTCACTTATTTTGCGGCAAAATGTCAGAAATTCCCCTTATTTTTGGCAAAAAATGCAGAAAATCCCCTTATTTTAGGGCAAAATTGCAGAAATTTCCCTTATTTGGGGACAAAAACAGAAATTCCCCTTATTTTGGGGCAAAATTGCAGAAATTTCCCTTATTATGGGGAAAAATTGCAGAAATTTCCCTTATTTTAGGGCAAAATTGCAGAAATTTCACTTATTTCAGAGAAAAAAAGCAAAAATTTTTCTTATTTTGGGGCAAAAAGGCAGAAATTCCCATTATTTTGGGGCAAAAAGGCAGAAATTCAACTTATTTTGGGGTAAAATTGCAGAAATTTCACATATTTCAGGGCAAAACGGCAGAAATTCCCCTTATTTTGGGGCAAAAAGGCAGAAATTTCCCTTATTTTGGGATAAAATTGCAGAAATTTCACTTATTTGGGGGCAAAAAGGCAGAAAATCCACTTAATTTCGGGTAAAAAGGCAGAAATTTCTCGTATTTTGGAGCAAAATTGCAGAAACTCCCCTAATTTTGGGGCTAAAAGGCAGAATTTCCCTTTATTTTGGGGCAAAAATAGAGAAATTCTTTTTATTTTGGGGCAAAAATCAGAAATTTCTTTTATTTTGGGGCAAAATTTTAGAAATTTCTTTTATATTGTTACAGACTTGCAGAAATTTTTCTTATTTTGTGGCAAAAAGGCAGAAATTCCCCATATTTTGGTGCAAAAAGGCTGAAATTCCCCTTATTTTGAGGTAAAATCCTGAAATTCCCCATATTTTGGGGCAAAAAGGCAGAAATTCCCCTCATTTGGGGGCAAAAAGGCACAAATTTCCCTTATTTTCGGGCATAATTGCAGGAATTTCATTTATTTCAGGGCAAAAAGTCAGAAATTCCTTTTATTTTCGGGCAAAAACAGAAATTTCTTTTATTTTGATACAAAATTGTAGAAATTTTCCTTATTTTGGAACAAAAAGGCAAAAATTACCCATATTTTGGGGAAAAAGGCAGAAATTCCCCTTATTTTGAGGTAAAAAGGCTGAAATTCCCGTTATTTTGGGGCAAAAAGGCAGAAATTCCCTTTACTTTGTGGCAAAAAGGCAGAAATTCCCGTTAATTGGGGCAGAAAAGCGAAATTTTCCTTATTTAAGGGCAATAGGGCAGAAATTCCCCTTATTTTGTGGCAAAAAGGCAGAAATTCCCCTTATTTGAAGGTAAAATGCTGAAATTCCCCTTATTTTCGGCAAAAAGGCAGAAATTCCTATTATTTTGAGGCAAAATTGCAGAAATTTCAATTATTTCTGGGCAAAAAGTCAGATATTTGCCTTATTTTGGGGCAAAAAGCAGAAATTCCCTTAATTTTGGGGCCAAAAACAGAAATTCCCCTTATTTTGGGGTAAAATTGCAGAAATTTCAAATATTTCAGGGCAAAAAGGCAGAAATTCCACTTTATTTCGGACAATAACGCAGAAATTCCCCGTATTTTAAAGCTAAATTTCAGAAATTCCCCTTATATTGGTGCAAAAATGGAGAAATTCCCTTTATTTTTGTGCAATAAGGCAGATTTCCCCGTATTTTGAAGCAAAATTGCACATATTTCCCTAATTTTGAAGGAAAATGCAGAAATTCACATTATTTTGGAACAAAAAGACAGAAATTCTCCTTATTTCAGGGCAAAAAGTCAGAAATTCCCCTTATTTTGGGGTAAAATTGCAGAAATTTTCTTTATTTTGGGGCAAAATTGCAGAAATTTCCCTTATTTTGGGGCAAAATTGCAGAAATTTCACTTATTTCAGGGAAAAAGTGCAGAAATTTCTCTTATTTTGGGGCAAAAAGGCAGAAATTTCTTTTATTTTGGTACAAAATTGCAGAAATTTTCTTTATTTTGGGGCAAAAATGAAGAAATTCCCCATATTTTGGGGCAAAAAGGCAGAGATTCGCCTTATTATGAGGTAAAATGCTGAAATTCCCCTTATTTTGGGGCAAAAATACAGAAATTCCCTTTATTTTGTGGCAAAAAGGCAGAAATTTCCCTTATTTTGGGGCAAAATTGCAGAAATTTCACTTATTTCAGGGCAAAATTCAAAAATTCCTTTTATTTTTGGGCAAAAAGACAGAAATTTTGTTTATTTTTGGGTAAAAAGGCAGAAATTTCACTTATTGTGAGGTAAGAAGGCAGAAATTCCTCTTATTTTAGGGCAAAAATGAAGAAATTTCCCTTTTTTGTGGCAAAAGGTATATATTCTCCTTATTTTCGGGCAAAAAAGCAGAAATATCCCGTTTTTTGAAGCACAATTGCAGAAAATCCCCTAATTGTGGGGCAAAAAGGCAGAAATTCCCTATATGTTGGAGCAAAAAGACAGAAATTCTCCTTATTTTGGGGCAAAACTCAGAAATTCCACTTATTTTGGGGCAAATTCCAGAAATTTCCCTTATTTTGGGGCAAATTTGCAGAAATTTCACTTATTTTGGGGCAAAATTGCAGAAATTTCACTTATTTCAGATAAAAAAAATGCAGAAATTTTTCTTATTTTGGGGCAAAAAGGCAGAAATTCCTAATATTTTGTGGCAAAAATGCAGAAATTCCCCTTATTTTGAGGTAAAAATGCTGAAATTCCCCTTATTTGGGGGCAAAAAGGCAGAAATTTCCCTTATTTTGGGGCAAAATTGCAAACATTTCACTAATTTCAGGGTAATAAGTCAGAAATTTTCCTTATTTTGGGGCAAAAAACACAGAAATTCCCTTTGTTTTGGAAGGAAAATACAGAAATTCCACTTCTTTAGAGGCAAAAAGGCAGAAATTCCCCTTATTTTGAAGCAAAAATGAAGAAATTCCCCTAATTGTTGGGCAAAAAGGCAGAAATTCCCTATATGTTGGGGCAAAAAGACAGAAATTCTCCTTATTTTGGGACAAAACTCAGAAATTCCACTTATTTTGGGGCAAAATTGCAGGAATTTACCTTATTTTGAGGCAAAATTGCAGAAATTTCCCTTATTTGGGGCAAAATTGCAGAAATTTCACTTATTTTCAGGTAAAAAGGCTGAAATATCCTTTATTTTGGGGCAAAAAGGAAGAAATTCCCCTTATTTTGGGGCAAAATTGCAGAAATTTTCCTTATTTTGGGGCAAAAAGGCTGAAATTCTTATTTTGAGGTAAAATGCTGAAATTCCCCATATTTTGGGGCAAAAGGCAAAACTTCTTCTTATTTTGGGGCAAAAAGGCACAAATTTCCCTTATTTCGGGCAAAATTGCAGAAATTTCATTTATTTCAGGGCAAAAAGTCAGAAATTCCTTTTATTTTGGGGCAAAGAGCAGAAATTTCTTTTATTATGGTACAAAATTGAAGAAATTTTTCTTATTTTGAAACAAAAAGGCAGAAAATTCCCCTTATTTTGAGGCAAAAGGCAGAAATTATTCTCAATTTGAAGTAAAATGCAGAAATTCCCTTTATTTTGGGGCTAAAAAACAGAAATTCCCTGTATTTTGAAGCAAAATTGCAGAAATTCTCATAATTTTTGGGCAAAAAGGCAGAAATTCTCCTTATTATGGGGCAAAAAGACAGAAAATCTCCTTTTTCGGGAGCAAACAATCAGAAATTCCCCTTATTTTGGGGCAAAATTGCAGAAATTTCCTTTACATTGGGGCAAAATTGTAGAAATTTCCCTTATTTTGGGGCAAAATTGCAGAAATTTCACGTATTTCAGGGAAAAAAGGCAGAAATTTTTTTGGGGGGGCAAAAAGGCAGAAATTTTTTTTATTTTGGTACAAAATTGCAGAAATTTTTCTTATTTTGGGGCAAAAAGTCAGAAATTCCCCATATTTTGGGGCAAAAAGGCAGAAATTCCCCTTATTTTGAGGTAATCAGGCTGAAATTCCCCTTATTTTGGGGCAAAAAGGCAGAAATTTCGTTTATTTTGGGGAAAAGGCAGAAATTGCACTTATTTTGAGTCAAAAAGATGGAAATTCCCCTTATTTTGGGGCAAAAATGAAGAAATTTGCTTTTTTATGGCAAAAAGGTATACATTCCCTTTATTTTCGGGCAAAAAGGCAGAAATTCTTTGTATTTTGGAGCAAAATTGCAGAAATTCGCATAATTTTCGGGCAAAAAGGCAGAAATTCTCCTTATTTTGGGGCAAAAAGATAGAAAATCTCCTTTTCGGGAGCAAACAGTAAGAAATTCCCCTTATTTGGGGGCAAAATTGCAGAAATTTCCTTTACATTGGGGCAAAATTGCAGAAATTTCCCTTATTTCGGGGCAAAATTGCAGAAATTTCAGGTATTTGAGAAAAAAAAGGCAGAAATTTTTTTGGGGGGGCAAAAAGGCAGAAATTTTTTTTATTTTGGTACAAAATTGCAGAAATTTTTCTTATTTTGGGGCAAAAAGTCAGAAATTCCCCATATTTTGGGGCAAAAAGGCAGAAATTCCCCTTATTTTCAGGTAATCAGGCTGAAATTCCCCTTATTTTGGGGCAAAAAGGCAGAAATTTCATTTATTTTGGGGAAAAGGCAGAAATTGCACTTATTTTGAGTCAAAAAGGTGGAAAATCCCCTTATTTTGTGGCAAAAATGAAGAAATTTGCTTTTTTATGGCAAAAAGGTATACATTCCCTTTATTTTCGGGCAAAAAGGCAGAAATTCTTTGTATTTAGGAGCAAAATTGCAGAAATTCCCCTAATTTTTGGGCAAAAAGGCAGAAATTTTCCTTATTTTGGGGTAAAACTGCAGAAATTTCACTTATTTTGCGGCAAAATGTCAGAAATTCCCCTTATTTTTGGCAAAAAATGCAGAAAATCCCCTTATTTTAGGGCAAAATTGCAGAAATTTCCCTTATTTGGGGACAAAAACAGAAATTCCCCTTATTTTGGGGCAAAATTGCAGAAATTTCCCTTATTATGGGGAAAAATTGCAGAAATTTCCCTTATTTTAGGGCAAAATTGCAGAAATTTCACTTATTTCAGAGAAAAAAAGCAAAAATTTTTCTTATTTTGGGGCAAAAAGGCAGAAATTCCCATTATTTTGGGGCAAAAAGGCAGAAATTCAACTTATTTTGGGGTAAAATTGCAGAAATTTCACATATTTCAGGGCAAAACGGCAGAAATTCCCCTTATTTTGGGGCAAAAAGGCAGAAATTTCCCTTATTTTGGGATAAAATTGCAGAAATTTCACTTATTTGGGGGCAAAAAGGCAGAAAATCCACTTAATTTCGGGTAAAAAGGCAGAAATTTCTCGTATTTTGGAGCAAAATTGCAGAAACTCCCCTAATTTTGGGGCTAAAAGGCAGAATTTCCCTTTATTTTGGGGCAAAAATAGAGAAATTCTTTTTATTTTGGGGCAAAAATCAGAAATTTCCTTTATTTTGGGGCAAAATTTTAGAAATTTCTTTTATATTGTTACAGACTTGCAGAAATTTTTCTTATTTTGTGGCAAAAAGGCAGAAATTCCCCATATTTTGGTGCAAAAAGGCTGAAATTCCCCTTATTTTGAGGTAAAATCCTGAAATTCCCCATATTTTGGGGCAAAAAGGCAGAAATTCCCCTCATTTGGGGGCAAAAAGGCACAAATTTCCCTTATTTTCGGGCATAATTGCAGGAATTTCATTTATTTCAGGGCAAAAAGTCAGAAATTCCTTTTATTTTCGGGCAAAAACAGAAATTTCTTTTATTTTGATACAAAATTGTAGAAATTTTCCTTATTTTGGAACAAAAAGGCAAAAATTACCCATATTTTGGGGAAAAAGGCAGAAATTCCCCTTATTTTGAGGTAAAAAGGCTGAAATTCCCGTTATTTTGGGGCAAAAAGGCAGAAATTCCCTTTACTTTGTGGCAAAAAGGCAGAAATTCCCGTTAATTGGGGCAGAAAAGCGAAATTTTCCTTATTTAAGGGCAATAGGGCAGAAATTCCCCTTATTTTGTGGCAAAAAGGCAGAAATTCCCCTTATTTGAAGGTAAAATGCTGAAATTCCCCTTATTTTCGGCAAAAAGGCAGAAATTCCTATTATTTTGAGGCAAAATTGCAGAAATTTCAATTATTTCTGGGCAAAAAGTCAGATATTTGCCTTATTTTGGGGCAAAAAGCAGAAATTCCCTTAATTTTGGGGCCAAAAACAGAAATTCCCCTTATTTTGGGGTAAAATTGCAGAAATTTCAAATATTTCAGGGCAAAAAGGCAGAAATTCCACTTTATTTCGGACAATAACGCAGAAATTCCCCGTATTTTAAAGCTAAATTTCAGAAATTCCCCTTATATTGGTGCAAAAATGGAGAAATTCCCTTTATTTTTGTGCAATAAGGCAGATTTCCCCGTATTTTGAAGCAAAATTGCACATATTTCCCTAATTTTGAAGGAAAATGCAGAAATTCACATTATTTTGGAACAAAAAGACAGAAATTCTCCTTATTTCAGGGCAAAAAGTCAGAAATTCCCCTTATTTTGGGGTAAAATTGCAGAAATTTTCTTTATTTTGGGGCAAAATTGCAGAAATTTCCCTTATTTTGGGGCAAAATTGCAGAAATTTCACTTATTTCAGGGAAAAAGTGCAGAAATTTCTCTTATTTTGGGGCAAAAAGGCAGAAATTTCTTTTATTTTGGTACAAAATTGCAGAAATTTTCTTTATTTTGGGGCAAAAATGAAGAAATTCCCCATATTTTGGGGCAAAAAGGCAGAGATTCGCCTTATTATGAGGTAAAATGCTGAAATTCCCCTTATTTTGGGGCAAAAATACAGAAATTCCCTTTATTTTGTGGCAAAAAGGCAGAAATTTCCCTTATTTTGGGGCAAAATTGCAGAAATTTCACTTATTTCAGGGCAAAATTCAAAAATTCCTTTTATTTTTGGGCAAAAAGACAGAAATTTTGTTTATTTTTGGGTAAAAAGGCAGAAATTTCACTTATTGTGAGGTAAGAAGGCAGAAATTCCTCTTATTTTAGGGCAAAAATGAAGAAATTTCCCTTTTTTTGTGGCAAAAGGTATATATTCTCCTTATTTTCGGGCAAAAAAGCAGAAATATCCCGTTTTTTGAAGCACAATTGCAGAAAATCCCCTAATTGTGGGGCAAAAAGGCAGAAATTCCCTATATGTTGGAGCAAAAAGACAGAAATTCTCCTTATTTTGGGGCAAAACTCAGAAATTCCACTTATTTTGGGGCAAATTCCAGAAATTTCCCTTATTTTGGGGCAAATTTGCAGAAATTTCACTTATTTTGGGGCAAAATTGCAGAAATTTCACTTATTTCAGATAAAAAAAATGCAGAAATTTTTCTTATTTTGGGGCAAAAAGGCAGAAATTCCTAATATTTTGTGGCAAAAATGCAGAAATTCCCCTTATTTTGAGGTAAAAATGCTGAAATTCCCCTTATTTGGGGGCAAAAAGGCAGAAATTTCCCTTATTTTGGGGCAAAATTGCAAACATTTCACTAATTTCAGGGTAATAAGTCAGAAATTTTCCTTATTTTGGGGCAAAAAACACAGAAATTCCCTTTGTTTTGGAAGGAAAATACAGAAATTCCACTTCTTTAGAGGCAAAAAGGCAGAAATTCCCCTTATTTTGAAGCAAAAATGAAGAAATTCCCCTAATTGTTGGGCAAAAAGGCAGAAATTCCCTATATGTTGGGGCAAAAAGACAGAAATTCTCCTTATTTTGGGACAAAACTCAGAAATTCCACTTATTTTGGGGCAAAATTGCAGGAATTTACCTTATTTTGAGGCAAAATTGCAGAAATTTCCCTTATTTGGGGCAAAATTGCAGAAATTTCACTTATTTTCAGGTAAAAAGGCTGAAATATCCTTTATTTTGGGGCAAAAAGGAAGAAATTCCCCTTATTTTGGGGCAAAATTGCAGAAATTTTCCTTATTTTGGGGCAAAAAGGCTGAAATTCTTATTTTGAGGTAAAATGCTGAAATTCCCCATATTTTGGGGCAAAAGGCAAAACTTCTTTTTATTTTGGGGCAAAAAGGCACAAATTTCCCTTATTTTCGGGCAAAATTGCAGAAATTTCATTTATTTCAGGGCAAAAAGTCAGAAATTCCTTTTATTTTGGGGCAAAGAGCAGAAATTTCTTTTATTATGGTACAAAATTGAAGAAATTTTTCTTATTTTGAAACAAAAAGGCAGAAAATTCCCCTTATTTTGAGGCAAAAGGCAGAAATTATTCTCAATTTGAAGTAAAATGCAGAAATTCCCTTTATTTTGGGGCTAAAAAACAGAAATTCCCTGTATTTTGAAGCAAAATTGCAGAAATTCTCATAATTTTTGGGCAAAAAGGCAGAAATTCTCCTTATTATGGGGCAAAAAGACAGAAAATCTCCTTTTTCGGGAGCAAACAGTCAGAAATTCCCCTTATTTTGGGGCAAAATTGCAGAAATTTCCTTTACATTGGGGCAAAATTGTAGAAATTTCCCTTATTTTGGGGCAAAATTGCAGAAATTTCACGTATTTCAGGGAAAAAAGGCAGAAATTTTTTGGGGGGGCAAAAAGGCAGAAATTTTTTTTATTTTGGTACAAAATTGCAGAAATTTTTCTTATTTTGGGGCAAAAAGTCAGAAATTCCCCATATTTTGGGGCAAAAAGGCAGAAATTCCCCTTATTTTGAGGTAATCAGGCTGAAATTCCCCTTATTTTGGGGCAAAAAGGCAGAAATTTCGTTTATTTTGGGGAAAAGGCAGAAATTGCACTTATTTTGAGTCAAAAAGGTGGAAATTCCCCTTATTTTGGGGCAAAAATGAAGAAATTTGCTTTTTTATGGCAAAAAGGTATACATTCCCTTTATTTTCGGGCAAAAAGGCAGAAATTCTTTGTATTTTGGAGCAAAATTGCAGAAATTCGCATAATTTTCGGGCAAAAAGGCAGAAATTCTCCTTATTTTGGGGCAAAAAACAGAAAATCTCTTTTTCGGGAGCAAACAGTCAGAAATTCCCCTTATTTTGGGGCAAAATTGCAGAAATTTCCTTTACATTGGGGCAAAATTGCAGAAATTTCCCTTATTTTGGGGCAAAATTGCAGAAATTTCAGGTATTTGAGAAAAAAAAGGCAGAAATTTTTTTGGGGGGGCAAAAAGGCAGAAATTTTTTTTATTTTGGTACAAAATTGCAGAAATTTTTCTTATTTTGGGGCAAAAAGTCAGAAATTCCCCATATTTTGGGGCAAAAAGGCAGAAATTCCCCTTATTTTCAGGTAATCAGGCTGAAATTCCCCTTATTTTGGGGCAAAAAGGCAGAAATTTCGTTTATTTTGGGGAAAAGGCAGAAATTGCACTTATTTTGAGTCAAAAAGGTGGAAAATCCCCTTATTTTGTGGCAAAAATGAAGAAATTTGCTTTTTTATGGCAAAAAGGTATACATTCCCTTTATTTTCGGGCAAAAAGGCAGAAATTCTTTGTATTTTGGAGCAAAATTGCAGAAATTCCCCTAATTTTTGGGCAAAAAGGCAGAAATTTTCCTTATTTTGGGGTAAAACTG
The DNA here is from genome assembly GCF_963924665.1 of Micromys minutus. Classification (NCBI taxonomy): domain Eukaryota; kingdom Metazoa; phylum Chordata; class Mammalia; order Rodentia; family Muridae; genus Micromys; species Micromys minutus. The sequence goes on along the minus strand of NW_027667682.1, from coordinate 6,078 downwards.
CAGAAATTTCACTTATTTTGCGGCAAAATGTCAGAAATTCCCCTTATTTTTGGCAAAAAATGCAGAAAATCCCCTTATTTTAGGGCAAAATTGCAGAAATTTCCCTTATTTGGGGACAAAAACAGAAATTCCCCTTATTTTGGGGCAAAATTGCAGAAATTTCCCTTATTATGGGGAAAAATTGCAGAAATTTCCCTTATTTTAGGGCAAAATTGCAGAAATTTCACTTATTTCAGAGAAAAAAAGCAAAAATTTTTCTTATTTTGGGGCAAAAAGGCAGAAATTCCCATTATTTTGGGGCAAAAAGGCAGAAATTCACCTTATTTTGGGGTAAAATTGCAGAAATTTCACATATTTCAGGGCAAAACGGCAGAAATTCCCCTTATTTTGGGGCAAAAAGGCAGAAATTTCCCTTATTTTGGGATAAAATTGCAGAAATTTCCCTTATTTGGGGGCAAAAAGGCAGAAAATCCACTTAATTTCGGGTAAAAAGGCAGAAATTTCTCGTATTTTGGAGCAAAATTGCAGAAACTCCCCTAATTTTGGGGCTAAAAGGCAGAATTTCCCTTTATTTTGGGGCAAAAATAGAGAAATTCTTTTTATTTTGGGGCAAAAATCAGAAATTTCCTTTATTTTGGGGCAAAATTTTAGAAATTTCTTTTATATTGTTACAGACTTGCAGAAATTTTTCTTATTTTGTGGCAAAAAGGCAGAAATTCCCCATATTTTGGTGCAAAAAGGCTGAAATTCCCCTTATTTTGAGGTAAAATCCTGAAATTCCCCATATTTTGGGGCAAAAAGGCAGAAATTCCCCTCATTTGGGGGCAAAAAGGCACAAATTTCCCTTATTTTCGGGCATAATTGCAGGAATTTCATTTATTTCAGGGCAAAAAGTCAGAAATTCCTTTTATTTTCGGGCAAAAACAGAAATTTCTTTTATTTTGATACAAAATTGTAGAACTTTTCCTTATTTTGGAACAAAAAGGCAAAAATTACCCATATTTTGGGGAAAAAGGCAGAAATTCCTTTTATTTTGAGGTAAAAAGGCTGAAATTCCCGTTATTTTGGGGCATAAAGGCAGAAATTCCCTTTACTTTGTGGCAAAAGGGCAGAAATTCCCGTTAATTGGGGCAGAAAAGCAGAAATTTTCCTTATTTAAGGGCAATAGGGCAGAAATTCCCCTTATTTTGTGGCAAAAAGGCAGAAATTCCCCTTATTTGAAGGTAAAATGCTGAAATTCCCCTTATTTTCGGCAAAAAGGCAGAAATTCCTATTATTTTGGGGCAAAAGTGCAGAAATTTCTCTTATTTTGGGGCAAAAAGGCAGAAATTTCTTTTATTTTGGTACAAAATTGCAGAAATTTTCTTTATTTTGGGGCAAAATTGCAGAAATTTCCCTTATTTTGGGGCAAAATTGCAGAAATTTCACTTATTTCAGGGAAAAAGTGCAGAAATTTCTCTTATTTTGGGGCAAAAAGGCAGAAATTTCTTTGATTTTGGTACAAAATTGCAGAAATTTTTTTTATTTTGGGGCAAAAATGAAGAAATTCCCCATATTTTGGGGCAAAAAGGCAGAGATTTGCCTTATTATGAGGTAAAATGCTGAAATTCCCCTTATTTTGGGGCAAAAATACAGAAATTCCCTTCATTTTGTGGCAAAAAGGCAGAAATTTCCCTTATTTTGGGGCAAAATTGCAGAAATTTCACTTATTTCAGGGCAAAATTCAAAAATTCCTATTATTTTGGGGCAAAAAGACAGAAATTCCGTTCATTTTTAGGTAAAAAGGCAGAAATTTCACTTATTTTGAGGGAAGAAGGCAGAAATTCCTCTTATTTTGGGGCAAAAATGAAGAAATTTCTCTTTTTTGTGGCAAAAGGTATACATTCCCCTTATTTTCGGGCAAAAAAGCAGAAATTCCCCCTATTTTGGAGCAGAATTGAAGAAAATCCCCTAATTGTGGGGCAAAAAGGCAAAAATTCCCTATATGTTGGGGCAAAAAGACAGAAATTCTCCTTATTTTGGGGCAAAACTCAGAAATTCCACTTATTTTGGGGCAAAATTCCAGAAATTTCCCTTATTTTGGGGCAAAATTGCAGAAATTTTACTTATTTTGGGGCACAATTGCAGAAATTTCACTTATTTCAGGTAAAAATGGCAGAAATTTTTCTTATTTTGGGGCAAAAAGGCAGAAATTCCTAATATTTTGTGGCAAAAATGCAGAAATTCCCCTTATTTTGAGGTTAAAAGGCTGAAATTCCCCATATTTGGGGGCAAAAAGGCAGAAATTTCCTTTATTTTGGGGCAAAAAACACAGAAATTCCCTTTGTTTTGAAAGGAAAATACAGAAATTCCACTTCTTTAGAGGCAAAAAGGCAGAAATTCCCCTTATTTTGAAGCAAAAATGAAGAAATTCCCCTAATTGTTGGGCAAAAAGGCAGAAATTCCCTATATGTTGGGGCAAAAAGAAAGAAATTCTCCTTATTTTGGGACAAAACTCAGAAATTCCACTTATTTTGGGGCAAAATTGCAGGAATTTACCTTATTTTGAGGCAAAATTGCAGAAATTTCCCTTATTTGGGGCAAAATTGCAGAAATTTAACTTATTTTCAGGTAAAAAGGCTGAAATATCCTTTATTTTGGGGCAAAAAAGAAGAAATTCCCCTTATTTTGGGGCAAAATTGCAGAAATTTTCCTTATTTTGGGGCAAAAAGGCAGAAATTCCTAATATTTTGTGGCAAAAATGCAGAAATTCCCCTTATTTTGAGGTAAAAAGGCTGAAATTCCCCATATTTGGGGGCAAAAAGGCAGAAATTTCCCTTATTTTGGGGCAAAATTGCAGAAATTTAACTTATTTTCAGGTAAAAAGGCTGAAATATCCTTTATTTTGGGGCAAAAAAGAAGAAATTCCCCTTATTTTGGGGCAAAATTGCAGAAATTTTCCTTATTTTGGGGCAAAAAGGCAGAAATTCCTAATATTTTGTGGCAAAAATGCAGAAATTCCCCTTATTTTGAGGTAAAAAGGCTGAAATTCCCCATATTTGGGGGCAAAAAGGCAGAAATTTCCCTTATTTTGGGGCAAAAAACACAGAAATTCCCTTTGTTTTGAAAGGAAAATACAGAAATTCCACTTCTTTAGAGGCAAAAAGGCAGAAATTCCCCTTATTTTGAAGCAAAAATGAAGAAATTCCCCTAATTGTTGGGCAAAAAGGCAGAAATTCCCTATATGTTGGGGCAAAAAGAAAGAAATTCTCCTTATTTTGGGACAAAACTCAGAAATTCCACTTATTTTGGGGCAAAATTGCAGGAATTTACCTTATTTTGAGGCAAAATTGCAGAAATTTCCCTTATTTGGGGCAAAATTGCAGAAATTTAACTTATTTTCAGGTAAAAAGGCTGAAATATCCTTTATTTTGGGGCAAAAAAGAAGAAATTCCCCTTATTTTGGGGCAAAATTGCAGAAATTTTCCTTATTTTGGGGCAAAAAGGCTGAAATTCTTATTTTGAGGTAAAATGCTGAAATTCCCCATATTTTGGGGCAAAAGGCAAAACTTCTTCTTATTTTGGGGCAAAGAGGCACAAATTTCCCTTATTTTCGGGCAAAATTGCAGAAATTTCATTTATTTCAGGGCAAAAAGTCAGAAATTCCTTTTATTTTGGGGCAAAGAGCAGAAATTTCTTTTATTATGGTACAAAATTGAAGAAATTTATCTTATTTTGAAACAAAAAGGCAGAAAATTCCCCTTATTTTGAGGCAAAAGGCAGAAATTATTCTCAATTTGAGGTAAAATGCAGAAATTCCCTTTGTTTTGGGGCTAAAAGGCAGAAATTCCCTGTATTTTGAAGCAAAATTGCAGAAATTCTCTTAATTTTCGGGCAAAAAGGCAGAAATTCTCCTTATTTTGGGGCAAAAAGACAGAAAATCTCCTTTTTCGGGAGCAAACAGTCAGAAATTCCCCTTATTTTGGGGCAAAATTGCAGAAATTTCCTTTACATTGGGGCAAAATTGCAGAAATTTCCCTTATTTTGGGGCAAAATTGCAGAAATTTCAGGTATTTGAGAAAAAAAAGGCAGAAATTTTTTTGGGGGGGCAAAAAGGCAGAAATTTTTTTTATTTTGGTACAAACTTGCAGAAATTTTTTTTATTTTGGGGCAAAAAGTCAGAAATTCCCCATATTTTGGGGCAAAAATGCAGAAATTCCCCTTATTTTGAGGTAATAATGCTGAAATTCCCCTTATTTTGGGGCAAAAAGGCAGAAATTTCGTTTATTTTGGGGAAAAGGCAGAAATTGCACTTATTTTGAGTCAAAAAGGTGGAAAATCCCCTTATTTTGGGGCAAAAATGAAGAAATTTGCTTTTTTATGGCAAAAAGGTATACATTCCTTTTATTTTCGGGCAAAAAGGCAGAAATTCTTTGTATTTTGGAGCAAAATTGCAGAAATTCCCCTAATTTTTGGGCAAAAAGGCAGAAATTTTCCTTATTTTGGGGTAAAACTGCAGAAATTTCACTTATTTTGCGGCAAAATGTCAGAAATTCCCCTTATTTTTGGCAAAAAATGCAGAAAATCCCCTTATTTTAGGGCAAAATTGCAGAAATTTCCCTTATTTGGGGACAAAAACAGAAATTCCCCTTATTTTGGGGCAAAATTGCAGAAATTTCCCTTATTATGGGGAAAAATTGCAGAAATTTCCCTTATTTTAGGGCAAAATTGCAGAAATTTCACTTATTTCAGAGAAAAAAAGCAAAAATTTTTCTTATTTTGGGGCAAAAAGGCAGAAATTCCCATTATTTGGGGGTAAAAAGGCAGAAATTCACCTTATTTTGGGGTAAAATTGCAGAAATTTCACATATTTCAGGGCAAAACGGCAGAAATTCCCCTTATTTTGGGGCAAAAAGGCAGAAATTTCCCTTATTTTGGGATAAAATTGCAGAAATTTCCCTTATTTGGGGGCAAAAAGGCAGAAAATCCACTTAATTTCGAGTAAAAAGGCAGAAATTTCTCGTATTTTGGAGCAAAATTGCAGAAACTCCCCTAATTTTGCGGCTAAAAGGCAGAATTTCCCTTTATTTTGGGGCAAAAATAGAGAAATTCTTTTTATTTTGGGGCAAAAATCAGAAATTTCCTTTATTTTGGGGCAAAATTTTAGAAATTTCTTTTATATTGTTACAGACTTGCAGAAATTTTTCTTATTTTGTGGCAAAAAGGCAGAAATTCCCCATATTTTGGTGCAAAAAGGCTGAAATTCCCCTTATTTTGAGGTAAAATCCTGAAATTCCCCATATTTTGGGGCAAAAAGGCAGAAATTCCCCTCATTTGGGGGCAAAAAGGCACAAATTTCCCTTATTTTCGGGCATAATTGCAGGAATTTCATTTATTTCAGGGCAAAAAGTCAGAAATTTCTTTTATTTTCGGGCAAAAACAGAAATTTCTTTTATTTTGATACAAAATTGTAGAAATTTTCCTTATTTTGGAACAAAAAAGCAAAAATTACCCATATTTTGGGGAAAAAGGCAGAAATTCCTTATATTTTGAGGTAAAAAGGCTGAAATTCCCGTTATTTTGGGGCATAAAGGCAGAAATTCCCTTTACTTTCTGGCAAAAGGGCAGAAATTCCCGTTAATTGGGGCAGAAAAGCAGAAATTTTCCTTATTTAAGGGCAATAGGGCAGAAATTCCCCTTATTTTGTGGCAAAAAAGCAGAAATTCCCCTTATTTGAAGGTAAAATGCTGAAATTCCCCTTATTTTCGGCAAAAAGGCAGAAATTCCTATTATTTTGGGGCAAAAGTGCAGAAATTTCTCTTATTTTGGGGCAAAAAGGCAGAAATTTCTCTTATTTTGGGGCAAAAATGAAGAAATTTCTCTTTTTTGTGGCAAAAGGTATACATTCCCCTTATTTTCGGGCAAAAAAGCAGAAATTCCCCCTATTTTGGAGCAGAATTGAAGAAAATCCCCTAATTGTGGGGCAAAAAGGCAGAAATTCCCTATATGTTGGGGCAAAAAGACAGAAATTCTCCTTATTTTGGGGCAAAACTCAGAAATTCCACTTATTTTGGGGCAAAATTCCAGAAATTTCCCTTA